>NC_079190.1:478852634-479550134 GCF_029499605.1 Hyla sarda | reverse complement strand
ACAACCTGGAGTTGGCGGCAGCATGTGGAGAACATATAGTGGCTGAATGACACAGCCTGGAGTTGGCGACAGCATGAGGAGACAATATAGTGGCTTAATGACAAAGCCTGGAGTTGGCAGCAGCATGAAAAGACCATATAGTGGCTAAATAGCACAGCCTGGAGTTGGCGGCAGCATGATGAGACCATATAGTGGCTTAATGACGCAGCCTGGAGGTGGCAGCAGCATGAGAAGAACATTTGGTGGCAGTATGAAACTGCTTGGAGCTGATATCAGCATTTGGAGAACATATGGTGGAAGAATGAGACAGACTGGAGATGGCATCAGCAAGAGGAGAACATATTATGGCAGAATGAGACAGCCTGGAGGTGGCAGCAGTAGCATCAGGAGTCCTGAAAGTGACCCGGTGACAGAGTGGTGCAGTGGGTGGCAATATCAGTACCCGGTGACGAAGGTGGGTGAAAAAAGGAGAACTAGTCATCAGATGTGTGGCATCAGGCGGGTGGCAGGATCAGAATAGTAGCTGAGGCAGGTAGGCAGAAGAAAATGGTCTCTTTTGTAAAAGTGTTAGTGTGCTGAAGTACGTACAACTTAACTTAACTTAAATGTTAGTGTTCTGAAGTACGTAAAACTTAACTTTTCATAATATGCTTAAGATAAAATTTATGGACCCCAATTTTTTTTTTAAATCAAACAAAAGGAAAGGTGTGCAAAAAACACCACGTGCCACCTACACCACCAAGTATTGATGTGATGCAAAGACCTCTAAAAGGTGGAAGGGAACAACATATGGTCCATTGTAACCAAAACTTCCCCTGTAAGGCCCTACTCTCCATTGTAACCAAAACTTGCCCTAAAAAGGGCGGCCCCACACAGGAGCCTCTCCATATTTCTCCCTACAAACATTGCCATTTCCCAATTTTTTTGGGTGGAAATAGGGATTGGTTCCTGTGTGAGGCTAGACCTTTTAAGATGAGTAACACTTTCCTCGAAAAGGTGAAAGGGAACAACGTATTGTCCATTGTAGGAGGTGGGGATAAAATCTTCTGCTGTAACGCCCTACTAGTCCTGAACTGGCACACCCCAACAGTCCTGAACTGGCACACCCCAACAAGTTTGCCCGCTTGGCAGATGAGGGGGATGCCATTCCAGAGCTAGCAGAACTGCAGCAGGATACCGCCTCTGACCGCCAGGGGGGTGTCTGCTCCAGTAAGGAGGGAGGGAGGAGTACAGGGCAGGCCAGACAGGTACTAGTGGTGGGGGACTCAATTATTAGGGGGACAGACAGGGCAATCTGTCACAAAGACCGGGATCGCCGAACAGTGTGTTGTCTGCCTGGCGCACGAGTTCGGCACATCGCGGATCGGGTTGACAGGTTGCTGGGCGGGGCTGGAGAGGACCCAGCAGTCATGGTACATATTGGCACCAATGACAAAGTAAGAGGTAGGTGGAGTGTCCTTAAAAATGATTTCAGGGACTTAGGCCGCAAGCTTAAGGCAAGGACCTCCAAGGTAGTATTTTCTGAAATACTACCAGTACCACGAGCCACACCAGAGAGGCAGCGGGAGATCAGGGAGGTAAACAAGTGGCTCAGAAGCTGGTGTAGGAAGGAAGGGTTTGGGTTCATGGAGAACTGGGCTGACTTCGCTGTCGGTTACCGGCTCTACCGTAGGGACGGGCTGCACCTCAATGGGGAGGGTGCAGCTTTGCTTGGGGAGAAGATGGCTAGAAGGGTGGAGGAGTGTTTAAACTAGGGACTTGGGGGGAGGGAACCTACAGCAAAGAGGGGGAAGATAGTGTAGATAGAGAGGTGGGAATTATAAATGTACCTGGGGGTGGACCGGAGGGAGGGGTTAGAATAGTTAATAGGAATAGGCTTCATAGGAAAATAAAACTTACACCCTTGAATCCCATTAACCCCAATAACATAAAGGATGGAAATGTAAAGTGTATGTTCACAAATGCCAGAAGCCTAGCAAATAAAATGGGGGAGCTTGAGGCCTTGATACTGGAGGAACATATTGATATAGTTGGGGTCACTGAGACATGGCTGGACTCCTCGCATGACTGGGCTGTCAATCTGCAGGGGTTTACATTGTTTCGCAAGGATAGAATGAACAGAAAAGGTGGTGGAGTCTGTCTGTATGTAAGAAGTGGTATGAAAGTCAGTGTGAACGATGCCATAGTGTGTGATGATTTTGAGGAGGTGGAATCACTGTGGGTAGAATTACAAAAGGAGGGAAATACTGAAAAAATAATATTTGGGGTAATCTACAGACCCCCTAATATCACTGAAGAGATAGATGTTCGGCTTCATAAACAAATAGAGAGGGCCACCCGGGCAGGTACAGTGGTAATAATGGGAGATTTTAACTATCCAGATATAGATTGGGGTCCGGGGTTGGCTAAAACTACAAAGGGGCGACAATTCCTAAATTTATTGCAGGATAATTTTATGGGCCAGTTTGTGGAGGACCCAACAAGAAGTGATGCCTTGTTGGATCTGATCATTTCCAACAACGCAGAGCTGATTGGTAATGTAACTGTGCGGGAAAACCTTGGTAATAGCGACCACAATATAGTTACTTTTGACTTAAAATGTAGAAAACAAAGACAGGCGGGGAAGGCAAAAACATATAACTTTAAAAAGGCAAACTTCCCTGGGCTGAGGGCTGCACTACAGGACATAGACTGGGGGGAAGTGTTCTCAAATACTGATACAGAAGGTAAATGGGACATCTTTAAATCAACTCTAAATAACTATACAGCTAAATATATACCAAAGGGGAACAAATATAAACGATTAAAATTAAATCCTACATGGCTGACACATGATGTTAAAAGAGCAATAAACAACAAAAAAATTGCCTTCAAAAAATACAAATCTGATGGGTCAGCGATAACATTTAAACAGTACAAAGAGCTTAATAAAATCTGTAAAAATGTAATAAAAACAGCAAAAATTCAAAATGAGAGACAGGTGGCCAAAGAAAGCAAAACTAATCCTAAATATTTTTTTAGATATATAAATGCAAAAAAAAAAAGGACAGAGCATGTAGGACCCCTTAATAATGATAATGGGGAGGTTGTCACAGGCGATCAAGAGAAGGCGGAGCTACTGAATGGGTTCTTTAGTTCTGTATATACTAGGGAAAAAGGAGCTGACATTGGCCAGGTCAGTGCTGGTAACACATCATGTAATGTACTGAACTGGCTTAATGTAGAGATGGTACAAGGTAAGTTAAGTGATATAAATGTAAGCAAATCCCCAGGGCCGGATGGACTACACCCAAGAGTTCTTAGAGAGGTAAGTTCAGTAATATCTGTACCCCTGTTCATGATATTTAGAGATTCTATGGTGTCTGGTATTGTGCCAAGGGACTGGCGCAAGGCGAATGTGGTGCCAATCTTCAAGAAGGGCTCTAGGTCTTCCCCAGGAAACTATAGACCGGTAAGTTTAACGTGCATTGTGGGTAAATTGTTTGAAGGACTTATAAGGGATTACATACAGGAATACATAGGGGATAATTGTATTATAAGTGATAGCCAGCATGGGTTTACTAAGGATAGAAGTTGTCAAACCAATCTAATTTGCTTTTATGAAGAGGTGAGTAGAAGCCTTGACAGAGGAATGGCTGTGGATATAGTGTTTCTGGATTTTGCCAAAGCATTTGATACTGTCCCTCACAGACGTTTGACAGGTAAGTTAAGGTCCTTGGGCTTGGAAACTTTAGTTTGTAACTGGATTGAACACTGGCTCATGGATCGTACCCAGAGAGTGGTGGTCAATGATTCGTACTCTGATTGGTCCCCGGTAATTAGTGGTGTACCCCAAGGTTCAGTACTGGGCCCGCTGTTGTTTAATTTATTTATCAATGATATAGAGGATGGTATTAACAGCTCTGTTTCTATCTTTGCAGATGACACCAAGCTTTGTAGCACGGTACAGTCTATAGAGGATGTGCATAAGTTACAGGATGACTTGGATAGACTAAGTGTCTGGGCATCCACTTGGCAAATGAGGTTCAATGTGGATAAATGTAAAGTTATGCATCTGGGTACTAATAACCTGCATGCATCGTATGTCTTAGGGGGGATTAAACTGGCAGAGTCACTGGTAGAGAAGGATCTGGGTGTACTTGTAGATCACAGACTACAGAATAGCATGCAATGTCAGGCTGCTGCTTCCAAAGCCGGCAGGATATTGTCATGTATAAAAAGAGGCATGGACTCAAGGGACAGGGACATAATACTCCCCCTTTATAAAGCATTGGTACGGCCTCACCTGGAATATGCTGTTCAGTTTTGGGCACCTGTCCATAAAAGGGACACTGCGGAGTTGGAAAGGGTGCAGAGACGCGCGACTAAACTAATATGGGGCATGGAACATCTTAGCTATGAGGAGCGATTAAAGGAGTTACAATTGTTTAGTCTTGAGAAGAGACGTTTAAGGGGGGATATGATAAACGTATATAAGTATATTAATGGCCCATACAAAAAATATGGAGAAAAACTGTTCCAGGTTAAACCCCCCCAAAGGACGAGGGGACACTCCCTCCGTCTGGAGAAGAAAAAGTTTAGTCTCAAGGGGCGACACGCCTTCTTTACCGTGAGGACTGTGAATTTATGGAACGGTCTACCTCAGGAACTGGTCACAGTAGGAACAATTAACAGCTTTAAAACAGGATTAGATACATTTATGGAACAAAATAACATTAATGCTTATGAAGAAATATAAAATCCCATCCCTTCCCCAATATCGCGCCACACCCCTACCCCTTAATTCCCTGGTTGAACTTGATGGACATATGTCTTTTTTCGACCGTACTAACTATGTAACTATGTAACTATGTACTCTCGCCTTATTAATTCCCTTCTTGACATTTTTTAACTCACCCTAAAAACGGCAGCCCCACACAGGAAACTCTCTATTTCCACCTAAAACCCTGGGAAATGGCAGTGTTTGTAGGGGAAAATAGGGAGAGGTTCATGTGTGAGACTGCCCTTTTAGGGCAAGTAACACTTGCCAAGAAGGGAATTAATAAAGTGAGAGTAGGGCCCTACAGGGGAAGTTTTTACCCCCACCAATTACAATGGACCATACGTTGTTCTTTTCCACCTTTTAGAGGTCTTTGCATCACAACAATACTTGGTGGTGTAGGTGGCACATGGTCTTTTTTGCTTGGTCTTTTCCTTTTGTTTGATTAAAAAAAAAAAATTGGGTCCATATATTTTATCCTAAGCATATTATTAAAAGTTAAGTTTTAGCTAATGCATATCCTCAATACTTATTGTGGTCTGATGCAGAGGAATGTCTGTAACTGGGGAGCAGCACCTTAAATATGTTTTGCACTATGCATATTTGTGAAGTGTTGGTGTGGCCCCATGGTCAATCTACTCTGATGCATCAGGCATTGCTGGGTGGAAATCCTGGCTGATCCATGCCTGATTCATCTTCACAAAGGTCAGTCTCTCCCCATTTTTTGTGGTCAGACGAGTTCTCCTTGGGGTTACTATGGCAGATAGGCATCGGCCAACTGACTACGTAGGATGTCTTTGTAGTAGATCAGTTTGTCCTCCCTCTCAGTGGGTGTAAAAAAGGCCCCCATTTTATGCCGATAGCGAGGGTCCAATAAGGTGGAGAGCCAGAAGTCATCCCGCTGCCGAATGGTGACAATTCGGCGGTCACTACACAAGCAAGTGAGCAGGCATCGTGCCATTTGTGCAAGTGACTCGGAGGGACTTCCTGCCTCCATCTCCACTGCATATTGCCACGGTCAGATGACGAAACCTAAACTGTGCTCCACTGTGCCCCTCCTGCTCCTCCAGTTCAGCCCCCACAGGGTTCATGTGGCCGTGAGATGTAGGCGCCACATCTCCAGTGTCCTGACCAGCCATCATTTCCAACTCGTGTTGTAGTAGATGAAGCAGTGGAATGACATAGTTCATCCCGTAATCCTGGCAAATAATGCTGCTTCCTCAAAGGGCCTGAGCAAACGGCAGGTGTCACGTATGAGCTGCCCCTGGTTGACATTGAATTTACACAGGGCAGTCCCCCTATCTGCTTGGATCATCAAGAAATCGGTGATGGCTTTTCTCTGTTCTTACAGTCAGTCCAACAAATGGAGGGTGGAATTCCAATGTGCTGAAACATTGCAAATCAGACTATGTTGGGGGATGCCGTTCTGACGCTGCAGCTCAAGGAGGGTGTGCTTTCCGTGTAAGAGTGGCTGAAGTGCATGCAAAGTTTCCTTCCCATTGTTAGGATGTCTTGCAGATGAGGGGAACACTTCAAGAACTGCTTGACAATCAGATTGAACACGTGTGCCATGCAGGGCGCATGGCTCAGGCTTCCTTTTCGCAACACTGACAAGGTGTTCTTCCCGTTGTCGGTCGCCATAGTTCCCATTTCCAGTTTTCGTGGAGTAAGCCATGATTTGATTTCTTCATAAATGACTTTTAGCAGTTCCTCCCCGTGTGACTCTGCTAGCCAAGGCAAACCATATGAAGAACAGCGTGACACCGCCGTGCCCTGCACACATGGCATGCTGGAGGGGCACTGAAACTTATCTGGGCAGTGGAGGCTGAGGACACGGTAAAGGATGAGGAGGCGGAGTCGCACACAGTCAAAGGACCAACAGCCTGAGAGCGTGGAGGCAGAAGCGGCGTGACATGTCCAAGTTGCTTTTGTGGCTGCGCAGGAACCACATTCACTCAGTGGGCCGTGAAGGACATGTATTGTCCCTGACCGTAGTTACAGCACCACACGTCAGCGCTGCCATGTACTTTGGTACACACCGACAGGCTCAAGGACTGGCCCACCTTCTGTTCTACAAAAATGTGCAGGGCTGGTTCTGCCTTCTTCGCAAAGAAATGACTGCTTGGGACTCTCCACCTCGGCTCGGCACAAGTCAAAAGTTCTCTCAAAGGTGCAGAGCCCACCACTTGAAAAGAGAGGGACCGCGGCACCAGAAAATTGTACAGGAGCACATTCAGCTTCTGCGCAGTTGGATGAGTGGGCGCATACTGTTGTCTCTTGGACATGGCTTCGCCGATGGATTGCTGGCAGAATGACTGACTTGAAGTAGGAGGAGCAGGAGCATCTAGAGTGACAGAAGATGGGTATGACACACAGCTCCCTTCGGTTGAGGTGGTGGAGCCTTGGCTGGCTGAAACAGGGAGCGGCATACCACTGGGTGATGCAGCAGGCTGTACCACCACATCAAAGCCACGGTTCTCCAAGGCCACTTTATGGTGACACAGCATATATTGAAGCAGAGCCATGGTGCCAACATTTGTATCCTGGCCATGCTTCACCTTTTGCAGACACATTTTGCATTTGGCCAGGTTAACATCCTCCGGATGCTTGATGAAAAACTGCCACAATGCTGAGTAGTTGATTTTCCCAACAACAGTCCGCACTGCTGCCAACTCCTGGAACCCCTGTTTCACTACCTCCCGGGATGGTAGGCTGCCGCGAATCAGGTGGTCTCCCCCAGGCATGTTTGGCTCCAGTCTTTCCTCTTCTGCCACCATGCTGGCTGTCAATCATGCCACCACCTTGCTGGCTCAGCTGCTTTTTGACAGGCAACCTGAAACCCTCTTTTCCTGATGATGATGAAGCCACTTCTGCACCCAGCTCCAAAGTGTGATAGGCTTCACCATCATCGAGTTTTGTCTGCACGTCACTGATGTCCTCCCCATGTTCCTCAACAGTGTCTGCTTCAGGAGCCTGAACGCTTGCAACACCACCTCCCAAGCTACTCTACTCATCACTACTTGCCCGCCTAGCGGAGGAAGCGGTGGATGTCTTCTCCACTTCTTGGCTGGGCTGTAGCTGCTGATTGTCCTCTAGATCGTCCTCACTAAATAGTAGAGCTGAACCCACAGCATAAGATACTTCTGTGGGGGAGGGAACAGCATAGGACAGAGGCAATGGGAGGACAGGGACTGCTCCCAGGCCATGCCAACTGAGGGTTGTGTCTGAGTAACCCACCGATTGTTAACTGAGGGTCTCAGATGTCACTTGTGATGAAGTGGATGACCGTGTTAACCAATCGATGGTGGCAGATGGGTTGCTGGTCGAGACATGACCGCTAGCTGATACCGGGAGCTCAGGCCTCTCACTGCAACTTCTGCTGCCACTCACTCCTAGTCTGCTGTGACCTCTGGCTGATGAATTTAGATCTCTGTCACTCCTCTGTGCACGTCCTGGCACTTCTCTGCCTGACATACTTAGTGCATATATGAGGGGAGTACAATACCCTCCACCACGCTTAAAACAGTATTTGTGTACAACACCAGCGGTGTGTACTTTTGCCTGGTCTTTCACAGTATCTAGGCCCTTAAGACTTTAACAGGAACAAAATAGTACACCACTTATATGTACGTATGTGGTATGCACTTATGAGGGGAGGACAATGCGCTCCAGTACGCTTAAAAAAGTATTTGTGTTCAACACCAGCCAGTGTGTACTTTTGGCTTTCACAGTATCTACGCCTTTAAGACATGGAACAGGAACAAAATGGTACACCACTGAGATGTACGCACAGGTTACACTTAATAGAGGACTATATGCTTTTAGTGATCTGTTCACCCTAACTGGCTGGCTACTATTAGCTTTTCAGTTGTTGTACACACCAGTGCTGCAGCACACAGTAGCTATGTACCACACCCAAAATTGCACTCTCTCTCTCTCTCAATCTCACTCCCTTTCCTATCAGTGCTTCTAGGCTGGATTTTGGCTTGAGGTGAATTGCTGCTGTAAAAAAGCTTTTCTGTGCAACACCCTGCTCTCTGTCCCTCTCTGCAATAAAATGCTGATGGGACTGGGAAGTGAATCGCTGCTGTAAAAATGCTTTTCTGTGCAACACACACTGCTGTCTGTTCCTCTCTCTCTGTAATAGAACGCTGATGTGATTGGCCACAAGATGACTGCTGATTATATGGGGCTGTGACATCACAGGGGTAACTGGTTGCTGATAGGCTGCATGCTGCATGTGATTCAGGGTCATCCCGCAGACCCTTGTACCCGCCTTCCCAGGATCCCATGTCCTCACATATGGATCGGCCATGTTAGATGTCGGGCCCCTGGAGCCTGGACCACAGTAAATGGAGTTTAATGAAGCAATTTGCGCGATCAAATCACGGCGATATTTGTATTTGTTATTAATCAAATTTTTCCTGAAATTTGAAACGAATTCGGATTTGTCAGATTCAATTCACTCATCCCTAATGATGACTCCACCTAGGTTTAGGACCTAGGCAATAAGGACATACTGGGGAGAGTATAGGCACTGCAAAAATTAAAGCTATCTTCCATCTGACCTACCTTAGGCCAGGACCTGCCCCATATTGTATATTGGCTTTGTATAGGTATTTTATGGAACTTTCTTTGATGCAATTATCTGTTGGTGATTTTAATTATTTAAGTAAAAGTTATGTATTAGTATGTTGTGTTTTTTCTATATATGTTTTGTTTGCCAAACAAGCAATCTGATATCTGATGTTCTGTGAGAAGTTACCATACTTTTTACACCAATTGTATGATCAGTATAGTCTCAAGTAGTGTTGTTCTTCTACCATTCTGGTTTTAGAACAGTCTTATATGATGTTACTATTGTTGAAAAACTACTAACCCAAGGGTAAAACCACAATTTTAGCTTATGAATTCTTTCTAGGAATGTTTTTATGGTTGGCTCTTTAACCCCTTCTCCCGACAGCAATTTCTGGCACGTTTGTAGCTCATCGTCTTCTAGGAGCCATGATTTTTCTTTTCTCATATACAGAACCAAATGGGGGCTTGTTTTTTAAGGATCAATTTGAACTTTTTAACTGGTAGAGGCATAACAAAAGTTTTTATCGGTCAGGGACTGAGTGTTCAGAACCCCAATGATCAGGAGAATGGGCTGGAAGTATACGTTTAATGTTCTCTCTCGATCACTTGACCTAAACGGACTTGCAAAATAAATCCATTTGGCGGTCCAGGTCTCATAGACATAGAGCAGGGAGAGGATTGCGATGCCACCTGCCTCTCTTCCAGCTCATTTACATCACCGGACAGGGGCTGAATACTTTTGAAAAATATTCATGGGATGAAATCGCAAAAAATTACAAAAATTGACATGATGGGGGAGATTTATCAAAACTTGTGCAGAGAAAAAGTTAACCAGTTGCCCATAGGAACCAATCAGATTGCTTCTTTCAATTTTGAAAAAGCCTCTGAAAAAATGAAAGAACGCATCTGATTGGTTGCTATGGGCAACAGGTTTTGATAAATCTCCCCCATGTTTTATTGGCCTGGACATTTATGCTTATGGAGATACCAATCATGTTTTTTTTTTTTTTTGTTTACATTTGTTTCAAAAGGGAAAAGGAGGGTCATTTACGAGGATATTTATTTTTCTATGTATTTACATTTTTTATCTTTACCTATTTTTAAATACGGTATTATTTTTTTTGCACTTTTCATTTTTTCCTCTTTGTCTACCAAAAACCATAAAACATTCAATTTTCCACTTACAGACACATATTTGGGCTTGTTTTTTGCACCACCAACTGTACTTTGTAATGACCTCACTAATTTTCCCACCAAATCTGCAGCGAAATGGAAAACTAAAAATATTTGTGGGAAGAAATTGAAAAGAAAAAGCAATTTAGCAACTATTGGGGGCTTCTATTTTTAAGTACTGTTTTTAAGTACAATGACATATATCTAGTTATATCTATTCTGCAGGTCCATATGATTAGAACAACATCCAACTAATATAGGTTTTATTTTATTTTACTACTTGTCTCTTTATTTTACTACTTTTCCTTACAAATTGTCCTCTTCTTACCCCTATTACTCTTTTATTTTTGCGTAGACGGGGAGGTATGAGGGCTCATTTTTTTTGCACCATGGTCTTAAGTTTTTAGGGATACCATTTTTGTTTTGATGATCGCTTTTTATAATGATCGCTTTTTATAATTTTTTTTTTTTCAGGTATAAGAAAGTACCAAAAATATGCAAAAATATAGACAGCACCCTTTGTATATAGAGCAGGCTCAACTTCTGAACCTGCTCTATATTGAAAGACTGCCGAATGCTGTTTAAAAGCATGTTGTCAATCATTAAGAGGTTAAAGGGGTTGTCTATGATAGACAACTCTTAACCCTATACCCCATTATGACACATGGATGTTGTATAGAGCAGTGGTCCTCAACCCCGTCCTCAAGGCCCGCCAAAGTTCCAGGTTTTTTCAGTTACTCCATTGGAATAGAACAGGAAAAAATGCAAATCCTGCATTGTTGGTGGGGCTTGAGGGCTTTGGTGGGGACCTCTGGTATAGAGAGTTTTCCATTCTTGATCCCATATAATAATTAGAACAATAAAAATAGAAGCTCTGCACCTGGATCATCTTTACATTACTCTGATTTCAGTCGGTTCTGTAGAAAGCTTTATTTACACATCATTTTTTAGAGTATTTTTTAAGGCGTAAAAGTAGTAGTAATAGCTAACCTAATAGATATCACAATACAAAGATATCATAATCAGCTCTGCAACATCTGAAGGTTCAAAGAATTGAAATAAATATTTAATCGGAATAATACACTTTTTCTTTTGCAGTATCGGAAAACACCTGATATTCTTTATATATTAAGGCAGCAACTAAAAAGTTGGTAACACATACTGTAAGGGCTGAAACTCATCTATCTGAGACGTTTGTTAAAAAGAAAAAAAAAAGCTCAGTTTTAGAAAGCAGACCACAGAGTATGTTCTGGACATAGAGCAGACCCGCACCTCAGGGGCACCCTGTTAATGTCTGCTGATCTTGCACTCACTCTTAAATTTCTCTAGGGACAGGTAGGCGCTTAACTGAATTGGCAACTCTCTGAAATCCAATGTTGGAGGAAAGTTTTAAAAACTGGTCACGCAGGGTTGAATATTTAGGATAATTGATCCCAGCTGGTCCAATAACAGATTTTGGCTAAAAAGGTAAATATCTTTGCCAATATTCTGTCACTTTTGATAGCTCACACAGCTATGAACTTGGCTGATGGAGACCGGTCACATAGCAAAACTTAAGTATCTTCTGTGGCCAAGAGAAGTTAACAATGCAGAAACATAGCCAGCTGCCTCGCTAACTATTCTCCTTTTAATATTGTGTTTTAAATGTCTGAATTTATTGGAGAAATGAAGAATAATATGTTGCCTGGTTACAAGATGTTCCGCAGGTGAAACTTCACTCAGAGCTGAAATTTCTTATAAACTGTATATTAGGAGTGAGACGAAAATGTTAAATAAGATACATACACAAGAACATATGGATTTTATTGTAGATTTTTCAGGTTATTAATATTACTACTTTAATTTGACATAATTATGAATACAATGGGATAATGCCAAGGTTGTGTAGGGCTCCCATAAAAGTGTATGAGGCCTTGGCTGCACCTTTGTACATCTCTTAATTTACACAGACACATTCAGAAGATTTTCATATTGGAGCACAGTAGAATCTCCCAATAGCAGACACTCACAGGGAATAAAAAAAGTGTCCGCTATTGAGAGCTATCCCCTATTGGGAAAAAAAGGCTCAAAAATCTTTCTAAATGACCAAATACTGTACTGTACTCACTCTAGAGTGTAATTACCTATAAAACATTATAAATAGCAATATTACAGTAGAATCTCCAAGTTCCATTTAATGACCCCTTATCAACCCTCTGTACCATTTCATTCCCCCTTTATACCCTATGCCACTTTATTCCCTGTGCTGTGTGCCAAATCATCCCCCCTTACCCCCTGTGCCACATCATTGTCCTGTTATACCCCCCATGTGCCAATTTATTCCCCTTTTATTACCCTCTATGCAAATTCATCTCCCTCCTTTTTACCACCACCTGTTACATTTCATTCCCTCTTTACTCCCCTGTGACCTGTGTCAAATCATCCCCCACTCACTCCTTGTGCAGCATCACTTCACCCCTTCCCTCCTCCCCCTGTTGTTCTTCTTATTTGGCCAGCAGACTCAGGTGCAGGGGGTCTCAGCGGGTTTGACGTGTTCCTGACATCCTCTGCGCTGCACTTACTGAGAGCAGCAGCAGTGGTGGCTGCGGGAGCTGATGAGTGACTTCAGGAGCGTCACTACTCACTGCCCGCAGCCACCACTGCTCACAGTCTCTCAGTGAGTCAAGCGTAGAGGACATCAGACAAATGTCAACCTGCTGAGAGCCCCTACATCTGAGGCTGCTGGTCAGATAAGAAGAACAATAGCATAAGGGCCATCAAGAGGAAATAATGTGGCACAGGGGGTCATAAAGGGGGGATGGGGAAAATGATGTGGCAGACGTACATAAGCAGGAGACCACTGTTTAAACTGTGGTCTTCTGCTTTTGTGCTGGAGCTGCTGCAGGGGGGTGCACGGCAGGGGGCCAGGGCCCCTTACTGGAGCATTGGCTGCCCCCCCCTTACGGCAGCCCTGTGTACAAGGTAGTGTTTTGTCCCCTATTGGGAGAGTCCAAATACATTAAATCTCATGTAACTCTGCCAGGGAATTAAAAACTATCCGCTATTGGGAGGTATCCGCTAAGGGAGATTTTACTGTAATATGAGCACAACACCATAAAACGCCTATCAGTCTGGTATGACAGAAGTGTGCCGGGGCAGCCAGCATCGTCTATAAACCAGGGACAGTGTAGGAGATCCAAAATCGACATTAAAGAAGACTATGCATTTTGAAAGAATTGCAACCTTCTTCCATAATACCTGAGCAAGAAGGATACAAAACCTTTGAAACGCGTAGTCCCTTTCTATACTGTATATACAATAAATATTTTATTTGGACGTGCTGTCTGTGAGACAATTAATCCTGTTTTGTCCAGATACCTTGGGGAGCATCGAATCCAAGCTCTTTGGGAAAAAAGTATGCAAATTAGCTCTTCTGGAGAAGGAAGAAAACTGTCTCTCTCTAGTGCCACCTATAGGTTGATATCTGCCCCCCAAAATACCCTGTTGTCTACTGATAAGAAGTATGAATCCTGAAACAGATGTCTGTAGGACAGAAGGGGTAAGGTTTCGCCTTGAGGAGAACATAATAAAGATGTGTGGAGATGTACAGGCCATTCGGGCTGGGAAGAAAGGATATGCAACAAAGCTCTTACATCATTTTTTCCAAGCAAGTGGCTTTTCTTTAATGTCAGTATTTCACTCCAACTAGGAGTCTTAGAAACTGACTGGGAATGTATGGCAAGCGAGAAATCTCTCAAATGTTGGGGGTTTATTCCTGATCAGTACTAAGCATGGTGGTTTCTGGCTAGTAAGAGGCTTGTCATTGTGGAACAAAAGTAGTAATGTTTCTCCTTGAGGAAATCATCATAAACATGTTTGGAGACTTTATGGGAGACTTCACACTCCATTGGGTGGCGCTAGAGAGACAGTTCCCTTTTTCCTCCAGGAGAGCTGATTTACATAAGCATTCATGGTTCTAAATATCCCCTACAATATCATGGAGGACTTAGATCCCTCAGGAAAACACAGAATTCTTAGCAATTGAGTGCTCGCACATGTGTCTTAATCTGAAGGATTGAGTATTTGGGTTCTACGGATTGCGTATGTTTAACTTAGACACATTATGAATATGCAGAATGCTGAATAATGATAACATTTTGAAATTAAGAGTTTGCAGATGTTATTTTTGGCTTTGACCGGAATCACATAATAATGGTGTAGCAATACCATATCATAAGTCATTTATATATATATATATATATATATATATATATATATATATATATATATATATATATATATCTATATATCGTTTGGCCCAGTGAGCGCTAAACATTACAATTACGTCAGAGCCAGTCTTGCTTCACTGGGCATTTACAAAGCTTTGATAAGAAAATTCTATGAAAAAGTGGATCAGATTATGTAAAACTAATATCTCAGTTAATTGAAAGGAGAAATAAGGAAGAGGCTGAAAGCATGGTTATTGCATAAGAAGTCTTTAAAGGTCAAAACGTTTTCCATCTGGAGATTTTAATGCATTACTGGCATTAAAAACAACTTTTGACATTTTGACCAGACATGCCAAAAGTTGTTGATCACATCGGGCATCACTCCTGAGACCCGCTACAATTGTAAGTTATTAGCCGGGGAAGTGGTCGGCATTGCACCCTGGTGAAACTTGGTGTGATCAATAGTGTTGAGCGGCATAGGCCATATTCAAATTCGCAAATATATGGACGAATATTCATCATATATTTGCTAAATTCGCATATTCGTAATATTCGCGTTTTATTTTCGCATATGCGAAAATAAGCATATACAGAAATTTGCAAATGCAAATATATTTGCATATGCGAAAATTTGCGTATGCAAATTTTCACATGTGCGAAAATTCGCTCACCAGTCTCACACAGTAGTATTAGAGCCTTCTTTACACCACACAAGCTGGAAGCAGAGAGGGATGATCACTGTGATGTGTACTGTGGAAAAATAAAATAAAATTAATAATCGTAATTGTGAATATATAGTGCTATATTCGCGAATATTCATGAATTCGCGAATATGCGATATTCGCAAATAAAAATTCACATTGCGAATATTCGCGAGCAACACTATTGGAGACCACTGCACTAGCTCATTAGTTCCCTATACCGTTAAAGAAGGGAGTGCTCAATATTCACAAATATGCGCATATAAGAAGAGCAGAGAGGGATGCAGGGATCACTGTGATGTGTACTGTGAAAAAAAAGCTAATATTCGTAATTGCGAATATATAGTGCTATATTCGCAATATTCACGAATTCGCGAATATGCGATATTCGCGATTATAATTCGAATTGCGAAAATTCGCGAGCAACACTAGTGTTCAACAACTTTTGACATGTCTGATCAATATGTGTTGGTATGAAGAACAGGTAGCTCCAAGCAGTGGGGACCGCACCATCAAATTGGCAACACCAGGAGATAGACCTAAGGTTAATGTGTCTTCCGCTTCTCAGCCTTTTGGCTAAGATCAAGTGTAGTATCTGTTCTTATCAGTTTTCATGCCGGTGGCAAACTACGCCGGTATGGGTGCTGCATGGAGGGTGCAGGTTTACCGGGGCTGGTTCTGAGGAATCAGCTCGACGGCTGCCCCGATGTGACCTTTTCCCTCCGGGTCTCGCCATGAGGCTGAGAGGGTCTAGAGCCGAGGTACTTTTGTGCCTCGGGGAGTGGTGACCCCGAGGTGCCGAAACTCACTGGGAATACTGGCTCACTGAGTTGAAGCACGGGCACCATAATCTCTTCACCTTGTGGCACTCACCTCTTGATTCCTGGCCTTCTGGCTAGGATCAGAGAAATTTTTATAGATCCGGGCAGTATATCTGCACACATTCACTTATTTATTTCTTTTTGTCTCACTGTGTCATTTTTTGCGTGTTGTGTGTTCACAGGATTTGTCAGGATGCGGTAGCCCTTCTGGGTGTCCCTCCTGGCAGTCTAGGGGAGGTGTATGTGGCCATTAGGTTCCGCACCTCCCTGCAAACACCTGCTTTGGCAGGGTACCTACCGTTATCGTCTCTGCGGGCAGATACCTTGGCCAAGGGGGATGCCGGGAGCATTTGTGGTCCCCCTACTAGCTTCGGTGAAAAGGGACATCGAACCTGGAACCTTACATACATACATATAGAGATAGGAGCAGCAGTATACATATAGAGATAGGAAGGGTCTGTGAGCTGCTAGGAAAGATATGACAGGTGACAATGTCATCCTGTTGTTCCAGGAAGTCCGCTGATCCAGGACTGACCACTTCCTCTGACACATTAGGCACTGTGACTTTCTCTGGGTAAAAATGGTGATCACTTGACCCAGTTACAACTATAAAATGCATGGATTCAGCTGTGCTGGAATGAAACAAAGGGCACAGTAGGACGAGTGGTGGTGAGTGTGAATAATATGGACCAAAAAAAAAGCCAAAACCTAAGAACCCACTGCAGTAAAGTTGACATTATGTGCCAGATGGGCTTAATGAAATCTAAATGCAAATGAATTGGAAATATTATTTATATGTCTATATAATGCGCTCACCAGTCCTCAGCTCATCTGGGGGTAAGGCAGGAGCCAGACAGACCTCAATTTGAAGAACAAAAATTTTTAAGAACTTTAATCTTGTAGAGCATCGTACAGAAAAAAAACATACACATGTACTCAAACAATTTAAGACACTTTAGCAATTTAAGATAAAGAAAAACCTGCATGGTAGATAAGTAAATTCTTTCTCTGACCTAATGCGCCACATTAAAATGTATTCGGGTAGAAGAGATAGAATGTAAATTGACTGAAAAATCTTTCCTAGATAACTTGTGTTTACTTAATCCCAACCACCCATAGTGCGATGTCAAAATATGCCATGTTATTCTTTTATAAAAAGGAAAATCTGTCAACACGGTAAGAAAGCCAGAACGATGGGATTGTTATAATGGTATTAAAAGGGGAGGATTTTTCTTAAATTGTCTTAAGACGATGCATCATTTTCACATTATTTGGATATGTATAATAGTCGTATTAGGGAGGTTGTTTGGCTTAATGAATCAAAGAGGGTTCCACAATGAGCTGATAACAAAGAAGGCGATTTATCAAGCTCCGGAGTAGATTTTTTTGCGTAAAAAAGTCGCACGTACTTCAGCACGTGCAACTTTTCTTACATGCTGCAACTTTTAGATTTTTGCTTATTCCAAAGCACATTCCTGAAATCAGCTCACATAGTAATTATTTACATTTTTTTTAACTTTGCAGTGTTCTTGTATTTATCAAATGCGATAGTCGCTATTTATGAAGAAAAAAAGTTCCATTCCATTCAAATCTCCATTCAAAAGTCGCCTATGTATTCCAGGTCCAACCTGGCTTACAGAAAGTTCATACGTCTGCAGAAAAGGACATTAACACCAACTTTACCAACTGTTCTTGTTCTGCATCATGAAACAAAGCTAATACATTAAGGTTAATGTTAATTATAGAAAAATTTTATTATATGACTAATAACTCTATTAATTTTAAGGTTGAAAACACACACTGCACACATTGTAATTTTTAGGACACGTACATGCTGGCGTACCCACTAAATGTTAAAATTAATGTCGTCAGACGCCACTACCACAATGGTTTTCCATTCGTGTCAGTCCCTGGAATTGCCGTGTGGCTTACATCAGGTCCAGCACAGTCTGGACCAGCAGCACTCAGCGCCTGCCAGCACCCAAAGGTCAGCTCATGCACCACTGAGCACCACTATCGCAACGAGAGGAGACGGCATCTGGAGCTGGTAATATAGAGCACTATGACATAGCGGTAATATCATTATAGGAATACTATCCATGACAGCTTATAGACATTAAAGCATTGTTTCACTATCATTGTTTCACTACTGCTATAGCATTTTGATTGAACTCCATATTATCATTGCTGGACTATCAGATGGTAATGCTAATGTAATACTCCACTACTCTGTATGTTTTAATTTCTTTGTTTATGCATTTTATTCATAATCCTCCCACAAGGGCCCTGTGAGGGTAATTCTATGCACTATATGTATTATTATTTTTTATTTATTTTTTAATAAAAAGAACATTTTTATTTGAAGCACGGTCTTATTTTAATAGTAACTAGCTGAGTACCCGGCGTTGCCCGGTTTTTCCTTCATAATCCTTGTTGGGGAGGAAAATAAACAAAGGAGGAAGCTTTTGACTTCATATCCAGTCCTGATATATTGTTATCATATCCCAACCCCATATCCCGACTTCCTATCCTGTCCTCCTATACTGTTCTCCTTTCCCGTCCTCCTATCTCGACCTCCTATCTCGACCTCCTATCTAGACCTCCTATCCCGAACTCCTATCCCGTCCTCCTATCCCATCCTCCTATCCCGTCCTCCTTTCCCGTCCTCATATCTAGACCTCCTATCTCAACCTCCTATCCCGACCTCCTATCCAGACCTCCTATCCCGTCCTCCTATCCCGACCTCCTATCCCATCATCCTTTCCCATCCTCCTATCCCGACCTCCTATCTTGACCTCCTATCCCAACCTCCTATCGCGACCTCCTATCCCGACGTCCTATCCCAACCTCATATCTCGTCCTCATATCCCGACCTCCTATCTCGACCTCCTATCCCGACCTCCCATCCCGTCCTCATATCCCGACCCGTAACATGTGTACCAGGTATTGAAATATCTCCAGCCGTATGGAAGTTATATGGGAACATACATTTCCCATTGATTTGCATAGGACTTTAAACAAAAAACCCGACCCTCACAAATGGGGGTAGTTAAGGGTTAAATTAACTATTCTATATTTTAAGTGGACATATAAGTAACATGTGACCAAGTATTATCGAAATATCTCCAGCCGTTTGGAAGTTATGCAGTAACATATATTTCCCATTAATTTGTATGGGACTTTAAACATAAGCGACGCCCCTGGCAAATGGGGGTGAGTAAGGGTTAAATTACCTACGCTGTTTGTTGTTGACATATAAGTAACATGTGCGCCAAGTTTCATTTTAATATTTTTAGCCGTTTGAAAGTTTTTGTGGAACATACATACATACAAACATACACAAACATACACAAACATACATACACATACACATACACGTTGAGTTTTATATATATAGATTACCATTCATTACTATATAATCACTTTCCTTGAGGTTGGACGATTTTTCTTTTCAGCGATATATATACAACTTGGATAAAGGTGTTTGCCCATTATACCTCGGCTAGTGTTTAATTGTGAGCTGCACCAGCTTTTCAATTAGTGTATTTTTACATCAGTCATTTTACTCAAAAAACCAGGGCGAAACGGAAAAAAAAAATCATTGTGCAACAAAAATGAAGAAAAAATGCCATTTTATAAATTTGGGGGGCTTCCATTTCTACACAGTGCATTTTTTAATAAAAATGACACCTTATCTTTATTCTGTAGGTCCATACAGTTAAAATGATACCCTACTTATATAGGTTTGATTTTGTCGTGCTTCTGGAAAAAAATCATAACTACATGCAGGAAAATGTATATGTTTAAAAATGTCATCTTCTGATCCCTATAACTTTTTTATTTTTCTGTATATGGCGGTATGGGGTCTCATTTTTTTGTACCGTGATCTGAAGTTTTTATCAGCACCATTTTTGTTTTGATTGGACTTTTGTAAATTTTTTTATGCTGTAAAAAGTGACCAAAAATACGCAATTTTGTACTTTGGAATTTTTTTACGTGTACGCCATTGATTGTGGGGTTTAATTAATGATATATTTTTAGTTCGGACATTCATGCATGCGGCGATACCGACACATATGTTTATATTTATTTTTATTTACATAGTTTTTTTTTAATGGGAAAAGGGATGATTCTGACTTTTATTAGGGAAGGGGTTAAATCCCATTTATTAACAGTTTATTTTCATAGGGGGCTATAACATTGCACACACTGATTTCTTAAACTGATCACTGCCAGGCAATAGCCTGGCATTGATCAATGTTGTTGCTGCTCGACTGCTCCAGCCTGAATCTCAGGCAAGAAGCAGTCATTCGGTGATCGGACATGCACAAGGTGGGAAGGGATCCTCCTGCTGCTGTCCTGCAAGCTGTTCGGGACGCCGCAATTTCACCGCTGCGGTCCTGAACAGCACCACTGAGCTAACAGGTAATGTTTACTTTCACTTTAGATGCGGCGATCAACTTTGATTGCCGTGTCTAAAAGGTTAATACCGGGCATCACCATGATTGGTGATGTCCGGTATTAGCCACGGCTCCCGGCCGTTGATGGCGGCCTGGACCGACGCTATATGACGCGGTATGCATATGTCCTGTAGCGGGAAGGGATAAATGAGACGTTGATGTATTTTTCCTATTTTAATAAGAATAAAAAAGTTTTGCCTTTCACTTTCGGGAGCTGGAACGTTCTTCTTCGATATTTTTGACGGTCCAGCATTCAGTAGAAGAGTCAACATTGATGGCAGATGGTTTCCTGCAAGTACAGACTGACATAAACCCTTCCAGCAGGCCATGACAGTGTTTGTGGATGGGATGTCATGTGGTAGACCAAAAATGAAATAAGGAGTCATGCTGTGGACTAGAAATTAGAGGGGACCCATGCTATGGTGTAGAAATTAGTTAACAAGCTATGTTGGCAACAAGGAATGAGTTGAGGAGCCATGCTGTGGACTAGGAATAATATGGGGAACCATGCTGGAGTCATGAATAAGATGGGAAGCCATATTGAGGATTAGGGAAAAGAAGGGAGTCAGCCTGTGGGCCAAAAATGAGATAAAGAGCCAGACTACGAGCCAAGAATGAGATTGGTAGCTTTCCTGGGAACAGTGAATGAGAGGGCATACCCTGCTGAAGACCAGTACTTCAACACGATAAAAGACGGTTATTTTCGGCTCACTATTATTTGTTTTTATTTGTGTGCTGTATGTGCTTGTTGACTTAGGTAGACCCCCTGGTGATAGTTGTCCCCTGTAGATAGACCCCTCCAGAGATAGTTGCCCCTTGTAGTTAGACCCCTTGGAGATAGTCATCCCCTCTAGGTAGATCCTCAAGAGATGTTGCTCTCTGTAGGTAGGCCACGCCACCTTAGCACAACACAGGCTACAGCACAACAGACATTAACTGTTCTGTCGACCTGAGGAAGGCACATGCTAGTGCCGAAACACTTTGTCCTATTGCTTTGAATCTTAATAAACTGTCCTGTGCTACAGTGGCATCCTGAATCCTTTCTCCTTTTCCCTATCAGCAGTAGCGCTCGTATATAACCCCCTTTTTCTGTTCTTATCCGTCTTCACTATTTCCGTACCCGTTGTGGTCACGGACAGGGGTTTCGAGCTGCACAACTGCCCCGACCGCCCCCTCTTCACCCTCCCTCAAGGTGAGGTGCGGTTGTCGTTGATAACCTCAGCGTGACACCACATCCCTTTGGGTGCATTGGTCCTCCGCCGTCCTATACACGAAAGAGCGCCCCCACCTTTTTGCATTTCCTTCTTACGCTCTCTGTAGGTAGACATCCTTAGAAATACCGCCCCTTGTAGGTAGACTTCCTGGAGATAGTTTCCCCCTGTATGTAGACTCTCTGGAGATAGTTGACCTCAGTAGGTAGACCTCCTAAAGATATCTGCCCCCTGTAGGTAGACCCCTGTAGATAGATCCCCTGGAGACCCTGCAGACACAGATGATATCACCAGCTCCTTTACACCTTACTACACCTTTCCCTTTATCTGTATCCTAGAAGCACAGATGAAGTTTGTAGTTGTTTTGTGTACAGGGGGGACAGGAGAGTATACTAATATGTTACCTATAGCTAAAAGCGCCCCTGCTCACAGCATGCTGCAACAGATAAAATATTAGTCTGGACGAACTACAGTAAAAAATAAAAATCTTGGAAAGTTCAATCCAATGTTGTATTATGCAGGTTTCCCTCCCTAGAGTATATCCATAATATAGTGCTGTATAGATGAACCATAAAGAGGCACTTAGGTATCCATAACCCATGAGCCACCATGGAAGCACCACTGTATTTTCGAGAGTTAAATACAATGTGCAATTTTGTACGTAGAAGTGCCGGGCTATAAAACCCTCAGTTATTAGACGCTGATTAGATTTTCAGATAAAACTTAATTCACTTTTTACACAGAAAATGATTTTGTCAGCTTCTTTGGAAACCTGTTTATGATCCTGGATCCGATTCCTCTAATGAAGATTAATCATGTGGTAACTCTAACATTACAAATCCACCTACCATATGCCTGGAGAACCCAACTCAGGAAAAACCCAAATTGGTATAAATGCCGTAATTTAGAAGCTATTATGATTTTATTTGTCAGATTTATTAGACTGTTCAGCCTTGATGACTGGGAATTAATGTACATTTTACCCTGCACTCAGCATTAGGCAACATTTACAATACAGTATATTTACTATACAGAAAGGCATAAGAGTATGTGTTACCTAAACTGTATACAGTGCAATAATATTTGCTACAATTTTTCATCAGGATTTTTCAGAGTCTCATCAATCCTTTACCTTATATGTTTACTATGATATTAATGTTGTTTGTTAATGTGTATTTTTTATGCGCATACTGACATATGGTTCCATCTATTCCTGTGAGATGTCAGGTGTACTGGAATATATGAGAGCATCCGCAGGCTTAACTTGTAGCTTCTGGGTCCCAATGCAAAGTCTGTAAAAGCACCATATGTGCCATTTTTAACACTGGGGCACATGTGCTTTGGGGCCCCCTTAGGCAACAGGGCCCCAAAGCGACTGCTACCGCAGCACTCCCTAAAGTTATGTCACTGAGGGCATCAGTTGTTATTGTCCGGGAAATGAGTAAGGGTCAATAGATCCGAAACACGTTAGGTTTTTTTTTGGAGGTGCATTTCCCTTGGGTCTTCATCTGTCCTTTATGTCCTCGAGGTTGCTGTTTTTTTCTATGGATTTCGAAATACTTTAAAGAGTACCTGTCATCAAACCATATTTTTTAAACTAACGTATATATTTTTTTCTAACTACTTCTAACACCCCTTCTACCCTTAAAAAAATGAATTCCAAGCTTCAAAAAGCTGTATATCATACCTTACCCCTTGCTCATACCTTACCCCTTGCTCACATTGTGGGAGCTCCCAGCAGGACAAAGTGGGCGTTCCCCAGAAGGGAACTGATGCCTGCAAGAGCTGTGCCTCACCATGTCCCACAATGCAGTTCCTGAGTCTGATCTTCTGCCAGGCTGGGAGGAGACCAAACTACTTGTTTGACTTGTGGCAGGGAACAGAACAGAGCCACCTAATGGATGTTTTTTTTAATCACATTGAAAACATATAAAGGTTGAACATTTAACAGCAAGTAATTAGCAAAGTGTCTAATAATTACATGAGGAACAAAATATTAAAAGTTTAGTTTGGTGACAGGAACTCTTTAATAAAAAACATAAGTTATACTTTCATGTTAGTGCTGGCCCAAGTTCCCTTTTTTAGCTTTTTCAATATTTGAAGAGTTATTCATGTGAATTATCCCCTGTAATGATGATATCTGACTCCAATGCTGTCTTCCAGTAGGTTTCTGTATGATTAAATATTAGACAAGGATGTACCTGGATTGTTGCATGGAGTGAAAACTACAAATCCGAACAGCCCTGTGTAATCTGCTGGGTTTTGGCACCAAAGGTTAATAGATACTCCATATGTGATAATTTTCCATGCCTGGACCTGTCCATGGAAGACATGTCACTGGTGGAGCACTGGTTGGCTGTGCTGCTGTAGTGTGTTGTCTGTTGCAGAGGAGGTGGTGGGCTGTAGGCATAGGTGTATGAAACAGGGCATGTCAAGTTACTGTACAGTTAGTTACCTGGTGTACTATTTGGAAATACAGAGAGAAGACAAGCTGACCTGAGTATTTACAAATGCAGGGGCCCCTTGATTGTGTGTATGTACAGGAGCAGGGACTCCTGTCTATTCTTAACTCCCTGCTTCTGTAGGGTCAGAACTGTACTCAGCAGCAATACACACTAAAATACTGCATTGAGTGGTGTGCATCACTGTTTGCTCAACATTTGTAGTGCTGGGTGCAAGAACATACCAACCTATTAAATGTATTGCGTGGCAATGCACACAGTAATCTGTGCATTACTGCTGAATACAGTACTGCCCTGTGTGCATTACTGCTTACTGTACAACTGCAGACCTAGGTGCTAAAGGCACCAGCCTGGTTAATGGACTGAGCAGCAATAAACACAGTAGTATGAACAGTATCACTGCTCATTATAGTGCTGTACTGTGTGAATTGTTGCTTAATACAGTACTGTACTGTGTGCATCGCTGCTCAATACAGTACTATTCTGTGTGCATCACTGCTCAGTACAGTACTATTCTGTGTGTATTGCTGCTTACCTCAAAGTTCAAGAAACTCCAAAGTTGGTGGTATTATCAAGTTGGGTGATAATAGACTCACCCCCAGTGTGTCCTGGTTTGTTTCGTCTTGAGCTGTAGTGGGTTGAATGACAGTGTGATATGAGAGGTCTGATGAGGAAGGGCTCCTAGAGATAGGACCAGGGTAGTAGTAGTGACCTCCTCCTCTTCATGCTCAGGAAGTTGTGTTGTGAAATTCTCAAGACGGATCCCTCCAAGGAACAGCACAGGGTAGAGCCGGCGCACACAACTTCAGGTGAAAATGTTTATTTCCTAGCATGCAATGCGTTTTGCTGGATAACCAGCTTCATCAGGCATTGATGCGAAACACGTTGCATGCCGGGAAATAAACATTTTCACCTGGAGTTGTGTGTGCCGGCTCTATCCTGTGCTGTTCCTTGGAGGGATCCGTCTTGAGTGCTTCACTTGTGGTGCCAGGAGCGGCTGCCGAGCTTCGCCCGTCGAGGGTTCATTTTATGTTTGCACCATAGTTGTACTTGGTTGTAGTACAACTTTCTCTGGTGAGCATATTTACTTTACATACCATATTTTAATCGCTACGTTATCACACCAGGAGCGCTTTCCCTTTTTTGTTCATTGGTATTGTGAAATTGACCTGTATCTATTGATTATTGTGGCTAATACTGTCCGTAGGTTTTTGTGAAGCCAATACTAGCCTCAGGCACCTCGAAGGTATCAGTAACCTAAGAAAGAAAGTTGTAATAGTTGTGTTCTACAGACCACTCAAGTAGCAATTTAAGAATGTTCAAGTATTAAAGGGGTACTCAACTGGTCAGCGTTCGGAAATAAATGTTCCGAACACTGTTCGGAAGATTTACTTCCGAACGCTGTCCAGTGGAGTACCCCTTTAAGCACCACCTATAGTGTACTGCAACCACATTGCAATATGTAAACATTAGCCTGTTTTGCAAGTTGTGTGTGGAATTTTGGGCATCCTCAATAACCAGGTGTGGACACCTCTGCTCATAGCCACGTCCCCGTTTATTGGTCTCCAACATTCTGCTTCACTTTAGCTTCTGATACTTTTGGTTTTTATGGCACTACAGGAAACACTTGTTCCTCCACATATACTGTAATATAGTACAACTGATCTCTTTGGGGCTAAGCAGTGGGCCAACCTTGCTTTTGGGTGATGCTTTTAACCAGAAGAGAAGCCCTTGTAGTTGCTTTGTTACGCCTTATGTTCTTTTGGAACAATTTCCATTTAAAACAGGAATTTGTCATGTCATTAAACCTCAGATCACATTGTGTAAGCAAAATATTTCATTTCCTTTTTTTTTTTTTTTAAACTATGAATGTTTGGAAAACAAAAGGGATAAATATGTATTTGACAAGTCCCCCAAGGTTCAAAGTTAAAGTTATATAAGACCTAATTTCCAAATAAAATATGTATCGAATGCCTGACGCTAAGCACTTTAAGAACTTTTATAGTTTATTTGTGATATGTTGTTGCTAAGAATAAAAATAAATGAATAAAAATATTTAAAAAATATGTTAGAATGTGATATAAAACGCCGTCATAATGAAGAACAGGTATGGCCCACATTTGGGAGGAAGTAAAGTAAGCTCTTGTTATATTTAGTTACAGTTCTGGAAAATTGTGCTGATATAGCAGAACTGAATTGTAGAATGACAACTCAATGGGGGATTTATGAAAGCATTTAATAGGTTTTTTTTTGCTTAAAAATGTCGCATGTGCGACTATATTTTTTCTGTGACTTTGCTGTACCCTAAGTAAAAAAAATAAATAAAAGAAAAAAAAGAAAGCAAAAAGTAATTTTTGACTTGAAGTGGTCAGAGAATTATCAAGTGCAAAAGTCACAAAAAAGTCAAACTGCATGAAAAAGAACTCCAGCTGTTGCATAACTACAACTCCCAGCATGCCTGTACAGCCATTGACTGTCTTAGCATGTTGGGAATTGTAGTTTTGCAACTGCTGGAGGCACACCGGTTGGGAAACATTGATGTATGGGGTGTACGGGGAAGTTGGTGTTCACCTTTTACAGGTGACTCGGATTCAGGTTCTTGGTCTGTGGCCATGATGTCACCTCCTTCCCAGAGAAGCTGGGGCTGTCAGTGGCTGTGTGCACCCATCCAGCTGCTGTTAGTGAGTGGTCGAGCCCGGATCACTGCATGGAGCTCCCATGGATTGGGCCAGGAGGTGGTCAGTGGGCACAGAGATCACAAGTAGTGTGTCCAAAACTGCAGCAGCTGCCCCCTTTTCCCGTACAGCGCCGGCACTTCAATCAGAAGCTGTCGGTGTCCTCACATGTGATCCCGCACGTTATCCAGTGGTAAATAACTGTTCTCCTTTCTCTTACTGCCGCAGAAGTATCGGGGAGGCCACACAAGCAAATCTCCAGTGGCGGCTCTGGCGAGCCCTCCCCCAGGAGACAGCAAGCAGCGGCGGCAGCCCTGGGTGGACAGTGAGATGGAAATTAACAGTGCCTCCTCCTCCTCACTCCTCAGCCAGGCAGAATTGGGCACATTAAATGGCTATCCAGTGGCAGCTGAAGCAGTCTGCGCTGCTGGATAGCCGTTTATGCGATGGCCCCGACACACAGCAGCATGGTATGTTGATGCTGCCTTCAACATACGATGGGCTATGAGAGTTCATGGTATGTTGAAATGATGGTATGTCGGGGCCATTGTATTTTGAGGGAACACTGTATTTAGAACACATGAATGTTCTACCCAGAAAAATGTATGAAGGAATTGGTAGAAATAGTTATTGGCTGAAGGAACGTTGAGCTAACAGCTATTGTAGGTGAAGACACCTTTACACATGCTGAATATATGCCCACCCCATCATAGTAAGTACAGCACACCAAAGATACCCCAATTCTAATCACATTTCTGCCCAGTACTGACCACAGCATTTATAGGATTAATAGGGACCCAGGGTCCTGATGGTTTTCATGGCAGTGTAATATTGACAGTTATGCTAAGCTGCAGTACACTGCAGTATAGTATAACGGGTAAAAAGTATAAAAATAACATTTTAATAAAATAAATTTTTTTTAAATCAAAATCTAAAATAAAGGCCCTTTTCCAAAAAGCCCTGTACTATCACAAAAAAAAGCCTTTACCCGATAGATACTGCCATGTTTGTAATGACATATTACTATTTATTAGTATAAAAAGATTATGTTATTTATGGCTGTCAGAACATGGCAATACAATAAATGGGAAATATATAAATTTGGTATTATTATAAGTGTACCGACCCACAGAATATAACAGAAGATAACATCATTTTACCACACAGTAAACCCCATAAAAAAAATTTTTTTAAATGCCTGAAATTTTCCAATGTTTTACAATATTTTTTTCACAAAAAACGCAGCATGTATAAATAAAAATGTACCACTAACATAAATTACAATATGTCTTGAAAAAAACAATCTCAGAATCGCTCAGAAAATTCCAAAGTTATTACCATATAAAGTTATTACCATATAAAGATATTACCATATAAAGAAACACAGATCAGATTTGAAACATGGGGCCTGGTTAAAACAGGCAGCAACCTTAAAGGGGTATTCCGGGCAAAAACATGTTAACCCCTATCCAAAGGATAGGGGATAAGATGTCTGATCGCGGGGGAACCACCACTGGGACCCTCCGCAATCTTACTGCAGCAGCCCGCATAGAATAGAATGCGGGCTGCTGCAGGGAGATCATGGGGGTCCCAGCGGTGCCCCCCCCCCCCCCCCCCGCGATCAGACATCTTAGGGGATAAGATGTTTTTGCCTGGAATACCCCTTTAAAGAAGAACTCCAGCACCAAAGGATAGGGGATATGTAGCTGATTGTGGGGGGGTCCGACTGCTGGGACCTCCCGCGATCTCTGGGACAAGATCCCAGCTCTCTCAGTGAGAAGCATGTGTCTACCAGTAGAGGGCATGTGCTCCATTCATTTCTATGGAAGCAATGATGATGCCCGAGGGCTGTACTCTGGTCTTTTCGGCACTCCAATAGAAATTAATGGAGCGTGTGCAATCTACAGCACGCGCTCCTCACTGAGCGCCAGGTGGTGATTGCGGGGGGTCCCAGCGGTTGGGCTACCCGCGATCAGCTACCTATCCTGTGTTTACAGGATAAGTTAATTTTTGCTAAAGAGGTTAAGAGTATAAAAAGGAATAACAAAAATAGAAAACAAATCACAAGAATTAAAATTCAAATCACCCATTGGGGCTATAGAAAAGACTGGGTTCCTGAAGGGTAAAGGGGCGCTAAAATCCCTATAAAATCCCACTTCTATAAAAAAGTGTGGTAGGTAGGAGGTCCTGGTACAGATTTAGTTTAGGGGCCCATGGGCTTCATGCTTCATCTGAATGTGTATCTTCCACCTTTGCCTCATTTGTCAGCTTAAACAAAACCACTAATCTTTTTAGCTTATTTTCATGAACCTTACACCGAGTAACACTTATTTTTATGTGCTTTGATTCCTCTAGCAATTGTCATAAGATCTTCCCACTGAACACCAGAAATGTATTAGAACTTGGGCAAACGTTCTTGCAGACTCAATCCCAGTTATTACATAAAGAAAAAAAATCCCTCAAGTTAGACCTCATGTTCATTCATCTTCTTTCCCGCGTGACATACATATATATATTTTTTTACCCTTTGGTTCATTCTAGAACATTTATGACTGTCCAAGATAAACCGCACCGTGGCATGTGAGCATTAACTTCCATTCAAATTTTATGTTTGCAAACCAAATGACAAGAATGGAGAAGGTCAAATGCACAAAAAATGCTTTAAAACTATTTTTCTGGGCAACGAAAACTGTATAATAGAAAACATGAAACTCGAGCTTTGAAGTGGAGAGAAAGTAAGAGAAAACGCTATAATTTTTCATGCCGATAACCAGACGTGGAAATTGTGCATGTTTCGATTCATTAAAAAGAATAAAACCTGACAAAGACTGTGTTGCTATGGCAAAAAAAACTTGAAAGGACAGCATCTTGGGCACATATATTTATAAGGTTTTATACTCAAAGTAGCAGCCAAGAAATCACTATAATAAATGCTTTAAGATAGAAAAAACACAAAATAAAATTTTTTGAAAAAAAAAAGGAAACTTAACACACCAACTAGACCATTGTAATTCATACCACCTGAGTCTTAAATTGATTGGAAATAACCCAAAATATACTTGAAATATAAAGTATTCTCCATAAGGTCCATGTATAAAATATACATTAACAATTCCCTGATGAATTCGGTAAATGGAATTTCTATCTAGTAAGGTGATATACCATGTGCACTCCCCCGCTGTACAAGTGCCCGAAATATTTTCAGATTATTTAAAGCATTTTAAAGGTTAAAAAAAAAAAGTAAAAAGAAAAGCTTATTATAGGTGAATTGTAACGCCAAAAGAGGTTGAAAGAAAACATTGTAAAATCCTCAAGTATTTGACAAGGAAGGGGAAACAATTAAGAGAATTTTGTTAGCAAAAAACATACCGGCTAAATAAAAGGAACGGCTGTAATTTTTTTCTTTCTATTTTTTGACAGATGCCTCTTATTTAGGTTTGCCATAAATGTGTTCCAGTAACATAGTAACATAGTTCATAAGGTTAAAAATAAGACCAGAGTCCATCAAGTTCAACCTATAACCCTAATGAATCCCTACTGAGTTGATCCAGAGGAAGGCAAAAACAACTCCAACTTCCCAACTCCAAATATGGCATCAGAATAGATTCAACGTTCTGTCCCTATAAATCTAGTATACATAACCAGCGATGTTATTATTCTTCAAAAATGCATCCAGACCCCTTTTTGAACTCTTTTAAAGAGTTCCCCATGACCACCTCCTCAGGCAGAGAGTTCCACAGTCTCACTGCTCTTACAGTAAAGAACCCCCGTCTGTGCTAGTGTAGAAACCTTCTCTACTCTTGACATAGAGGATGCCCCCTTGTTATAGATACAGTCCTGGGTATAAATAGATCATGGGAAAGATCTCTGTACTGTCCCCTGATATATTTATACATAGTTATTGGGTCTCACCTAAGCCTTCTTTTTTCTAAACTAAATAACACTAATTCTGATAATCTTTCTGGGTATTGTAGTCCTCCCATTCCCCGTATTACCCTGGTTGCCCATCTTTGAACCCTCTCCAGCTCCACTATATCTTTCTTGTACACTGGTGCCCAGTACTGTACACAGTATTGCATGTGTGATCTGACTAGTGATTTGTACAGCGGTAAAATTATTTCTTTGTCGTGGGCATCTATTCCCCTATTTATGCACCCCATGATTTTATTTGCCTTGGCAGCAGCTGCCGGAAACTGGTTACTACAGCTAAAGTTACTGTTAACAAGGATTGCTAATAATTGGATACACTGATTATTCATTTATTTTTGTTAGGCTATTTATTTTTATAGGGTGATTTTTTTAAAGAAAAACAAAACAACATAGTCTCAAGGTGATAACAGGTGCTCAACCCCAAGTGCTATTGTGCACTCATACAATGGGGTAGAGGACCCACACCTATGGACAAAAGTGGGGTTTCAATCCTGTGGTAAATATATACAATGATATTAGCTAATCCTCAGAACTGATGTAAAAATGAGACATTAGCCAGTATATCCTTATATGAAGGACATACCTGAGCCCGCACACCACGCCAAGGTTTCTCATGTGATGCGGGACCTAACCACTAACCTTTTTTGCCTGGCCAGATGCATAGAACCAGGAACCAGATATACAGCAGCCTAAGGTCCAACTTGCAGACTGCTCCCCAGTCGCCTCCAGTGTGAACTCAGCACACATACAATGGGAGGGGGGAGACAGGTTACAAGCCCCACCCTTGCTGGTATAGATATAACCGGCCTCACAGGTGAAACCCCCAACGCTACCCAATAAGATAAAAGGGTGCATTGGTATAAGCCTTAAAAGACGCTTGCCGGCTTATATTTGCATGGACATGGCTATAGCAGGAAACTCAACCCCAAGTGCAATTGTGCACCTTCGCTGGGGTGGAGGCCCTGCACTTGTCAACCGTAGCTAAGGGCGATGTCCCCAGCAAAAATTGCATACAATGGAGAATGCCTGCAGACGGTCACAAGTTTTTTTTGTTTTGGTAGTCATCTTGGCTTAAAAATCAAAAACATGTCTCTCAGGAATTAGTTCAGAAGTCCAGATTTCTTAAAGTTAGACATTGCAGAATTTTGCAAATAAATGTTTCCTTTTTGGGGATCCCCATTGAGTACTATAAGGGCTTGTTCACACTGCGGACATTCAGTGTAGCTCTGCCATAATTGATGGCAGTAGAAATGCACAGATGTGTGCTCCTTCTTACACGACAATGCAGCCTGGCATCATTTCACCCAAAGAATTAACGTTTTTACTGTGGAATTCCTCTGTGAAAAGCAGATTCCCATTGAAAACAATGGGACTCTTCTGCAAGCAGATTTCCGCAGAGGAATTTCTCCAGCGTTATGTCCGCAGTGTGACTGTACCCTTAAACATAGTGGATAATGGATTAGGAGCATCACTAGTCATCAATAATGATGAGCCTCATAGGCCATATTCGAATTCGCAATATTTTGCGAATTTATGGAGGAATACTCGTCCTATGTTCGCAAATTTCACATATTCGTTCACTTTCTTTCCCATGCGAAATTCGTAATTACATTTGTAAAGTACATGGCAGGATTATATCTTTCAGCTAACTATCTGTGGGCAACTTTCCTATTATTTGCTAGGGATGTTGCTAACCTCTGACAACTGTATTTGCATCCTTCTCATTGGCCCACAAGCTAAGAGAAGGGGGTGATCAATGACTTCTGGAAGTGCCGATATTCGCAAATATTCGCATAGTCGCTGTTGTGGTTTGTGGCTTGGGGTCAAATTGGATTTGGCTCCAAAAGTTATGTGACCAGTTAAAATCTGCAGAACATGCATCTGAGACACAAAATGGCTGAGACACAAAATGGCTGCCACCGTGCGGTGTAGTGAATACAATATATATTCACACAGACCGCAGATACTTAACTAGCTATATCACCGGAGACCAAATGCATTCATAAACACCCAACAGACCAACCTATTTAGGAATTTTGGAAGAGTTATATCCTAATATCCAATGCACAAATCAACACTACACATCCAAATACTGGCAGAAATAAAGATGTTTTAATACACAACTAACTAAATCACACTCTAACTAAAAGAGAGAAAAGAGAAAAAGATTTTATAAATAGCTAGAAACTTAAATCTGCAGTGTAAGGAAACACATATACAACAATTTTAGTAGAAACCCTATAATTGGCTTTATGGGTGGATTTTCCTTAAAAGATACAACTATATATATATATATATATATATATATATATATATATATATATATATATATATATATATATATATATATATAACACAAAGAATGTAATACTGAAATACTTAGCTTTGGGGAACCTTTACAGCAAGTATGATTAACCAAGCCAGGCATGGGGCAAGGCTGCAGTCCTTTGTTTCTGGATTCAGGCCCAACAGGAAGTTGAATGGAAATGTGTCACACCAGGAAGTTGAATGGAAAGGTGTGATGGTATGCAGCCCAGCAAGAGAAAAAGAGAGAGCTTGACCCCTTTCAATGGGCTTTTATTATGTTTTCTCCACCCCTTAACCCACCCACAGATGGTCTTTGTCTAATGTTATGAAAGCCCACCTATTGGCCCGTTTGAACATGACTAGGAGACCCCAGGTAAGGGTGGGTTCACACTACATTTTCTCCCATACGGGAGCGCATACTGCAGGGGGGAGCTAAAACCTCGCGCTCCCATATGCCTTCGTATGCGCTCCTGTATGTCATTCATTTCAATGAGCCGGCCGGAGTGAAACGTTCAGTCCGGTTGGCTCATTTTTGCGCCGTATGCGCTTTTACAACCAGACCTAAAACTGTGGTCAACCACGGTTTGAGGTCCGGTCGTAAAAGCGCATACGGCGCAAAAATGAGCCGACCGGACCGAACGTTTCACTCCGGCCGGCTCATTGAAATGAATGACATACGGGAGCGCATACGAAGGCATACGGGAGCGCGAGGTTTTAGCTCCCCCCTGCCGTATGCGCTCCCGTATGGGGAAAAACATAGTGTGAACCCAGCCTTAGAGACTTCCTCTTTCCTTTGTCTAAACCCATGTGGCTTCCTGGTCTAGGATCACAAATATAGTAAAGAAAATGTATGTCATTTTCATGTCCATAACAGTCGCATATACGAAATATTCGTGCTCCACACCGACTCAGTAAATAATATTGGAGCCTTCTTTGGATCACAAGCTGGAAGCAGGGAGGGATGATCATTTTTTTTACACAGTACACATCATTGTAATATGTACCAAGAATTTTTTTTATTTTCGTCATTATAAATATATATCGCTATATTCTGAATATTCGCAAAATCGCGAAGTGACGATATTTACTGTAAAAATTTGCAATTTGAATATTCGCGCTCAACACTAGTCATCAATAGATTTCAATGGTGAATGTGTTTTGTATGGTATGATATGTTTTGCCTGCGTTGACACGGATTTTATTTCATCTAGTCATCTAGTTTAAGTAACAATTTTTTTTTAAACATACAAATACTGTACACATATATTGAATTGTATTTAATTTCCTCTGCATTTAGCTTCTTGGAGGTGATAAAGTTAACCCCTGAAGCATTCAGTTGTTGTACACTCTTTAATAAACAATATCATCCAGGGGTACAATCAGGGGTCAATGCCTGGAAAAAAAAAATGTAGGAACTTACCCAAGATTTCCACTCAAGGGCTGGTCTTGCAGGACCCCTGCTAATAGGAAAGGGGTTCCTGTTTTTGGGAAGAGTGTAGGAACTCAGTTCCCAAGTGTTCCTGCAGGACTTGAGTCCTGGGTACAATTTCTCCTTGAGGAAAGTGGCAAAAGACATGTGAAGACTAGAGATGAGCAAAGTTCTGAATCGGAAGATTCGCCGAATTTTCAGAAAAAAATAGTTTATTTGCGGTGAATCACTATTAAAATTGGTTATTTCTGGCCTACAGAGAGGCTCAATAGGAGTGTAGAACACTTTGCCTTGTCCTAACATGCATAGGGAGTGTGCAGCATTAGGCAAATAATACTGTTATTCAGTATGACATGCAGATTACAGGCATTGGTATTAGAATCACTGCAGCAGAGCGTCTGGATGTGGTAGATTTTTTAATGTAATTTTAATTTAATTTGAATTTATTTTAATTTCTTGAGTACCCATTCTGGTGAGCATTGAGCTGGCAGTCCTCCTCCAGGCTAGATACCACCTGTCCGAGGCCCTGCCTCTCAGTGTCCACCTGATTGTGAAAGTGTGAATGTTTAATTTAATCAGTTAAGGATCATTGTTATAGCTCTAAGCTGTTTCATTGGATTCTTGTGATAATTCCACAGGTAATAAGACGTCGACGACCATAGATAGAGCCTCAGTCTTGAAAAGATTACATTGATTTTTTTTATTTGATTTAAATTTAAGATTTATATTAGACTCCCAAGTTTAATGTCCCGGCGTTTACTTTGAACTAATACTATATGACCACAAAACCCAATCTAACAAGGAGTCACATGGCAGCACAATGACAGAGCCTAGAGGTGGCAGCAGCATGAGGAGACCATAATCTGCCTGAATGACACAGCCTGGAATTGGTGGCAGCATGAGGAGACCATAGGGCCTCACAATTCATAAGATTAAAATATGAACTTTAAAATTTAAATTGAAGATTTATGGTAGCTAGTGCTACCATAAAAATGTTTAGGTAATGTCCCAGCAGCATGAGGAGACCACGGGGCCTCACAATCCCTAAGCTTAAAAGATGAACTTTCAAATTTAAATTGAAGATTTATGGTAGCTAGTGCTACCATAATTTTTTTTTAGGTGAAGTCCCAGCAGCATAAGGAAACCATATTGTGGCTGAATGACACAACCTAGAGGTGGTGGAAGCATGAAGAGACCATATTGTGGCTTAAAGGCACAGCTTGGAGTTGGCGGCAGCATAAGGAGAACATAAAGTGGCTGAATGACACAGCGTGGAGTTGGCGGCAGCATGAGTAGAACATATAGTGGCTGAATGGAACAGCCTGGAGTTGGCGGCAGCATGAGGAGAACACATGGTGGCAGAATGAAACAGCCTGGAGGGGGCAGCAGCAGCATCAGGAGTCCTGGAAGTGACCCGGTGACAGAGTGGTGTGGTGGGTGGTAATACCAGTACCTGGTGACGAAGGTGGGTGAAAAAAGGTTTGATGTGGAGGAATGTTTGTAACTGTGGAGCAGCTCCTTAAATCTGTTTGGCACTATCTGTATTTGTGAAGTGTTGGTGTGGCACCATGGTCAATATACTCAGATGCATCAGGCATTGGTAGGTGGAAATCCTGGTTGATCCATGCCTGATTCATCTTTACAAAGGTCAGTCTCTCCACATTTTTCATTGACAGACGAGTTCTCCTTTGGGTTACTATGGCCCCCGCCGTACTAAACACCCACTCTAATGGATTACTGGCGGAATGACTGACTCAAAGTAGGAGGAGCAGGAGCATCTGGAGAGACAGAAGGAGGGTATGACACACAGCTCCCTTTGGCTGAGGTGGTAGAGCCTTGGCTGGCTGAAAGAGGGAGCAGCGTGCCACTGGGTGATGCAGCTGGCTGGACCAAATCGGAGCCACAGTTCTCCCAGGCCACTTTATCGTGGCACAGCGTATGTTGACGCAGGGCCGTGGGACCCTGGCCACGCTTCACCTTCTTCCGACACATCATGCATGTGGCTAGGTTAACCTCCTCCGGATGCTTGATGAAAAACTGCCACACCGCAGAGTAGCTGATTTTCCCACCAACAGTCAGCAATAATTGACTGCTACTGTCGCCGTCTCCAGGAACTCCTGTTCCATAACTTCCCGGGAAAGTAGGCTGCCATGAAGCAGGTGGTCACCCCCAGGCATGTTTGGGTCCAGAATTTCCACTTCTGCCACCATGCTGACTGACAACCATGCTACCACCTTGCTGGCTCAGCTGCTGCCTCACGGGCAACCTGCAACTCTGTTCTGATTATGATGAAGCCCCTTCTGCACTTGGCTCCCAATTGCGATCAGCTTCATCATCATCAAGTGTCTGCACGTCACTGATGTCCTCGTCAGGTTCCTCAACAATGTCTGCTTCAGGATCCTGAACCCTGGCAACACCGTCTCCCACATCACTCTCCTCATCACTACTTGCCCGCCTAGCAGAGGAAGCGGCGGATGTCTCCTCCACTTCTTTGCTTTGTAATAGCTGCTGACTGTCCTCTATTAGATCGTTTTCACTGAATAGTGGAGCTGAACCCACAGCATAAGATACGTCTATAGGGGAGGGAACAGCATTGGACAGAGGCATTGGGAGGACATTGACTGCTCCCGGCGATGCCAACTGAGGTTTGTGACGGCCCCTCCCATAGACTTGCATAGCCAGGGAGGGGGGGTGACGTCATGATACTCCGGCCCTGTGGTTGCCACGCGGTTGTTTGTGAGCTGGAACCACGGCGTGCAGCTCAAACAGGTGGGTGGCGAATACAAGATTGCGGAGGTCCCCAGCGGCGGGACCCCCGCGGTGAGACATCTTATCCCCTATCCTTTGGATAGGGGATAAGATGTCTCAGGACCGGGGTACCCCTTTAAGACTTTATCAGGAAAAAATAGTACAACACTTAGATGTACGTATGTGGTATACACTTATGAGGGCAGAAAAATTTGCTACAGTACACTTAAAAAAGTTTTTGTGCACAACACCAGCAGTAGACACAAGTGCTTTAGCACACAGTTGCTGTGTACTACAGCCAAAATTGCAATTCTCAATCTCACCCCCTTCCATATCAGTGTTTCTAGGCAGGATTTGTGCTTTAGCTTAATCACTGCTGTTCTTCTGTGCAACACACTGCTCTCTGATCCTCTCTGTAATAGAACGCTGTAGACAGTGACTGGGAGGTTAATCGCTGCAGTAATGCTTTTCTGTGAAAAGCAAACTGCTCTCTGTCCAACAGAATGCTGACTTGACTAGGAGGTAAATCGCTGCTGGAAAAAGTTTTTCTGTGTAACACACAGGGCTGTCTGTCCCTATCTATCTCTCTGCAGTGTAAGGATGAAGTGACCGGCCACAATATGGCTGCAGATTATATAGGGCTTTGACATCTCAGGGGTGAATGGCTGCTGATAGGCTACATGCTACATGTGATTCAGGGTCATCCAACCTACCCTTGTTCTTGCCTTCCCAGGATTCCTTGCCCCATGTCCTCACATGTGGATACACCATTTTAGATGCCCTGGAGCCTGGACCACACTAAATGGAGTTTAATGAAGCAATTTGCGTGAGAGAATCATGGTGATATTCGCATTTGTAGTGAATCAAATTTTTCCTAAATTTCGTAACGAATTTGGATTTGTCAGATTTGATTCGCTCATCTCTAGTGAAGACTTATAGGCCAATCAATGTTCCAGTGGGAAAAAAATATGCAAAGGATTCCATCTCCAGAAGGGAGTTTGCTTTCTGGTGCCACCTATTGGAGGAAGAATGTCCTTGAGTCAATGCTTGGCCCTTTAATCTGTTGGGGATGGAGGGCGCTCCCCTTCTATGATGCGCACTCAGGAGCTGAGCTCGGGTCATAGCGGGTTGGTCCCTGCGGCTATCTGCCGCTGGGACGCGTGTCTAATGCCGGACATCACTGATCGCGGTGATGTCCGGCATTAACCCCTTAGACACAATGATCAAAGTTTATCGCTGAGTCTAAAGTGAAAGTAAAAGTATCCTGGCAGCTCAGTTGGGCTGTTCGGGACTGCCGCGGTGAAATCAGCTGAGAGGATGAGGGGAGGGGGGGGAGGGTCCCTACCTGCCTCCTCTCCGTCTGATCTCTCCTAGCAGACTGAAAAATTGCGTATTAAAAGTCCAAAATTGCGTACTTTTGGTCTTTGCATACCCTAAAAAAAAGTAACAAAAGCGATCAAAAAAAAAATTGTACCAATAAAAACTTCAGACCACTGCACAAAAAATTAGCCCTCATATAGCCCCGTATATGGAAAAAAAAAAGTTATATGGGTCAGAAGAGGACAATTTTAAACATTCTAATTTTTGTACAAAAGGTTATAATTTTTTAAAACAAGTAAAACAAAATCAAACCTATAAAATTGGGTAACATTTTAACCCCTTAAGGACCGAAAGTTTTTCCGTTTTTGCATTTTCGTTTTTTGCTCCTTGCCTTTAAAAAATCATAACTCTTTCAAATTTACACCTAAAAATCCATATGATGGCTTATTTTTTGTGCCACCAATTCTACTTTGTAATGACGTCAGTCATTTTGCCCAAAAATCTATGGTGAAGCGGGAAAAAAAATCATTGTGCGACAAAATTGAAAAAAAAACGCTGTTTTGTAACTTTTGGGGGCTTCCGCTTCTACGTAGTACATTTTTCGGTATAAATGACACCTGATATGTATTCTGTAGGTCCATACGATTAAAATGATACCCTACTTATATAGGTTTGATTTTGTCGGACTTCTGGAAAAAATCATAACTACATGCAGGAAAATTAATATGTTTAAAATTGTCATCTTCTGACCCCTATAACTTTTTTATTTTTCCGTGTATGGGGCGGTATGAGGGCTCATTTTTTGCGCCGTGATCTGAAGTTTTTAACGGTACCATTTTTGCATTGATAGGACTTATTGATCACTTTTTATTCATTTTTAAATGATATAAAAAGTGACCAAAAATGCACTATTTTGGACTTTGGAATTTTTTTCCGCGCACGCCATTGACCGAGCGGTTTAATTAATGATATATTTTTATAATTCGGACATTTCCGCACGCGGTGATACCACATATGTTTATTTTTATTTTTATTTACACTGTGTTTTTTTTTTTATTGGAAAAGGGGGGTGATTCAAACTTTTAATAGGGGAGGAGTTAAATGATCTTTATTCACTTTTTTTTTTCACTTTTTTTTACAGTGTTATAGGTCCCATAGGGACCTATAACACTGCACACACTGATCTTCTATGTTGATCACTGGTTTCTCATAAGAAACCAGTGATCAACGATTCTGCCGCATGACTGCTCATGCCTGGATCTCAGGCACTGAGCAGTCATTCGGCGATCGAACAGCGAGGAGGCAGGAAGGGGCCCTCCCGCTGTCCTGTCAGCTGTTCGGGATGCCGCGATTAGCCACGGCTATCCCGAACAGCCCGACTGAGCTAGTCGGGAACTTTCACTTTCACTTTTAGCCGCGCGGCTCAGCTCTGAGCGCGCGGCTAAAGGGTTAATAGCGCGCGGCGCCGCGATCGGCGCTGCGCGCTATTAGAGGCGGGTCCCGGCTTCACTATGACGCCGGGCCCGCCATGATATGACGTGGGGTTACTGTGTAACCCCGCGTTATATCAGAAGAGCAGGACCAAGGACGTACCGGTACGTCCTTGGTCCTTAAGGGGTTAATCATATGGACCAACAGAATAAATATAAGGGGTCATTTTTACCGGAAAGTGCACTACATAGTATCGGAAGCCCCCAAAATGTACAAAATGCCGCTTTTATTTTTTTCAATTTTGCCTCACAGATATTTTTCTCTGGTTTCACAGTATTACAAAGTAAAGATTTTCGTGCAAAAAACAAGCCCTCATATGTCTGTAGGTGCAAAAGTTAAAGCGTTATGATTTTTAGAATGAGAGAATGAAAAAACGAAAGTGGAAAAATGGCTCCGTCCTCAAAGGGTTAAAAAGCCTTGAAACACGACTTTGAAATAATGATTATTACCTCCAAAAGATGATTTCTGAAGAAGGGCTACTTTGCATAGTGTTTCTTTCCTGACCCCACAGCATCTACAAAACCCCCAGCTCCTCTTGAAACTTTGGGCATAAAAAGTCTGACAGCAGCCATCATCTAACTTCAAAGCAGTCACAGAGTTTAGTGTTTGACTGAACAGTTCCTTAAGGTAAGAATATTACTTACCTGCTAGAGTAAATTTCTCTGTGTTTTAACATTACAGCACTATCTTATTTGTTTTTTTTGGAATCTGTTTGAACACAGTTAAATGGGTTATCCAGGAATCGAAAAACAGAGATAATTTCTTTCAAAGAACACTCCTGTCTGTCTCCAGGTTTGGTGTGGTTCTGCAGCTCAGTTCCATTGAAGTGAATGGAGCCATGTTGTAATACCACACACAAAATAAAGACAGACATGGAGCGGTCTTTGAAAGAAATGAGGCCTGTTTTTTGATTCTTATATAACTCCTTTAATTTTTTACGTAGTTTAAAGGAGAAAATCTGTGCATGTATAGAAGCCTCTACATAGATTTAACCAAACTAAATACTGCACCTAATGGTGCATGGTATTATTATTTTTCCTTTCAAAAGCACATGTGCATAAAAGAACACATCTGTACAACTATACAGTGTCACATGGATGTATGAAAACCCTCATAGATTAACATTAAGATAACTCGGAATAATTGTGGTGGCCCAGTACAGAAGTGGCCCTTCGGTACTCTGTAGGTCCTATCAGGTGGACTCAGTCCCAGTCCCCTGGCCCCGACACTCCTCAGAACTCTATTCACCCATTCAGTTATGTATAAGTTAATGTATAGCATTTATGTGTTAATGTGCCTTTAAGCATTGTTACTAAGACCTCTGTCACCAAGGAAGGTGCAAGTGAGCAGGTGACGTGGTAACCAATGGGACATCTCCAAATTGCTCCCTTATATAGCTGGGAGGAGTCAGCTTAGTTTCAGTTTAGATTCTGCTGAGGTACAGTCAAGTGAAGACCTGAGAGTCATCTGGTGTCCTGAGGGAGACCAAGGCCTAGTCACGCAGCCACTCATCTATTACCAGTAACCCCTACAGGTGAAAGTCAAAGCTTGGTCAGCACACATACAGGGGAGAAGTCTAGTCAAGATAGTCAAATGTCAATTACTCAAGTCAGCATGGGTTGCATCATTCAGTCCAAGTCTACTACAAGTCCCAGAGAGCCAACAAGCTCCCTAAAGTTCACTGAGCATCTCCTTGGGCCTGAACTGAGCTGTAAAGACTTTAACATCTGTTTGCCTCAGTAAGTTTCCATTGTTCCGTAACCTTGCATCAAAGTGATTATTTGCCCCGCACCTGGCCCAGGAACCACGGCCATACCTTGGGTGGTGTTGAGGATAACCACACCCTGGCTTCATGAACACATAGGGTTAATACCATCTGCCCTAAGGGTTATTACCATCTGCCCATCCAACATCCACACCATATAATAATTACTCTTAAATCGGTTCCCAGTAAAGACAGTGCACTGAAGTTCATCAGTATTGCAGTGCACTACAGAACTAATCAAGTCTAAAGAAAAAAGTTTCAAAAACATATAACAAAAAACATTTATCATAGAAAAAATCGAAACTATTAAAAATAAATTAGTATTGTCCCATCTGGAAATGTTTAAACTATTTAAAAATTGTTTTCTATATTCTGTATGTGAATGCTGTAAAAAAAAAAAATAATAATAATAGTGATAACCAAAGCAAGAATCATTGCTTTTTGGTCACCTCGCCTCTCCCAAAAAATTGGATTAAAAAGTGATAACAAAGCCAAATGATAACAAATGCAAAAATGAAAAAAAAACAAAAGACAGACAGTGCTCCGTAGTGTGATACCGTTGTTGCACAAAAATAGCTCAGGTGGATGTCACACTTACCAAAATGGGTTACACTCCACCAAGTGCAACAATGGATTAAGGCATAGAAATTAAGGAAATTAGGTGTCCGCAGCCACTCCACATCTCGTAAGGTGCAGATACAACAGGGGTAGAACTCTAAGGTGTGGACGGGATAAAAGGACGTTGGACAGCCAGGTAACTAGATCAAACGTTTATTCACCCATAATGCAATGCGTTTCACAGCACAGCTGCTTCTTCAGGCAACTGATGAAGCAGCTGTGCTGTGAAACGCGTTGCATTATGGGTGAATAAATGTTTGGTCTAGTTACCTGGTTGTCCAGCGCCCTTTTATCCCGTCTACACCTTGGAGTTCTACCCCTGTTGTATCTGCAAAAATAAAATAAAGCTCACCCACAAAAAAAATGCGAAGTCACAGACCTAATTATAAAAAAATTGCGGTTGTCAGATTGTGGCGAACAACATCACACAATATATATATATATAACATATATAACATTACAGAATATATTTAAATAATATTTGGTATCAATGTAATTATACTGATCCCCAAAAAACCTGTCAAAATTACTGCAGAGCACAAAGCAAAAACCCAGAAATTTAAAGAATTTCAGTATAACCACTGAAATCATTTTTGAGCTTTCTCAATGCATTATGTGGTCAGATAAAAGGTTCCAGTAAAATATACAACTTGACCCTCGAAAACCTAAACCTCGTATGGTTATTTAAACCAAAAAAGTTATGAGACTTGGAAGTAGATGGAGAAAAACTAAAAACAAAGAAAAAAAATGGTTCCTGGCCATCTGACAGCCCCATTTACTTGAATGTAGCTGGGCTGTTGTTCCCCTAAATGGTGAATGTCTATGGACCCCCACCGATTATATTCTAATAATATTCCATCACTTTATGAGATGAGAGAAACTTTTTGTCGTATAATACCAGGATGTCAAATATGGAACCCAATATATTTTTACCTACAAATGTTTCACAATTTCATCGCTTTATTTATTATTTTGATTCGATTTGATTTATTATTCTACATTTGTAGCTTATTGTAGTTATAAAACTTTGGGAGCCTTTTATTACTGAAATTGAGGAATCTTGTCCGTCTTATCACCATTTATTGTTAAGCTTGTAAAATTTCCATCTTTCATCATCCATAGATTTACTACACATTTTTTCATATGATTTTGTCTTTAGGTTAAAAAAATTAAATAAAATAATAATAGTAATAATAATAATAATAATAATAATATTATATATATATATATATATATATATATATATTTATATTTTTACACTTAATTGTATTTCATAATCAATTTAAATGATTTAAATGTGCATATCTTAATGAATATATATATATATATATATATATATATATATATATTTGCTACACAAATAGTTAATTACTTTTTATCTCTAAGCAGACTTTAATAGTCTTCATTTTAGAGCTATGAATGCCTCGAATAAAATATCTTATGGAAAAGTAACAGGATGGATGTGAAATGTCTTGGGTGATACTAAACTAACTATACTTGCCTTTGAAATGTAAATGGGGCAAACTAGACAATATGTTTTGTGGAGCATGAAATGGTTTTTGGTAATTCACAGGCACAGAGTACCGTCATGTGTGGTCATTCTGTTAAAGAGGAATTGTCTATGGTGCTGACGCGGAAGCCTCTATAAATCTGCTGAGTGTAATCCAATGAGTGGTGGTGACGCAGAACATGACTCGCTATTTAACATATATGTCAGACGGGACGGATGGCAGGGTGGAATCTGTTTTGTGTTGGTTGGGACTTTGTTCCTGGACAAGACACTTATGTAATGGTGTAACAGAGGTTTTTCTTGTATTGGAGACCAACTATTTTAAGTGTTTTAACAGGGTTGTATGCTTAAGACAATTTATTTTCTCTAGAAACATTCCTTGACAATATGCTATAGCATACATAAGCAAATCTAGTAACAAGCTTTCAGTTTTGTTGCAGCGCCACCACAGGTGAGATTAGGCATTGCCCAATTTTTATTTTAATCAGTGGGCTTCTGAAATAATCGCCTATTCACACTATATATGCAGTGTACATGGGAGGTACAGTATACATCTGAAACATCTTTTACCGAAATACCACAGACAGTTGCCACCAAATATTTATTCAAGATGCCACCGTATAGGCGCACAGTAACATCCATTACCTATAGGCACAAATGTAAAAAGATTAAAAATAAAAACATATGTGTTATGCCTTTGTGTGAAATATTGCAGTAGTCTGGATTCCACAGCAACCTGATGAGGATCAAAAGACTTGCACAGACACCAAAGTTAACCTACAAGCAGCCTTTCCAAAAATTAGTGAAGCTGGCAGGATTTTTTTTAAAGGAAATCTTTCATCAGAATCACCCGCACTAAACCTGTTACACAGGCTTGTAGTGCGGGTGATCCTGATTAAAACGCTTCTTACCTGGTTAAAAATGGTTCAGCGGTTCTTCAGATATCTTTATTTTTAGTTTTCTGTTATTCCCTGGCTTGGGACTCAGTGGGAGGTCTTGTCATCTGGGACTCGGCCACACGTCATTCTAGCTGGGCGGAGCTGCCGCCCGGCTCATGAATATCCATGAACTTATCCTCATGCACCAGACCTAGAAAAAGGAGTTAGACCACGAGGATAAGTTCATGAATATTCATGAGCCGGGCGGCAGCTCCGCCCAGCTAGAATGACGTGTGGCCGAGTCCCAGATGATAACACCTCCCACTGAGTCCCAAGCCAGGGAATAACAGAAAACTAAAAATAAAGATATCTTAAGAAGCGTTCAACCATTTTTTAACAAGGTAAGGAGCGTTTTAATCAGGATCACCCGCACTACAAGCCTGTGTAACAGGTTTAGTGCGGGTGATTCTGAGGACAGATTTCCTTTAAGGCTACAGTAAGCACAGGCCCACTAACCATCAGTAAGAAAAGGGCAAGACAGGTAATTACTACCTAGACACACCACATATACACACTGGAGCAAAAGGTGTGGGCACCTCAATGGGAACAAAAACAAACAGAAAAGGGGAACAGAAAACGCCATAAGAGGGAATAAAGGAAACCCATAGTAAAGAGAAAAAAAATCCCCTATTGTGGTTTTGAGTTTTGACGCCAAGGACAGTAGAGCTAATGGTTTGTTTCCTCTTTCATAATTGACAATAATTGAAATAAGGGTTAACACACAGCATTTCCCATCTATGAAATATATCAATAACCCCAGTTGTGCATCCGATTTTTGTGAATAGTACTTCTCCTGCATGTAGGTGGGTAATATAGCTTGGATACAGCTGTTGGCTGAGAGGTCAAACAAAAGATTAAAGAAAAACAGCATTAGAACTTACCCAAAACATTGAGATAATTTATTAAACGTCCTCAGTGTACAGAGCCCTTCTTGTCCTCAGTGTACAGAGCATTGCTTGTCCGCAATGTACAGAGCCCTGCTTGTCCTCAGTTTACAGAGCCCTGCTTGTCCTCAGTGTACAGAGCCCTGTTTGTCCTTAGTGTACAGAGCCCTGCTTGTCCTCAGTGTACATAGCCCTGCTTGTCCTAAGTGTACAGAGCCCTGCCTGTCCTCAGTGTACAGAGCCCTGCTTGTCCTCAGTGTACAGAGCCCCGCTTGTCCTCAGAGTACAGAGCCCTGCTTGTCCTCAGTGTACAGAGCCCTTCTTGTCCTCAGTGTACAGAGCCCTGCTTGTCCTCGGTGTACAGAGCCCTGCTTGTCCTCCGTGCGCAGAGCACTGCTTGTCCTCAGTGCGCAGAGCCCAGCTTGTCCTCAGTGCGCAGAGCCCTGCTTGTCCTCAGTGTACAGAGCATTGCTTGTCCGCAGTGTACAGAGCCCTGCTTGTCCTCAATGTACAGAGCCCTGCTTGTCCTCGGTGTACAGAGCCCTGTTTGTCCTCAGAGTACAGAGCCCTGCTTGTCCTCAGTGTACAGAGCCCTGCTTTTCCTAAGTGTATGGAGCCCTGCTTGTCCTAAGTGTACAGAGCCCTGCTTGTCCTCAGAGTACAGAGCCCTGCTTGTCCTCAGTGTACAGAGCCCCGCTTGTCCTCAGTGTACAGAGCCCTGCTTGTCCTCAGTGTACAGAGCCCTGCTTGTCCTCAGTGCGCAAAGCCCAACTTGTCCTCAGTGCGCAGAGCCCTGCTTGTCCTCAGTGTACAGAGCCCTGCTTGTCCTCAGTACGCAGAGCACTGCTTGTCCTCAGTGAACAGAGCCCTGCTTGTCCTCAGTGTGCAGAGCCCTACTTGTCTTCAGTGTACAGAGCCCTGCTTGTTCTCAGTGTACAGAGCCCTGCTTGTCCTCAGTGTACAGAGCCCTGCTTGTCCTCAGTGTACAGAGCCCTGCTTGTCCTCAGTGTACAGAGCCCTGCTTGTCCTCAGTGTACAGAGCCCTGCTTGTCCTCAGTGCACAGAGCCCTGCTTGTCCTCAGTGTACAGAGCCCTGCTTGTCCTCAGTGTACAGAGCCCTGCTTGTCCTCAGTGCACAGAGCCCTGCTTGTCCTCAGTGTACAGAGCCCTGCTTGTCCTCAGTGTACAGAGCCCTGCTTGTCCTCAGTGTACAGAGCCCTGCTTGTCCTCGGTGTACAGAGCCCTGCTTTTCCTCGGTATACAGAGCCCTGCTTGTCCTCAGTGTACAGAGCCCCGCTTGTCCGCCCACGATTTCTCTATTTGGACTCCTCACAGATTCACTTAGGCAAAAGCTGTAGGGGCAAAAAGATACATATTTTTTAGCCAATGTATTTTACAATTATACATATAATGGTATTATATAAAACGTTTCTGTTCACGACAGGTACTCTTTAAGGCAAGAGCAATGTTTTCTTTAACTTTAGAGACTATAGAATTTTGTAAATTAATTTCTTGATAGATCGGAAGTTACTTCTCCCACCTTACATGAACAGGATGACTCCTCTGTCAGTGAAGGGGCTTCGGCTTCGATAAGCTTGTTAGAATTATTGCTGTTATGAATCCACATCAATTAAGATTTGACTCTAAGTTAAAGTTTGGAAGAAGATGAAAGCCTCGTCCTATCTGCACAGGTTTTGGAACATAACAAAGTTGACAGAAGTTTTAAAAAGAGGCTTTATGTTGTGAAAAATCATATAAACAGAGGAGATTAAGTGTTTACAATATGTCTTTCAGGTAAAAAAAAAAAAAAAAAAAAACTTAATCCACCATTTGGCAAGGCATGAAAATAATTCTAATCAATCTAAGTAGGATATGAGAGGGTTTTGAAAGAAATGTTCCATAATGGGCTCAGACATGATAAAATAGGCTCTAACTTTTTTACTTGAAAGAAGAAAATAGGAGACAAAAAGTATTTTAAGACAGATTTGAAGGCACTTGAGGTGAAGGAAAAGCATGTATAAATGTAAGAAAATTATTTTAAGTTAAGCTTAGCACGTGGACTGATCTTGTAAGGAAGCATGAAGAGTCCCTACAGGGGTCAAATGAGGTACATTATGTAAAAATAATAGACGAGGAACATGAGGAGGGGGGGGGGGGGGGAAGGGAGAGATTTTTCCCCTAGGACAAAAGGGTCTGGTGTTTATTTCCTCTTTCCATGTCCCATTGGTCAATACCAATTCAATTACATTTGCTGACAATGCTGTTTCCTGGAGAAAGAAGTTCTGCACAGCTTCATACCAATAGAAAAAGGTATGGGATCAACTAAAATCTCTCTCCCAGGGCCCCATAGAAGTCGAATGGTGTGCCACCATGATACACACACCCTTGTGTACAACACATCTGTAAATTGTGCATATGCACAGAAAGATATGACATAAGGCATATTTCACCCCAACAGATATGGACCAGCTGTGCCACCTACCGGTTCGACCAAGTGCACAACTTGCCATTGAGTGTTCTTCTGGATTGCACCATTAATTCTGATTCAAGATGCTAAAGCTGCCCTTAGATTGTATGAGTGGTCCCCGTTTGGTTGGTGACTGACCTTGTAGACCAGAACACCCCAGAGCCAAGCACTGGGGATACAGGCAGGTGTGGCAGAAAGCATCTCCAGAAGATGATGCTGGCTATTAGCAGGAGAGTCAACCCAGCTAGGGTTAAGCTGCCTCAAGGAGGAGTTTTAACAGATAGTTAGTTCAAATCACAGCTGGATGATTAGCAAGTTTGATACAAACACAGGTTCAATGTTGTCAGTCTAAGTAATGAACAGATACACAATGGACAGGCTGAGGAAACATCAGGAAAAAAGTCAAGGCTTGGTAGCAGGATAACAGTACAGGAACACACACCTTATCTATGGTAAACCACAATATTGCTCAGACGAGTGGGGAGAGTAGGCTGAAATAGGTTGTGTCAGGCAATGCTTTGTGAAAGATATATTAGAGAAGCTCAAACTGGCCCTGTAAGATGCACCCAGTGCACGGCCCTTAGAGTGCAGACCAGGAACTGCAGCTATGGTGACAGCAGCACGAGAGTAGCCGGAACAGGAAGCAAGGGACTAACTTCCTACCACTGATGTTGCAAAGAGTATCATGAAGCTCTTTGGTGCCAATGCAAAAGCTATATCAACGCCCCCCCCACTTACCATGTGCCCTTTAGATAACTGATATTTTCTATTTGCTTTTGTGTCCCTCAGGCACCTAGACCCAGGTGCAATCACTACCTATACTTTTCTTAGAGGCAGTGGCACCTGTATATAGTACCTTGAAAGCTAAAATCATACTTAACATGGAAAAAGGTTGAAAAAAGTTTTTACAAGCAGTAAAAGAAAATATATAATCAACAAAGGGTTTCCAGTCAAAACATGCAAAAATGTGAACAAAATTGAAAAGACAGAAAAAAAGAGTTTGATAGGACAGAGGACATGCTTTTTCTTAGATCCCTTTCACACTGCCGGAATGCTCCGGCAAATTCGGCCATCAAACTCCCTCTTTTTATTTTATTTTTTTGCTTTTTGCCGGAGCATACCGTCAAATAACGGGTCCTGATGGACCTCATTGTATTCAATAGCAGCCATTATTTTTGAACAGAAAACGCGGAGAAAAAGACAGTGCAAGCACTATTTTTTCTCCGTTTTTTCTTGATCCTAAAATAACGGACTTTTAAATAAAAAAAAAATAATAAGCTGTCATTGTACAAATACAAAATGGACAGTTTGGAAATTTTTGTTTTCTATTTCAGGTTTATATATCTAAGACACTGCTTTCCAAATTGGGTGCCACAACACATTATTAGCAGCAGCAGCAGCAGCAGCAGCCGCCATTGGTCACTGTTCTTAAATGGCCACGACCAGTGCTGCTGTTCTTGAACTGGCAGCCAGTGCAGGCCACATTAAATCAGTCAGCAGCGCTGGCTCCTGGGACTGACAAGTGGGGCTTCTAGCATAGAAAATTTGTGTTGTCTCAGATTTTCCCAGGTTGCAGTGCGGCCCAAGACATTACATCACTAGTCAGGTGATGACTCATGACTCATTCTCCACATTGCTGCCGGAAATTATCCTGGGTGTACTTAAATAGATGCAGTGACGAATGTGTGGGAGGGAGAAAAGTGATCTTTCTTGTGATTAGAACAAGGGAACTCCAACAGGAAATAGCCATTTCACAAAGAAAGCAGCAGCGTTATGGTAGACTCTCAACACAGATATTTAGCTCCAAGACAAGCACACATCCTTCGTAAGCATGTCCATTACTGTCTGACAGATAAGTACTAAAATCCCCTTATGGTGGATAACACCTTTAACTCTGCTGCACCTGTATTGGCATAGAATTGCACAAGAGGTACAGATATAGCAAAGTTAATAATCAGAGTTGTAGTATGTTAATTAGATGCATTAACCCATCAGGTCTGACTGTTAGCTACATCTGTAGGTCTTGTGGATTGTTCCTAGTCTACATAGTTTAGTCCCTATTAAAAGCACACCAAAGAAAAAACAACCAAGAAACACTGTGGGAATGCTTCACAGTCCGCCCCAGGGACCTAGAAAGGACCCCAGGGTTTTTAATTTGGTATACCTGCTGCAAGGGTACAGTAAATGTAGTCCTAGCAGCAGCCTGTGTCATAGAAAATCGGTATTATATATTACCAAATAAAAATGAAAATTCCAGCCACATAAAAAAGCCTCAACAATAAGGTGAAAGTGGAAAAAAATCAGGAGGAAATTTTAATTAAAAAATTAAGGCAGTCAAGTTCTTATAAGTTAATAAAGCTAAAAAGATCCTATGTCTTACACTGCCGGCACAAACCCATGGTATAGGGCTGTTTATACCAGGTTACAGCAAGTAAGTGTATCTAATAACAACTTCTGGGGGTTTTCAGCAAAGATGAATATCTATGAACTCATTCTGACAGAAAAAAAATCTGTGGCACTCACCAATCTTAATTGCTCCTTAATTTATTACAAAAACACAGGGGGTAACAGACACATTGAGACAACAGGGTTATACAGACGAGAGAGGCAACAGCTGTTTCTTACTTTGCAGTACTTCCTCCGGTCCCTACATAGGTTAAATTTGTTCTAAATTTCCCAAAAATTTGTTGATTCTGAGAATCTTAAACTTTTGAAATTAATTTTTAAATCTCCTAAAATGGTGTCTGCTACTACTAGCCATACAAAGCTGCACATTTCCTGCCTTGTCCATCATGTTCCATATTGTACAGAATAAAAACCTTTAACCAGGTATCATACATGGCTTTACAGGGCACTTTAGTTTCAGACCAAATTTATTCAGACTGAATCAAGTCTGAAAGCCGATCCTAACACAAATTTCTAAATTTTATTTATTTTTACTCCCTATGTAAGATCCTAGTAGCATAACGATGTTCCACACCATTAGAATGATTGTTTCAAACTTCTAACATACAAGATGCATTCATGGTTAGGTGGCAAAGATAGCTCAACCACTTTCTACATTGCTTACAAGGTTTAAAAAAAAAAGGACAAATGTCCATCAAGTATAACCTAAAACCCTACTGTGTTGCTCCAGAGGAAGGTGAAATCCCTCCCAATGAGGCTGATACCAATTGCCCCATGACAGAGGAAAAATTCCTTCCCCAACTCCAATATGGCATTCTGTTTCTATAGATCTAGTATCCATAACCTGTAATATTATATTTTTTTCTAGAAAAACATTCAGGCCCCCCTTAAACTTGTTTATTGAGTCAGACATCACAACATCATGTGGCAGAGAGTTCTATAGTCTCACTGCTTTAACAGTACAGAATCTCCATCTGTGATGATAGTGAAACCTTCTTTCCTCTAGATGTAGAGGATGCCCCCTGTCATGGTTACTGGCCTAGGTATAAAAAGATCACTAGAAAGATCTCTGTACTGTCCATTCATACTTATGTTGTGATCAGATCCCCCTAAGACATCTTTTCTCAAACTAAATAACCCCAAGCTTGATTAAGAAAGGAGAATACTGACTTTCTGTAAGGGACAAGAATTTGACAAGTCCACAAAGCATGCATGTATGTTCCCCAGTGTGTGACAGACATGGGAATCTGAAGATGGACATGGGACAGAGAAGAGAGAGGTACATTAAAGGAAAATGGTCATGGATTACCCACACTAAACCCAATACACTGTGTTATAGTGTGGGTGAAGAGGAGACTGATGAGGGGTTAATGAGATCTGTCCCTCCAAAGATCGGCATCCATCTTCAGTGAATTGAGCATTGAAGGCGGGCTTGCTGACAATGAATATTCATTGTCACGGGTCATGTGAGTGCTGCGCCGAATGAACGCTTTGTTTTCAGAACACCGTCTCTTCTCTAGTTCGTAATGACCCCTCCATGCATCTCTATGGGAGAGTCCAAAATACAGCGATCGTGTATCTCCAGCAATCCCATAAAGACACATGAAGGGGGCATGTTGACCATCGCCTCGTGCTGTGGTTAACAGTAATCACACATAGAGTTGAGGTTGCACCATGCATGAAGAGAACTGGGGCACACGGCAGGAGGTCACGAGGGTCCCAGTGGTAAGACCCCCTGTGATGAGACATTTATCCGGTAGATCCTGTAAATAGGAGATAAGATTTAATGTACTGAAGTTCCCCTTTACGAATTTCTAACTCTTGTGAATTTGTATACTGTAAATCATGGATTGGTGTCTGAGTTCTACATACTCTTCTCATTGTTGTGGTGCCCATGTTTCTTGGAGCTGAAAGCCATAATAGTCATCTCAAATGGGGCCATGTCAGTACGAAAGCCTTCTAAAGTGACCAAAGTGCCCAGCGAGTGGACCGTGAAGATTGAGAGATATACTGAGATAATGAGATACTACAAATGACCCCACTCACTTAAATGCTGTTTGCAAACCATGACCACAGCAGAACTTCTCCAACACCAATGTCATACTTCTCATATACAGCTGTAACAAGCCTCACTGCCTCATCCAGAGAAGGAAACACAAAGGTTTCACTAAAACTTGTATATAAAGACAAATATCTCCAAAACTTTTTCTTTTACTTAGAATCGTCTCCTGGGAAATGTGATAAATTTCCTTTCTTTCTTTAATTATGAGCAGATGGAGGTTTCTTTGTTGTAGCTGACTCGACTAACCAGGTGCTTTTCCTTCTAAATCACAGAGAAGAATCTCTGGAGGTTAATTGTCACCGCTCGTCAATGAAAACTTTTGGGATAATGAATCAATGTATTGAACGGTGAAACATACCAAAGAAAATCCCATTAATTACATTGTTACAAGTTGGCTGAAACTATTTTCTATCATAAATCATGATTATTAATTTTATTTTATGAGCCGGGAACTGCTGTTAGACATTAAATTTGGTCGTTCTGAAGGACGGCGTTATGTGTTTTCGTGATTACACAGGAACCTCCATGGTCTGATTACTTGTATGGTGGTTATAATTCATCACCAACAATGAGCCGTGGACCTTCTTGTTCTCATAAACCACGTTTAAAAATCTATTAATTTGGAAGTGTTTTCTGCCTCATGTCGACCACACAGAGTTTATTACCCCATGAATAGCATTCGACATGTAGTAGAGAAAGTGTTTGCATCCTTTTCGAGGATTTTCTCTATGGTTGAAGTCACTAAAAGGATTTGGCTGGAGTTATGATTTGCCATATCCATAGTAGCCAGCAGACACCAGGCAGTGGAGGGCTGGTAGTAGTTGTAGTAGCCAGTGGACAGCAGGCAGTGGTAGACTAGTGCTAGTTGTAGCCAGCGAACAGCAGACAGTGGTGGAATACTGGTACTTGTAACCAGTCCTTGTGATACCTCCTGATGTGATGACACACTACCTCTTGACTGTGTCTATCCTCTGGAGTTTTTTTTTTTTTTTTTTTTTTCTCAAGCATGCAGATGCAGCAGCGTCACCTGCTCCTGAGTTGATCAGACCAACAAGCATACATCTGGTATGTTTGTTCTGGCCCTACCATAGCTCCACTTTTCATCGCCGACTTTTCATCATCATCATCAAACTTCTCCTCATCGTTCCCACCATTCCTCTCAGCATTAACTTCTAACTACACACTCCACAGTTCTATGTTTTTTCTGGTTAAAGCAAATAGGATGCAGTAAGTGTAAAAGCACTAAAAGACTTATGCACTAGATTGTTACGCTTATTTCTGGTGCAACCGTACTGGGGCATATTACTCAAAAAAAAAAGTTAAATATATACTCACTCTGCAGTTCTATGCTTTTTCTGGTTAAAGCTAATAGGGGGCAGTAAGAGTAAAAGCACTAAAAGACTTACGCACCAGATTGTTACACTTATTTCTGTTGCAGCCATATAGGCGTATTTCTCTATAAAAAGTAAACTATAGACGCACTCCGCTGTTCTGGTGTTTTCAGTTTCAAGCATATAGTGGCCTGTTAGTGTAAAAGCAGGGATATATACATAAATTACGTGTTCCGCAAGTTTCTGTAGCAGCCGTATAGGGGCGTATTTTTCTATAAAAAGTAAAATATAGGCGCACAACAATGTTCTACAAGTATGTCAGGCAGAGAAGTGCCAGGCCATGCACAGAGAAGTGGCAGAGACCTAAATTTATCAGGCACAGGCAGAGGTCGCAGGAAACTAGGGGCGTGTGGCAACAGGAGTCACAGTGAGAGGTCTGAGCTCCAGGTGTCAGCTAGCAGTTGTGATTGATTGGTTAACACGGTCATCCACTTCATCACAAGTGACATCCGACACCCCCAGTCAACAGTCGGTGGGTTCCTCAGACTTAACCCCCAGTTGGCGTGGCCCAGGAGCAGTCCCTGTCCTCCAACTGCCTCTGTCCTATGCTGTTCCCTCCTCCAGAGAAGTAGTGTATGCTCTGGGCTCAGCTCCACTATACAGCTACGACGATAAACTAGAGGACAGTCAGCAGCTACCGCCCAGCCAAGATGTGGAGGAGACATCTGCCGCTTACTCCGCTAGGCAGGCAAGTAGTGAGGAGGAGAGTGGCGTGGGAGGTGGTGTTGCGAGCGTTAAGGCTCCTGAAACAGACACCGTTGAGGAACTCGAGGATGACATCAGTGACGTGTCTGGAGCCAAAAGTGCCCAGGATAGACCACCTACTTTATGGCAGCCTACCTGCCCGGGAGGTAGTGGAGCAGAGGTTCCCAGAGTCCACGGCAGTAGCAGTCAATCAGTGCGGACTGTTGGGGGGAAATCAGGTACTCGGCTGTGTGGCAGTTTTTTGTCAAGCATCCGGAGGAGCTTAACATGGCCACATGTAAGATATGTGGATAGAAGGTGAAGCGAGGCCAGGGTCCCAATGATGGCACCACAGCCCTGCGTCAACATATGTAGTGTCACCATAAAGTGGCCTGGGTGAACCGTGGCTCCGATGTGGTGATCCAGTCTGTTGCAGCAAACGCTGCATCACCCAGTGGCATGCCGCCTCCTGTTTCAGGCAGCTAAGGCTCCACCTCCTCAGCTGAAGGGAGCTGTCAGTCATTCCCATCTTCTGTTGGTCCAGATGCTCCTGCTTCTCTTTCTACTCGTCAGTCATTCCGGCAGCAATCCATCACAAAAGCAATTTCCAAGAGACAACAGTATGCGCCCACTCATCCAACGGTGCAGAAGCTGAATGTGCTCCTGTCCAAGTTGCTGGTGCTGCAGTCCCTCCCTTTTCAAGTGGAGGACTCTGCAAATTAAAGAGAACTGATGGCTTGTGCCAAGCCGAGGTGGAGAGTCCCAAGCCGTAATTTATTTTCGAAAAAGACAGTACCAGCCCTGCACAAATATGTAGAACAGAAGGTGGGCCAGTCCTGGAGCCTGTCGGTGTGTACTAAAGTGCAGGGCAGCACCGACGTGTGGAGCTGTAACTACGGTCAGAGACAATACATGTCCTTTACGGCCCACTGGGGGAATGTGGTTCCTACACAGCCACACCAGCAACTTGACCAGGTCACACCACTTCCTCCTCCATGCTCTCACGCTGTTTGTCCTGCGACAATGTCCGACTCCGCCTCCTCATCTTCCACTATGTCCTCAGCCTCCCCTGCACGGACAAGTCACAGTGGCCCTCCAGCATACCAAGTGTGCAGGGCACAGCGGTGTCACGCTGTTCTTCACCTGGTTTGCCTTGGCAAACTGAGTCACACAGGGGAGGAACTGCTCAAAGTGATTCGTCAAGAAATCCAATCATTCTCTACGAGAACTGAAAATGGGTACTATGGTGACAGACATTGGGAAGAACATCTTGTGTGTTGCGTCAAGGAAGCCTGAGCCAAGCGCCCTGCATAGCACTTGTGTTCAATCTGGTTGTCAAGCGGTTCTTAAAGTGTTCCAACCATCTGCAAGACATCCTAACAATGGCCAGGAAACTTTGCATGCACTTCAGCCACTCATACACCGCAAAGCACACCCTCCTTGAGCTGCAACGTCAGAACGGCATCACCCAACATAGTCTGATATGAGATATTTAAACCCGTTGGAATTTCACCCTTGATATGTTGGACCAACTATATGAATGAGAAAGGCCATAAACGATTACTTGATGATCCAAGCAGATAGGGACTCCCCTGTGTAACTTCAATGTCAACCAGTGGCAGCTCATACCTGACACCTGCCGTTTGCTCAGGCCCTTTGAGGAAGCCACATTATTTGTCACCAGGATTACGGGATGAATGATGTCATTCCACTGCTTCATTTCCTACAACAGATGGTGGAAAAGATGGCTGGTCAGGGCACTGGACACGTGGCACCTACATCTCATGGCCACATGAGCCCTGTGGGGGCTGAACTGGAAGAGGAGGGGAGGGGGACAGTGGAGCACAGGCAATGTGTAGCGAAATGGGTGGTTTTAAAACTCAGCTGACAGGAGAGGAGGAGCAGGAGCAGCCAGAGGAGCTACAAGGTGATGAGGAAGATGAGACAGAGGAACTAGGCACACCATGGCAGTATGCAGTGGAGATGGATGCAGGGAGTCCCTCTGAATCACTTGCACAAATGCCACGATGCATGCTCGCTTGCTTGCGTAGTGACTGACAAGTTATCACTATTCGGCAGCAGGATGACTTCTGGCTCTCCACCTCGTTGGACCCTCGCTACCGGCACAAAATGGGGGCCTTTTTTTATGCCCACTGAGAGGGAGGACAAACTGACCTACTACAGAGACATCCTACTTTGTCAGTTGGCCGATGCCTATCTGGCAGGCGGCACCCAGGTCGCTACCCCTGGCACAACTCGACCACACAGGCGGCTGAGGAGAAACGAGGCACAGAAGGGATTAGACAGGACATAGTCAGGATAGCAGGAGGTCAGGGCAGGCAGCAAAGGAGTGAAGTCGGGAACATAGCAGTAGGCCAATAGGCAGGCGGCAAGGAACACGGACAGGTCACTGAATGCAAAGTCTGGTACACGGCAAGGAAAAACAGAATCACCCTTTCTCAAAGGCACTGGGGCAAAAAAAGAGCTGGCAAAGGTATGTGGGAGGGTGCAGAAACTTATAACTGAGGAACAGGTGAAGCACATAATTATGAGCGTACTGGACCTTTAAATTTCAGGGCTCTAGTGCGCACGCGCCCTAGGAGGCGGGGGCACGCGCACTGGAGCTGAGAGACAGAGAGCAAAGGTGAGTGACGGGCTGGCACTCGCATGTGGGGCATCCCATGATGCGAATCCCAGCCCTGTCAGCTTGGGACATGAGAGGGAGGATGCGCTCACGGCCGGCATGCCCGGCCGGAGCGCAGTGTGTGACAGTACCCCCCCTTTGGTCGCCCCCTCTTCTTGTGGGTCAAAAATTTCTTGAGGAGATGACGGTCCACGTTGCTTTCTTCAGGTTCATAGGATCTTTCCTCAGGACAAAATTACATCCGGTCAACAAAGAAGAACTTTTCTCCTTGCATAGTTTTGGAGGCAACGATCTCTTTGACTTGGTAGACAGAGGAACCAGAGACAGACATAGGTACAGTGTTCTTTAGAGAGTAACGATTGACTACCAGAGGCTTGAGTAGTGACACATGAAAAGAGTTAGGAATACAGAGAGAAGGAGGTAACCGGAGTTTGCACGAGATTGGATTGATTTTTTGTAGGACCTCGAATGGACCGAGGAATCGATGACTTAACTTGTAGCTGAGAATTTTGAAACAAATGTACTTAGAAGATAACCAAACTTAATCACCGGGAGAGAAGGATGGAGGAGGTCTTCTTTTCTCATCAACCTGGGTTGTCATGTGAGAGGAGGCCAGGGACAAAGAATGCTGAGTCTGTCGCCAACTAGAAGAGAAGTCACGGACAAGTTCATCTACAGCTGGGACACTGGAAGAAACTGGAACTGGAAGAAGAGACCGGAGATGATGTCCATTAACGATAAAAAACGGAGAGGTCCTCCTGGACTCGGAATCCTTAAGATTATATGAAAATTAGGTCCAGGAAAGAAGATCAACCAAGTCGTCCTGAAGAGCTTAGACAAAATGGGGAAGATAAGGCTCCAAAATCTGATTTACCCTCTCCACTTGACCGTTAGACTGAGGGTGGTAGGAAGAGGAGAAATCCAGATTGATTTCAACACGGGTACAGAGAGCTCGCCAGAATTTGGACACAAACTGAACTCCGCGGGCCGAGACAATATGTTCTGGAAGACCATGTAGGCGAAAAATATGTTATAAGAAATGCTTTGCCAACTGTGGAGCAGATGGTAGACCAGTAAGTGGAATGAAATGAGCCATTTTGGAAAACCGATCAACTATGACCCAGATGACTGTGTTATTGTGAGATGTTGGAAGATCGGTAATAAAAGCCATAGCGATGTCCATGGAGTCTCCGGAATGGGCAATGGCTGTAAGAGTCCTGCAGGTTTTTGTCGAGGAGTTTTGCCACATGCACAGGTGACATAGGATCGGACAAATTCGGAAGCATTGCAGATGCGGCCACCGTAAAGTCTTACGTATCCCAGGATGACCTACCAATAAAGAAGAATGACCCCATTTCAGGACTTTGCATCTCAATCTGGCTGTTTCAAAGCCAGGAGGTACTTGCAGAAGATTGTCAGCAGCTGCAGAAATCAGATGGTCTGGTGGAATAATATGCCTAGGCGCAGAGTCCAAACCCACAACGTCAGAGGATCTGGAAAGGGCATCAGCTCTGATGGAAATTAATGAAGAAATTTAATCTGGAAAAGAACAAAGACCACCTTGCCTGGTGAGGATTCAAACGCTGAGCAGACTGTAGGTATAGGAGATTATTGTGGTCTGAGTAGATACTGACCGTATGAGGAGGCTATTTTTTTAGCAAGAAGTTCTCGATTTCCGATGGAGTAATTCCTCTCTGCTGGTGACAAAGTTTTTGAAAAAGAAACCACAGGTTACAGTCTTACCCTTGGAGTTTTTCTGGGTAAGAATGGCACCAGCTCCTCCTACAGATGAAGTGTCCACCTCCAAAGCAAAAAGTATTTCCGGATCAGTTCTTGAAAGCACGGGAGCTGAGGCAAACGCAGACTTTAGGCGGGAGAAAGCCTCTTCGGCCTTAGAAGGCCATTACTTAGGGTTGAGTTCTTTCTGGTGAGAGATACTTTAGGAGCTACCAAGGAAGAGAAATGTGGGATGAACTGATGATAGTAGCTGGCAAATCCCAGAAAGCATTGAATAGCCTGAAGACCAGTAGGACGAGGCCAATTCAAAACCGCACACAGTTTCTCAGGATCCATCTGCAGACCTTGATGAGAGACAATATATCCTAGAAACGGGAGAATAGATTTCTCGAATAGGCACTTCTCCAGTTTGGCGTAGAGATGATTCCTCCGGAGGCGTTGAAGAACCAGATGAACATGTGAACGATGCTCCTCTAAGTTGGAAGAGAAGATCAAGATGTCATTAAGATAGACGACAAAACAGGTGTAGAGGAGATCTCGGAAGATATCATTGACGAATTCCTGAAAAAAAAGCTGGAGCATTGCAAAGGCCGAAAGGCATCACGAAATACTTAAAATGTCCATCACAGGTATTAAAGGCCGTTTTCCAGTCGTCTCCCTCACAGATTCGAATCAGATTATAAACTCCCCGCAAATCCAACTCAGAGAAAACCTTGGCTCCCGGAGACTATGAAAAAGTTCTGAGATCAGTGGAAGTGGATAACGATTTTTGACTGTGATTTTGCTGAGACCTCTATAATCAATAAATGGACAGAGAGAAACATCCTTCTTACCCACAAAGAAGAACCCAGCTCCAGATGCAGAGGAGGACTTTCAGATAAATCCTTTTTGGAGGTTCTCCTGGATATTTTTTTCCATGGCTTGGGTCTCAGGGACCGACAATGGATAGATTCTACCACGTGGAGGCATAGTCCCAGGCTGTAAATCAATGGGGCAGTCATAAGGACGGTGTGGAGGTAAAGTCTCAGCCTACTTTTCACAGAAAACATCTGAATAATCATGATAAGAAGAAGGCAGACCTGGCATAGTAGGTGAGGTAGAAACAACTTTTGGCCGGACTGGCACAAGACAAAGATTTTGACAGCTCTGTCCCCAGCGAGTGATCTCTCCTGATTTCCAGTCAAGTTGCGGAGAATGACATCAGAGCCAAGGAAGACCAAGAAGTAGCTGAGAAGTACAGTGAGGAAGCACATAGAATTCAATATTTTCCTTATGCAAGACTCCCACTTGCAAGGTGAGAGGCTATGTGTGGAATTGCACCTTACAGTCCAGATTTTGTCCACTGAATGAAGACATGAACAAAGGCTTGGCAAGCCGACTTACTGGAAGACAATATTCATGTACCAGAGAGGCATCAACGAAGTTGCCATCGGAACCAGAGTCCTAGAATGCAGAAGCGATGAATGAAGTCTTGGCAGAAGCATGGATTTGAACAGATATATTCAAGCGAGGAGAGGTAGTATTCACACGTAGGGTCTCCTCTCCCACATGTCCTGGGTGCGAGCCCTGCTTGTCCTCAGTGTACAGAGCCCGGCTTGTCCTCAGTGTGCAGAGCCCTGCTTGTCCTTGGTGTACAGAGCCCTGCTTGTCCTCAGTGTACAGGGCCCTGCTTGTCCTCAGTGTGCAGAGCCCTGCTTGTGAAAGAAAGAACCTAGGTTAGCGCGGAGCCTTGCTGCGCATGTGATCCAGAGATCCTGCCCACCGTGCCGCGGCGGCCATTTTGTTGGAGTCTGGTGCCGGAAACCAACAAAGAGAGAGAGTTCAGAAAAGGCGCAGAGTGCGATAAAGGGTTCGAAGCTATAAAGAGCCGGAACAGTACGGGACTTTTAGACACCAGATTTCTGAATTGAAGTCCTATATAGAGTCACTTCAGCTACCGATCAACGCACTCAAATTTCAAGTAAAAGCTATTGAGTTTCAAGTCACCGCTCTCAAATTTGAAATCTACATTCTCAAGTTCCAGATTAGAGAACAACTGCATATCTCTTTGGGACCTGGGAATTCAAGATCTATTTAAAGGGCCAGCTTACCAACTATAGAAATGTCAGAACCTGCAGTGACACAGTCCCATCTGAACAGCAGGGTAGCGATGCTCCTGTGACCCCACCAATGAGGTCTCCACCCCAAGTCAGAAGAGTGTTGCTGCCTTCACCAACATCTTCTACCTCGTGCTCTACCTGTGATCCCAGAGAGGCCTCCATCACAGGCGGAGCAGGACCCAGCAAGTCCACCTCCAGTCTCTCCCTACGTGTTGGGAGCCCCTGTTGCAGCACCTGTCTTCTTGGGGAATCCTGTGCTGCCCACCTACAATGGCGACCCCTTTACATTAAGAAACTTTAAAGAAAAGTTTTACAGCCTCTTTGGATTTTATGCATTACCCCCTCATCAACAGATACAGCTGCTTCTGGGACAGCTCCAGGGACCCGCCTTGGAGGAACTTTGCACCTGGCCGGTGGCTGATAAAGCTACAGTGGGACAGATTGTTGAAGGAATTCAAGTGTTTGAATCTCACTCCTCCTCGGAGATATGCCTCAGATTGTATGAACAACGCCAGAAGCCAGGTGAGACTCTTGCAGGTGAGAGCATATGCAGTAGCTTTACAGAGCGCATTAGAGGCGGTACAGAAGTTTGACGGCATCACGCCCGATCAGGGCAATCGAGTACTGATGGACCGTTTTATAGAAGGGGCACTGAACAAATGGGACAAGGCCCAACTTAGGATGCTGGCCGTGCAAAATCCCGACATGGCTTTCCCAGCCTTTAAGAGACTAGCGGTTAAAGTAATAGAGTCGGGACCTCAGACAGAGGAGACTAGTGTTCCCGCGACTGAATCTCCGGGGCCTTCGCCCCAGCTGCCTGTCCCTTCTCAGTCTACCCCACCAACACCTTCTTCTAGCCCTTGGACAGCTGACTTACAAGACATCAAACAGGACATTGAACAGTTAGCCAAGGCCTTTAAAGAAATGGCTGTACGGCCAAATCCTTCGAGATCTGCAACACCTCCACCTAAGAAAGCTGACCCCCGCCCTGCTGGTCCACCCAGTACCCCTCCTGTGAGACCACCTGGGAGTCAGAGACCTGTCTGTAGTTATTGTAATAAGAATGGACACTGGAAGAGCCAATGTTGGGCTTTAAATGGGCGTCCCCTGGGGTCGAGGACCGCACCCCGGGAGTAAAGGCTGAAGGTCCAGAATCAACCAGCGACAAGAGGGGACTGTCTATGTATGTGGCTTCTTGTCCTTATGTACAAGTGATGGTTGAAGGTATCCGGTTACAAGCTCTGATAGATACGGGGTCTCAGGTGTCCACTATTCCACAGGGGTTTTTCTATAAGTATTGGGGCCCAGAAAGGTTGTGTGACCCTCAGGAAGCAGAGTTTAGAGTAATAGCAGGGAACGGGAAACCAGTACCCAGACATGGCTACTGGGAGCTCACGGTGCAGGTGGGAAAGCATGTGTTAGAAAGGCAGGGTATGATTTTCACAAATGTTAGGGATGAAAGGGCAGCTGATTTCATTTTAGGCATGAATATTATGAGGCACTGTTTTGAGGATATTGTCTGTGCATTGCATGCATCTCTCCCTCACCTGTCACCCCCAGGCCGGCGAGCTGCCCAGCACCACCTCAAAATCCTCCAAGCAGAAAAGAAGTTCGTGAATCATCAAGGAGAAATCTGTTGAGTAAGGATTCAAGATATACGAGCTGTTAGCCTACAGCCACAGACAGAGACAGTTATTTGGTGCCGTGCCCGACCCGGGGTGAAGAATCAAGATTATCAAGCACTCTTGGAACCTCTTCTGCTGGAAGATTACCCCTTGGTGCGAGCTGCTAGAAGTCTGGTAACAGTACATAATGGGAAGGTTTCGGTGAGACTTATTAACCTCTCTCAAGTTGCGGTCCAACTACCCAAGTATACCCCGGTGGCTACCCTGCACCATCTAGATGTCAGAGATGTGGTCTCAAAGTCACAAGTGGCTCAACGAGGACCTGACCAGAGTCCTGTAGAACCTTGGTGGAGCAAACTGCAAATAGGAGGCGAAGATACCCCTAAAGAACAGGTGGAAGGAGTCATCCAGGTAGCTAGGAGGTATCAGGAAGCTTTCAGCAAGTTCCCCACAGATTTTGGCACTGGGGACAATCCACCCATTAAGGAGAGACATCGCCCTGTGGCTCCTGGGATGTATCAAACCATAAAGAAAATGCTCGTGGAGATGAAAGAGGCTGATGTCATCCAGGAAAGCCAGAGTCCCTGGGCTGCACCTTTGGTCCTGGTGAAGAAAAAAGATGGAACTATACGCTTTTGCGTGGATTACCAGAAGTTGAGCAGCATAACTCATAAGGATGCTTATCCTCTCCCTCGCTTCAAAGAATCCTTGACTGCCTTGGTGTCGGCCGCCTATTTTTCCACACTGGATCTGACGAGCGGTTACTCGCAGGTGCCAATGGCGGAAGAGCATAGGGAGAAGACCGCATTTGTGACCCCCATGGGTCTCTTCGAGTTCAAAAGTATGCCCTTGGGACTGTGCAACGCACCAGCTACTTTCCAACGCCTAATGGAGCGATGCTTGGGGCATCTCAATTTCCAGAGTGTTCTGTTGTATTTAGATGACGTCATCGTCTATTCCCGAACATATCAGGAACACCTGGATCACCTGAAAGAAGTCTTCCAAGTCCTTATCCAACATGGACTTAAGGTTAAACCTTCCAAATGTCACTTGTTAAAGCCACAAGTACACTATCTGGGATATGTCGTCAGTGCTCAAGGAGTCCAGCCTGACCCAGACAAAGTGAGTGCTGTGAAGGAGTGGCCTACACTCAGGACGGTGCGAGAGGTCCGAAGTTTCCTGGGATTTGCTGGTTATTAAGTCTTGCAGCGGAAAAACTAATGATAATGCGGATGTACTTTCTCGCATGGCCCCAGGAGAAGCACCTCCTGCTGAAGATGTGTGGGAAGATGTGGAGATGCCTCCTTTCTACAGACAGTTCGTGAGCCATAGTGCTCTAACTGCCCAGGCGGGTGACGGACCTGAATCTCCCAAAGTCTCTGAAGATCTGTCTACTCTGAAGACACTTCAAGATGAAAGTCGGGTCATTGGAGACCTCCTAGACTACTGCCTTCACAAGAAAGTGCCCACTCGGGTGCCCAAGGCACAAGGGGACTTCGAATTGAAGCGGCTGTGGTGGCAGAGGAACCGCTTGTTCCTGCACATGGGGCTGGTCTACAGAAATTCCCTGGACCCAGTCTCCGGAGACCGCATACACCAGATTGTGGTTCCCAAAAGAGAAGCAGCCATGGTCCTGGACGCCTATCATGATCAATCCGGACACTTTGGGGTCCATAAGACAGAGGTCACTGTCAGAAGGAGATTTTACCAGATTGGAATGCGGGGAGACATTGAGAAATGGTGTGCCGAGTGCTCCGTGTGCAATGTGATTAAGAATCTCCGTAGGGACGCAAGAGCCCCTTTACATCCCATCTGTACGGAGAGGCCGAATCAAATTGTTGCCTTGGATCATTTGAAGCTGGCCCCCACACGATCTGGCTATTGTCATGCTCTAACCATGGTGGATCATTATTTCAAGTGGGTGGTCGTGGTCCCTGTCAAGGATCTTACTGCCAAGACTGCTGCTCAGCTCTTCTATCGACATTGGATCCAACCTCTGGGGTGTCCCGAATCGGTCCCCACGAATCGGAGAACCGCCTTTGAAGCTCAGTTGTTCCAGGAACTTTGCCGGTTGCATGATTGCAAGAATCTCCGGACGACGGCCTACCATCCCCAAGGAAATGGGCTCTGCGAGAGGATCAATCAAGTGTTCATCCAAATGCTCAGAGCTGCCTCTGTTTCAAAGCACGAAGAGTGGCCTCAGCTGTTGCCTGAACTCTTAGAAATTTACAACAACACTGTCCCCTGCTCTACGGGGTATACGCCCTTTTCCCTGATGATGGGCCGACACAGCCAATTGCCAAAGGATCGAACCTTCGGGCTGCAGGCACTTTCAACAATTCCCCTCAGGTTTCCCAAGATTGGGTGTCAGAGCATCAACGAAGAACTGAGGAAGCCAAAGACATTGTTGAGAAGAAAATGGGTGAAGTTCATGAGCGCCAGCAGAAAGATTATACTCTACATGCTTCGGCTCAGCCCTTACAGCTTGGAGAAAAAGTGTGGCTCCAAAAATTTCCTAGAACCCATAAATTGGACTCATTGTGGGAAACGGAACCATACACCATTTCTGCAGTCCCTTATCCTGAAACGGACGTATACGAGATACAGAAAGACGGGTTCGAGCCACAGGTGGTCCACAGGAATAGGATAAAAGTGTGCCTGAAATGAGATATGCTTGGCCCATCTCCTCCTACTCCCCCTGCTACTTCTATTCCACCTCCAACTAGGCCAGTGATAGAATACGTGCCAGGAGAAGGAATTCATCCCACCATTGACGTTCCTTTGTTCCCATCTCAGCAGCATGCCATGTTTTGGGGTATATTGTTTCCAGCTCCATTCAGCCAGCCGCCACTGGCTGCTCTACCCAGGCAGTTGCCGGTAGCCACGCCGCCTAGTCAGTTGCCAGTAGCTGTTGCTCCTTGTCAACCACCATTGCAGATCCAGTGACTGCTCCAGATATTGATGCCACTACTCCACCTGTCTTCAGAGAACCCCCAGTCCAACCGAAGATATTGCTTCTGTTTCCAGCACTCCAGCTGGTCCCTCGGGGACTGAAGTTCTTGAAGAATCCCTAAGTGAAGGAACTCCTGATGACTCGGAGGTGGTGTTGCGGTGGTCTCAAAGGACTACACAGGGCAAACTACCCATAAGGTATCAGGACTCACATTTAGTACCTGCACACATAGTCCCTTTGATAACCCACTTCAATGCTCTGCCAATCACTTTTCAGTACCCTAGATTACTAACTTTAATGTACTACCTCAGTCTCTAGTACATACACAAAAACAAAGTATGTCTCACATTCAAGTAACGCTTAGGAATTGTAGCATATTGATACCCAATTCCTGCCACTGTTAGGTACACTCATACTTCTTTTCTCTGCATTGCGTGTCTGAGATGCTCTACCTGGCCAGTAGGTGCTTTTGCGAGCTAACAAATGAGACACGTATTTCTAAGAATAACCTAGTTAGGTTGTTTTGAAAGTGCTCTAGGGTTAAGTAGCGTGTAGCCGATAGACCCTAGCAGCCACCCTCACTGTGACCTAGCTTCCGGCTAGCCAGTATACCGTTCGTGTACTAACAGGTAACTTATTGTTGGCAAAAAAGAAAAAATGTGTGAGATAATAAAAGTTAAATTGTCTAGTCAGCTTGAAGTTAAAGGTAAATAGAGCTCTACTAATGTCTAGTTAGCCTCATAAAATGTGTAGAGAGCTAAAATAAAATAAAGAAATGTTTAGGAGCTAGCACTAAATGTCAGATAGCTGCCTAAGTAAGTAAGTTTAATAAAATATTTAAGAAGCTAGAAACTAAAGGATAGATAGCTCAATTAGTGTCTAGATAGCATTAATGTCTAGATAGCACCAATGTCTAGATAGATTTCTATTGTCTAGTCCAGATAATAGTAAGGGTATAAGAGAATGTAAATGTGTTCAATGTTTACTTAGGATGTATAGCATAAGTAATAGGTATCATCCTGGTTTAGTCCTAGTTCCTCTGCCTTAGGGGACAGGCGTCGAGATCGACTTATCTTAAGTAAGGGGGTTTGTGGTGTCCCGATACCGCATCCTATCCGGTACCTGTGTGTATAAGTCCCCATAGCCAGAGCCCCTAGGACGTGGGGGTCCTTATTGTCTAGTCCACCCCTAGTCATCTCTCATCTAGGTATTAGTTACCTAGTAATTATTTAGGATTTTTATATATATATATATATATATATATATATATATATATATATAGGATTGTACAAATGTATATAATTGGTTAATTACCTCTATATAGTGTAACAGGACCTGCGGGTCACATGATCAAGGTGAACTCTATGGTTTATTGCTTAAGAACCTTTGGAGGTCCCTATGACGTATTTCTCCCATCACTCCCTGTAACAGTGAGTGACAGTTACTCGGACCAATCCAAAACGGCCCTGCCCCTGCCCATATAAGGGAGCGGCAGCCATTGCTCTCTCTCTTGTTCCCGGGCTGTCAAACGAGCAGGATCTGCGCAGCTATCTTCTGCAGTGAGTTAGGCCAGAATTGTGAGTGTATCAATCCCTAAGCACTCTGTAAGATCACCGGACCTTATCTATCCCCTAAATCTGGACAGATCTTCACAAATTGCCCTAAATTCAGAGACTTGTATCAGAAGTCAAGGTCCGTAACAACTGTCAGTCATTGAACTGTATAGAGACTGTATTAACGAGACTGTTACTGTTCATTGGATGTACCGCAAGCCTTTAAGTAAAGTTATTCAAGTTCAAGTTCAACTACCTTGTGGACCTCAGTCATTTTATGCATGCACCTATCGTTACTGGGAAGGGCGGCGATAGGCCGGAGAATTACCTCAGCATACTAGCCCCCAGCCTGGCGTCACAAACTATAGGGTTAACATTAACCCCTTATCTACCGCAACAATACCCCAACTATTATTACCCCCCAATGGCTATCCCAGAAGCATTGATAAGTAAACAGCTTTACTATTTGGGCAGAAGATAATATTTTTTTGGAAGTGCTTTTTTAGTAAGGAGAAAAAAAATTGTATTTGCTGTAAATTAAGTAACAGCAGATAAAGTGAGATATAAAACCTATCTAATATTTACAAATATCTATATTTTTTAGCCTGTTTTGCATTTTGCATTAACAATTTTAACAATTTTGGTGATGATTTAAATAAAATATTTATTTATATAGATTAAATATTTAAATAATTAAAAAAAATAGGAAATTCAGTTTTCAAACATGTAGCGCCACCTAGTGTACAATATATGCACTTTAGAAATGTTTGAAATCAGCGGTCTTCAAACGGTAGACCTCCAGATGTTGCAAAGCTACAACTCCCAGCATGCCCGGAGAGCCGTTGGCTATCCGAGCATGCTGGGAGTTGTAGTTTGACAACATATTTAGAATGCTAGAAATGGGTTAGAATTGCAGAATCATTTTTTTTTCTATTTCAGTTATTACAGAATTACATTTTTTTTCTATTTCTTTTCCTCTGTTTCCATAAATTAAAAAAAATTTAAAAAATGTAATATCTTGAATAATTTTGAAACTGTAGCCCCAAACTCATTAGTGAAATTAGATTATTTTTTATTTTTTCCCTTAGGTGACATTACCTGCAGTGGCCAGTAGATGTCAGTATTAGCTCACATATAACCCAGAGCAAGTGGTGTCATTTTACGCCAAGTGGGTGATCTCCTCTTAAGGTGGACTGGAAGAGTTCGGGGGAAGAAAGCAAACTATTCATTAGAAGTAGAAGATGATTTAAAAAAAAAAAAAAAAAAAAAAGATGGTTAAATAGCCAGCGTGTGGTTCACTGGGAAAATATTATTCCACGGTTTCTCCATGGCCAGCTGGTTTACATAAAAAAAAAAGAGGGGGGGGGGGGGGGCACACAAAAATTGGTCGGAAATACCCTTTTACTTTTACTCACAATTTTCTAGTAAGAAATTACACAATGTTTCATCATTTCACCGCAGATGATCCAGTCATTTATTATCCAGAAATCCAAATATTCATTCAGCAATCGCTTATATTTCTGGGAAATTGTACAATCCCAAGTGCTGAAACAGTGTATAGATTAATTTTCCATATATTACAGCATTGTAATGTGAAGAGGTGTACGCTGACATCTGGTAAAAAATAAAATTTTATATATATATATATATATATATATATATATATATATATATATGAAACTATGATGCACAACTTCCTGGTTGTATTCCTGTTTAAGCAGTTGTTCAGTACTACAATGCCCAGAAGGCATTGCTTTTCTTCACCTCTTTTCTTCCAACTTGCACCGTTCCCTGTAGAGTAGCTTTTGAGGAACATCTTTTTTCACAGCAGACTATTGATTAGGTTGCAGTAACTGTTGTATTCATCCCCTGTCTCCTCCTCTGCCTGTGGCATTGTTTAGAACAAAGTAGCATGTTGTAAACACATCCCATTCTCCCTAAATGTTCTAATAAGTGTATATATATATATATATATATATATATATATATATATATATATATGTGTGTGTGTGTGTATGTGTGTATGACAAGGGTATGGTGATGTAGACTGTAGGGGCAGGTCAGAGGTGATGACATCACTAAGGGGTGGGGCTAGTGCTCAGAGACAAGATCCAGCCAAGTCTCCTGAGAGGATGCATTGTCTTATGGGGGGGGGGGGGGGAGAGATGAGACAACACCACACTGACAGTGAGAAGACCACACAACTTTCTGTTATAAGAGAGGGAGGAGTCGGGAAGCTGGAGTCCACACTACACATACAATGAGAGGACTACACAACTTCCTGTCAGGGTTAAATCACACAAAAAGACTTTAAAGCCAGTTCAATTTGTGATAACACTGTATTAGTCAGTTATATATATATATTGGAGGGAGAACCTTATTTAAATGCAGTTATCCGAAACCAGAATATCCCTTTAAAGGGGTATTCTCACGATCAAAAGTTATCCACTATCCATTAAGGATCATTAGCAGATTGGTAGGGGTCCACCGAACCCGAGAAAGGAGGACAAATGATGTGCACAGTCAGCACTCCATTCATTTACTATTGGAATTCTGGGCATTGCCAAGTGCAGCGCATGGCCATGTTTGGAAGCCTCATAGAGAATTAATGGAGATGTAAACTTTACATCAGGATGGAGCTGATATTAGTCGAATCCTCTGTGACCAATCCATTGCGAGTCGCGATGAAAGCTGCAGGAGATGAGTCTTATAGACAACGTTCCCTGTCCAGATAGGATTGTGACTGGTAATCCATGGCAGTCCAGGTGACAACGTTCAGCTTAGATTCTTTAGTCATTGGATGTGTTGAAAATGTCAATGTCAAATGAAAAGGCACACAGAGAGCAACATCCTCTGTTCAATTCAATATCATCATAACAATATTTTTTTTCAGACAAGGATATCAATTCTAACAATATTGATGCTATATCCATTTACTGTCCGGATTTTCTAGAGCGCATGTACCTTATCTCACCACTAGAGGTCCCATGATTTTCCTGCCAAGAAAAGAATTGTAACCTCATTTCAGTTCATCTGGAAAATAAATCCCAGCATTGAGACCTGGTTGTATAATTATAGAACTATTAGAAACACTTTAACATTGTTTCAATGCCCTTTATTCTTCTTTAATTTCACTCATGTTAAGAAGAAAAAAAACTTAATAGATAAAAAAAAGTTTTCTGAAAATTAAAACAATATCATTTACATATAAATTAGATATACTATGGATTCCCTTATTTTCACATTATGGAAAAATCATCATGAATTGTCATTCAATCTGACCACCATTTGTATAACAACTCATCAAGTGACTGGAATGGCATTTCTAGAGATGAGAAAACTTTTGAAAAATTAGATTCGGCCGATTCGCTGAATTTTTCGAAAAAATGTTGTTCAGTCCAAATTTATTTGCGTCAATTCTACATTAAAAACGGCTATTTCTGGACAACAGAGAGCCTCGATAGGGGTGTAGAACACTTTGCTTTGTTGTAACATATAGAGTGTGCTGGGGTAGTGAAATAATACTGTTATTCAGAATAACATGCAGATTACAGGCATCACTTTTAGAATCACTGCTGCAGAGCGGCACAATGACAGAGCCTGGAGGTGGCATCAGTGTGAGGAGACCATTTAGTGGCTGAATGACACAGCGTGGAGGTGTTGGCAGCATGAGGAGACAATACAGTGGCTGAATAACACAGCTTGGATGAGGCTGAAGCATGAGAAGACCATATAGGGGCTGAATGACACAGCGTGGAGGTTTTGGCGGTATGAGCAGACCATACAGTGGCTGAATGACACAGCGTGGAGGTGTTGGCAGAATAAGGAAACAATATAGTGGCTGAATGACACAGCGTGGAGGTGTTGGCAGCATGACACAGCTTGGATGTGGCTGAAGCATGAGGAGATCAAATAGTTGCTGAATGACACAGCCTGGATCTTGAAGCAGCATGAGTAGACACTAGGGTTTCACAATCCTTAAGATTAAAAGATGAATTTTGAAATTTAAATTGAAGATTTATAGTAGCTGAAGCTACCATAAAATTTTTTAGGCCCAGGCCCAGCAGCATCAGTTAACCATATATTGGCTGATTGACATAGCCAGGAGGTGGAGGAAGCATGAGGAGACCATATAGTGGCTGAATGACACAGCATGGAGTTGGCAGAAGCATGAGGAGACCATTGAAATAAAAGATTTTTAAATAGAAATGTAAGATTTTTAAATTGAAATTGAGGATTTTGAAATAGAAATTTTAGCTCCCAAGTTTTGGTGTCCCGGGCCCCGGCGTGTTGGTACAAAGGACCAAATCTAACACGGAGTCACATGTCACATGGCAGCACAATGACAGAGCCTGGAGGTGGCATCAGTATGAGGAGACCATATAGTAGCTGAATGACTGCCTGGAGATTTTGGCAGCATGGGCAGATCATGTAGTGTCTGAATGACACAGCCTGGAGTTGGCTGAAGCATGAGCAGACCATACAGTGTCTGAATGGCACAGCCTAGAGTTTGTGGCAGCATGAAGAGACCATATAATGGCTGAATGGCACAACCTAGAGGTGGCTGAAGCAGGAAGAGACTATATAGGGGCAGAATGGTACAGCCTGGATGTGGCTGAAGCATGAGGATACCATTGAAATTTAAGATTTTTTCATTTAAGATTTTTAAATTAAATTTTTTTTACTCCCAAGTTTTAGTGCTCCGAGCCACGGTGTGTGGGTACAAGAGACTAAATTTATCAAGGAGTGACATGTCGCATGGCAGCACAATGACAGAGCCTGGAGGTGGCAACAGTATGAGGAGACCATATAATATCTGAATGGCACAGCCTGGAGTTGGCTGAAGCATGAGAAGAGACCATATAGAGGCTGAATGTGAAAGCCTGGAGGTGGCATCAGTATGAGGAGACCATGTAGTGGCTGAATGACTGACTGGAGTTTGTGGCAGCATGAGGAGACAATGAAGTGTCTGAATGGCACAGCCTGGATTTGGCTGAAGCATGAGGAAACCATATAGTGTCTTAATGGCACAGTCTGTAGTTGGCTGAAGCATGAAGAGACCGTATATTGTCTGAATGGCACAGTCTGGAGGTGGCTGAATCATGAGGAGACCATACAGTGGCTGAATGGCACAGCCTGGAGTTTGAGGCAGCATGAAGAGACAACATAGTGGCTGAATGGCACAGCTTGGAGTTGGCTGAGGCATGAGGAGACCATATAGTGTCTGAATGGCACAGCCTGGAGTTGGCAGCAGCATGAGTAGACACTAGGGCTTCACAATCCCTAAGATTAAAAGATTCATTTTTAAAATGGAAGATTTATTGTAGCTAGTGCTACCATAAAAGAGACCATATAGTGGCTGATTGAGACAGCCTGGACGTGGCATCAGTATGAGGAGACCATATAGTGTCTGGATGACTGCCTGGAGTTTGTGGCCGCATGGGGAGACCATATAGTGTCTGAATGGCACAGCCTGGGTTTAGCTGAAGCATGAGACCAAACATTGTCTAAATGGCACAGCCTGGAGTTGGTTGAAGCATGAGGGGACCATATATTGGCTGAATGGCACAGCCTGGAGTTTGTAGCAGCATGAATAGACCATATAGTGGCTAAATGGCACAGCGTGGAGGTGGCATCAGTATGAGGAGACCATATAGTTGCTGAATGACTGCCTGGAGTTTGTGGCAGCATGGGGAGACCATATAGTGTCTGAATGGCACAGCCTGGATTTGGCTGAAGCATGAGTAGACCATATATTGTCTTAATGGCATAGCCTGGAGGTGGCTAAAGCATGAGGAGACCATATAGTGGCTGAATGGCACAGCCTGGTGTTTTTTGCAGCATAAAGAGACCATATAGTGGCTGAATGGCACAGCCTGGAGTTGGCTGAAGCATAAGGAGACCGTATCGTGTCTGAATGGCACAGCCTGGAGTTGGCAGTAACATGAGTAGACACTAAGGCTTCACAATCCCTATGATTAAAAGATTAATTTTGAAATTTAAATTGAAGATTTATTGCAGCTAGTGCTACCATAAAAAATTTTTTAGGCCCAGGCCCAGCAGCATCAGTAAACCATATATTGGCTGAATGACACAGCCTGGAAGGGGCTGAATCATGAGGAGACCCTATAGTGGCTGAATGGCACAGCCTAGAGGTGGCTGAAGCATGAGGAGAATAAATAGTGTATGAATGGCGCAGCCTGGAGTTGGCAGAAGCATGAGGAGACCATATAGTGGCTGAATGGCACAGCCTGGAGTTTGTGGCAGCATAAGGAGACCATATAGTGGCTAAATGGCACAGTCTGGAGTTTGTGGCAGCAGAGTTTGTGGCAGCATGAGGAAACCATATATTGTCTGAATGGCACAGCCATAAGTTGGTAGCAGATGAGGAGACAATAGGGCCTCACAATCTCTAAGAATAAAAGATGAATTTTGAAATTTCCATTGAAGATGTATGGTACCTAGTGCTACCATACTGTCGTAGGCCAGGCAGCATCACTAAACTATGTAGTTGCTGAATGACACAGACTGGAGCCGGCTGAAGTATCAGTAAACCATATATTGGATGAATGGAACAGCCTGGAGGTGGCTGAAGCATCAGTAAGCCATTTATTGGATGAATGGCACAGCCTGGAGGTGTTGGCAGCATGAGGAGACCATATAGTTGCTGAATGACACAGCCTGGAGCTGGCAGCAGCATGAGCAGACACTAGGGCTTCACAATCCCTAAGATGAAAAGATTAATTTTGAAATTTAAATTGAAGATTTATGTTGGCTGTTGCTACCACAAATCTTTTTAGGCCCAGGCCCAGCAGCATCAGGAGACCATATATTGGCTGAATGACTAAGCCTGGAGGTGGCTGAAGCATGAGGAGACAATATAATGACTGAACAACACAGCCTGGAGTTGGCTGAAGCATGAGAAGAGACCATATAGTGGCTGAATGAGACAGCCTGGAGGTGGCAGCAGCAGCATCAGGAGTCCTGAAATTGACCCGGTGACAGAGTAGTGCGGTGGGTGGCAATAACCAGTACCTGGTGACGATGGTGGGTGAAAAAAGGTTTGATGGAGAGGAGCAACGGGGAGCAGCGCTTTAAATCTGTTTGGCACTATCCATATTTGTGAAGTGTTGGTGTTGCACCATGGTCAATCTACTCTGATGCATCAGGCATTGGTGGTTGGAAATCCTGGCTGATCCATGCCTGATTCATCTTCACAAAGGTCAGTCTCTCCATATTTTTCATGGACAGACGAGTTTTCCTCGGGGTGACTATGGCCCCCGCAGCACTAAACACCAGCTCTGATGGCACACTACTGGCCGGGCAGGACAGCTTTTCTAGGGCAAACTCTGCTAGTTGCTGCCACAAATCAAGGTTGGCTGCCCAGAAGTCCAGCGGAAATTCAAGGTGTGTTGGCATGGGCATGTCAAGGTATGCCACCACCTGCTGGTTCAGGTCCTGCTCCAGGTGTACCTGCTGCTGATGAGTTGCTTCACTATGCGGGTGAAGAAAGCTACTCATCAGCGAATGTAGACTCAGACTGCTGCTGATGGAGCTGGTACTGCGCCGATGGCGCCGATAGGCATCGGCCAACTGACTACATAGGATGGCTCTGTGGTAGGTCAGTTTGTCCTCCCTCTCAGTGGGTGTTAAAAAGGCCCATATTTTGTGGCAGTAGCGATTGTCCAATAAAGTGGAGATCCAGAAGTCATCACGCTGCCGAATGGTGCCAATTCGTCTGTCACTGCGCAAGCAAGTGAGCATGCATCGTGCTATTTGTGCAAGTGATTCGGAGGGACTCCCTGCCTCCATCTCCACTGCATACTGCCACGGTGTGTCTGGGTCCTCTGTCTCGGCTTCCTCATAACCCTCTAGCTTCTCTGGCTGCTCCTGCTCCTCCTCTCCTGTCAGATTATTAGAAAAACCAACCATTTGGCGAAACCTGAACTGTGCTCCACTGTGCCCGTCCCCCTCCTCCTCCAGTTCAGCCCCCACAGGGCTCATGTGGCCGTGAGATTTAGATGCCACGTCTCCAGTGCCCTGACCAGCCATTGTTTCTAACATGTGTTGTAAGAAATGAAGCAGTGGAATGACGTTGTCCATCCCGCAATCCTGATGACTTACTAGTAATGTGGCTTCCTAAAAAGGGCCTGAGCAAACGGCAAATGTCACGTATGAGCTGCCACTGGTTCACATTCAAGTTACACAAGGGAGTACCCCAATCCGCTTGGATCATCAAGAAATCGGTGATGGCTTTTTTCTGTTCGTACAGTCGGTCCAACATATGGAGGGTGGAATTCCAACATGTGGCAACGTCACAAATCAGACTATGTTGGGGGATACCGTTCTGATGTTGCAGCTCAAGGAGGGTGTGCATTGCAGTGTACGAGTGGCTGAAGTGCATGCAAAGTTCCCTTCCCATTGTTAGGATGTCTTGCAAATTGGGGGAACACTTCAGGAACTTCTTCCTAACCAGATTGAACACGTGTGACATACAGGACGCAAGGCTCAGCCTTCCCAGATGCAGGGCATGCAAGATGTTCTTCCCATTGTCAGTCACCAATGTTCCCATTTTCAGTTTTCGCGGACTAAGCCATGCTCCGATTTCTTTACAATTGACTTTTTAGCAGTTTCTCCCCTGTGTGACTCTTTTGCCAAGGCAAACCATGTGAAGAACAGCGTGACACTGCCGTGTCCTGCACACATGGTATGCTGAAGAGCCATTGAGACTTGTCTGGGCAGTGGAGGCTGAGGACACGGTGGAGGATGAGGAGGCTGAGTCGCACACTGTCACAGGACCAACGGCCTAAAAGCGCGGAGAAGGAAGCGTCGTGACCTGTCCAAGTTGGTGTTGTGGCTGTGCAGGAACCACATTCACCAAGTGAGACGTCAAGGACATGTATTGTCCCTGACCATATTTACAGCTCCAGACATTGGCACTGCCATGCACTTTGGTACACACTGACAGGCTCAAGGACTGGACTACCTTCTCTTCCACAAAACTTGTGCAAGGCAAAGAAATGAAGGTCTGGCACTCTCCACCTCGGCTCGGCAAAAGCCATCAGTTCTTTGAAAGGTGTAGAGTCCACCACTTGAAAAGGGAGGGACTGCAGCACCAGCAACCTGGACAGGAGCACATTCAGCTTCTACGCCACTGCATGAGTGGGCGCATACTGTTGTCTCTTGGACATGGCTTCGCCTATGGATTGTTGGCGGAATGGCTTATTATAAGTAGGAGGAGCAGGAGCATCTGAAGCGACAGAAGGAGGGTATGACACACAGCTCCCTTTGGCTGAGGTGGTGGAGCCTTGGCTGGCTGAAAGAGGGAGCGGCCTGCCACTGGATGATGCAGCAGGCTGGAATACTACATCGGAGCCACGGTTCTTCCAGGCTGCTTTATGGTGGCGCAGCATATGTTGACGCAGGGCCGGGGTGTCAACATTGGGACCCTGGCCACGCTTCACCTTCTGCCGACTTATCTTGTATGTGGCTATGTGAACCTCCTCCGGATGCTTGATGAAAAACTGCCACACCACCGAGTAGCTGATTTTCCCACCTACAGTCCGCACTAATTGACTGCTACTGCCGCCTTCTCCAGGAACCCCTGTTCCACTACCTCCTGGAAAGGAAGGCTGCCACGAAGCAGGTGGTCTCCCCCGGGCATGTTTAGCTCCAGAATTTCCACTTCTGCCTCCATGCTCACTGCCAACCATGCTACCACCTTGCTGACTCAGCTGCTGCCTCACGGGCAACCTGCAACCCTCTTCTCCTGATGATGATGAAGCCCCTTCTGCACCTGGCTCCCAATTGCGATCGGCGTCATCATCATCATCAAGTGTGTGCATGTCACTGATGTCCTCCTCAGGTTCCTCAACAATGTCTGCTTCAGGACCCTATACCCTGGCAACAACACCTCCCACGTCACTCTCCTCATCACTACTTGCCCGCCTAGCGGGGGAAGCAAAATATGTCTCCTCTACTTCTTGGCTGGGCAGTAGCTGCTGACTTTCCTCTATTAGATCGTCCTCACTGAATAGTGGAGCTGAACCCACAGCAAAAGATACTTCTTTAGGGGAGGAAACAGCACAGGACAGAGGAAATGGGAGGATAGGGACTGCCATGCCAACTGAGGGATGTATCTGAGGAACCCACCGACTGTTGACTGGGGCTATCAGATGTCACTTGTGATGAAGTGGAGGATCGTGTCAACCAATCAATGACAGCAGATGGGTTGCTGATCGAGACACGACCACTAGCTGATACCGGGAGCTCAGGCCTCTCAATGCGACTCCTGCTGCCACTCGTCCCGAGTCTGCTGTGACCTCTGCCTGATGAATTTAGGCCTCTGTCATTCCTCTGTGCATATTCTGGCACTTCTCTGCCTGACATACTTAGTGCATATATGAGGGGAGTGCAATACACTACGCTTAAAACAGTATTTTTCAGCAGCAGGTGTGTACTGCAGCAGGTGTGTACTTTTGAGTGTCCTTTCACAGTATCTAGGCCCTTGAAAGATTGACAGGTACAAAATAGTACACTACTTAGATGTACGTATGTGGTATGCACTTATGAGGGTAGAAAAATGTACTACAGTACACTTAAAAAAGTATCTGATTACAACACCAGCCGGTGAGTAGTTTTGCCTGGACTTTTACAGTATCTAGGCCCTTGACAGATTAACAGGTTTAAAATAGAGTACACTACTTAGATGTAAGTATGTGGTATGCACTTATGAGGGCAGAAAAATGTGCGACAGTATGCTCAATAAATGTATTGGAGTAAAACACCAGCTGGTGATGACTTTTGGCTGACCTTTCACAGTATGTAGCCCCTTGACAGATTAACAGATGCAAAATAGTACACTGCTTAGATGTACGTATATGGTATGCACTTATGGGGGCAGAAAAATGCGCTACAGTACGCTTAAAAAAGTAAAAACACAATCCGATGAGTAGTTTTGCCTTGACTTTCACAGTATCTAGGCCCTTGACAGATTAATAGGTTTAAAATAGTACACTACTTAGGTCTATGTATGTGGTATGCACTGATGAGGGCAGAAAAATGCGCTACTGTATGCTTAAAAAATTATTTGAGTAAAACACCTGCTGGTTATTACTTTTTGCTTTCCTTTCACAGTATGTAGGCCCTTGAGAGTTTAACAGGTGCAAAATAGTACACTATTTAAATGTACATATGTGGTATGCACTTATGAGGGCAGAAAAATGCGGTACAGTACGCTTACAAAAATTTATTTTAATAAAACACCAGCCAGTGATTGCTTTTTGTCTGGACTTTCACGGTATCTAGGCCCTTGACTGATTAAAAGGTTTTTAAATAATACACTACTTAGATTTAGGTATGTGGTATGCACTTATGAGGGCAGAAAAATACAGTACAGTATGCTTAAAAAAACGTATTTTAGTAAAACACCTGCCGGTGATTACTTTTGCCTGGACTTTCACAGTATCTAGGACCTTGACAGATTAACAAGTACAAAATAGTACACTACTTAGATATAGGTATGCGATATGCACTTATGAATGCAGAAAAATGTGGTACAGTACGCTTAAAAAAACATATTTTAGTAAAACACCAGCCAGTGAATACTTTTTCCTGGACTTTCACAGTATCTAGGCCCTTGAAAAATTAACAGGTTTAAAATAATACACTACTTAGATGTAAGTATGTGGTATGCACTTATGAGGGAAGAAAAATGTGCTACAGCACGCTTAATAAACGTATTGGAGTAAAGCACCAGCTGGTGATTACTTTTGGCTGTCCTTTCACAGTATGCAGGCCCTTGACAGATTAACAGGTACAAAATAGTACACTACTTAGATATACGTATGTGATATGCACTTATGAGGGCAGAAAAATGTGTTACAGTACGCTTAAAAAAACGTATATTTGCACAACACCAGCAGTACACAACAATGCTGCAGCACAAAAAGCTGTGTACTAAACTCAAAACTATTAGGAATGGACTGCTGGGTATTATACCATCTGCAGCAAATGATTTGTTGTGGAACAAAGACACAGAATTGTGCTGTAAAATTATTCCTGCCTCCTCTGCCACCCTCTGTGACTAGGGTGTGAAATGCTGATGGAATGAGCTTTTCTGTGTAACACACACAGTGATGTCCTTCCTATCTCTATGCAGTGCAATGAATGATATGACGAGCCGCAAATGGGCTGCCGAATATATAGGGCTGTGACATCACAGGAGTGACTGGCTGCTGATAGGCTGCATCCTGCATGTGATTCAGGGTCATCCTTGCCTACTTCCTTTCCCACCTTGCCTTCCCATCTTCCCAGTGTTCCTTGCCCCATGTACTGACATGTGGATTTTAGATGCCCTGGAGCCTCGACCGCAGTAAATGGAGTTTAATGAAGCAATTTGCCAGATAGAATCACAGCGATATGCACATTTGTTGCGAATCGAATATTTCATCAAATTTGTAACAAATTCGGGTTCGTCAGCTTCGATTACCCCTTTAACCCCTTCCCGACCCATGACATACATGTATGTCATGACGGGGAAGTGTTTCCTGACCTATGACGTACATGTACATTATGCAGATACTTGCCGCTACTCGGGGCATCCCACCACGCCCGGTAAGATGGTGGCTATCACTGATAGCCAGCCATCTTGCCTCGGGACCTAGGGGGGTTTCGTCCCCCCCCCCCCTCACCGTGATTGCTCTTATCTGCTAGTCAAATCTGACTAGCTGATGGCAGCATTTCGCCCAGAAAATATATATATATATATATATATATATATATATGTATATTCAAAATGTTATTATTCCCCCCCCAAAAAATATTTTATTTAAACTTTTTTAGAAAACTTTAAAAAAAGCTCATAATAATATAAGCCTTCTAATGTCGCAAAAAAGTTAAAGAATGTTTAAATAATGATGTCAACTTAAAGTAGACGTGTTGAGGATATTAATTAATAACTACATTTATTTGGCATGACTATTTCTCTTACAAGTAGAGATTTTGAAAATGTTCCAATTGTTCACAAGATTTTAGAGTTTTTCACAAAAATCGTTTCATGTATCAACAAAAATTTACCGTTGATATAAAGTACGATATGTCTCGAAAAAACAATCTTCAAACCACCTTGCCAGGTAAAAGTAGTTCAAAGTTATCAACACTTAACGAGACACATGTCATATTTGAAAAATCGTACTGGGTCATGAAGGCCAAAACTAGCTGGGTCATGAAAGGGTTAAGGCTCCTGTCGGAATGGTGCAGTGGTCACATTAATGCATGACCCCCACTCCATACACTTTACAGAGGTTGTCCCACCTTAATACTTATCCCCTATCCATAGACAGAGGGATAGATGTATGATTATGGGGGGTCCGACTCAGTGGCGAATCCAGAGTCTTGTCTGGGGAGGGGCACTATCAGAGTATTTTGTGTTAGTGGACAAAAAATAAGATGTTCCTTACGATACTTACAGGTAGGTAATTCCCCCAGGTAGGTAGTGCACTATATTTTTAATTCCCCCAGTAGGTAGTGGGCCTAGTAGTAAGTGGCTCTTAGTAGGTCATGCCCCCTGGTAGGTAGTCAGTCCCCCTTTTGGTAAATCCCCCAGATAGCTGTCCACTTTATGAAAACGCCCATATAATCTGCACAGGTAGTAGATAGGCCTCTATTAGCTTGGTAGTTAGTTGCCATATTAGCTAGGCAGAAACGTAGTAGATACCCCCCCCCACATTAGATAGGCAGCAGAAGTACCCCACATTAGCTAGGTAGCAGATGTTCCCCACATTAGGTAGGCAGCAGTTACCCCACATTAGGTAGGCTGCAGTTCCCCCACATTAGATAGGCACCAGATGTCCATCACACTAGGTAGGCAGGAGAAGTCCCCCGTATAAGGAAGGCAGCAAAAGTCCCCCACATTAGGTAGGCAGCAGAAGTCCATCACACTAGGTAAGCAGCAGTAATCCCCCAAAGTAGGCAGGCAGCAGTTCCCCACATTAGGTAGGGAGCAGAAGGGGAGGGGTAAAAACCTTCCTATGACCCTGCTTCTGTCATGTGTATATTGATGCTTCAACATACCTATGGTAGCTGTACTTGGTTATCTCTGTCAGCTCCTACAGTCAATAAATGGAGCAGTAGTGCACATGTGTAACCACTGCTCCATTCCAACAGGAGATTTGAGTTCAGGTTCTGAAGATCATAAGGAGTCCTGGGACCATCAATTAATTTACATTTATTCTGTAGCTAAAGGATAATTCTGACAACCCCTTCAAATATGAAACTGTCCATGCTACAGCAATTCTTTTGCATCTTTATAGAAATTAGTGATGGACAATAACTTGCCCCTCAAACTCTGGTTGAGCGCACAACCCACAGACAACCTCACATCCTATTATTGGACACATGACCTGAACAAAACTAACAAATCTTTTTCATGTAAAGACTCAATTCAATGAAATAAAATCATAGTTATACAAACAGAAGACAAAGAAAAGGAAGGACACACACTGAAAACCCCACAAAAAACTCCAAAACCCAAGAAGACCACATGTGTTCACCAGCCGTCAAGTTCTACTTGACTGCACTCTATATATAACACAACTTTTTTTCATGGTAATAGTTGACCGAATGCAAACATCATCTGGCCCTTCAGGGATTGTGTCTCTATATTTGTTAGCATTGCCACCCAGATGAACTTCAAGCACCTAATTTAGTGGTAACTAGAGCTGAGCCAGCTTTGCAAAAATTAGTCTTGTTAAACTTTCGGGAAGTGGTTGAATTGGCAGTGAAAGGGCTGTGCAGCGCAACTTAACTCTTTTGTCACAGTAAACAAGCAAATCCGCTTGTTTACTGTAAGATCTTGCTGGGCTGAGCATTATGCACCCACCCAGCAAGGAAGGAGTTAACAACCACTGCTAGGCAGTGCAAGTCAACTCGTTGGAGGGGGAGGAGGGGTGTATGCAATATACAGGCATCTATATGGCTGTATAATGTAAACTGTGAAGATAGTTTTACTAACCATCTCCTCGTTGATCTAGGCCTCTTCTTGTGTAGCTCTGCCTCTAGCAATGATGCGATTAGGGGGGTGGGGGTACACAAGAAGAGGCCCAAACCAGCAACAAGATGGTAAGTATCACTTTCTTCACTGTATACATTAAACAGCCATGTATACACTCCCTTCTCCCCCTCCAGAGAGTTAACTAGCACTGATGAGCAGTGCTAATTAACCTCTTCCTTCCTGGGTGCGCAAATAATGCTCAGTCCAGCAAGATGTTACAGTAAACCAACAGATTCACCCATGTACTAACCCCCCACCCCCCAAGGAGTTACCTAACACTGCTCAGCAGCACTAATTAACTCCTTTCTTGCAAGGCTGAGCTGTACTTAAATTCAAGTTTGGGGGGCTTGGCTCGCTCAACTTTAGTGGTGACCATCCCCAGTAGATTGTTAGGAAATGTTCTTCTCCAAGGCCTATAGAATAAATAGGCTCAAATAACAGAAACATAGAATGATTTACAGCTCAAACCAAAAGTGCACAATAAAGGTAATGGATTACTCAGTGAGCGCTATGTCCCACCCGTGGGCTGCTTCCAGACTCCAATAGTTGCTCTTAAAAACCACAATGAGAATAAATAAGGGAAGCTCCAGGGATAGAAGACATTAGAAGACAATTTGCGGTTGCGATTGTTGTCCTATTGCTCCTTATTAATTTCTTAACTCATTACCGAGGATGTCTGTTTTCCATATCAGTTTAGTGAGAAACTTGTTTTCCGCTCGGAAAATGGAATATGTTTTTTTTATGCCTCTGTAATTTTTAACATGTTGTGTTAGGTCGTTGACTCAGAATTGTATAGATCTCAAAACCAGAGACGTGGAGGTAAAGATTACTCATCTGTAGGTGGCCCCGCGGGGCTAAAAACCCCACATGAGTGAGCAAGCCCCGCACTATGGGTTCATGCCTGTCCTTGTAAGGATGGAAAACTAGAATGATGGAAAACTGTGAACATTTTACCTACTTTCCCTCATTATTCAGTGTGTTCTATTTAAATGCAGAAATTAAAGAAAAAAATAAAATCAGTGTTTCCAAACCAGTGTGCCTCCAGCTGTTGCAAAACTACAACTACCAGCATGGCTGGACAGCCTTTGGCCTTGTAATTTTGTAACAGCGTGAAACACTGTGGTTGGAAAACACTTGTCTACATTAAAGTGTGCCTGTCATATCACAGAAAAGATAATGCTTATCTATGGCACTCACTAGGCCATGCAGATGGTTTACATGTCTTTTGCATTTGTCTAGGTTCTGTATTTGGCTCACAAATCCCTCTGTTCATTTTGACACCCTCTGCTCAGCAAGGTGCGTGTCCGAGGCAAGCACTGATCCCGCCCTCGCTACCCATGAATTCACTTTCTCCCTAAGTCTGCTGTGCTGTGCTGGGTCTCTTCATCCAATCACTGCAGGCTGCTCTATAACCCCCTTTCTGTTTTCATACAGAAGTCTGATAGACAGGACAGAGAAATTCTAGTCCTATCCTCACTTCCTCGACTCTGTCCCAACCTGTGATTCAGCTGGGACAAAGATGGTGCTGCACCCAAACAGGATTATGCTCTCGATGGTATAAAAAAAATAGCAAGAAAATTGCAATGTGTGGACACAACCTCAGGATAGGTGTATAGCAGTATTATACAAATAGAGCTTGTTGGGGTGGGGTGGGGTGGGGGTGATTATAACTACTATAAATCTGAATCCCATAGAGATGGCAGCAGTTGTAAACAGATAAAACAAAAGAGGGGATCTATAACCACTATATATCCTGATCCCATAGAGATAGAAGCAGCAGTACACAAATAGAGCTGGAGAAGAGGTGTATAACTACTATACATCTCGATCCCATACAGAAGCAATAAACAGATAGAGCCTGTAGGGGAGGCGTATAACTACTATGTATCCTGTTTCTATAGAGCAGTAGTATACATGCATAATTGTTGGGGGCAAACAAGCTGGCCTGAGCATTTCACAAACTGCTGATCTACTGGGATTCTCTCACAACACTACGTAACTATGTAACCATGTAGCCAAGGTCTGCGGAATACCTTCTCTGAATGCACAACACGTCCAACCTTGAAGCAGATGGGCTACAGCAGCAGAAGACCACTTCTGTCAGCTAAAAACAGAATTTGAAGCTACAAGTCATACAGGCACCAAAATTGGACAATGGAACCTGGAAGAACGTTGTCTGGTCTGATGAGCTTTGATTCCAGCTGTGACATTCAGATTACAGGGTCAGGATTTGGTGTAAACAACATGACACCATGTCCTTGCCTTTATGATCACAGTGGACCATGTCACATGACATCATCTCATACATGACAATGAAGTCACTGGACTCCAATGGCCTCCACTAGAGATGAGCGAATTTCGGCATAATGACAGAGCCTAGAGGTGGCAGCAGCATAAGAAGACCATAATATGGCAGAATTACACCGCCTGGAATTGGTGGCAGCATGAGGAGACCATATAGTAGCTGAATGGTACAGCCTGGATTTGGCGGCAGCATGAGGAGACCATAGGCCTTCACAATCCCTAAGATTATAAGATGAATTTTCAAATTTAAATAGAAAATTTATGGTAGCTAATGCTACCATAAAAATTTTTAGGTAATGACCCAGGACCAGCAGCATCAGTAAACCATATAGTGGCTGAATGACACAGCCTGGAGGTGGCAGAACCATGAAGAGACCATATAGTGGCTGAATGACACAGCCTGGAGGTGGCGGAACCATGAGGAGACCATGTAGTGGCTGAATGGCACAGACTGGTGTGGGCGGAAGCATGTGCAGAGAACATAGTGGCTGAATGGCACAGTCTGGAGTTGGCGACAGCATGAGTAGAACATATAGTGATTGAATGACACAGCATGGAGGTGGAGGCAGTATGAAGAGACCATATAATGGCTGAATGACAGAGCCTGGAGGTGGCGGAAGCATTAGGAGACAATATGGTGGTAGAATGAGACAGCCTAGTGGTGGCAGCAGCAGCAGCATCAGGAGTCCTGAAAGTGACCCGGTGAAAGAGTGGTGCGGCAGACGAGTTCTCCTTGGGGTGACTATGGGACACGGTGGAGGATGAGGAGGGGGAGTCGCACATTTTTGCAGGACCAACGGCCTGAGAGCGTGGATGCGGAAGTTGCATGATATTTCCAATTTGCTGTTGTGGCTGTGCAAGAACCACATTCACCCAGTCAGTCGTAAAGACATGTATTGTCCCTGACCGTAGTTACAGCTTCACACGTCGGCACTGCCGTGCACTTTGGTACACTTTGGCAGTGTGGGTTGGTGGGTGTTAATAATACTACCCGGTGACGAAGGTGGGTGAAAGAAGGAGAACTTGGCATCAGATATGTGACATCAGGCGGGTGGCAGGATCAGAATAACAGCTGAGGCAAGTAGGCCGGCATGTAGAAAACGGTCTCTTTTGTCAAAGTGTTGGTGTGCACAAGTAAGTATTGAGGATTACATAAAACTTAACTTTTAACATTATTCTTAGGATAAAATATATGGACCCAATTTTTTTTTTAAATCTAACAAAATCAAAGGTGTGCAAAAAACACCATGTGCCACCTACACCACCAAGTATTGATGCAATGCAAAAACCTCTAATAGGTGGAAGGGAACAGCTTAAAAAAGGGCAGCCCCACACAGGAACCTTTCCCTATATCCACCTAAAAACACTGCCATTTCCCAGGATTTTTAGTTGGAAATAGGGAGAGGTTCCTGTGTGGGGCCACCCATTTTAGGGCGAGTTACACTTGCCTCCAAAAGGTGGAAGGGAACAACGTATTGTCCCTTGTAGCAGGTGGGGGTAAAAACTTCCCCTGTAAGGCCCTACTCTCACCCTATAAAGTCCCTTTTTGGCAAGTGTTAGGGCTGCCCTTTTAAGGACGAGTAACACTTTCCAAGAAAGGAATTAATAATGCGAGAGTAGGGCCTTACAAGGGAATTTTTTTACCCCCACCTGTTACAATGGATCATACTTTGTTCCCTTTCGCCTTTTAAAAGTCATTGCATCACATCAATACTTGGTGGTGTAGGTGGCACATGGTGTTTTTGCACACTTTTCCTTTTGTTAGATTGCAAAAAAAAGAAAAGTAACGTTTTAGCTAATGCATTTCCTCAATACTTCTAATGCAGAGGAATTTCTGTAACTGGGGACCTGCACCTTAATTATGTTTTGCAATATCCATGGCAGCACAATGATATAGCATGGAGGTTGTAGCATCAGCATGAGGAGACCATATGGCAGCACAATGACAGAGCCTGGAGGTGGCAGCAGCAGCATGAGGGCCATGCCAACTGAGGGTTAAGACTGAGGAACCCACCGAATGTTGACTGGGGGTGTCGGATGTCTCTTGGGATGACCGTTTGAACCAATCAAACACGGCTGCTGGCTTGCTGGCCGAGACACGACTGCTAGCTGACACCAGGAGCTCAGACCTCCAGCAGCGACACCTGCTGCCACACGCCCCTACTCTGCTGCAACCTCTGCCTGTGCCTGTACAAAAATGGTACCGCTAAAAACTTCAGATAAAAAAATGAGCCCTCATACCGCCCTATATGCAAAAAAATTTAAAAAGTTATAGGGGTCATGTAGTTATGATTTTTTCAGTACTAATGCCGATTATCTGAGGGAGCTGTTCGGTATCGCCATGGTGAATTCGCAGGAGGGTCCCCTTACCTGCCTCCTGTTGTCTGATCGCCGAATGACTGCTCAGTGCCTGAGATCCAAGCATGAGCAGTCAAGCGGCAGAATCATTGATCAATGGTTTCCTATGAGAAATCATTAATCAATGTAAAAGATCAGTGTGTGCAGTTACTTTTGCCTGGACTTTGACAGTATCTAGGCACTTGAGAGTTTAACAGGTACAAAATAGTACACTACTTAGATGTAGGTATGTGGTATGCACTTATGAGGGCAGAAAAATGCGCTACAGTACTCTTAAATAAGTATTTGTGCATAACACCAGCAGTACACCACAGTACTGCAGCACACAATCACTGTGTACTAAACCCAAAATTGCACACTCTCTCTCTCAAAGACTATTAGGAATGGACTGCTGTGTGTGTAATAAACTGTCTACAGACTAGTATAACCAGCAGACCATTTTTGTGGAACAAAGACACAGAGTTGCGCAAAAAATGTATTCCTGCCTCCTTTGCTAAGGTTTACGAAGTTGAGGCAGCTTGTTCAAACGTATGAGGCAACACACAGCTCTAAGCCCCTCTCTGTAAAACAATGCAGTAGACAGTGACTGGGAGGTTAATCGCTGCAGTAAAAATTATTATTTTCTGTCAAAAACGCACTGCTTTCTGTCCATTAGAATGCTGATGTGACTAGGAGGTGAAACGCTGCTGGAAAAAGCTTTTCTGTGTAACATGCAAAGAGCTGACAGTCCTATCTCTCTGCAGTGAAAGGAAGAAGTGACTATCTGGAATATGGATGCCGATTATATAGGGCTGTGACATCACAGGGGTGACTGGCGGCTGATAGGCTTCATCCTGCATGTGATTCAGGGTCATCCCGCCTACCCATGTTCCCGCCTTCCCAGGATTCCTTGCCCCATGTCCTCACATGTGGATCTGCCATTTTAGATGCCCTGGAGCCTGGACCGCACTAAATGGAGATTAATGAAATGATTTGTGCGATAGAATCGCTGCAATATTCGTATTGATTTTGAATAAAATTTTCTCATGAAATTCGTAACAAATTCAGATTCAACTCGTTCATCTCTAGCCTCCACAGTCACCAGATCTCATCCAATAGATCACCAATGGGTTGTGGTGAAAATACCAGGCCACCAGGGCATACATTTACACTCTGCGCCCCCTAGGAGTTATTGTAATGCAAATCTTTGTATACGCGTACAGCTTTTAAGTAAAGTAGAAATGAAAAGTAAACGTGCGTTGCTTTTGTGAAACATGAGGCCCAGGATTAATATGACTTTTCACAGTTATTTAACACTCAACTAAATGTTATTGTGTATCTCCCAAACTTTAGAAATTTCCATGGTATGGTGTTTAAAGAAATGTATATATATATATATATATATATATATATATATATATATATATATATATATATATTTTTTTTTTTTTTTTTTTGCCGAATTATTTTGCACTTAACATCCCATGTTAATGAGTTTCATTTGAATGAGTGAAAACATGAGGCCCAGGATGTGTTGAAAGTTTCACATTCTTCAAAGCTTATGCAAAGAAAAAAAAAGAAACAAAACACACTGAAAAATAACCTAGAATGCGAGACATCTGCTTCTAAACTCTGAAAACCATCAAACAATAAACACAATAAAATCATTTTTTTTGTCCAACATAGATAAAATTTTACATGGGAGGAACGATGATTAAACTATTATCTTTTTGACTAGTTAAAGGGGTACTCCGGTGCTAAGACATCTTATCCCCTATCCGCCGCTGGGGACCCCCGTGATCTTGCACGCAGCACCCCGTTAGAATCAGTCCCCGGAGCGTGTTCGCTCCGGGTCTGATTACTGTCGATCACGGGGACGGAGCGGTGTGACATCACGGCTCCGCCCCCCGTGTGACGTCACGCTCCGCCCCCTCAATGTAAGCCTATGGGAGGGGGCGTGACCGCTGCAGCAGAGTTCCATTGCTTTCTATGTCATGTAGAACATGAAGTAATTTATAGCATAGAATCCAGAAGGTTTGCAGAAGACAAGAGTCATCCATCCTGAAGTTTAACCCTTTATGATGCAGGAAATTAAAATTTTTGGATTTAAATTTTTTTCTCTTGAAACACTTTTTATTGTAGACTTATTTTGGATTCACATTTATTGAAATTAGAGACATAGAGATCTGATAGATTAGATTTGACCTTTGTGGAATTTTCTGTTTTTTTTAAGAAAATAGGAGGCACATAAGGATAATGGTAGCCACTTATCTTGTGTAGTGCTTCTGGGTTTGGGGACATGACACCATAGGCCTCACTGGTTTAAAAGGGAAATAGTTTTTCCATTAACAATCTCCCTGAGTGTAATTATTAAGGAACATTTAAGGGGTGTATATATAGGAGGTGCAAAGATAATAGTTGCTATGTCATCTGAGGAGTCCCAAAAGTCCAACTGCTACAGAAGAAGGCATTGGTATTATACAGTATGTGGCACATGTTAGGTGGGGTCTTATTACAGATTTTGTTTTGGGACCTTGAACTTTAAAGGGGTACTCTGCTGGAAAACTTATTTTTTTAATGACTTCTATTTAAAAATATTAACCCTTCCAGTACTTATCAGCTGCTGTATGCTCCATAGAAAGTTATTTTCCTTTTGAATTTCCTTTCTGTCTGACCAATGTGCTCTCTGCTGACACCTCTGTCCATTTTAGGAACTGGCCAGAGTAGGAGCAAATCCCCATAGCAAACCTCTCCTGCTCTGGACAGAGGTGTCAGCAGAGAGCACTGTGGTCAGACAGAAAGAAAGTTCAAAAAGAAAAGAACTTCCTCTGTAGTCTACAGCAGATGATAAGTACAGGAAGGATTAAGAGTTTTTAATAGAAGTGATTTACAAATCTGTTTAACTTTCTATTTAAAAGAAAATGTTATCCAATGTACCCCTTTAAGGTACACCTCTACATTATTTAATGTAAATTTTCTGTAAAATCAGTTCTTTTGTAATAAAGTAAAAGATGCTACAGGTCTCCATAGGAACTAAGAAAATTAGATGTGTCTCATATCTCTATTATGTAATGCTGTAAGACCCTCACGAAAACGATTATGGAGATTATAGAGGGTTTATTTATTTTTTTCTTTAACGTTTAAATAACATTTTAGAATTTTTTTTTATTTTCACTTTTCCAAAACTTGAATTTTACTACAAAAAAATTGCAGAGATGTCATATAGTAAAAGTATTTAAATAAAAAAATACAGAAAACCCTCATACAACAGATTCTTTATAGCTGAATAAAACTCCTACAGATTCATGGGTGTGATTTATGGTCATTTTTTTTTTAAAGGAAAACCTGTGAGTTCATTTAAGAGTTTGGAAACCTGTATTACTATTACTTCATTATTCAAGAATTTAGATTTTTTTTCCTTAACCCTGTTGTGGAATAGCGCACATTGCTAAGCGTTCACTTAATTCTGAATAAGCCAGTCCTTGAACACTTACATCACTCCCCTTGTTGTTTTTCTTGACAGGCACATAAAACATGCCTAAATCCACATATTTTGTATGTAATTTATGAGTTGTTTTTTTTCTTTACAGATCTGTTGGTGTCCTAATTTACTGTGATATATAAATTATTGTTGAGAGATTGCAGATTTTTATCTCTAATCGGAAAAACACATTTTTTTTAAAAGATGAATTTCAAGAGATTTGAATATTTGCTTTATGGTTATGATCCTAATAATTCCCTCATCATTTTTGGAGTGTGTTTTTATAGACTAGAAATGCTAAATATGGGTTGTCTCATAAAAAAAAAAAAAGCTTGCCCGATGGTATATAATACCTAGGTAAATGCCATGTGCAGGACTATAATCAGTAATTTTGGTACCCCCTACAGTTGAAGTTCCTGGGCCCCCCAAGAAATTCCTTTTCTACAGCTTTTGGAAAGAAGGGACCGGAACAAATGAAATATATAAAGGTGGCCACACACCTCCTGCCACGCCAGAGTTTAGTTGCTCCGCTATTGTCTTTTGATGGTGTCCCAGCTTCATTACCTCTAATGGACCCTAGTCAGCTCATTCACAGCACAGGTTTTTTTTTTTTAGATCCTGTCATACATAACTTGACATTATTTTGTCTATTTGTACCATTTTTAAGTGTTTTTAAATGTCTATGTTTTTATGTGCTTAATAAAATTTTGAATTTATTCTGTAATACTGGTGGTTGTGCGAGAAATCACAATTGTCTGTTTTTCTCTTTTTATACTTTGAATGTTTGGCTACTTTCACTAATGTGATTATTATATATTTAATAATTAAATTGTTACTGTCATCAAAAACATCTTTTGACATGTTGCTCATCAAAAACATCTTTTAACATGTTACTAGCTGGGAAAGTAGAGGCATTGTACCCAGCTTCCCGACCTTTTGTTTCCACTGAAGTCTAGGTGGAGGAAAGGTCTGGATCTCCCAGCCGGTCAGGGAGGCGGAGCACAAGGCCTCCTGCCAATAACTTGAGATCGCAGCAGGTCTTAGGAGTGAGACCTGGTGCGATCAATAACTTTTGACATGTCTGATTAACATGTCAAAAGCTGTTTTTCATAACAGTAACACTTTAAGATATGTTTAATAACTTAAAGCAGACACTCCCATTGTGATTATTTATTAGGGAGCTTTTCGGGCTTCAAGTCACATATTGTTTAGGGGTCTAATTAGCAAAACAAACATATTCAAACCACTGATAAATGACAGAAAAGACAGATCTTTAAGTGACACCACTGGAAAGGGTAGGGGGGCTGGAGTAGAGTACTTATGTATTATTATAGCTCCTCTAGCCACAGATATTGATGACTGAGATACCCCATAGGATCCTAGACATAATTATTTTACAACAGCAATGAACTTTTTGTCTTCCTCCCAGAATTTCTTTAAATTACAATTTCAAATAATAATCTTTTAATACATTTTTTATTGCTTTGTTTTCAGGATCATATGACTCTGGACCGTGTTATTCCTTATGGCTGACCCATGGGCTTACTAAGCAGGTGAACCAGTCAGAAAAAACTTCTCCCCATTGCATATTTTGCAACAGGCAGACACACAGGGCTTCTATGCCACAGCCCTGTGTGCACAGTGAGGTTTGGAGGTGGGCCTACCTGGCCCACCTCTAAACCTCACTGCACATACAGGGCTGTGGTGGAGAAGACCTGCCTGTCTGCCTATTGCAAAATATGCTGCGTATTTGCCACTCCCCAGTGGATTTCCTGCAGCATCAAATATGCAGCGCATGCGCTACGTGTGACCCTACCCTTGAAGTATGCTGTATTAGTTAATTTTATTAATGAAACATTTGGAAAACAATGTACTCATTGGTTACCTTTAAATCATATATACAGTAGTTTCTTAAAGGGGTACTCCAGTGGAAAACAAATGTTTTCAAATCAACTCTTCTAGTCCTTATCAGCTGCTGTATGCTCCAGAGGAAGTTGTGAAGCTCTTTTCAGTCTGACCACAGTGCTCTCTGCTTACACCTCTGTCCAGGGTTTGCTATAGGAATTTGCTCCTACTCTGGACAGTTCCTGACATGGGCAGAGGTGTCAGCAGAGAGCACTGTGGTCAGACTGGAAAGAATTACACAACTTTCTCTGGAAGATTAAGTCCTGGAAGAGTTAATTTTTTTTTGTTTTTATTAAATAGAAGTAATTTACAAATCTGTTTAACGTACTGATCCAGCTGATCTGAAAACATTTGTTTTCCACCGGAGTACCCCTTTTAATCATATTTCTGTGCATCTTGACAATGACTTGAACCATTAGGAATTGGTATTCGATAAACATTCTAAAGCTTGTCATCTACGATATGATATCCCAACTCACCTATGTGTAAGTTAATGGGCCATTTGTAAAGTGTTTGTCACTTTTATTGAACTGGTGGCTCAATGCAACCCATTTATGTCTTGGCCTAAAGTAAGCATCTCTAAAAGTGCACTGACTGGAACCATTTACATTTGGCTACATCATACCGCTACCTTCTGCAGTTTGGTGCTATCCTGCTGCCTTTACAAATCAGCCACTTTGTGTTGGTATTAATATGCCTTAACTGCAAGCATCAGTCTTCTATTATGGAAATATGCTAAGTGGTTTTCAATATTTTATTACATTGACCTCTGAACACATCTGGTTCCACTTACCAGAAGCAAAATGTCTACTTAAAAACCATATCAGGGAAATTATATTTTATATATATATATATATATATATATATATATATATATATATATAAATATATTAATAACTGATTGATGTTGTACTTCATATTATAAGAATTGTAGAGATGTCGCGAAATGTTCGCCGGCGAACAGTTCCCGGCGAATTTAGCATGTTCGCATTCGCATTGTCGGGCGAACATATGTGAAGTTCGATCCGCCCCCTATACTTTAACATTGCAGTAAACTTTGACCCTGTGAGTCAGAGTCAGCAGACACATTACAGCCAATCAGTAGCAGTCCCTCCCTTCCAGACCCTCCTACCTCTTGCACGGATGCCATTTTACCCTCATTCAGCATGCTGCAGGCTTAGGAAGTGGAGGGTCAGAGAAGCTGCTCCTGCTGTATAGGGAAAGCGATAGCTAGGTTGCTGCTAGGTGGTGTATTCAGGGTCCAGTTTACTTCTAAAGCACTAGTGTAACATCTGCTTTAAGGACAGCACCCAAAAAAGCCCTTTCTAGGGCTGAAAGTTATCAGTCCGTGTGTCTTGCAAGAGCTGGAGGCACCCTGGTTGGGAGGGAACCGTTGGTTAAAAGGGGTACTCCGGAATCAAACAAGTTCCTTCAAGCAACTAACTACTACAGTATTCAAAGGTCTGAAAGATATCAGTCCGTGTGTTTTGCAACAGCTGGAGGCACCCTGGTTGGGGACCACTGCTTAAAAGGGGAACTCCGCTGGCAAGCTTTTTTTCTTTAAAGCAACTAACTACTACAGTATTCAAAGGGCTGAAATATATGAGTCTGTGTGTTTTGCAACAGCTGAAGGCACCCTGGTTGGGGACCACTGCATAAAAGGGGAACTCCGCTGGCAAGTTTTTTGCTCATTGTTACACTAGTGCAAATCACATTTGGTGTGATAGTTGCGCAAATTGAAAAAAAAAAATTTTGGGGCTGTTAAATCAAACCAGTCGTCACTGTCAGTTCACGTCACAGTTACCAGTTTTTTTGCCTGCAGGGCAAATTGTGTCACCCTAGTGCAAATCACATTAGGTGTGACAGTTGTGAAAATAAAAAAAAAAAAACCTTTTTTGGCTGTTAAATAAAAACAGTTGTCACTGTCAGTTCACGTCACAGTTGCTAGTTTTTTTGACTGCAGGGCAAATTGTGTCACCTTAGTGCAAATCACATTAGGTGTGACAGTTGTGCAAATAAAAAAAAAATACTTTTTTGGCTGTTAAATAAAACCAGTCGTCACTGTCAGTTCACGTCAAAGTTACCAGTTTTTTTGCCTGCAGGGCAAATTGTGTCACCCTAGTGCAAATCACATTTGGTGTTACACTTGCGCAAATTTAACCAAAAAAATGACAGGCAGAGAACCCCACAGGGGCTGTCGTGGTGCTGGGATTCCCTTTGGCTCTAGAAGGGCCAGTGTTCAGAGGCCACGTACCCTGTACCCCCAAAGTTCTGAGGACTTAGTTGACTGGCTCTCACAAGACTACAATCTACTACAGCTTCCGCTCGGAACCTTGAATCCTTCTCCTCTAGCTTAGCTTCGGGCACCTCTCATGCTACTACTTGCCCGCCTGCCGCCACCACCAACACTAGCACCACAGCAGCTTTACTTGATCCGTCAGAGGAGTTATTTACACATCAGTTTGAAGACATGAGTTATGCGCAACCATTATTGCCAGAGGATGTAGTTAACAGGGATATGTCTCAGCCAGGCAGCATTACACACATGGGCGTACGGTGTGATGATGATGTTGTACCTGCTGCTGCTTCCTTTCTTGAGGTGTCAGATAGCGGTGAAGGTGTTGATGATGACGATGTGTCCGTGGATGCCACGTGGGTGCCCGCTAGAAGCGAAGAAGAGGGGGAAAGTTCAGAAGGGGAGACAGAAAGGAGGAGGAGACGAGTTGGAAGAAGGGGGAGGTCATCGTAAGGAGCTAGTGGCACAGTCAGACAGCATGCATCGGCACCCGGGGTCAGCCAGACGGGATGCCAATCAACGCATGCTGTTGCCACCACCAGAATGCAGTCATCGCAGAGCTCAGCAGTGTGGCATTTTTTGGGTGTGTTTGCCTCTGACAACAGCGAGGCCATTTGCAACCTGTGCCAGAAGAAACTGAGTCGTGGGAAGTCCAATACCCACCTAGGCACAACTGCTTTGCGAAGGCACATGATGTCACATCACAAACGCCTATGGGATCAACACGTCAGTACAAGCAGCACACAAAGTCAAAGCCGCCATCCTCCTCCTGGTCCAGCATCTTCAGCCAGGTCAACCACTGCTGCCCTCCTTGCCCCCTCTCAACCATCCGCCTCTCCGTCTCTCGCCTTGAGCAGTTCCTGCTCATCTGCCCACAGTCAGGTGTCTGTCAAGGAGATGTTTGAGCGAAAGAAGACAATGTCTCAAAGTCACCCCCTAGCCCGGCATCTGACAGCTGGCTTTTCGGAACTGCTAGCCCGCCAGCTTTTACCATACAAGGGGACACCGCAGTGGAATGTATCCGGACGAAATTTTTTTGCACAAAAGGCAATCCCCAACCTTTACTCCATTGTGAAAAAGGAAATTATGGCATGTCTGGCACACAGTGTAGGGGCAAGGGTCCATCTGACCACTGATACCTGGTCTGCAAAGCATGGTCAGGGCAGGTATATCACCTACACTGCGCATTGGGTAAACCTGGTGACGGCTGCCAAGCATGCAATGCGTGGCTCTGCAGAATAGTTGCCTCTACTCCTCCTCTACTCCTCCTACTCCATCCTCTCCCATAACATCCTTGGCCGAGTCCTCTTCCACTGCTGCGTCTTGCTCCACATCACCGGCAACCCCCCAGCTCCCCAGGTGCTATTCCTCATCCCGGATATGGCAGTATCACGCCATCTTGGGGTTGACTTGCCTCAAAGCGGAGAGTCACACCGCACCAGCGTTCCTGTCGGCCCTGAACGCACAGGTGAACCAGTGGCTGACTCCGCACCAACTGGAGATCGTCAAGGTGGTTTGTGACAACGGAACAAATTTGTTGGCGGCACTGAGGTTGGGCAAGTTGACACATGTGCCCTTCATGGCACATGTGTGTAATCTGATTGTACAACGCTTTGTGCTCAAGTACCCAGGCTTACAGGAGGTCCTGAAGCAGTCCAGGAAGGTATGTGGCCAATTTAGGCGTTCCTATACGGCCATGGCGCACTTGTCAGATATCCAGCGGCGAAACAACATGCCAGTGAGGCGCTTGATTTGCGACAGCCCGACACGTTGGAATTCAACACTCCTAATGTTCGACCGCCTGCTCCAACAAGAAAAAGCCATCAACGAATATTTGTATGACCAGGGTGCTAGGACATCATCTGCAAAGCTAGGAATTTTTTTGCCACGTTACTGGAGGCTCATGCGCAATGCCTGTCCTTTTGAGGAGGTGAGAAATCTGGTCAGTTGCACCGAAGGCACCATCAGCGACAACATACCGTTTTTTTTTTTTCCTGGAGCGTGCCCTGCGAAGTGTGCTGGATCAGGCAGTAGATGAGCGTGAAGAGGAAGAGTTGTGGACACCATCACCACCAGAAATAGCCTTATCAGCATCGCTTGCTGGACCTGCGGCAACGCTGGAAGAGGATTGTGAGGAATGTGGCTATGAAGAGGAGGAGGAAGACCAACCACAGTAGGCATCCCAGGGTGCTCCTTGTCACCTATCTGGTTCCCGTGGTGTTGTACGTGGCTGGGGGGAAGAAGATGATACCTTCCCTGTCATCACTGAGGACAAGGAACGGGACATGAGTAGCTCGGCATCCGTCTTTGTGCAAATGGGGTCTTTCATGCTGTCGTGCCTATTGAGGGACCCTCGTATAAAAAGGATGAAGGAGAATGACCTGTCCACGCTACTAGACGGTATAAACATAAAGTGCCTGACATGTTACCGCATTACAGCAAGGCAGAAAGGATTCAGCAGGTCCAAAATAAATTAAGAAGTATGCTGTACACAGCGTATAAGGGTCTAACAGGGATCTAACAGGGGAAGAGGTGAAAGTAATCCTCCTCCTCCCATGAACATGCCGGCAAGGACAGGAAGCTGTACAGACATGCTGTTGATGGAGGACATGTGGAGCTTTTTAAGTCCTACGCATCGCCACAGCCCTTCGGGGTCCACCATCAGAGAACGACTTGACCTACAGGTAGCAGACTACCTAGCCTTAACCGCAGATATCAACACTCTGAGGAGCAATGAACCCCTTGACTACTGGGTGTGCCGGCTTGACCTGTGGCCTGAGCTATCCCAATTTGCGTTTGAACTTCTGGCCTGTCCCGCTTCAAGTGTCCTGTCAGAAAGGACCTTCAGTGCAGCAGGAGGTATTGTCACTGAGAAGAGGAGTCTTGGTCAAAAAAGTCTGGATTACCTCACCTTTCTTACGATGAATGAGGGATAGATCCTGAAGGGACTGACACTGCGAGATACATTTGACTGAACAAGGCCTGATCAGATGAGCTGCCTTGGGCTAAAAATGGTCCACACGCTGCTGTATTTGAACTCTGAATGCCAGATGACTTGCATGACTTATCCACCACCAACTAGGGTTCAAGCTGTAATGTTTTAGGGCACTTTCTGCCTGGCGAAACAAAACAGAATCTTTTCTGGCCGCTGCTACAGCAGCAGCTGTGACAATACCAAATTTTCCAGCCAGGTGTACATGCCTAATTTTTCTGACCTCTGCTGCTGCACTTGTTATGGTGCTGCAATTTTTATGGCCGCTACTACAGCTGCGGCTGCAACAATACCCAATTTTTCATCCATATGTACATGCCTAATTTTTCTAGCCTCTGCTGCTGCACTTGTTATGGTTCTGCAATTTTTCTGGCCGCTTCTACAGAAGCGGCTGCAACAATACTAAATTTTTCAGGCATGTGTACATGCCTAATTTTTCTGGTACTCTCTGCTGACATCTCTGTCCATTTTAGCAACCGTGGATATTAGATGTATGCTAAGGGTAGCATGGTGGCTCAGAGGTTAGCACTGCTACCTTGCAGCGCTGGGGCCTTGGGTTAAAATCCTACTATGTGCTGCCTAACATGGGGGAATGTATGTGATGCCTAAAGGGAGGCTCTAACTATGTGCTGCCTAATATGGGGGAATCTATGTGCTGTCTAAAGGGGGCATCTAACTATGTGATGCCTAAAGGGGGGCTCTATGTGCTGCCTAAAGGGGCTAAAGCACGTTATTCCTAACCATTTAGGAATGTTAGGTGATGTATGCCCTTTATGGATTAAAGGGGTAGTCCAGTGGTGAAAAACTTATCCCCTATCCTAAGGATAGGGGATAAGTTTGAGATCGCGGGGGGTCCGACCGCTGGGGCCCCCTGCGATCTCTCTGTACGGGGCCCCGGCTCTGCGCCGAGATAGCGGGTGTCGACCCCCGCACGAGGCGGCGGCCGACACGCCCCCTCAATACATCTCAATGGCAGAGCCGGAGATTGCTGAAGGCAGCGCTTCGGCTCTGCCATAGAGTTGTATTGAGGGGGCGTGTCGGCCGCCGCCTCGTGCGGAGGTCGACACGCCCCCTTCCCGCGGGCTGTCGGGGCTCCTTACAGGAGATCGCAGGGGGCCCTAGCGGTCGGACCCCCCGCGATCTGCAACTTATCCCCTATCCTTAGGATAGGGGATAAGTTGCTCACCACTTAATCACCACTGGACTACTCCTTTAAAACCAGACTCTGCATCAACTATGTAGTTTTCCATGGGAGTTTTGCCATGGATCCCACTCCGGCATGCCACAGTCCAGGTGTTAGTCCCCTTGAAACAACTTTTAAATCACTATTGTGGCCAGAAAGAGTACCTGTGGGTTTTAAAATTCGCCTGCCCATTGAAGTCAATGGCGGTTCGGCCGGTTCACGAACCTCTGCGGAAGTTCGCGTTTGTGGTTCGCGAACCGAAAATGTTATGTTCGCGACATCACTAAAGAATTGTTTAACTTCTTTTGTGATACACTACACTTCAACCTATCTGAACCTATTTGAATTCTATAAATGGAACTGCTGCGACATGGTTCTCCATTTGTACTATTCAATACCGCGTGTAGACATGTCTAGGAATTGTTGAGGGTAACTCTTTGTTTTGATGGTTATTATTGTTACCTTTTGGCACTAGGATCTTGGATGTGACTCAAAAGAGAGTAACGAGACTGTGGGTACCATTTGGTACCAGAACCGGATCTGAGGGTGCCAAATCAGGCAAACCAGGCAGATTATCCACAATCTTGAAGCTCAGGTCTGCCAGTTATTTCTGAACGATGGCTTTTATGTGACAAACATTTCATGACCCACTTAGCAGACACTTTTCTTTTGTCCAGATGATCATGAATAAAGGATTCTGCTCTATCTATGGAAATGTTAAGAGGATCGGTTATCTTGAAAGCAGAAATTTGCTGGTCTTCCTAAATCATGTCATAAATGGCGCTTATGGTTTCTGGAATGGTCACCACTGGTGAACTCCTAGTGTCAGTTTTTAAATTCGGCACCAATTTTCAGTGGATAGGGGATAAGATGTCTGATCGCCGGGGTCTCACTGATGGTGACCCCCGCGATCTCGGCTGCGGCACCCCAGACATCCGGTGCCTGAAACAACTTTACTCCATGACGGATGACTGGTGATGCGGGGCGGAGGCTTGTGACGTCATGGCCACGTCCCCTCAATGCAAGTCTATAAGAGGGGATTCCCCCGGGAGAAGATGTCAAGGGGCAAAGTACCACTTTAATGTTTATACCACGTCACCATGAATGTTTCTCACCGACGTGCCTTTAACGTGTTCAGGACCCAAGACGTATGCATACATCTTGGGACCCTGGTACTTAAGAACCAAGGACGTATGCATACGTCCTGAGTCATTCCGGTCTCTGCCGCTTGCCGGGCGGAGATCGGAAGCGGATGCCTGCTGAAATCGTTCAGTAGGCATCCAGGGCAAACGCTGAGGGGGCCATGTCTGCCCCCCATGTCGACGATCGCCGCAAATCGCGAGGGAAATCGCTCCTGCGATCTGCGCCGATACCGGGCAGATCGGGTCTCCTGGACCCGACCACCCGGTAATTTTGCATGATCCCGGTTGTCACTGACAGCCAGGACCATGCTGAAGTATAGTAGCGAGGTGGCAAGCCTGCCACCTCCTCCTATCCCCTGCAATTCCTCGGTTAGCTAACTGACCAATCGCAGGGGGGGGGGGTTACCTCCTCCCGCCCTGCCCGGCCCCTGGAAGTCCGGAAAGAACGGGAGGAAGACCGGAGGACGCGGCGAGGGACGGGGGAGTGCTGGGGCCCGGCCCCGGTACTTACCTCGTCCCTGAAGACCCGGATCCCGGCGTCGGAGACGGTGGCGGTGGCGACGGGTGAGTGGATCTTCGACGGCATTGCGGGACCTTTGCAGCAGTCCAGTGATCTGGACTGCTCCATCTGGTCCCCTTACACTACAACTCCCAGCATGCCCAGACAGCCCTTGGTGTCCGGGCATGCTGGGAGTTGCAGTTTTGCAACATCTGGAGGTCCACAGTTTGGAGACCACTGTGCCCTTCCAGATGTTGCAAAACTACACATCCTCAGCATGCCCTTACTGTCCAGTCATGCTGGGAGTTGTAGTTCTGTAACATCTAGCCCTTCAGATGTTGCAGAACTACAACTCCCAGCATGCCTGGACAGTTGTTTTGGCATACTGGGAGTTGTAGTTTTGCAACATCTGGAAGGGCACAGATTGGGAACCACTGTATTAGTGGTCTGCAAACTGTAGTCCTCCAAATGTTGCAAAACTACAACTTCAAGCATGCTGGGAGTTGTAGTTTGGCAACATCTGGCTCTAAAGATGTTGCCGAACTACTACTTCCAGCATGCCCGAGAATGTTTGGGAGTAGTGGTTTTGCAATGACTGGAGGCACACTAGTTGGGAAACATTGTCTGTTTCCTAACTCAGTGTTTCCCAACCCGTGTGCCTCCAGCTGTTGCAAAACTATAACTACCAGCATGCACTGATAGACTGTGCATGCTGGGAGTTGTAGTTTTGCAACAGCTGGAGCCCCCCCCCCCCCCCCTGTGAATGTACAGGGTACATTCACATGGGCAGGGGGCTTACAGTGAGTATCAGGCTGCAAGTTTGCGGGAAACTCGCTGTAATCCCCCGCCCGTGTGACTGTACCCTATAAAAACTACACTACACTAACACAAAATAAAATAAAAAGTAAAAAACACTACATATACACAATACCCCTACACAGCCCCCCTCCCCAATAAAAATTAAAAACGTATTGTACGCCACTGTTTCCAAAATGGAGCCTCCAGCTATTGCAAAACAACAACTCCCAGTATTGCTGGACAGCTGTTGACTGTCCAAGCATGCTGGGAGTTTTGCAACAGCTGGAGGCACCCTGTTTGGGAATCACTGGCGTAGAAACCCCTATGTCCACCCCTATGCAAATCCCTAATTCAGGCCTCAAATGCACATGGCGCTCTCTCACTTCGGAGCCCTGTCGTATTTCAAGGCAACAGTTTAGGGCCACATATGGGGTATCGCTGTACTCGGGAGAAATTGCCTAACACATTTTGGGGGGCTTTTTCTCCTTTCACGCCTTATGAAAAGGTGAAGTTGGGGTCTTCACCAACATGTTAGTGTAAAAAAAAAAAAAAATTTACACTAAAATGCTGGTGTTTCCCTATACTTTTCATTTTGACAAGAGGTAAAAGGGAAAAAAGCCCCCCAAAATTTGTAACGCAGTTTCTCACGACTACGGGGATACCCCATATGTGGGTGAACATTGCTCTGGGGGCGCACAACAAGGCCCAGAAAGGAGAGTGCACCATGTACATTTGAGGTGATTTGCACAGGGGTGGATGATTGTTACAGCGGTTTTGACAAAGGCAAAAAAAAATAAAAAATAACCACATGTGACACTATTTCGGAAATTACACCCCTCAGTGAATGTAATGAGGGGGGCAGTGAGAATTTACCCCTCACAGATCTTTGGAACAGTGCGCTGTGCAAGTAAAAAATTTTGTACAGCCCACTGTTCCAAATATCTGAGAGACACCAGTGGGGGGTAAATGCTCACTGTACCCCTTGTTACGTTCTTCAAGGGGTCTAGTTTCCAAAATGGTATGCCATGTGTTTTTTTTTTTTTGCTGTCCTGGCACCATAAGGGCTTCCTAAATGCAACATGCCCCCGAGCAAAATTTGCTCTCAAAAAGCCAAATATGACTTCTTCTCTTCTGAGCATTGTAGTTCGCCCGTAGTGCACTTCAGCTCAACTTATGGGGTACCTCCATACTCAGAAGAGATGGAGTTACAAATTTTGGGGGGTATTTTCTGCTATAAACCCTTGCAACAATGTGAAATTTTGGGGGAAACACACATTTCAGTGAATTATTTTTTTTTTTTTACATATGCAAAAGTCGTGAAACCCCTGTGGGGTATTAAGGCTCACTTAATTCCTTGTTACGTTCCCCAAGGGGTCTAATTTCCAAAATGGTATGCCATGTGTTTTTTTTTTTCTTGCTGTTCTGGCACCATAGGGGCTTCCTAAATGCAACATGCCCCCCAAAAACCATTTCAGAAAAACTTACTCACCAAAATCCCCTTGTCGCTCCTTCGCATCTGAGCCCTCTACTGCGCCCGCCGAACACTTTACATAGACATATGAGGTATGTGCTTACTCGAGAGAAATTGGGCTACAAACATAAGTATACATTTCCTCCTTTTACCCCTTGTAAAAATTCAAAAATTGGGTCTACAAGAACACGTGAGTGTAAAAAATGAAGATTGTGAATTTTCTCCTTCACTTTGCTGCTATTCCTGTGAAACACCTAAAGGGTTAAAATGCTGACTGAATGTCATTTTGAATTCTTTGGGGGGTGTAGTTTTTATAATGGTCATTATAAGGGTCATTTGTGGAGTATTTCTAATATGAAGACCCTTCAAATCCACTTCAAACCTTAACTGGTCCCGGAAAAATAGTGAGTTTGAAAATTTTGTGAAAAATTGAAAAATTGCTGCTGAACTTTGAAGCCCTCTGGTGTCTTCCAAAAGTAAAAACACGTCAATTTTATGATATAACATACATACAGTAGACATATTGGAAATGTGAACAAAAAAAATTATTTGGAATATCCATTTTCCTTACAAGCAGAGAGCTTCAAAGTTAGAAAAATGCAAAATTTTCTAATTTTTCATAAACTTTTGGGATTTTTCACCAAGAAAGGATGCAAGTTACCATAAAATTTTACCACCATGTTAAAGTAGAATATGTAACGAAAAAACATTATCGGAATTAGAATGATAACTAAAAGTATTCCAGAGTTATTAATATTTAAAGCGACAGTGGTCAGATGTGCAAAAAACACTCTGGTCCTAAGGTGTAAAATGGCCTGGTCCTTAAGGTGTTAAGAAACAGGAACTTCATCACTGCCCTGCTCTTTTTTTCAATAAAATCTGTTGCAGACTCTGCTAAGTTGCTTTCAAATCTGCATAACATAAGAATTGAACATGAAATCAAGCTAAAATCTGCTCACAAAGTAATGGGAAGATAAAGCTTTCAAGTTACATAACTTTCATTGATGTGGAAACAAAACTTAGATTGCAAGGTTAAGGACTTATCAGCACCACCCCCCTCCCCCCATCCCCTATTCCTAAAGATGAGCGAATTTGTGAAAAATTAGATTTGGCCGATTCGTCAAATTTTTCAAAGCAATTCGATTCGATCCAAATAAATTTGCGGCATATTTTTATTAGTAATGTATTTTAATAATGTGTTTAATAAAGTGTGTGTGGGGTTCCCTTTTTCTCTCTCTATTTGTTAGGTAGTACTACTACTCCCAGAATGGAACAGACTTTTCCATAATGGGGGTAGTAGTACCTGTGCTTATAGACTGATCGCACTCCTGTCAAAAGGCAGGCAGCAAAGGAGCAAGGTCAGGTCACTAGCAAGGAGGTCAGGAACACGGTAGGCAAAACATAAGTAACACTTTCTCAGAGGCTCAAGGCACAAAGATCCAGCATAAGAACAGGAAGGTACAGGACTTATATAAGGTCCGCCAATCAGCAGACCAATTAAGAGCGCACTGGCCCGCCCTAAGGGACAGCGATGCGCATTCAGAGAGGAGCCAGGGGCAGCGTGAGGCAAAGAGATGCCCAGGACTCGCATGCGGGCACATCCTGCAGAGCAAGTCCCAAAGCCGCCGGAGACAAGAGGAAAGAAGTGCTCACGGCTGGAATGATTGGCCAGAGCGTAGCCCATAGCAATGCCCGGAACTATATATATATATATATATATATATATATATATATATATATATATATATCCACATATCTATATGTCTCTCTCTGTCTCTCTCTCTCTCTCTCTCTCTCTCTCTATATATATATATATATATATATATATATATCCTTTATCTGTATATATATATATATATATATATATATATATATACTGTGTATGTATGTATGTATATAGCAACACTGAAAACGTGGTCTCAAATGGCTGGAGGTGCTCAACCCCAAATGCAGTTGCACAATTGTGCATTTATACTGGGGGAGCAGATCCTGCCCTTGCAGTCCATTGCTATGGGCAATCCCCAGCATAAAATGCATACAATGGAGGATGCCTGCAGCGGACTACAAGTGCTACAATAGAATCCTACACCAGATAGAAGGTGTGGATGCAGAGAAGAGCGGCCGCCCACCTGCATCTATACATTATACACGACGATCACAGCGGGTGTCAGGAGTGACACCAGCTGTGATCTTTCCTTACCTGCAGGTACTACTGCTCCCAACATGGAGCACACTTTGCTCCATGCTAGGAGATGTAGTACCTGCATTAATTGACAATTCGCAACAAGTGTCAGCAGTGACACCCGCTGCGATCTGTCTATTAATGCAGGTACTACAGCTCCAAGCATGGAGTAGAGTGTGCTCCATTTTGGGAGCAGTAGTACCTGCAGTTGAAGACAGATCACAGCAGGTGTCACTCCTGACAGCCGCTGCGATTGTCCTATCTATTGCAGAGATGCAAGTTCAAGATAAAGCTGTTTGCATTTATACATTATACAGGACGATCGCAGTGGGTGTCGCTAATGAAGAAATTCGTTATTGCGAATCAAGTCGAAGTCCGGCTTTGGTCCGATCCGAATTTTTCATGAAATTCGGAACAAATTCGACTTCGTCCAATTCGATTCGCTCATCTCTACCTATCCTCTATCCCCTTTTAGATAGATAGTTTGATTGATAGAGTCTGTCAATTGTTTTTCATCCATAAAGGGTTGTTTCATTCCCTTTCATATATGCTAGTCTGACTTGGGAGTAGCAAGCTTGAAAGCTGCAAAGGACTTGTGGTTCCTACTTTGCCTGACTTATTGCAAGCGTGGTCAATTGACTTAGCATTGTGTATTATTATATTCATCTACAGCAGCCATTGTAGGAGTAATAAGTAGTTACACACAGTAAACCCAAATTAACCCCTTAAGGACCAAGCCCATTTTCACATTAAGGACCAGATCGTGACATATTCTACTTTAACATAGTGGTAAATTTTCGCCGATACTTGCATTATTTCTTGGTGAAAAATTTCAACATTTCATGAGAAATTAGTAAATTTAAGCCGTGTTAGTCCAGTGTCTTTACAAAATTCTGTTAGTCCAATAAAAAAGGTATTACAAAATACTGCAACATTTTATGATGAGAAATTAGAAAATTTAGCATTTGAACTTTGAAGCTCAATAAGGAAAATACACATACCAAATAAATTATATATTAATTCACATATACAATATGTCTGCTTTATGTTTGCATCATAAAGTTGACATGTTTTTACTTTTGGACAACATTAGAGGGCTTCAAAGTTCAGCAGCAATCTTCCAATTTTTCACAAAATTTTCAAAACCGGAATTTTTCAGGGACCAGTTCAGTTTTGAAGTTGATTTGAAGGGCCTTTATATTAGAAATACCCAATAAATGACCCCATTATAGAAACTGCACCCCTCGAGGTATTCAACATGACATTCTGTGAAACATTTAGGTGTTTCACAGGAATAGCAGCAAAGTGAAGGAGAAAATTCAAAATCTTCATTTTTTACAAAATCTTCATTTGTTCTTGTAGACCCAGTTTTTGTATTTTTACATGGGGTAAAAGGAGAGAAATCCCTTCTAAATTTGTAACCCAATTTCTCTTGAGTAAGGAAATACATCATATGGGGATGTAAAGTGTTTAGCGGGCGCAGTAGAGGGCCCAGAAGGGAAGGAGCAACAATGGGATTTTGGAGAGTGAGTTTTCTGAAATGTTTTTTTTGGGGGGGCATGTCGCATTTAGGTAGTGTCTATGGTGCCAGAACAACCAAAAAAACATGTGGCATACTATTTTGGAAACAACACCCCTCAAGGAATGTAACAAGGGGTCCAGTGAGCCTTAACAGCCCCCCCTTCCCCCCAGGTTTGACGACTTTTCTTTAAAGTTGGATGTGTAAATTATTATTTTTTCACTAAAATGCTGGTTTTCCCCCAAATTTTACATTTTTACTGGAGGTAATAGGAGAAAATGCCCCCTTAAATTTGTAACTCCATCTTTTCTGAGTATGGAAATACTCCATGTGTGGACGTCAAGTGCTCTGCTGGCGCACTACAATGCTCAGAAGAGAAGGCGTCACATTTGGCTTTTGGAGAGCAAGTTTTGCTGAAATGGTTTTTGGGGGGCATGTCACATTTAGGAAGCCCCTATGGTGCTAGAACAGCAAAAAAAATGCACATGGCATACAATTTTGGAAACTACACCCCTCAAGGAACGTAACAAGGGGTACAGTGAGCCTTAACACTCCACAGGTGTTTGACGACTTTTTGTTAAAGTCGGATGTGTAAATGAACATTTTTTTTCACTAATATGCAGTTTTTTCTCCACATTTACCATTTTTACAAGAGGTAATAAGAGAAAATGTGCCCCAAACTTTGTAACCTCGTTTCTTCTGATTATTGAAATGCCCTATGTGTGTACATCAAGTTCTCTGCTGGCGCACTACAATGCTCAGAAGAGAAGGAGCGCAATTGGGCTGTTGGAGAGAGAATTTGGCTGGAATTCAAGTCATGGGCCATGTGCGTTTACATACCCCTATGGTGCCAGAACAGTGGACCCCCCACATGTGACCCTATTTCGGAATATACAGCCCTCAAAGAATGTAACAATGGGTTCAACGAGCATTTATACCCCACTGGCATTTGACAGACTTTTGGTACAGTGGGCTGTGCAAAGGAAAAATTAATTATTTAATTTTCATGGACCACTGTTAAAAAATCTGTTAGACACTGGTGGGGTGTAAATGTTCACTGCACCCCTTGTTACATTCCTTGAGGGGTGTAGTTTCCAAAATGGGGTCACATGTTGGGGGGTTCAACTGCCTTCAATTGCAGCCAAATTCCCTCTCCAAAAGCTCAATGGCGCTCCTTCTCTTCTGAGACCTGTAGTGCACCAGCAGAGCACTTTACAACAACATATGGGATATATATACTCAGAAGAAATGCAGTTACAAATTTTATGAGTCTTTTTTCCTTTTACCCCTTGTGAAAATGAAACATTTGGGATAACACCAGCATTTTAGTGAAAAAAAAAATATATTTTTTAATTTTCACGTCCAACTTTAACTATACCCCTTGTTACATTCCGTGAGGGGTGTAGTTTCCAAAATGGAGTCACATGTGGGTGTTTTTTTTTTTTTGTGTTTATGTCTGAACCGCTGTAACAATCAGCCACCCCTGTGCAAATCACCTCAAATGTACATAGTGCGCTCTCACTCCTGAGCCTTGTTGTGCACCCGCAGAGCATTTTACGCCCACATATCAGGTATTTCCGTACTCAGAAGAAATTGCGTTTCAAATTTTGGGGGTCTTTTTTCCTTTTACCTCTGGTGAACATGAAAAGTATAGGGCAACACTAGAATGTTAGTGTAATTTTTTTTTTTTTTTTTACAATAACATGCTGGAGTTTTCATAAGGGGTGAAAGGAGAAAAAAAATGTGTTAGGCAATTTCTCCCGAGTACGGAAATACCCCATATGTGGCACTAAACTGTTTCCTTGAAATACGACAGGGCTCCGAATTGAGAGAGCGCCATGAACATTTTAGGACTAAATTAGGGATTGTATAGGGGTGGACATAGGGGTATTCTAGGCCAGTGATTCCCAAACAGGGTCCCTCCAGCTGTTGCCAAACTCCCAGCATGCTTCGACAGTCAATGGCTGTCCGGCAATACTGGGAGTTGTTGTTTTGCAACAGCTGAAGGCTCCTTTTTGGAAACACTGCCGTACCAGACGTTTTCATGTTTTCATCTTTATTGGCGGGGGGGGGGGGAGGGGGGGAGGTAACTGTGTAGGGGCATGTGTATATGTAGTGTTTTTTACTTTTTATTATGTGTTAGTGTAGTGTAGTGTTTTTAGGGTACATTCACACAGGCAGGGGTTCACAGAGAGCTTGAGCTGCAACAGAAAATTTGCTGCATCTCAAACTTGCAGCAAGAAACTCACTGTAAACCCCAGCCCATGTGAATGTACCCTGTACATTCACATGGGTGGGGGGGGGAAACCTCCAGCTGTTGCAAAACTACAACTCCTAGCATGCCCTTTGGCTGTCTGTGGGATGTAGTTATGCAACAGCTGGTAGCACACTGGTTGCAAAACACTGAGAGTTTGTTACTTAACTCAGTGTTTCGCAACCAGTGTGCCTCCAGCTGTTGCAAAAACTACAACTCAGCATGCAGTGACAGCCGAAGGGCATGCTGGGACTTGTAGTTATGCAACAGATGGAGACATACTAATACAACTTCCAGCATGCCCTTTGGCTGTCTGTGCATGCTGGGGGTTGTAGTTATGCAACAGCTGGAGGCACACTGGTTGCAAAACACTGAGAGTTTGTTACTTAACTCAGTGTTTTGCAACCAGTGTTCCTCCAGCTGTTGCAAAACTGCAACTCTCAGCATTCACTGACAGGCGAAGGGCACACTGAGCATTGTAGTTTTGCAACAGCTAGAGGCACACTGGTTGCGAAACACTGAATTAGGTCACAAACTCTGTGTTTCCCAACCAGTGTGCCTTCAACTGTTGCAAAAAAACAACTCTCAGCATGCACTGACAGGCGAAGGGCATGCTGAGCATTGTAGTTTTGCAACAGCTGAAGGCACACTACTACAGCTCCCAGCATGCCTTTGGCTGTCCATGCATGATGTAAGTTGTAGTTATGCAACAGCAGGAGGCACAATTTTTCAGAATAACGTAACTACAACTCCCGGCATGCCCTTTGGCTGTGCATGCTGGGAGTTGTTGCTAGGCGAAAGCAGGAGCCAAACAGCACTTACCTTCTGCTGTTAGATCCCTCTGCCGAAGACTGCTGGGACTGCCACCACTGGGGACCACGCCACTGCTGGGGACTGCCGCCACTCGGGACACCAGACACCAGACCCCGGGTAAGCCTCCCAACACCCACCTCTGACGATCACCCCTCCGATGCCGCCCAGCAGGACAGGTGATCAGTCAGCCGGTCCGGTCGACTAACTGGTGCCACCTCCCCCCTGCTGAGCAAGGGTGATGGAGGGGGGTGTTGGTAGGCTTAACCGGAAATTGGTGTCGACTTGGACTGCACCAATCACCCTTTTTTTCCGGGTCACTAGGTCACTGGTGACTAGATTGACCCGCAATCTCTGCAAATCCACAGGGCTTTGCACGTGGTGTCTGCTGAATCATTTCAGCAGGCATCCCAGTCTGGTCCACACCCAGCGAGTGGTGGGGACCAGAATTCCCACGGGCATACAGGTACGCGGTATAGTCTCTGATATGGACAGAGGTGTCAGCAGAGAGCACCGTGGTCAGACATAAAGGGAATTCAAAAAGAAAAGAACTATACAACTTCCTCTGTAGGTTAGAGCAGCTGATAAGTACTGAAAGGATTGAGATTTTTAAATAGAAGTAATTTACAAATCTGTTTAACTTTCTGGCACCAGTTGACACTGCCTACCTTTAAAGGGGTACTCTGCCCCTACAAATTGTATCCCCTATCAAAAGGATAGGGTATAAGATGTCTGATCGTGGGGGTCCCGCCACTAGGAACCCCGCGATCTCTCCTGCAGCACCCCTGTCATCTGGTGCAAAGAGCAAGCTTCACTTCATGCCTGATGACTGGTGATGCAGGTGCCGGTGGATTGTGATGTCACAGCCCCGCCCACTCATGACATCACACCCAGCCCTCTCAATGCAAGTCTATGGGAGGTGGTGTGGCGGCCATCACTCCCCCTTCCATAGACTTGCATTGAGGGGGTGGGACGTTACGTCACAACGGTTCAGGGCCATGGCATCATGATCCTCCAGCATCTGCATCGCCAGTCATCAGGCACGGACTGAAGCTCGATCCGTGCACCAGATGACAGGGGTGCTGCAGGAGAGATCACAGGGGTATCCTTTGGATAGGGGATAAGATGTCTAGGGGTGGAGTACCCCTTTAAGTCTTCTGAAATGATTACCTTTAAATCCCTTTCCTCAGATACTAGGCAATCACTCCTGAGACCAGTTCACCTCAGAAGGTGGAGGTGGGAGTGCTCCAAGGTAGAGAACAAGCCCCATTCTGGAGATCACAGGGGGTTGGACCTCTCAGACACTTAGCCACAATTTTTTAAGATATGTTTTTTTTTCTTTCCCCTAGATAACCACTTTAGATGTCAGTTAACAGAGTTTTGATCATTTTTCTAGTTATGTGTAGATTTTTTTATATATGACTGACAACTGAAAATTGTAATACATGAGCTTTCCATGCCTGTCAAGTCCGGGAAAAGAACAGCTTCATTTCCCTAAAGATGATGAACTGCGAAGGTACCTGAGGTCCTTGTAATGTCCTAATTACCCATGTGACATTAGGTTACTTGGCTAAATCTCTATGGGCAATTATATTTTAACCACCCGCCACCCACCATTTTATTGATCATTATTTTAAGAACCAATGTTTTCACCATTATTTCCATAAATGTATCCCAGTACAGAGCACTTAAGTTTACACAACTTTCCCTTTGAGACTTATAAAATTGCACCGGTAGAGTATATACCCATAATTCACTGCCAGTTCCTCTACCACAGAAAACTGGAAACAATATTGGTTTTACTGTAAATCTGACACAGACAAATAGAGGCAAAACAACCCTATAATATAAAATGGCTGTATTATTTTATTTAAAAAAAATATAACAAATTCAACTAAACCCATTAAATTATATTTTTCCTATAAATGTCTTAAATATGGAGTATATGTGGATCAGTTTTGGATATTTTCTGTAACAGCTCTTTTGGGGAATTGAACTGGCAGACACATCAGACTGAGCTGGACAGTTCTTTGCAGTTCCTGATTATAGGCTTTGCTTGATTGCTACTTGGCAATCGCTCCCTTTAAGCAGGTGCACTTTTCAGGAGCCCAAATTATTTTCGCCAAACCTTAAAAATAAAAAAAGAAAGTTTTTCTTACGTGTCCATCCACAATGTGGTCTTCATCAATATTATCGACCAGCTCTTTTATTGCAACATTGGATTCCATAACTTAATATCTGCCATCATTATTTACAGTATATAGAGTTAGTTAGAGTCTATATTTTATTGGTAATATAATTTTTTTTTACATATTTTCCTATAAAAAGAAAATATATATTTTTCTTTTTTTTTAACCCCGTAAGGACACAGCAGGTTTCCGCCTTGAGGACACTTTTCATTTAATCCTTTAAGCCTTTTAATTTTTTTCTCCTCACCAGGACCCACAGAGAAAAGTGCATACCTTAGCTCACCCTGAACCCCTTTCCCTGCCTACAGTATTTGTATATCCACCTTAAATAGCAGATCCACAACTGGTCAACTGTCCCTGCGCTAAAAAAAAGTGCAGGGGTGTCACAAGTCAAAACAATAAAGAAATGTTATTTTGCAACATTACATAAAAAAAAAAAAAAAAACAACTGTACAAAGCTCAGGGAAAGCAGGTCGGGATATGAAGGGTTACAGGGAAAAACTATAGTCAAAAGACAAAAAGAGAATACACAAATAAATGTAAAATCAGAATCAACAGGTTGGGTCTTTGCCAGATAGAACAATGCAGTACTGATACAAAAGACAGGAGAATGGTCAAGGGACAATAGTCAAGGGTCAACTATATACAGAAGCAAAAAGCATCCTGATAGAGATAAACAAACACAAGTTATCACTGGCAGGCTAGTTGGGCATTTATATGCACTTGAGGAGGGTGTGGACGTAGAGAGCTGATGTGATGGTCTCCAAGTCAAAGCTGAAAGGAGCGAGTGTTGCCAGAGCTATGCATGATGCTAGCCACCCTCTATGCACTTTATGGTAAAACTGACATGTTATTATTCTGTGGATCAATATGATTCAAATGATACCTATATTTACATAGTTTTTTTTAATTATGCTTAAAATCACCTTATTGTGACCCCTATTACTTTCTTATTTTTCATATACAGGGCTGTATGATCTGTAATTTTTATCTTTACCATTTTTGTGTATATGTTACTTTTTGATTACTTTTATTCCAGTTTTTTCTCTGAGAAGTGATATGACCAAAAACATGGACAAACAGGGCTCTGTAACTGGGGAAAAGCAGGTCTCTGTACACTGAGGACAAGCAGCGCTCTATACACTGAGGACAAGCAGGGCTCTGTACACTGAGGACAAGCAGGGCTCTGTACACTGAGGACAAGCATGGTTCTATACACCAAGAACAAGCAGGGCTCTGTACACTAAGGACAAGCAGGGCTCTGTACACTGATGACAAGCAGAGCTCTGTACACTGAGGACAAGCAGGACTCTGTACACTGAGGAAAAGCAGGGCTCCGTGCACTGAGGGCAAGCAGGGCACTTTGCACTGTGGACAAGCAGGGCTCTGTACACTGAGGACAAGCAGGGCTCTGTACACTAGGGACAAGCAGGGCTCTGTACACTGAGAACAAGCAGGGCTCTGTACACTTAGGACAAACAGGGCTCTGCACACTGAGGGCAAGCAGGGCTCTGCACACTGAGGACAAGCAGGGCTCTGCACACTGAGGACAAGCAGGGCTCTGTACACTGAGAACAAGCAGGGCTCTGTACACTGAGGACAAGCAGGGCTCTGCACACTGAGGACCAGAAGGGCTCTGCACCCTGAGGACAAGCAGGGCTCTGCACACTGAGGACAAGCAGGGCTCTGTACACTGAGAAAAAGCAGGGCTCTGTACACTGAGGACAAGCAGGGCTCTGCACACTGAGGACCAGAAGGGCTCTACACACTGAGGACAAGCAGGGCTCTGTACACTGAGGACAAGTAGAGCTCTGTGCACTAAGGACAAGCAGGGCTTTAATAATTTCATATATGTTTGTGTACAGAAACATCCTGATGTCATGTTAAATAAAAGCATGGTCCTGGTTAAAATATTAAGATAAAAGTATAGAATTAAGTTAACATTTTGATGTGTTATCTAAAATTTTAAAATTCAAACTTTTCAAGGATAACTTGACCCAGCAAATGTTCACTGGGCATAGAGACAAGATGTGCCTCCCGACTTAGTGTACAGGAATAGGGATCCCTGTCTTTGAGAGGAGTTTTTACTCCTGTACACTGGCCCAGAGGTAAGCAGAGATGTTCTATGCAACTGTCATGGACCAACCAGGGGGTCATGGAGAGTAAGCCCTAAACTGACCCTAAAACCGCTCTACCAGACTACTTACCCATTCACCCTAACCGGTGGATCGACAACTGGGCACCGGTCCCTCCCTGAGCTAAAGTACAGGGGCCTAATAAAAACACACACTAATAAATAGTCGGTCACAAACCAGAAACATAACAGGAACATAGAACTCTATAGTATAAGGTCCAGATCAGAGAGTTAGTAGAGAGGACAATATATCAGCGGACATGAACAGAGGACTCAGTGGTCATGAACAGAGGACACTATTGATAAGCAGTCATAAACAGAACTCCAAAGACCTGAATAAAGAACTAATAAACATATAGTTTTCAAAACACCCGACAGGAAAACAGATAAGCCTGAACATACTGCAAAACAAAACAGGGATAAGCTTAATCCACTAGAAAAACCTCCGGTAGATACAGGAATAACAATACCCTCTGAGTCCCCACGGACAGGTAAACGGGATCTATCGCTAAACAGGAATATTCACAATCCCACATAAAACCTCCACTAGACATGGAGTCCCCATGGAAAGGTAACAGGGATGCCTAGATACACAGGATATATTTATAGAACATTGATCACACTGAACACAAGACAGGATAAATCGCAATCCCTCAGAACACCTCCAGTAGACAAGAAGTCCCCATGAAATGGCAATAGGGATGCAAAATAGGACACTGTTCACACTGGACAAACAAACTGGACACTCCACTCCACTAACAAAGTAGCCATTATTAATAAATCCAAATAGACTACTGGTTAGCGGCAGTAAACACAGTGTGAACAGATACATAGAAGAAAAGATATACAAATCCTAAAACCGACTATACAAACACAGATTCAAATCCACTATGAGCATGCCACCTAACCATGGTTAAAACCAGAAAATACAAAGTGCATGCTAAAGCAAAATAGCAGATAAAAAGCTAAAACAAAGAGTGCTTCACCAAGAGATCCATGCACCATGTCCAGCATCTTAGCAAGTCAGGATATAATGAAGTCAATCACCAGCCCAGAGGCTAGGCAGAGCGGACTATAAATAGACACACCCTAGGAGCTATTGGCTAAAAAAGCCAGAGGCATTAACTATTCCCTGGCCAGGGAACATAAAACTGTTCACACACAAGCAATCCAATAGCTGTGCGTGAACACAGATCACTACAGGCAAGACAGCAACATCAGTTACCCAAATCTGAATCAGTTATCAAATCAAAATAGAATTGATACAAATTTTGGGAGGCTCGCTCATTACTACTGCCTCATACTTTATTGGTCCATACTTTATTGGCAAGGGCCAAATGGTGATAGCATCTACCAAAATTGGTCAAATAGGTGATGTTCTCTGTGCTATGACATGCTGGGTAACCTTGAATCCTGATAATACAAAGATAATCTGATTGTTAAATGTTAAAAATCATTTTGTTAAATGTTAAATAAATATTAAGGCTGCAACTTATTTATTTATTTTTTTAAAGCACTTAGTACTCATATTGACATGAGGATTCCCACAGGTCTACCCTGAAATTTTCCTACTGTCATATATATATATGCTAAAAAAGCCTGAAGCTTCATATTCTTCAGCAATGATTTAAGATTTATACTTTCATATGGATGGAAAACTGTAAATCAAGAAGTCAAGAACTCTCCATCTTCCATCTACAAAGTAATGTTCCAGTGATAAGGGGGGAAGACGATGATGAGAGAATCTTACCTATGTCTTTATACCCTAGTGTCTCTCTTGAGACGAGTTGGGTCCTGCAGTAATTTTAGTATCTGGTTAAAATATGCTGACATTTAGAGGAAACAAGGGTTTTTCAATCTCACCATAAATACCTTGCCCCAGGCCCCTAAACCCATAATAAGGAAAATGTACAAAATTAAGAAATATGTCAATTTCTTTTTGTCAGGGACATCCTCAAACTGGGAGTCAGACTTGTGACTGTGTTTGTTTAAACACTTTCTCATGAGTACAAAGTATGTGTACCATGTTTTATTTTACCCTATGTGTTGTTGGATACAATGGCCTTATTAGAGGATTACATGATTTGGGAGAAAGCATATCCGTCACTGCTGTCACCATGAATAAACTAAACTAATCTTAAGTAAATATCCATAAAAGTACAAACATTCTGTGGGTATACTGGCAAAGGAATGCGAAAAGATTACTAAAGTGAGATTATAAGATTAACTAATTCCAGGAATTTTGCAAGGCCTATCTCTATCTATTTATCTATCTATCTTTCTATCTATCTAGAAAAATTCCACAAAAGCAGCACATCCATCCAAAATGGACATAGTAGTAGCGGTGCACACAGATATGTGACCCTTGGGAAGGGGATCTTCACATCATTACCAGGAAAAATGCAGCACATAAAAGGTCCAGCAAACCAGGAGGAAACTTAATTCCATATCTAGTGTTGAGCGGCATAGACCATATTCGAATTCGCGAATATTCGCGAATATATGGACGAATATTCGTCATATATTCGCGAATATTCGCATATTCGTTATATTCTCGTTTTATTTTCGCGTATGCGAAAATACGCGCATGCGAAAATTAACATATGTGGAAATTCGCATATGCGAAAATTAGCATATGCGAATTTTCGCACTCCAGTCTCACACAGTAGTATTACAGCCTTCTTTACACCACACAAGCTGGAAGCAGAGAGGGGTGATCACTGTGATGTGTACTGTGAAGAAAAAAAAAAAAAAAAAAAAACGAATATTCGTAATTACGAATATATAGCGCTATATTCGCGAAATTCACGAATTTGCGAATATGCGATATTCGCGAATAATATTCGAATTGCGAATATTCGCGAGCAACACTATCCATATCAAGTAGTGTTCACATATGGGCTATTGTTCCTATTAGCCAAATGGCACAATATTCCTTTGTGCTGTAAAACATTAATGGAGAAAACCAGACATGGTCCTATAGCTACTTCTTTCACAAAGATCTTGGGGGATATTTATCAAAACCTGTCTAGAGGAAAAGTTGCTGAGTTGCCCATAGCAACCAATCAGATCGCTTCTTTTATTTCTGAAGAAGCCTCTGAAAAATTAAAGCAGCAATCTGATTGGTTGCTATAGGCAACTCAGAAACTTTTCCTCTGGACAGGTTTTGATAAATATCCCCCCTTGTGCTTCTCAGCATATATATATATATATATATATATATATATATATATATATATATATATATGTAGTCGGGCAAAAAAGTCAGCCACCATTTTTTCAAGTTTTCCCACTTAAAAAGATGAGAGGGGCCTGTAATTTTCATCATAGGCATACCTCAACTATGAGAGACATTATGAGAAAAAAAATCCAAAAAGTCACATTGTCTGATATTTAACCCCTTAAGGACATAGGGCGTATCCATACGCCCCAGTTTCCAAGTCCTTAAGGACCGAGGGCGTATGGATACGCCCTGAGCATTTCCGGCCCCCGCCGCTAGCCGGAGGGGAGCCGGGGCCGGATGCCTGCTGAAATCGTTCAGCAGGCATCCCGGCATATCGCCCAGGGGGGTCATTATGTCCCCCCATGTCGGCGATTGCCGCAGATCGCTGGACAATTCAGTCCAGCGATCTGCGGCGGATTCCGGGTCAATCGGGTCTCCAATGACCCGATGACCCGGAATTACTGGCTGATCGGGGCCGTCAGAGACGACCCCGAACAGCCAGAGCCAGCAGGGGTGAGGTGGCACTGGTGCCAACTCACGATCGCCCTGATTCGTCGGCCGGATTCCCGGCCGACCAATCAGGGCGCCTGCTGCGGGTGTCACTCCCGCAACTCGCTCCGCCCCTCTTCCGGAGGACGTGAGCGGGTGCGGGAAGACGACCCCCGGTGCTGGGGACCCCGATCCCCGGCATCCCTGTTGGGATCGGGGCCCCAGGAGCGACGGTGGCGGCGAGGGACTGATCTGTGCGGCGGCATCGTGGAGCAGCAGCAGGAGGTGAGTGACAGCCTCCTGCTGTTGCTTAGCAACAGCTCCCAGCATGCAAAAAGGGCATGCTGGGAGCTGTAGTTTTGCAACAGCTGGAGGCACATTCTTTCTATGGAAAAGTGTACCTTCAGCTGTTGTATAACTACAACTCCCAGCTTGCACAATCAGCTAAAGTGCATGCTGGGAGTTGTAGTGGTGCATCTGGTGGTTGCATAACTATAACTCCCAGCATGCCCGTTGGCTGTCGGTGACTGCTGAGAGTTGTAGTTTTGCAACAGCTGAAGGCACACTGAGTTAAGTAGCAAACCAGTGTGTCTCCAGCTGTTGCATAACTACAATCCCCAGCATCCCCAGCCAATGTAGTATGCCTCCGGCTGTTGCATAACTACAAGTCCCAGCATGCCCTTCCGCTGTCTGTACATGCTGGGGGTTGTAGCTTTTGCAACAGCTGAAGGCACACTGGTTGCAAAACACTGAGTTTGTTACCAAACTCGGTGCTTCACAACCTGTGTGTCTCCAGCTGTTGCAAAACTACAACTCCCAGCATGCACTGATAGACCCTACATGCTGGGAGTTGTAGCTTTGCAACAGCTGGATGTTTCTCCCAGCCCCATGTGAACGTACAGGGTACACTCACATGGGCGGAGGATTACAGTAAGTATCCGGCTGCAAGTTTGAGTTGCGGCAAATTTTCTGCCGCTGCTCAAACTGCCAGCGAGAAACTACTGTGAACCCTCCGCCCGTGCGACTGTACCCTAAAAACGGTACACTACACTAACACAAAATAAATAAAAAGTAAAAAACACTACATATACACATACCCCTACACAGCCCCCCTCCCCAATAAAAATGAAAAACGTCTGGTACGCCACTGTTTCCAAAACGGAGCCTCCAGCGGTTGCAAAACTACAACTCCCAGCATCCACTGATAGACCGTACATGCTGGGAGTTGAAGTTTTGCAACAGCTGGATGTTTCCCCCCCCCCCCCAATGTGAACGTACGGGTACACTCACATGGGCGGAGGATTACAGTAAGTATCCGGCTGCAAGTTTGAGCTGCGGCAAATTTTCTGCTGCAGCTCAAGCTGGCAGCGAGAAACTACTGTGAACCCCCGCCCGTGCGACTGTACCCTAAAAACTCTACACTAACACAAAATAAAAAGTAAAAAACACTACATATACACATACCCCTACACAGCCCCCCTCCCCAATAAAAATGAAAAGCGTCTGGTACGCCACTGTTTCCAGAACGGAGCCTCCAGCTGTTGCAAAACAACTACTCCCAGTATTGCCAGATAGCCACTGACTGTCTAGGCATGCTGGGAATTTTACAACAGCTGGAGGCACCCTGTTTGGGAATCACTGGCGTAGAATACCCCTATGTCCACCCCTATGCAAGTCCCTAATTTAGGCCTCAAATGCACATGGCGCTCTCACTTTGGAGCCCTGTCGTATTTCAAGGCAACAGTTTAGGGTCACATATGGGGTATCGCCGTACTCGGGAGAAATTGGGCTTCAAATTTTGGGGGGGATTTTCTGCTATTACCCTTTTTAAAAATGTAAAATTTTTGGGAAAACAAGCATTTTAGGTAAAAAAAAAAATTTTTTTTTACATATAAAAAAGTCATGAAACACCTGTGGGGTATAAAGGTTCACTTAACCCCTTGTTACGTTCCCCGAGGGGTCTAGTTTCCAAAATGGTATGCCATGTTTTTTTTTTTTTGCTGTTCTGGCACCATAGGGGCTTCCGAAATGCGGCATGCCCCCAGAGCAAAATTTGCTTTCAAAAAGCCAAATGTGACTCCTTCTCTTCTGAGACCTGTAGTGCGCCAGAAGAGCACTTTTCACCCCCATATGGGGTGTTTTCTGAATCGGGAGAAATTGGGCTTCAAATTTTGGGGGGTGTTTTCTGCTATTACCCTTTTTAAAAATGTAAACATTTTGGGAAACCAAGCATTTTAGGTAAAAAAAAAAAATTCACATATGCAAAAATCGTGAAACACCTGTAGGGTATTAAGGTTCACATTACCCCTTGTTACGTTCCCCGAGGGGTCTAGTTTCCAAAATGGTATGCCATGTGTTTTTTTTTTTGCTGTTCTGGCACCATAGGGGCTTCCTAAATGCGGCATGCCCCCAGAGCAAAATTTGCTTTCAAAAAGCCAAATGTGACTCCTTCTCTTCTGAGACCTGTAGTGCGCCAGCAGAGCACTTTTCATCCCCATATGGGGTGTTTTCTGAATCGGGAGAAATTGGGCTTCAAATTTCGGGGGGTATTTTCTGCTATTACCCTTTTTAAAAATGTAAAATTTTTGGGAAACCAAGCATTTTAGGTAAAAAAATAATTATTTTTTTTACATATGCAAAAGTCGTGAAACACCTGTAGGGTATTAAGGTTCACTTTACCCCTTGTTACGTTCCCTGATGGGTCTAGTTTCCAAAATGGTATGCCATGTTTTTTTTTTGCTGTCCTGGCACCATAGGGGCTTCCTAAAGGTGACATGCCCCCCAAAAAACATTTGTCGCTCCTTCCCTTCTGAGCCCTCTACTGCGCCCACTGAACAATTAACATAGACATATGAGGTATGTGCTTACTCGAGAGAAATTGGGTTTCAAATATAAGTAAAAATTTTCTCCTTTTTATCCCTTGCAAAAATTCAAAAATTGGGTCTACAAGAACATGCGAATGTAAAAAATGAAGATTTTGAATTTTCTCCTTCACTTTGCTGCTATTCCTGTGAAACACCTAAAGGGTTAATACACTTACTGAATATCATTTTGAATACTTTGGGTGGTGTAGTTTTTATAATGGGGTCTTTTATGGGGTATTTCTAATATGAAGACCCTTCAAATCCACTTCAAACCTGAACTGGTCCATGAAAAATAGCGAGTTTGAAAATTTTGTGAAAAATTGTAAAATTGGTGCTGAACTTTGAAGCCCTCTGGTGTCTTCCAAAAGTAAAAACTCATAAATTTTATGATGCAAACATAAAGTAGCCATATTGTATATGTGAACCCCCAAAAAAATTATTTTGAATATCCATTTTCCTTACAAGCAGAGAGCTTCAAAGTTAGAAAAATGCTAAATTTTCATTTTTTTCATCAAATTTGGGGATTTTTCACCAAGAAAGGATGCAAGATACCACAAAATTTTACCACTAAGTTAAAGTAGAATATGTCACGAAAAAACATTCTCGGAATCAGAATGATAACTAAAAGCATTCCAGAGTTATTAATGTTTAAAGTGACAGTGGTCAGAATTGCAAAAAATGCTCTGGTCCTTAAGGTGAAAAAGGGCTCGGTCCTTAAGGGGTTAAAGAATTTATTTGCTAATTATGGTGGAAAATAAGTATTTGGTCACCTACAAAATGGCAAGATTTCTGGCTCTCACAGAAATGGAAACTTCTTTAAGAGTCTCCTGTGTCCTCCACTCGTTACCTGTATTAATGGCACCTGTTTGAACTTATGAGTATAAAAGATACCTGTCCACAACCTCAAACAGGCACACCCCAAACTCCTCTATGGCCAAGACTAAAGAGCTGTCGAAGGACACCCGAAAGAAAATTGTAGACCTGCACCAGGCTGGGAAGACTAAATCTGCAATAGGCAAGCAACTTGGTGGGAAGAAATCAACTGTGGGAGCAATTATTAGAAAACGGAAGACATACGAGACCAGTGATAATCTCCCTAGATCTGGGAATCGAAGCAAGATCTCACTCCGTGGTGTCAAAATGATCACAAGAACGGTGAGAAAAATCCCAGAACCAATCTGGGGGACCTAGTGAATGACCTGAAGGGAGCTGCGACTAAAGTAAAAAAGGTTACCATCAGTAATACACTATGCCGCCAGGGACTGAAATCATGCAGTGCCAGACATGTCCCCCTGCTTGTCTGGGCCCGTCTGAAGTTTGTTAGAGATCATTTGGATGATCCAGAAGAGGATTGGGAGCATGTCATATGGTCACATGAAACCAAAGTAGAACTTTTTGGTAAAAACTCAGCTTGTCGTGTTTGGAGGAGAAAGAATGCTGAGTTGCATCTAAAGAACACCATACCTATTGTGAAGCATGGGGGTGGAAACATCATGCTTTGGGGCAGATTTTCTGCTAAGGGACCAGGATGACTGATCCGTGTAAAAGAAATAATGAATAGGGCCATGTATCGTGAAATTTTGAATGGAAACCTCCTTCCATCAGCAAGGGCATTGAATATGAAACTTGGCTGGGTCTTTCAGCATGACAATGATCCCAGACACACCGCCCGGGAAACGAAGGAGTGGATTCGTAAGAAGCATTTCAAGGTCATGGAGTGGCCTAGCCAGTCTCCAGATCTCAACCCCATAGAAAACCTTTGGAGGGAGTTGAAAATCCATGTTGCCCAGCGACAGCCCCAAAACATCACTGCTCTAGAGGAAATCTGCATGGAGGAATGGGCCAAAATTCCAGCAACAGTGTGTGAAAATCTTGTGAAGGCTTATAGAATTTTTTTTACCTCTGTCATTGCCAACAAAGAGTATATAACAAAGTATTGAGATGAACTTTTGTTATTGACCAAATACTTTTTAATTTTTTTTTAATACCCTGTATGTGCACAATATTCAGAGCCATTTAAACTTCAGACCACCATTCTACGTGTTCAGGACGAAAGACTATTTCTAAAACCAATTTCTAATTTTGTCCCCTGGAAATCTTATCCAAACAAGCTGAAACATGTTATTCTTCTCTTCTCACGTAGTTCCTTGGGATCTTCAAAGCGACCGGTCTCCTAATCTCCCGAATCTCCTCATGAACCAAAGGTAAGATTATTAGAAATCAACAGAAGATGAAAGCAACAGAATTAATGAACTTTCATGCTTGCCTCGGACTGGGGGACCTTACAGAAAAGTGTTTGGTACTTTCATTTAAAATCTCTTACAGAGCAAATGGCAAATGGCAATGACTTTTTCCATTTATATCCTCCAACCGTTGTTTTTCTTTTAACTCAATCCAAAATCGGCTTTTTTTCGCAGCACATGATTCTAGTTAAACATCACAACGTTTGCTTGATGGCATTACTTTCACTATTGATTACATCAAAATAAACTAGGAACTTTGCTGACTTTTAACCAATGCATGAAATCTAAGCCTCTCCACAAAGGAGCCCCGTCCTGGCCTTCCCTGACCTCTGGGCTCTATTTACATGACTTTACCAGTCATCTTAATTCCTGCATGTGCCAGCTTTCCCCACCTGGGGATTAATGGGCTATAAATGTGCTGGTTATGTTGTATGAATCGTAACAAAGTCAGCTGGAACCATGTTAAAGAGGGAAAGTTTTTGTGCAATTTTTTTAATGAATTTTTAAGTAAATAGAGGAAGAGGAGGAAAAGAGACTTGAAGTGTTGGTGGTGACAGAAAACAATATAAAGGCAACTTAGAATTTAACGAGATTTCCTATGATTGAATATTATAAAATTATAAAGTAAATATTAAATTTTTCTTTGAGGATATATTATTGCATAGAATATGCTCCTTCGTCTAGATCTTACTGTCGCATAATTGTTATGTCGCCTCTGATGTTCTTTTTATTTTCTCTCAGAATGTCTACGTATTTTGTCCAGTGTTAGTGGTCACATGTGTTTCGTACATTAGTCCCACCCCCTAGGATGAACGTGTACAATAATTGTGTGATTTCTGCTGTTTTACAGGCAGCCAATATGAAGTTGCTTCCCCTCAAGTTCCCGTGATTTCCTCTCAGAATGTCCACTTAATGTTTCCAGGGCCAGTGGTCACACATACCTAGAAGATCTGTCCCAGCTTTCCCTGGAATGCCTAGTAGAGCAGTCCCACCCCCTAGGATCCTCTTGTGATTGTGTGTCAGAGTGATTCCTGCTGTTGTACAGGCAGCCAATAAGAAATTGCTTCTGATGGGGTTCCTTTGATTTCCTCTTAAAATGACCATCTATCATGCTCAGTGTCAGTGGTCAAGCATGCCTAGTAGATCAGTCCTACCCCCTGGGATCCTCTTGTTATACCTGCTGTTGTACAGATATCTAACAATAATTAGCTTTCACTGAAGTTCCTTTGATTCTCTCTTAGGATGTTTACTGACCATGTTCAGTGCTGGTGAGTAGAAGCTTCTACTTCTTATTGGCTGTCCTTACAATAGCAGAAATTACTCTACCTAGAGTATCTAAGTGGGTTTAATGGAGCTAATATACATGTTAAGAGGAAGCCAGGTGTGTAGCTAGAAACCACAGAGCCCTGATGCAAAAAATTACCCTGGGCCCCCCTAAGAAGCAAGGCCTGTCTGGGGCAAAAAGTAGATCAGGGCATATTGGACTATGCAGCCTATTTCTTTTGGGTGGAGGTCCCAGCAGTCAGACCCCCACCAACATAAAATGGGTTGCATAGTCCAAAATCCCTTTAATTCAAGTGGCTGTTCAGCTGTTGCAAAGCTACAACTCCCATCATGCCCGGAGAGCTTCTGACATTATGGGAGTTGAAGTTTTGTAACAGCATGAGAAACGCCGATTGGGGTACAATTTCACCAATCATCCCAGCAAAAAAAGTGACTACAGCAATGATGGGAAGCAAACAGACTAAACAATGATTTGACTTACAGGACACATCTGCTCTGTTGTCTTCCTTTTCTTTTCTACTTCTTCTGGTTGGGTAGGGTGCAGCATCGGATGCTCGTGACATCACGGCAATACTCCCTCAATGCAGGTCTATGGGAGGGGGTGTGACGGCCGTCACGCCCCCTCCCATAGACCTGAATTGAGGGGGCATTGCCATGACATTATGAGCTGGGCCTCCGCCCCACATTGCCAGTCATCCAGCATGGAGCGAAGTTCGCTTCATGCACCGAATGTCTGGTGTGTCGAAGCAGAGATCGTGGGGTCCACAGTGGCGGGACCCCCACGATCAGACATCAGACATAAGATGTCTAGGGGTGGAGTACCCCTTTAAGGCCAAAATTGTCTTGATTCTGTAAGGGTTAACACAGATTTAGCTGAGCTGAATTTGCCATTAAATTGTTTCTTTTGTACATCTCTCCACATATCAGACTAGTGGTCACAGCTATCAAAACATACATCTAAGTCCGGCAAAATATTTCCATGTTTTCCGTGTCTGAAAATGCAGTTACCACTGAGCCCATCCTAAACCTATAATCAGCCTTAATCTTTCTGGAAATCAAAAATAACAGATGTTTTCTCAAATAAATGTGCATTAGAGCAGTTTTGCGACTTGTTTAACATTGTACGCACACTACACTTCTGCTTTCAAAACGGGTCAACTATAAATTATCATGGAGCTCCAAGGAGACGTCTCTAATGCATCTGCACATTAGGAAGGAATAAAAGTAATTAACTTAATTCATTGTAATGTTACTTGCCATTTTGGATATTAAGTACTTATTAAAATAGTCAATTGGCAATAAGCAGTTTACGATGTGTCTTCCTTCCTGGACCTATAGTGATTAGCTATAATCTGTAAGGAAAACTAACAAAAGTGGTTAATCTCCCTGCAGCGCCACAACATGGGGAAATTAAACATAACAAGGTGCCCATTAAAAGAGATCGTGGGGGTCCCCAGTGGTGGGACCCCAACGATCAGAGATCCTATCCCCTATCCTTTGGATAGGGGATAAGTTGTCTAGGGGCAGAGTACCCCTTTAAGGCCAAAATTGTCTTAATCCTGTAAGGATTAACAAGTTAATAAGTGTTTAGTTTTCCTGCAGCGCCACAACAGGGGGAATTATATAAAGTAATGGATTGTTTGTATGATACAGGACTAGTGTTGAGCAGCATAGGCCATATTCGAATTCGCGAATATTCGCGAATATATGGACGAATATTCGTCATATTCGCATATTCGTAATATTCTCGTTGTATTTTCGCATATGTAAATATTCGCGTGTGCGAAAATTAACATATGCAAAAATTAGCATATGCAAATTTTCGCATATGCGAAAATTCGCACACAGGTCTCACACAGTAGTATTAGAGCCTTCTTTACACCACACAAGCTGGAAGCAGAGAGGGATGATCACTGTGATGTGTACTGTGAAAAAAAAATAAAATAAAGAAAATAAAAAAACGAATATTCGTAATTACGAATATATAGCGCTATATTCGCGAATATTCACGAATTCGCGAATAAAATTCGAATTGCGAATATTCGCGAGCAACACTATACAGGACAGGTCCTCCAGAGGGAGAAACACTCTTTGGTTCTGGGCCCGCTGTTGTTTAATTTATTTATCAATGATATAGAGGATGGTATTAACAGCTCTGTTTCTATCTTTGCAGATGACACCAAGCTTTGTAGCACGGTACAGTCTATAGAGGATGTGCATAAGTTACAAGATGACTTGGATAGACTATGTCTGGGCATCCACTTGGCAAATGAGGTTCAATGTGGATAAATGTAAAGTTATGCATCTGGGTACTAATAACCTGCATGCGTCGTATGTCTTAGGGGGGATTAAACTATCAGAGTCACTGGTAGAGAAGGATCTGGGTGTACTTGTAGATCACAGACTACAGAATAGCATGCAATGTCAGGCTGCTGCTTCCAAAGCCGGCAGGATATTGTCATGTATAAAAAGAGGCATGAACTCAAGGGACAGGGACATAATACTCCCCCTTTATAAAGCATTGGTACGGCCTCACCTGGAATATGCTGTTCAGTTTTGGGCACCAGTCCATAAAAGGGACACTGTGGAGCTGGAAAGGGTGCAGAGACGCGCGACTAAACTAATATGGGGCATAGAACATCTTAGTTATGAGGAGCGATTAAAGGAGTTACAATTGTTTAGTCTTGAGAAGAGACGTTTAAGGGGGGATATGATAAATGTATATCAATGGCCCATACAAAAAATATGGAGAAAAACTGTTCCAGGTTAAACCCCCCCAAAGGACGAGGGGGCACTCCCTCCGTCTGGAGAAGAAAAGGTTTAGTCTTAAGGGGCGACACACCTTCTTTACCATAAGAAATGTGAACTTATGGAACACTCTACCTCAGGAACCGGTCACAGCAGGAAAATTTAACAGCTTTAAAACAGTATTAGATACATTACTGGAACAAAATAGCATTAATGCTTATGAAGAAATATAAAACTACATCCCTTCCCCAATATCGCGCCACACCCCTACCCTTCAATTCCCTGGTTGAACTTGATGGACGTATGTCTTTTTTTTAACCGTGCTAACTATGTAACCACTCACAACACAGACCAAGAGATAAAGATCCTGAACTCGGAGCCCCATTTATTTACCTAGAAAATGTGTTTTCTAAATTAAACAACCTATTCAATATACAGTACATCACATCCTTATTTTAAAGTAAACAAGGATACAAAAAAAAATAGTATTCCAGCTTTTAAGGGGTACTCCGCTGGAAAACATTTTGTTTTACATCAACTAGTGCCAGAAACAGGGACAGTTCCTGACATGGACAAAGGTGTCAGCAGAGAGCACTGTGGTCAGACAGAAAGGAAATTCAAAAAGAAAAGAACTTCCTGTGGAACATTCAGTAGCTGATATGTACTGGAAGGATTAAGATATTTAAATAGAAGTAATATACAAATATGTTTAACTTTATGGCATCGGCAGATTTTAAAAAAATGTTTTCCAGCGAAGTACCCCTTTAAGGAATTGTAACGACCCAAAGAGTGCGGATCTGCTGTGGAATCCAATCAATTTAACTTAGAGCCAAACTTGGTGCTGGAGTCTAAGTTCTCTAGGTTTTCACCCTTTATCTGCCTCAAAGATGTGGATGTGGACTTCTGGAGGGTACCAGGTGGCTGCTCCAAGGGTGGTCCTGATATGGATGGTGGCTGGCCAAATAGGTCTGACAGTCTATTTCCAAACATGGACACAGGCATAAGTGTGGCTGGTTCAGGCATGGGTAGATGGCAAGCACCCATTGAAGTCAGGTCAGATTGAGTCAGGTCTAGGCAGAATAGTCAAAACAGGTGGCACATCTGACATCAGGTTCTTGCAGAAAAGCGTGGCAGGGGGAAATTGTTCAGCGTCAATAATCTGATTCATACTGTTAGGGTAATACCATGTATATCCCATTAGGCTCTTCGTCCATCTGTGAGCTTCACATTCATACAAGGAAAGACAAACAACACATAACTTCTACTCCATTGTAGCAGCTCCAGCTCCCACTTGACTGCTGCCCATGCCTTTTATTCATGTCCACAGTAGTATGTCAACCAATGGGATGATGGTACAATGACATGATGTGTTTCCATTATCAATACAGCAGAGTAAGCAGTTTAGACAAAACCTTCTAAGGACAGACAATATGGCATTTATCATTGGAGGTGTAAGAGAAGCATTTTTCTACCCCCTTATTTTGTGTGCTGGTAATGTGTAGGAGCGCCAAATTTATTAAATTGTCAAAGAGCATTTGATAAATTTTGTGTAGGTCAAATTTTCTGAAATTTCTCTTTTCACATACACCAAAAAGCTAAGCTAAGTCTGGGCTGGAGTAGTTTTAGAGACTTTTCAGTGGCTTTGCGCCTATTTTGCGCCTTTTCACAAAAAGGTGCAGTTGATAAAACCCTTCCATATCATGTCTATTGCCAAAATCAGTGGATTACAACTCAAAATCAGCAGAAAAGTGTAAACCAAAAGGTGCAAAAAAACGCAAATAAACCCTGCTTGTGCCTTTTTTGCGCCTTTTCTAGACACAAAAAGCAGTCTAAAGACAATGATAAATTTCGGCCTATATGTTTAGCATCTTCTCTTCTGGGAGGGGAAACACAGCTTATAGGTCAATGGCTCAATACAACAACTATGCAACAGACAACTCTGGAACTCAGAAAACTATTCTTGGAGAGATAATGTATCAGCTTTCCATCTCTCTAGGTGCTATTACACAGTATTACACAAAAGCCCATGGTGTATTTCATTAGTGAATTATGCTTAGCCCCATACTAAATTATCATGTCAATACACAGGAGGGTCAGTGTAGTACCCAAGGGTCAGGCAGAGGCAATGTCAGATAAATAGGCACAGGTAAGATACAGGTTACCTGATCAGAAGAAATACACCTTTGTTATGGCAATATCCCACTATTGCTCAGGCAAAAATAAGCGGTACATCAACCTTAAATGGGTAGGGCCAAGCAGGGATAGGTGAAGGACACATATGGAGTATGCACATTAGTCCTTTAAGTTCCAGTAAGTGTATGAGCCCTAGAGGTCAGACCAAGAGCTGCAGCCACAAGAGGAAAATGGGAGATGGAAACTGGAAACTGAAGGAGCAGCAGCCACAAGAGGAAAATGGGAGGAAGAAACTGGAGCTGGTGGTAAAGATGTGGTAGTGGTGAGTGCTGGGGCAGGCTGGACAGTACTGAACTCCAACATTACAGCAATATCAGATCAAAGGGGATCTGAACACTGGGACCAACCCCACCCACCATAAATGCCAGAGTTGTGTTTGCCATTAGCACAACCACGGCAAAGATACTGTATCTTTAATGGGGTTATCCAGGAATAGAAAAAGAGAGCAAATTTCTTTCAAAAACAGCTCCCTGTCTGTCTCCAGGTTGGGTCTAGTTCTGCAGCTCAATTCCATTGAAGTGAATAAAGCCAAGTTGTAACACCACACAAAACCTGGGGACAGATGTGGAGCAGTTTTTGAAAGAAATTAGCTCTGTTTTTCTATTCCACCATATCTCTTTTAAATTGAATAGTAGAAGTGTATACCCAGTGCTGTTGCATTCAAAGTGTACAGATAAGTATTAATTAAGAGAAAGTCAGAAAGTCATAGAGCAACAAATCAAATTTCATAAAATGTTTCTATTTTTGGGAACCTCTCAGCACACATAGACATGTGCACTTAAAGGAGAAGTACCATGTAAGGAAACTCATCCCCTATCCAAAGGATAGAGGATAAATCTTAGATTGGGGGGTCTGAGCTCTGGCCCCAATCTGTCCTCCCCCCGCGATCTCCTGTTTGGAGCCCCGGCTCTCCTTCACAGCGGTGCGTCACGACCCCACGTCCCATCCATGTAGCTTTATGGGAGAGCCGTTCAGCAATCTTCGGCTCTCCCATAGAGCTATATGGAGGGGGTGTGGCAGCCCCCGCTTCAGCGGGGGTCGTGACGCACGTCTGTGAAGGACAGCTAGGGCTCCATACTGTACAGGAGATTGCAGGGGCCCCAGTGCTCGGACCCCCGCAATCTAAAACTTTCTTACATTATACTTCTTCTTGTGGTGAGGGTGTAATGAGGGCAGATGGAATTACCCTAGAGGCAAATGGAATTAACCCCTTGTATTCATGATACCAGGGTGTGATTTAACCTCTAGACCACCCGAAGGTATACCGCTGGATTCTGGGCTAGGCATGGGGGCAAATAATGACTCCGACGCCAAGTTACGGGACAACGGCAGCTTTACTGACATAGACAGGTGTAATAGTCTTGATAGCTTAGCCAGGCCAAAGGAGATGACCAGTGACTTCAGAGACTCTAGGGCTCGCTGAGACTTATAGTGGATTTGGACAATTTGCTGCAGACCAACGTTGACTTGATACAGACTGATAGTGACTGACTTGACTAGACTGACTTGACAGGCTTCACCCCGTATGTAGCTTACCAGATTTTGACATTCACTTGTGGGGTAGTGGACTTGTGGATGCGTGGTTGCGTTGTAGGCTTTAGGCCTCCTCAGGACACTAGACACTCTCATGGGACTTTACTGTGCTGAATCTCAGCAAATACTCAAAGAGACTGAACTAGCTCCACCCAGGGTTTATATGGGGGAGACTCTGGAGGGGTCCCATAGGTCACCCTGTAGGTCACATTGTCACTGGGAATACAGACAAAAGAGGGGCCCAGGGGTCACTGAACAGAGCAGCAAGGGTACAGGGGTGCAACTCCTTTACTGGGCCACCACATTCTTTAATGCTCTGCAACCAGCTCAGTGAATGTCATTGTACCTACATACCTATAATACCTATAATTTACCAACAGGAGCAGGGCTAACTTTCTTTGACAAGAATTCCTGCTCCTGTATATTTTTTTCTGGTGTGCCCTAAGTTGCTAGCTTTGAGATAGATATATCTCTTTGCCAATCAAGTCGGTAGCAACCACATCTGTATATAATGAAGTCATGACAACAGTGATGGATCCAGATGGAGTTGATGGACGCTACTGACTTTAGTGGGGCTTAACAAGATTTAAGTTTTTTTAGCTGGAATTTTCGTATACGTGACACTAAAGATAGAGCTTCGTACTGCATTGTAATGAAACTATATTCACCAGTATAGTTTTTTTGGAGTGTGGGAGGAATAACAGAAAAACTCTACGTAGATGTTGACCATGGTTGGATTTGTACCCAGGACAACGGTGCTGCAAGGTAACAATACTATACACCCGTGGTCTCAAACTGTGGCCCTCTAAATGTTGCAAAACTTCAACTCCCAGCATGCCCGGACAGCCAAAGGCTCTCCGGGCATGCTGGGAGTTGAAGTTTTGCAACATTTAGAGGGCCACAGTTTGTGACCACTGCTATACACCAAGAAACAACACAATCTACACTACCTATGTCATAACAACATGAAGAACATCATTTTTGTTTTGCATTGTTTTGGATTTTACCCCATGAAATGAAAAATACTTCACGACCTTGAATGCATAAAGATGAAAATTTGGTTTCCACCGGTATGTCCTCTACGCGAAAACATCATACGTCAGCCATTCATGTCCATCCAACAATGTGCTGTGTGGTGTGATTTGCAGAGATGTATGTAAGAAGGATCATCCTGGTGTATAAATCATGTATAAGATGTGCTGACCTGGCATCAGTAACAGATTAGAGGCCCATTGGTTTCCCTGTTTTTCCCATTTTTTTTTTTTTTTTTTTTAAATTGCCGGCTGTTACATTACATAAGACAGATAAAGATCTCCTAGGTCTAAGCTCTTACTTAAGAGAACTATTTACACACTTCGGATTTCATTCTTCATCTCTGGTTTGGCCATGTGTGTGGGGTTGTAAGGTTTCATATGTTGCCAAGAGATGACCAAGCCAAAAAAATATATATCTAAAGTGTTATTCTGAGGATACATTATCATAGATATAATAAGGAACAGGATACATAGACCCAAATGGAGGCTATATTGAATATAGCTTTAAAAGTTTTAAAAACAATGGGGGAGATTTATAAAGCTATTTAGAAGTTGTGGTTTTTTGTTTTGGCTCACATTTGGCGCCAAGTGTTAGGCAAATCGTGCATACTAACTTTCTTAACATATCTCATGCTGAAAAACGTAACTCCTATCCAAAGGGTAGGGGATAAGTTTTAGATCGTGGGGGTGGGTGGGGGTCAATCGCTAGGATCTCTCGCAATCTCCTGTATGGGGTCCTGACTCTCCACCAAAGCGGCACGTCACAAACCCTGTCCAACAAGCCCACTCTATATAACTGTATGAAAAAGCCATTCAGTTATCTTTGGCTCTCCCATAGATATATATGGGGGGGGGGGGAGTGTAGGCCGCCACTTCGAGGGGTCATGATGCACCGCTCCGGCAGAGATCCGGGGGCCCCATTAGGAGATCGTGGGGGGTTCCATCGGTCAGGCCCCCTTGATCTAAAACTTATTCCCTATCCTTTGGAAAGGGAGCAAGTTTTTAGGTATGCGATATGTCCTTTCAGTAACTTTTCAACTTGTAGTGGTAACTAATTTATCAATTGTGAATGTCGCACACAATGTCACGAACCCCCTCCAAAAAGTTGCCCTGGTCAGGTCAGACCTGTCTTACAAAACTGCCTTTGGAAAGCACTTTTAACCTCTTAAGGACACATGACGTAAGGGGAACGTCATATGTCCGCTCCCGATCTATAACGCGGGGCGCACGGCATTGATCGCGGTGCCGCGCGCTATTAACCCTTTAGACGCAACGTACAAAGTTGAACGCCGCGTCTAAAGTGAAAGTATGCCGGTTAGCTCAGTGGGCTGTTCAGGATAGCCGCGGCGAAATCGTGGCATCCCGAACAGCTTACAGGACAGCAGGAGGGTCTCTACCTGCCTCCTCGCTGTCCAATCGCCGAATGACTGCTCAGTGCCCGAGATCCAGGCATGAGCAGTCAAGCGGCAGAATCATCGATCAGTGGTTTCCTATGAGAAACCAGTGATCAATGTAAAAGATCAGTGTGTGCAGTGTTATAGGTCTCTATGGGAGCTATAACATTGCAAAAAAAAAAGTGAAAAAAAAAGTGAATAAAGATCATTTAACCCCTTCCCTATTAAAAGTTGGAATCACCCCCCTTTTCCCAAAAAAAAAAAAACATAGTGTAAATAAAAATAAACATATATGGTATCACCGCGTGCGTAAATGTCCGAATTATAAAATATATATTGTTAATTAAACCGCACGGTCAATGGCGTACGCCAAAAAAAATTCCGAAGTCCAAAATTGTGCATTTTTGGTCACTTTTTAAATCTTTAAAAAATGAATAAAGTCCTATCAATGCAAAAATGGTACCGCAAAAAATTTCAGATCACAACGCACAAAATGAGCCTTCATACCGAGCCATACGCGCAAAAATTTAAAAATTATAGGGGTCAGAAGATGACAATTTTAAACGTATTCATTTTCCTGCATGTAGTTATGATTTTTTCCAGAAGTACGACAAAATCAAACCATATAAGTAGGGTATCATTTTAATCTTATGGACCTACAGAATAAAGATAACGTGTCACTTTTACCGAAAAATGGACTACGTAGAAACGTGGGCAAAATGACTGATTTCATTACAAAGAAGAATTGGTGGCGCAAAAAATAAGCCATCATATGGATTTTTAGGTGGAAAATTGAAAGAGTTATGATTTTTTAAAGGCAAGGAGGAAAAAATTAAAATGCAAAAACGGAAAAACCCTCGGTCCTTAAGGGGTTAAAAAGTTGCACAAAAAGGCTTTTTTGTGTGTAGAAAGGATGAATCATTCAAAATAGTGTTCTGAAATTATCTATTGTTCTTTGTTTACATGCGCTAAAAAAAAAAAAAGACTCATAAATAACTTACCAAAGACAATTTTTATAAATCTCTCCCAATGTCATCAGATGATTTCTTTGGGGGCCATAAAAAAACAAAAACAAAACATGTAGCATTTTTCTCCGATTACAGACTTGCTGCAACGTAATCTACTTGCATACTCCTTTCTGTGGAAAATCTGCAGTAGATAATGTATGTGGAGCACATGGGTGGGTTACCTGAGAGTTTCCAACAGCCGGTTTACCATGGGAAAAATATGCAGCAGACCCCGCAGAGGTCAGTGTAATTTGCTGCGGAGATTCCACTGTAAAAAACCTGCAGTGGAAAACTTATGGGTAATCCGCTTACGTAAACTTAACCCCTTAAGGACAATGGACGTACTCCTACGCCCCCGTTTCCAAGTCCTTAAGGACCGAGGACGTAGGAGTACGTCCTGTCCTTTCCCGGCCCCCCGCCGCTAGCCGGAGGGGAGCCGGTGCCCGATGCCTGCTGAAATCGTTCAGCAGGCATCGCGGCATATCGCCCAGGGGGGTCATTATGTCCCCCCATGTCGGCGATGGCCGCAGATCGCTGGACAATTCAGTCCAGCGATCTGCGGCGATTCCGGGTCAATCGGGTCTCCAGTGACCCGGTGACCCGGAATTACTGGCTGATCGGGGCCGTCGGAGACGGCCCCGAACAGCCAGAGCCTGCAGGGGTGAGGTGGCGCTGGTGCCACCTCACGATCGCCCTGATTCGTCGGCCGGATTACCGGCCGACCAATCAGGGCGCCTGCTGCGGGTGTCACTCCCGCACCCGCTCCGCCCCTCTTCCGAAGGACGTGAGCGGGTGCGGGACGTGCACCCCTGGTGCTGGAGACCCCGATCCCCGGCATTAATGTTGGGATCGGGGCCCCAGGAGCGACGACGGCGGCGGCGGCAGGACTGACCTGTGCTGCGATCAAGCAGCAGCAGGAGGTGAGTGACAGCCTCCTGCTGTTGCTTAGCAACAGCTCCCAGCATGCAAAAAGGGCATGCAGGGAGCTGTAGTTATGCAACAGGAGGAGGCAGACCACCACAACTCCCAGCATGCACTTATGGGCATGCTGGGACTTATGGTTTTGCAACAGCTGGAGGCACATTCTTTCTATGGAAAAGTGTACCTTCAGCTGTTGTGTAACTACAACTCCCAGCTTGCACAAACAGCTTAAGTGCATGCTGGGAGTTGTAGTGGTGCATCTGCTGGTTGCATAACTAAAAATCCCAGCATGCCCGTTGGCTGTCGGTGACTGCTGAGAGTTGTAGTTTTGCAACAGCTGAAGGCACACTGAGTTAAGTAGCAAACCAGTGTGTCTCCAGCTGTTGCATAACTACAATCCCCAGCATCCCCAGCCAAAGTAGTATGCCTCCCGCTGTTGCATAACTACAACACCCAGCATGCCCTTCCGCTGTCCGTACATGCTGGGGGTTGTAGCTTTTGCAACAGCTGAAGGCACACTGGTTGCAAAACACTGAGTTTGTTGCCAAACTCGGTGTTTCACAACCTGTGTGTCTCCAGCTGTTGCAAAACTACAACTCCCAGCATGCACTGATAGACCGTACATGCTGGGAGTTGTAGTTTTGCAACAGCTGGATGTCCCCCCCCCCCCCAATGTGAATGTACAGGGTACACTTACATGGGCGGAGGATTACAGTAAGTATCCGGCTGCAAGTTTGAGATGCAGCAAATTTTCTGCTGCAGCTCAAGCTGCCAGCGAGAAACTACTGTGAACCCCCCGCCCGTGCGACTCTACCCTAAAAACACTACACTACACTAACACAAAATAAAATAAAAAGTAAAAAAACACTACATATACACATACCCCTACAATAAAAATGAAAAACGTCTGGTACGCCACCGTTTCCAAAACGGAGCCTCCAGCTGTTGCAAAACTACAACACCCAGCATGCACTTATAGACCCTACATGCTGGGAGTTGTAGTTTTGCAACAGCTGGATGTTCCCCCCCCCCCCCCCCCAATGTGAACGTACAGGGTACACTCACACGGGCGGAGGATTACAGTAAGTATCCGGCTGCAAGTTTGAGCTGAGGCAAATTTTCTGCCGCTGCTCAAACTGCCAGCGAGAAACTACTGTGAACCCCCTGCCCGTGCGACTGTATCCTAAAAACACTACACTACACTAACACAAAATAAAATAAAAAGTAAAAAACACTACATATACACATACCCCTACACAGCCCCCCTCCCCAATAAAAATGAAAAACGTCTGGTACGCCACTGTTTCCAAAACGGAGCCTCCAGCTGTTGCAAAACAACTACTCCCAGTATTACCAGACAGCCACTGACTGTCCAGGCATGCTGGGACTTTTACAACAGCTGGAGGCACCCTATTTGGGAATCACTGGCGTAGAATACCCCTATGTCCACCCCTATGCAAGTCCCTAATTCAGGCCTCAAATGCGCATGGCGCTCTCACTTTGGAGCCCTGTCGTATTTCAAGGCAACAGTTTAGGGTCACATATGGGGTATCGCCGTACTCGGGAGAAATTGTGTTACAAATTATGGGGGGTATTTTCTGCTATTACCCTTTTTAAAAATCTAAAATTTTTGGGAAACCAACATTTTAGATAATTTTTTTTTTTTTTTTTTACATATGCAAAAGTTGTGAATCACCTGTGGGGTATTAAGGTTCACATTACCCCTTGTTACGTTCCCCGAGGGGTCTAGTTTCCAAAATGGTATGCCATGTGTTTTTTTTTGCTGTCCTGGAACCATGGGGGCTTCCTAAATGCGGCATGCCCTCAGAGCAAAATTTGCTTTCAAAAAGCCAAATGTGACTCCTCCTCTTCTGAGACCTGTAGTGCGCCAGCAGAGCACTTCTCACCCCCATATGGGGGTGTTTTCTGAATCGGGAGAAATTGAGCTTCAAATTTTGGGGGGTATTTTCTGCTATTACCCTTTTAAAAAATGTAAAAATTTTGGGAAACCAAGCATTTTAGGTTAAAAAAAATGTTTTTTTTTTTACATATGCAAAAGTCGTGAAACACCTGTGGGGTATTAAGGTTCACATTACCCCTTGTTACGTTCCACGAGGGCTCTAGTTTCCAAAATGGTATGCCATGTGTTTTTTTTTTGCTGTTCTGGCACCATAGGGGCTTCCTAAATGCGGCATGTCCCCAGAGCAAAATTTGCTTTCAAAAAGCCAAATGTGACTCCTTCTCTTCTGAGACCTGTAGTGCGCCAGTAGAGCACTTCTCACCCCCATATGGGGTGTTTTCTGAATCGGGAGAAATTGGGCTTCAAATTTTGGGGGGTATTTTCTGCTATTACCCTTTTTAAAAATGTAAAAATTTTGGGAAACCAAGCATTTTAGGTAAAAAAAAAAATTTTTTTTAACATATGCAAAAGTCGTGAAACACCTGTAGGGTATTAAGGTTCACTTTACCCCTTTTTACGTTCCCCGAGGGGTCTGGTTTCCAAAATGGTATGCCATTTGTTTTTTTTTTTGCGGTTCTGGCACCATAGGGGCTTCCTAAATGTGGCATGCCCCCAGAGCAAAATTTGCTTTCAAAAAGCCAAATGTGACTCCTTCTCTTCTGAGACCTGTAGTGCGCCAGCAGAGCACTTTTCACCCCCATATGGGGTGTTTTCTGAATCGGGAGAAATTGGGCTTCAAATTTTGGGGGGTATTTTCTGCTATTATCCTTTTTAAAAATGTAACATTTTTGGGAAACCAAGCATTTTAGGTAAAACATTTTTTTTTTTTTTTACATATGCAAAAGTCGTGAATCACCTGTGGGGTATTAAGGTTCACTTTACCCCTTGTTACGTTCCCTGAGGGGTCTAGTTTCCAAAATGGTATGCCATGTGTTTTTTTTTTGCTGTCCTGGCACCATAGGGGCTTCCTAAAGGTGACATGCCCCCCAAAAACCATTTGACGCTCCTTCCCTTCTGAGCCCTCTACTGCGCCCGCCGAACAATTAACATAGACATATGAGGTATGTGCTTACTCGAGAGAAATTGGGTTTCAAATACAAGTAAAAATTTTCTCCTTTTTACCCCTTGCAAAAATTCAAAAATTGGGTCTACAAGAACATGCGAGTGTAAAAAATGAAGATTGTGAATTTTCTCCTTCACTTTTCTGCTATTCCTGTGAAACACCTAAAGGGTTAATACACTTATTGAATGTCATTTTAAATACTTTGGGGGGTGTAGTTTTTATAATGGGGTCATTTATGGGGTATTTCTAATATGAAGACCCTTCAAATCCACTTCAAACCTGAACTGGTCCATGAAAAATAGCGAGTTGGAAAATTTTGTGAAAAATTTCCAAATTGCTGCTGAACTTTGAAGCCCTTTGGTGTCTTCCAAAAGTAAAAACTCATAAATTTTATGATGCAAACATAAAGTAGACATATTGTATATGTGAACCCAAAAATGTTTTATTTTGAATATCCATTTTCCTTACAAGCAGAGAGCTTCAAAGTTAGAAAAATGCAAAATTTTCATTTTTTTCATCAAATTTTGGGATTTTTCACCAAGAAAGGATGCAAGTTACCATAAAATTTTACCACTAAGTTAAAGTAGAATATGTCACGAAAAAACAATCTCGGAATCAGAATGATAACTAAAAGCATTCCAGAGTTATTAATGTTTAAAGTGACAGTGGTCAGAATTGCAAAAAACGCTCTGGTCCTTAAGGTGTAAAATGGCCTGGTCCTTAAGGGGTTAAGGTCGATTTCTTCTAAAAAAAAAAAAAATTGGGAGCCAAAGTCGCTAGAGTATTCATAAGAAAATGGAAATATAAAGGAAGACTTATATCTGAATAGTTGCATAGTTTGTAAGGTTAAAAAAATAAATAAATAAATAAAAAGATAACCATGCATTAAGTTCAACCAATAACCCTACTGTGTTGATCCATAAGAAGGCAAGAAAAAAAAAAGAGAGTTCCATAGTCTCACTGCTCTTATAGTAAAGAATCTCCGTCTGTGATGATGGTGAAACCTTCTTTCCATTGGATCCACTACTGGTGTGGGCAAACACCTGCCAAGTGGAAACATAACCTAACACCTGCATTTTTTCTAGTTTTTTTTTCATCCAATAGTGGTCATCTAATCGAGCAGCGCTTTATAAAAACTGGGTGTCAGAACACATTAGTGCAGCAGTGGCAGTCACCGGGTGTGTTGCGAAATGTACCCAGCACTTGTTTTTTTTCTACATTCTGTAAACATCAGACAACTAAAGTATCAACAGAAGTATCGACAACATAAACTGAACAAGTTGCAGCCTCGCCCAGAGCATTTCTTAACAGCCCTCTAGGGACTGCGTATATGGGATATGTGTCTGATCACAGTCTCCTGAACTGGGCCCAACTCACCTCCCTGAGCACTCTGGCCGCCACCTTCCGAGATGTACTGGTTCTGGGAGTGACGGCCCGCTCAGCCAATCACCGGGACAATGCTATAGCTCGTGAATGACTGAGCAACCCGTCACTGAGGAGACTAGTACATCTCGGAAGGGGAAGGCCAGAGTGCTAATGAAGGCGAGCCCATGATCAGACACTTATCTCCATATTTCCTGATAGTGGATACATTTTCAAAAACTGAAGTTCCCCTTTAATCATGTTTTTTTTTTGTTAGAAAGGTCCCAGCATTTGGATACCCACAATGATAGAGGTCATCACCCCACGATCACAGCAGTAGAACTCCCTGCAATTAGACACTTATCCCCATCTACAGGATAGGGGATATGTTTTTACAAACTGGAGTTCCCCTTTAACCATGTTTCTCGTTTAAAAGGTCCCAGCAGTCATATTCTTCTGCAATCACAGCAGTCGGACCCCCTGTGATCAAAGCAATCGGACCCCCTGCGATCACATTTAGGGATGAGCGAATCGAATCTGATTAATTGGAATTCATCACGAATTTCAGGAAAAATTTGATTCTTAATGAATGCTAATATTACCGCGATTCGATCGCGCAAATCACTTACTTGAACTCCATTTAGTGCAGCCCAGGCTCCAGGGGCCGCGTGTATAAAATGTCGGATCCACATGTGAGGACATGGGGCAAGGAATCCTGGGAAGGCGGGAACAAGGGTCAGCGGGATGACCACCCCTGTGATGTCACAGCCGTTTATAAAATCTACAGTCATCTTGCTGCAAGTCAAATCAGTGTTCTATTACAGATAGAGAGGACAGACATCAGTGTGTGTTGCACAGAAAAGCATTTTTACAACAGCGATTCACCTCCCAGCAACATCAGCGATCTGTTACAGAGAGAGAGGGACCGAAAGCAGTGTGCTTGCACAGAAAAGCATTTTTAAAGCAGCGATTCATCCTCCCAGTCACATTTGCGTTCTATTGCAGAGAGGGACAGAGAGCAGTGTGTGTTGCACAGAAAAGATTTTTTTACAGCTGCAATTCACCTCAAGCCCAAATCCAGCCTAGAAGCACTGATAGATTGAAAGAGAAAGTGCAATTTTGGTTGTAGTAAACAGCGACTGTGTGCTGCAGCACTGGTGTGTACAACAGCTGAAAAGCTAATAGTAGCCAGCAAGTTATGGTGAGCAGAGCACTAAAAGTGTATTGTCCTCTATTAAGTGTAACCTTTGCATACATCTATGTGGTGTACCATTTTGTTCCTGTTAAAGTCTTAAGGGCCAAGATACAGTGAAAGGCCAGTGAAAAGTACATACCTGCTGGTGTTGTAAACAAATACTGCTTTAGGCGTACTGGGGTGCATTGTCCTCCCCTCATGTGCATCCCACATACAGTACAGACCAAAAGTTTGGACACACCTTCTCATTCAGAGTTTTCTTTATTTTCATGACTATGAAAATTGTAGATTCACACTGAAGGCATCAAAACTATCTATTAACACATGTGAAATTATATACATAACAAAAAAGTGTGAAACAACTGAAAATATGTCATATTCTAGGTTCTTCAAAGTAGCCACCTTTTGCTTTTATTACTACTTTGCACACTCTTGGCGTTCTCTTGTTGAGCTTCAAGAGGTAGTCGCCTGAAATGGTTTTCACTTCACAGGTGTGCTGGTGTGGAGGAGGAGGTGTGATGGTGTGGGGGTGCTTTGCTGGTGACACTGTTGGGGATTTATTCAAAATTGAAGGCATACTGAACCAGCATGGCTACCACTGCATCTTGCAGCGGCATGCTATTCCATCCAGTTTGCGTTTAGTTGGACCATCATTTATTTTTCAACAGGACAATGACCCCAAAAATACCTCCAGGCTGTGTAAGGGCTATTTGACCAAGAAGGAGAGTGATGGAGTGCTGCGCCAGATGACCTGGCCTCCACAGTCACCGGACCTGAACCCAATCAAGATGGTTTGGGGTGAGCTGGACCGCAGAGTGAAAGCAAAAGGGCCAACAAGTGCTAAGCATCTCTGGGACTGTTGGAAGACCATATCAGGGGACTACCTCTTGAAGCTCATCAAGAGAATGCCAAGAGTGTGCAAAGCAGTAATTAAAACAAAAGGTGGCTACTTTGAAGAACCTAGAATATGACATATTTTCAGTTTTTCCACACTTTTTTTGTTATGTATATAATTCCACATGTGTTAATTCATAGTTTTGATGCCTTCAGTGTGAATCTACAATTTTCATAGTCATTAAATTAAGAAAACTCTGAATGAGAAGGTGTGCCCAAACTGTTGGTCTGTAAGTACATCTAAGTGGTGTACCATTTTGCTCCAGTTAAAGTCTTAAAGGGGTACTCCGGTAGAAAACATTTTATTTTATTTTATTTTTTTTATCAACTGGTGCAAGAAAATTTAACAGATTTGTAAATTACTTCTATTAAAAATCTTATTCCTTACAGTACTTATCAGCTGCTGAATACTTCAGAGGAAATTCTTTTCTTTTTGGAACACAGAGTTCTCTGCTGACATCATGACCACAGTGCTCTCTGCTGACAACTCTGTCCATTTTAAGAACTGTCCAGAGTAGGAGAAAATCCCCATAGAAAATACATGCTGCTCTTGATAGTTCCTAAATTGGACAGAAATGTCTGCAGAGAGCACTGTGGCCATGATGTGAGCAGAGAGCACTGTGTTCAAAAAATAAAATAATTTCCTCTGTAGTATTCAGCAGCTAATAAGTACTGGAAGGATTAAGATTTTTTAATAGAAGTAATTTACTAATCTGTTTAACTTTCTGGCACCAGTTGATTAAAAAAATAAAGTTTTCCACTGGAGTACCGCTTTAAGGGCCAAGATACTATGAAAGGTCAGCCAAAAATACACACTTGCTGGTGTTGTAGACAAATACTGTTTTAAGCATACTGGAGCACATTGTCCTCCCTCATAAGTGCATATCACATACATACATTTAACGGGTGTACCATTTTGTTCCTGTTAAAGTCTTAAGGGCCTAGATACTGTGAATGGCCAGCCAAAAGTACACACCTGCTGGTGTTGTAGACAAATATTGTTTTAAGCATACTGGAGCGCATTGTCCTCCACTCATAAGTGCATATCACATATGTACATCTAAGTGGTGTACCATTTTGTTCCTGTTAAAGTCTTAATGGCCTAGATACTGTGAAAGGCCAGCCAAAAGTACAAACCTGCTGGTGTTGTAGACTAATACTGTTTTAAGCGTACTGGAGCACATTGTCCTCCCCTCATAAGTGCATACCGCATACATACATCTAAGTAATGTACCACTTTGTTCCTGTTAAAGTCTTAAGGGCCTAGATACTGTGAAAGGCCAGTCAAAAGTGCACACCTGCTGGTGTTGTAGACAAACACTGTCTTAAGCGTAGTGGAACATATTGTACTCCCCTCATATACGCACTAAGTATGCCAGACTGAGAAGTGCCAGGACGTGCGCAGAGGAACGGCAGAGACCTAAATTCATCAGGCAGAGGTCGCAGCAGACTAGGAGCAAGAGGCAGCAGGAGTTACAGCGAGAGGCCTGAGCTCCCCGTTTCAGCTAGCAGTCATGTCTCGACCAGCAACCCATCTGCCGTCATCGATTGATTAACACGGTCATCTACTTCATCACAAGTGACATCTGACACCACCAGTCAACAGTCGGTGGGTTCCTCATACACAACCTTCAGTTGACATGCCCCGGGAGCAGTCCCTGTCCTCCCATTGCCTCTGTCCTATGCTGTTCCCTAACCCACAGAACTATCTTATGCTCTGTGTTCAGCTCCACTATTTAATGAGGACGATCTACTCGAGGACAGTCAGCAGCTACTGCCCAGCCAAAAAGTAGAGAAGACATCCGCCGCTTCCTCAGCTCTGCAGGCAAGTAGTCATGAGGAGAGTGGCATGGGAGGTGGTGTTGCGAGCATTCAGGCTCCTGAAGTAGACAGTGTTGAGGTAACTGAGTCAGTGACGTGCAGACACAACTCGATCATGATTTGGGAGCCGGGTGCAGAAGGGGCTTCATCATTATCAGGAGAAGAGGGTTGCGAGTTGCCCGTGAGGCAGCAGCTGAGCCAGCAAGTACCATGGATGGCAGTCAGCATGGCGGCAGAAGTGGAAAGTCTGGAGCCAAGGGTGCCCAGGGTAGACCACCTGCTTTTCGGCAGCCTACCTTCCCAGGCGGTAGAGGAACAGGAGTTCCTGGAGTCGGCAGCAGTAGCAGTTAATCAGTGCGGACTGTTGGTGGGAAAATCAGAATGGCAGTCAAATGGCAGTTTTTCATCAAGCATCTAGAGTTTGTTAACCTGGCCACATGCAAGATGTGTCAGCAGAAGATGAAGCGTGGCCAGGGTCCCAATGTTGGCACCACGGCCCTGCGTCAACATAAGCAACGTCACCATTAAGCGGCACTGAAGTATCATGGCTCTGATGTGGTGGTCCAGACTCCTGCATCACCCAGTGGCACGTCGCTCCCTCTTTCAGCCACCCAAGGCTCCACCACCTCAGCCGACGGGAGCTGTGTGTCATACCCATCTTCTGTCGCTTCAGATGCTCCAGCTCCTCCTACTTTTAGTCAGTCATTCTGCCAGCAGTCCATCGGCTAAGCCATGTCCAAGAGTCAACAGTATGCACCCACTCATCCAATGGCACAGAAGCTGAATGTGCTCCTGTCCAAGTTGCTGGTGCTGCAGTCCCTCCCTTTTCAAACTAAAAGTAATTTTCACCATCAGGGCATGCTGAGAGTTGTAGTTTTGTAACAGATGGTGAGTCACAAGTACCAAGTCATTGCCTTTAGTGTATCATTCTGTAAATAATGCTCTACAATCATCCATATGATACGCCTGCCAGGAAAAAAAATAAAAAAAAGAAACACATAAATTTCTCCACTTACACATTACGTCGGCATTATTTGCTCACTAGGCATCTGTACAGTCTCCCACTTTGTATTTGTGTTTAAATTCGGAATTCAAAATGAAAAATAACAGCTTGTGAAGTCGTCGTAAATTTAGATATTGTCAGACAGCTCTCTGGCGCCTTTCCAAAAATAATCTTGGAAATACAAGTTGGATCCTAAACAATATTTAGTCTTTGTTATGATATTTTAATTATCGCTGCTTTCAATTTGAGAGTGCACACAATGTGATGCCGGCTCCGCTCGCACTGTACGGGAGATGCCAGATCTTGGCTTCTTTAAATGGCGCCACACACACCACACATAATAATGTGAGATCAAGTCAGGATAAGTGCGGTCGTTTCCAGAGCCATAAAGCCGACATTGTGCTTGTGCACGGGGCGGAATCTTCTTAATTAGGAAGAGGAAATTTTAGCCAAAGTCAATTTCTGTCATCTCCCATAGAACAATGTGTGGCTCATCTGATTTGTACTCTTTTTATCCATTTCAGTCTATCGGTCCTATTCACTGCTGCATGTAATACATACTACCTGTAACATTTCAATAACTATGTTACATAACCCCATTATGTCTACAAAGGATAGCTTGTTACAGATATATCCATAAAGGGGAAGTCATCCTTAAAGGGGTACTCCGGTGGAAAAAAATATATTTTTTAAATCAATTGGTGCCAGAAAGTTAAACAGATTTGTAAATTACTTCTTAATCCTTCCAGTACTTATCAGCTGCTGTATGCTACAGAGAAAGTTCTATTCATTTTTTAATTTCTTTTCTATCTGACCACAATGCTCTCTGCTGACACCTCTGTCCATGTCAAGAACTGTCCAGAGCAGGAGCAAATCCCCATAGCAAACCTCTCCTGCTCTGGACAGCTCCTGTTTAACTTTCTCCCACCAGTTGATTTAAAATACATTGTTTTCCACCAGAGTACCCCTTTAACCATAACTCCTTAACTAAAAATGGGAATAGTCATCATGTAAATAACATTAAAGTCCTTAACACTTATGATGGCATTGAATATTTACGGATAAAAATGTCTTGGAAAGTAGAAGATTATTACAAATTAAATCTTGGTCCATTGATGGAAAAATTGTAGATTGGAATAAAATGCCAATGAGTATGGCGGACAGAATATCACCAAGCAAAATGATAACTCTTCCATGGTGTTATACTTTTTAAGGGCATCACCTGGCTGGATAAAGGATAAATTCTTTAAAGGGCTGGAGGGAATAATTAAAGGAGTAGTCCAGTGGTGATTCAGTGGTGAGCAACTTATCCCCTATCCTAAGGATAGGGGATAAGTTGCAGATCGCGGGGGGTCCGACCGCTGGGGCCCCCTGCGATCTCCTGTACGGAGCCCCGACAGCCCGCTGGAAGGGGGCGTGTCGACCTCCGCACGAGGCGGCGGCCGACACGCCCCCTCAATACAACTCTATGGCAGAGCCGAAGCGCTGCCTTCGGCAATCTCCGGCTCTGCCATAGAGATGTATTGAGGGGGCGTGTCGGCCGCCGCCTCGTGCGGGGGTCGACACCCGCTATCTCGGTGGAGAGCCGGGGCCCCGTACAGAGAGATCGCAGGGGGCCCCAGCGGTCGGACCCCCCGCGATCTCAAACTTATCCCCTATCCTTAGGATAGGGGATAAGTTTTTCACCACTGGACTACCCCTTTAATGACTTAGTTTGGGAAAGGAAAAGAGTAAGGATAAAACAATTGTTCCTTAACCCCCCTGTGTAGGAGGGTGGCTTGGGTATACCGAACTTTCAATTCTATTACATTGCTCCACAGCTGAGTTTCGTTGTGGAGGAAGAAGCGATGATTAAATCATTGTTTGGCTCTTGGGGAAAAAGGGTACAAAATGGAGTATGGAACTTCTTATTGTTGCAGGAAGTTAAGTAGAGTTTGGGGGTATATAAGGAAATTTACAGGGGTTAAAGGGAGTGTGCATTGCACTTTAGTATGGAATAATAGTTATTTTCCTGAATTTTGGAAACTTGACAGATATGTGAACTTGTCTAATTATGGAATTAAAAAAAGTAAGGCATTTGGTGAGAGAGGGGAGACTTTTGACAAGGGAAAACTTGGGTACAGGTACGGAATGAAAGGAGAACTTAGGTTCACAAATGTACAGGTCAGTAATGCTTTCATGAAGGATAGGAAGAACCCTGATGGGAAATCTTAAATCATAGTACAGTGACCCCCTCGACCTACGATGGCCCCGATCGAAATGATAATTTCAACATGCGATGGCCTCTCAGAGGTCATCGCATGTTGTAGGCAGCATCAACGTACGATGCTTTTTTATGTCGGGGCCATTGCATAAACGGCTATCCGGCAGTGCTGACTGCTTCAGCTGCCGCCGGATAGCCGTTTACGGTGCCCCGTGGGCTCCGGTGATGGTCACTTACCTGTCCTCGGGGCTCCGGCGCGTCCTCTTTGGGATTTCCTTGCATCGTCGGCGCTCTCCATCGACGTCATCACGTCGCTGCGCACGCCGTCCCGTCATCCAATAGGAGCGGCGTGCATAGTGACGTGATGGCGGCGACGTGAGATCGAGGATGCCGGGGAAGCAGAGGCCTTGCCGGAGCGGCGGGGACACCTCGGGGATGTGGCGACAGCGATGGAGGGCGACATCCCGGGCAGCGGTGACGAGCGGTGACGGTCCGGAGCGGCGGGGACACGTGAGTACAACTTCCTATGCCAGTGGTCTTTAACCTGCGGACCTCCAAATGTTGCAAAACTACAACTCCCAGCATCCCCGGACAGCCAACGGCTGTCCGGGCATGCTAGGTGTTGTAGTTTAGCAACATCTGGAGGTCCGCAGGTTGTAGACCACTGTCCTATACTTTACATTGCATGGATCCCTCAACATGCAATGGTTTCAACAAACAATGGTCCGTTTGGAACGGATTACCATCGTATGTTGAGGGACCACTGTACATTTGATTTATTATTGAACGTGGGTGAGTCAAAAATGTTGTTGGGGAAGATTTATAAAATTTTGTTTGAGCACAGGAGGAGGGAATTGGTGCCAAAGAGTAGGGGAAAATGGGGGGAAGAAGTTGGTGGTCTAGATGATGATGATTGGAGAGAAATATATATGAGCTGTAAATATGAATCACAAAGTATCACAAATTAAAATGACCCACAGGACTTACTACACCCCGGAATCGCTATTTAGGATGGGGAAGAGAGGTTAATCAACATGCCCAAGATGTAATATGGAGGGCGCGGATTTTGGGCATATGATCTGGAAATGTGAGAAGATCCATAATTTTTGGAGAGAAGTATTTAAAAAATTAACTCAAGCCTTTCGACCAACCTAAAATGTGACATAGATATTCGGTGTTGGGGATGGGATTAAAAGGGGTATTGAATAAAGGGATGATACTGAAGTTATTATGTATGGCCCGAATTATGATTCTTAGGCATTGGTTTTCCTCATCTACACCCCAAATTAAGGAGTGGAGTGCACTGGTTAATAAAACTGAAGGGTTTTAGTTAATATATTAAAGTGACAAGAAAAAAGGTGGCAGGGTCGCCGGGGACTGAAAGAAATGGAATTAAAACCATGCCAGACTGAGGGATTGGGGGGGGGGGAGTAGGAGGGAGGGGAGATATTAATAATTATTTATATATATATATATATATATATATATATATATATATATATTTATTTTGCAAAGTCAGCGCTTCGGCTAGACACGCCGGCCGTGAGCGCTCTTCTATCATGTCCCTGCTGTCGGCGGGGCTGGGGTTCGCATCGCGGCACGCACCCGAATGCGAGCTCCAGCCCGTCACTCACCTCCCTGGTCTTCCATGTTCTCAGTCCGGGCGCGCGTGCCCCCGCCTCCTAGGGTGCGCATGCGCTGCAGCTCTGTGATTTAAAGGGCCAGTATGCCCTTATTAGTGTTTTCACCTGTTCCTTCCCTATAAGTGTGTGCACCTCACACTGCCCTGTGCCGGATCTTTGTCGCCCTAGTGCCTGAGAGAAAGCTACTGTGTTCCTTTGATCCTGTCTATCCGAGTACCTGATCCTTGTTCTTTGACCTGACCCTGCTACTGTGCCGCATGCCCTGACCTTCAGCTATCCTGACCTCATCTTGTCCTTATCCATCTGTACCACGCTTCATCCCAGCTACCTGTGTGGATGAGTTGTGCCAGGAGTACCGACCTGGGTGCTGCCTGCCAAAGCAAGACCATATGTGATGGATTTTTTTTTTTTTTTTATAAACTATAAAAAAAAGAAATAAAAGGTTATTCTTGGTCTTCATAAACAGTCTTGATCTTGAAGAAGAACAAAGCTAAAGGCGCATTTACACTACCTATTTTTGAGAAGAATTCTGTTCTGGAATTCCGCTTAGAAAAACAGTGCAGCAGCCTCCCATTGTTATCAATGGCATTCAGCTGCAGCATTAACACTACAGAATTTCCACCATGGAAATTCCGGACCCCAAACTTTGCCGAAAGAACCAACATGTTCATTTAAAAAAATAAAAATATAGAAATACGGTTGGGTACAGCAAAGGGGGGTGCAGACAATTGTCAAATCTAATGCAAGAAACCACAAGGAACAGCTAGTAAATAATGTACAGTTACAATGCACTACTTAAACACTTAAACAACACAATGTAACTCCAAGTCAATGACACTTCTGTGAAATCACACTGTCCACTCAGGAAGAAACACTGATTGACAATCAATTTCACATGCTGTTGTGCACATGGAACAGAACAGGTGGACATTATAGGCAATTAGCAAGACACCCCCAATAAAGGAGTGGTTCTGCAGGTGGTGACCACAGACCACTTCTCAGTTTCTGTGCTTCCTGGCTGATGTTTTGGTCCCTTTTGAATGCTGGTGGTGCTTTCACTCTAGTGGTAGCATGAAACGGAGTCTACAACCCACACAAGTGGCTCAGGTATAGCAAATTATCCAGGATGGCACATCAATGTGAGCTGTGGCAAGAAGGTTTGCTGTGTTTGTCAGCGTAGTGTCCAGAGCATGGTGGCGCTACCAGGAGACAAGCCAATACAACAGGTGATGTGGAAGAGGCCGTAGGAGGGCAACAACTCAGCAGCAGGACTGCAACATCCACCTTTCTGCAAAGAGGAGCAGGAAGAGCACTGCCAGAGCCCTGCACAATGACCTCCAGCAGGCCACAAATGTGCATGTGTCCACTCAAACGGTCAGAAACAGACTCCATGAGGGTGGTATGAGGGCCCGACGTTCACAGGTGGGGGTTGTGCTTACAGCCCAACACCATGCAGGATGTTTGGCATTTGCCAGAAAACACCAAGATTGGCAAATTCGCCACTTGCTCCCTGTGCTTTTCACAGATGAAAGCAGATTCACACTGAGCACATGTGACAGATGTGAGAGTCTGTACATGCCGTGGAGAACATTCTGCTGCCTGCAACATCCTCCAGCATGACCGGTTTGGCAGTGGTTCAGTAATGGTGTGGGGTGGCATTTCTTTGGGGGGCCGCACAGCCCTCCATGTGCTTGCCAGAGGTAGCCTGACTGCCATTAGGTACCGAGATGAGATCCTCAGACCCCTTGCGAGACCATATGCTGGAGCGGTTGGCCCTGGGTTCCTCCAAGACAATGCTAGACCTCATGTGGCCAGAGTGTGTCAGCAGTTTTTTACCCAAATATTCTTGGTAAAATGAGGGTGCGTGTGTATGCATGCGTATACCCCGATACACTGTTTCTGACCCCGCAGAAGCCCCCAGGAAAGGCAGGGGGAGAGAGGCCGTCACTGCCCGCTTCTCTCCCCTAGCCTTTCCTGGGGTCTAGAGCCCTGCTGCCACCGCTTCTCTCCCCCAGGCTATTGGCGCCGCTGCCCCTTCTCTCCCCCTGGCTATCGGTGCCGCTGCCCCATTGCCTTCCCCATCCCCGGTTGTATAATTACCTGTTGCCGGGGTCGGGTCCGCGCTGTTTCTGGCCTCCAGTGTGGCATCCCCTGCGTTGTTGCTATGCGCTGTACGGCGCAATGACGAGTGACGTCACTCGTCATTGCGTCTCACAGCGCATAGAAACGACGCAGGGGACGCCACACAGGAGGCCAGAAGCAGCGCGGACCCGTGCCCCTTCTCTCCCCCTGGCTATCGGCGTCGCTGCCCCATTGCCGGCGCTGCTTCTCTCCCCCTGGCTATCGGCGCCGGCAATGGGGCAGCAGCACCGATAGCCAGGGGGAGAGAAGGGGCAGAGGCGCCGATAGCAGGAGGAGAGAAGCGGCGGCAGCAGGGCTCTAGACCCCAGGACAGGCAGGGGCAGAGAAGCCGGCAGCGACGGCAGGTCTCTGCACCTGCAAAAGCCGCTACAGTTCATTGATTTAAAGCGCCCGTTTTAAATCTTTGAACTGCAGCAGCTTATCGGCGTATTACACGCAGATAGACTTTAGGCTAAAACTTTTAGCCTAAAAAATGCGTGTTATACGCCGATAAATACGGTAGTTATGATTTTTTCCAGAAGTACGACAAAATTAAACCTATATAAATAGGGTACCATTTTAACCGTATGGACGTACAGAATAATGATAAGGTGTAATTTTTATGGAAATATGCACTGTGAAGAAATGGAAGCCCCCAAAATTTACAAAATGGCGTTTTTTCTTCAATTTTGTCGCACAATGATTATTTTTTCCGTTTCGCCGTGGATTTTTGGGTAACATGACTAATGTCACTGCAAAGTAGAAATGGTGGTGCAAAAAATAAGCCATAATATGGATTTTTAGATGGAAAATTGAAAGGGTTATGATTTTTAAAAGGTAAGGAGGAAAAAACGAAAATGCAAAACTGAAAAACCCTGTGTCCGTAAGGGGTTATACACAAAGAAAAGACAGACATGGAGGATGTGTGTATAACACCTATTACACTCACACCTATGGATGTAAACAATGGTAAAACAGCTCCAAAAAACAACTGTGTACAAAATATACGCACAGCAAAAACATACAGGGTTCCCAATAAATAAACAATATAATGTGCTATTACTTGTGCACCAAAGTGTCAGTAGCCCAATACTAATGACCAAAACTAAAGTTCCAATCGTAACTAAAAAACAACCTCTGATCCCCTGTGTAAAAAAACCTGCATGAGGAGCTCTTGTGAGGCAAATAAGAGAGGAACGCCATCTGACACCCACAGGGAAGAAAACCCTACGCATTTTGCCACCTCACATTGCGGCTTCCTCAGGAGTATTGTAATTAAACAAGTGTAAGTGTATTAGGTTATACACACATCCTTCCCTCTGATACTTATGTCATTTTAAATGGTTATAAATATCTGTCTTTTCTATGTGTTTAATACAATTTCTATATTTTAAAATTACTTGGTAGTGTGCCCTGTACATTAATTGTTTCACTTTTTAGGTAGAATCCGCCCTAATATTCATTGTAGTGTATTAAGTGCATTTCTCATGGGTCCTAACGCAGGCCCTCGCTCCGGACAGAATGCAGCCTTAAGGCCTTGTTCACAAAGCAGAATTTCTGAGCAAAATCCGGTGGAAAAATTCCACTTGAAGATACTGTTGCAGCAGTCAATCGGATACTAAACCATCTGTGCACATGGCGGAATTTCCGCAGTGAAAAAATCTGCCACGGAAACTTCAATTCCGACCTCCGCAGAAAGAATGGAAAGGTCAATTTATTCCGTGAAGTCCACTCGGAAATGTTTTGGCATCTATGGAAATGGCACATCTTTGAACGGTCCTAACGGTGGAATGTTCTGGCGGCACCCCTTCTGGGAGGACATTCCACAAAAATTAGCCTTAGCGCAGTTTTTTTAATATGTCAACCATATATCTTGGCCTTCAGAAGACCCCCGGCTGAAATGGAAACCCATTGGTACTGGTGATCATATTGCTGGGAAGCTGATGGTGCGAATGGTATAGGGACAATGCTGAGGAGTAGGGGTGATAAGTGATAACTAAACAATATAAAGAATAAATCAAATCAATTGATCCCTTTCTAAAAATGCTCCAGCTGTGAACATAACCAGAACATATGTAGAGGGTTTGGACATAAATGCATATGGGGGGACTTGCACTCTATGTGTCTCAATCAGAGATATTTGTGTGGTTTTGCATATTATTTCTTGCTACATTTGATTTTTCAAATGACCCCCATCACTCCCCCATTTCTCCATTAAAGCGGTAGTTTATCCTGCTCTTTACTTAAAAGATAAGTAAAGATGTGATATTGAACCTTCAGAGGAAGCCGCTTTAACAATCCTTATGATACAAAATATTCTACCATGAAAATTGTATAAACACATGCAACATATGACTCTATTTTTGCAACAATTTGGATGGGGGTGGGGGGTGGGGTAAGCACCAAAAAAATCTAATGTGTGAACACAGCCTCAAGGGAGGTGTATAACTACTATAGATCCCGATCCCTTAGATATAGCAGCAGTATACAGATAGAGCTGGAGGAGAGGTGTATAACTACCATACATGTATATCCTGATCCCATACAGATAGCAGCAGCAGTATACAGATAGAGCTAGGAGTGTAGGGGTCTGGTAGCTAGCAGGAGTGATTGTGTCATCTTGCAGTCCACAGGAAGTCAGCTGACCGATAACTGACCACTTCCTCTGACACTTATAGGGGTACTTTGGAGGGTAAAAAAAAGTTTTCAAATCAACTGGTGCCAGAAAGTTAAACAGATTTGTTAATTACTTCTATATAAAAATCTTAATCCTTCCACTATTTATGAGCTGCTGTATGCGTTAGAGGCAGTTGTGTAGTTCTTTTCCAGTCTAATAACAGTGCTCTCTGCTGTCACCTCTGTCCATGTCAGGAACTGTCCAGAGCAGAATAGGTTTGCTATGGGGATTTGCTCCTGCTCTGGACTGTAACTGGCATGGACAGAGGTGTCAGCAGAGAGCACTGTGGTCAGACAGAAAAGAAATTCAAAAAGAAAAGAGCTTCCTCTGTAATATACAGCAGCTGATAAGTACTGGAAGGATTAAGATTTTTAAATAGTAGTAATTTACAAATCTGTTTAATTTTCAGGCACCATTTTCTGTGGGTTAAACTGGTGATCACATGACCCAGTTGAATTCTTAAAATGCATGGATGCAGCTGGTGCTGAAGGACTAGAGGTGGCATATGTCCATGGAATGAATGTAGGCAAAAAAAAAAGAGTGCTTCTTCAAAGCCACATAAGCTGTAATGCAGAATAGTTCAACATGAAACCCAGGGGCACAACAGCAAACAGGACCCGCAACACTCACTATTACCTGGGCAAATCCTACAGACCCATGGTGGCAACACTGCATAAGAAGGTGTGTGGGGTATACAACCAACAAATACTAACTGTAGAGATATGATGTATGCAGGCTTCCCCATGTTCACTACTTGATAGCAGTGAACGATGAGTGACTTGCGTCCTGCAAGAATACAGCTTTGCATATAATGACATTTCCAGGTGTTATCATACATGTAAGAAATCATGATGTTGATAGGTAAACATACCTTTTACATGAGTCCACTAAAAAGCATCCACAGCTACTGAAGGAAACATTTTCATATCATGTATCTACTTGACTAATGTGAAATCACAGATCTGATCCTACACTGAACTATTGTTTGGAGGTGCAAATGGCAAATCTACGGAGTTCTTAGAATTCCGCAGGACTTACTCAACTTCAAAGAACTAATTTTCTTAGAAACTTTCTCACAAGTAAAATATCCTGTGATGCTGGTTAAATATTGCTCCGCTTAGTAAATTACAGCAGGAGGAGACGGTGCAAAAATAGTAATTAAATAAATGGCAACATTACGGTTTGGCAGGTCATAAATATTCAGAAGCTTTAAGTCTTACACCAAAGCTTCTGAGACAATGCACCATTCATATGGAATAACCAAAAGTTTGTCTTTCAAGACAAAGAGTAAAAAAAATAAGGTCCTCATGTCCTTTAAAACGGAGCACCACTCCCGTCCATAGGTCATGTCTGGTATTGCAGCTCAACTTTAAAAGGAGTTTAGCTGCAATCCTGGGCAGAGCCCATAGGCATAGCGCTATTTCCTAGGAAAATTTAGACTACAATGAAGCAGTGAGAGTCCTCATACCCAATTGGGTACATCTAGAGATGAGCGAATTTTTGAAAAAAATGATTTGGTCGATTCGCCGAATTTCCCTAAAAATTTGTTTCTGTCCGAATTTATTTGCGACAAATCACAATTAGAAAGGGCCATTTCTTGCCTACAGAGAGCCTCAATAGGGGTTTTGTATTGCTGTAACATGCATAGGCGGCATGAGGAGACCACATAGTGGCTGAATTACACAGCCAGGAGTTGTCGGCAGCATATAGTGGCTGAATGACACAGCTTGGCGTTTACAGCAGCATGAGGAGACCATATAGTGGCTGAATGACACAGCCTGGAGGTGGCGGAAGCGTGAGGAGACCATATAGTGGCTGAATGACACAGCCTGGAGGTGGCAAAAGCATGAGGAGAACATACAGTGGCCGAATGACACAGCGTAGAGATGGCAGCAGCATGAGGAGAACGTATAGTGGCTGAATGACACAGCCTGGAATTAGTGGTAACATATATTGGCGGACTGACACAGCCTGAAGTTTGCGGCAGCATGAGGAGAACATATAGTGGCTGAATGGCACAGCATGGAAGTGTCGGAAGCATGAGGAGACCAAATAGCGGCTGAATTACACAGCGTGGAGGGGGCAGCAGCATGAGGAGACAACAAGATGACTGAATGACACAGCCTGGAGTTGGCTATAGCATGAGGAAACCATATAGTGGCTGAATTACACAGCGTGGAGGTGGCAGCAGCATGAGGAGAAAATTTTTTGGCTGAATGACACAGCCTGGAGTTGGCGGCAGCATGAGGAGACCACGTAGTGGCTGAATGACACAGCCTGGAGTGGGCGGCAGAATGTAGTCACTGAATGACACAGCCTGGAGTTTGCAGCAGCATGAAGAGGACAAATAGTGGCTGAATTTCAAAGCCTGGAGGTGGCAGAAGCATGAGGAGACCATATAGTGGCTGAATGACACAGCATGGAGAAGGCAGCAGCATGAAGAAACCACATAGTGGCTGAATGACACAGACTTGCGGTGGCGACAGCATGAGTATGAGCTGCCACTGCTTGACATTAAAGTTACACACGGGAGTCCCTCTATCCGCATGGATCATCAAGGAATCGGTGATGGCTTTTCTCTGTTCTTATAGTCGGTCCAACATATCAAGGGTGAAATTCCAACATGTAGAAATGTTGAAAATCAGACTATGTTGGGGGATACCGTTCTGACGCTGCAGATCAAGGAGGGTGTGCTTTGCGGTGTACGAGTGGCTGAAGTGCATGCAAAGTTTCCTTCCCATTGTTAGGATGTCTTGCAGAGGGGGGGAACACTTCAGGAACCACTTGACAACCAGATTGAATACGTGTGCCATGCAGGGCGCATGTTTCAGGCTTCCTTGTCGCAGTGCTGACAAGATGTTCTTCCCGTTGTCGGTCACCATGGTTCCCATTTCCAGTTTTCATGGAGTAAGCCATACTCCAATTTCTTGATGAATTACTTTTTGCAGTTCCTCCTCTGTGTGACTCCATTCACCAAGGCAAACCCTTTGAAGAACAGCGTGACACTGCCGTGCTCTGCACACATGATATGCTGGGGGGGCACTAAGTCTTGTCTGTGCAGTGGAGGCTGAGGACATGGTGAGGATGAGAAAGCGGAGTCGCACACTGTCAAAGAACCAATGACCTGAGAGTGTGGAGGTGGAAGCGGCGTGACCTGTCCAAGTTGGTGTTGTGGCTGTGCAGGAACCACATTCACCCAGTGCTCTGTAAAGGACATGTATTGTCCAAGACTACGTCAGCACTGCTGTGCACTTTGGTACACACCGACAGGCTCAAGGACTGGCCCACCTTCTCTTCCACAAAATTGTGCAGTGCTTGTTCGGCTTTTTTTTGCAAAGAAATTACGGCTTGGGACTCTCCACCTCGGCTTGGCACAAGCCATCAGTTCTCTGAAAGGTGCAGAGTCTACCACTTGAAAAGGGAGGGACTGCAGCACCAGCAACTTGGACATGAGTACATCCAGCTCTGCGCCGTTGGATGAGTGGGTACTGTTGTCTCTTGGACATCCCTTTACCGATAGATTGCTGGTGGAATGACTGATTCTAAGTATGAGGAGCAGGAGCATCTGGAGCGACAGAAGGAGGGTATGACACACAGCTCCCTTCGGCTGAGTTGGTGGAGCCTTGGCTGGCTGAAACAGGAAGCAGCGTGCCACTGGGTGATGCAGCAGACTGGACCACCACATCGGAGTCACGGTTCTCCCTGGCCGCTGTATGGTGATGCTGCATATGTTAACGCAGGGCCGTGGTGCCAACATTGGGACCCTGGCCACGCTTCACCGTATGCCGACACATCTTGCATGTGGCTAGGTTAACATACTCCAGATGCTTGATGAGAAACTGCCACCCCGCTGAGTAGCTTATTTTCCCACCAACAGTCCGCACTAATTGACTGCTACTGCTGCCGACTCCAGGAACCCCTGTTCCACTACCTCCCGGGAAGATAGGCTGCCGTGAATCAGGTGGTCTACCCTGTGCACGTTTGGCTCCAGACTTTCCACTTCTGCCACAATGCTAACTGCCAACCATGCCACCACCTTGCTAGCTCAGCTGCTGCCTCACGGACAACCTGCAACCCTCTTTTCCTGATGATAATGAAGCCCCTTCTGCAACCAGCTCCCAAGTGCGATCGGCTTCATCTTCATTGAGTTGTGTCTGCACGTCACTAAGGTGCTTCTCAGGTAACAGTGTCTGTTTCAGGAGCCTGAACGCTCACAACACCACCTCCCACGCCACTCTCCTCATCACTACTTGGCCGCCTAGCGGAGGAAGCGGCGCATGTCTCCTCCCCTTCTTGGCTGGGCAGTAGCTGCTGACTGTCCTCTATTAGATCGTCCTCAGTGAATAGTGGAGCTGAACCCACAGCATAAGATACTTCTGTGGGGGAGGGAACAGCATAGGACAGAGGCAATGGGAGGACAGAGACTGCTCCCGGGCCGGCCAACTGAGTTTTATGTCTGAGGAACCCACCGATTGTTGACTGTCAGATGTCACTTGTGATGAAGTGGATAACCATGTTAACCAATCGATGATGGCAGATGGGTTGCTGGCCAAGACACGACCACTAACTGATAATGGGAGCTTAGGACACTCGCCCCTAGTCTGCTGCTACCTCTGCCTGATGAATTTAGGCCTCTGCCACTCCTCTATGTACGTCCTGGCACTTCTCTGCATGACATACTTAGTGCATATATGAGGGAGGACAATACGCTCCACTACGCTTAAAACAGTATTTGTCCACAACACAAGCAGGTGTGTACTTTTGGCTGGCCTTTCACAGTATCTAGGCCCTTAAGACTTTAACAGGAGCTAAATAGCACACCACTTAGATGTATGTATGTGGTATGCACTTATGAGGGGAGTACAATGCACTCAATTATGCTTAAAACAGTATTTTTCTACAACACCAACAGGTGTGTACTTTTGGCTGGCCTTTCACAGTATCTTGACCCTTAAGACTTTAACAAGAACAAAATAGTACACCACTTAGATGTATGTATGTGGTATGCACTTATGAGGGGTGGACAATGCGCTCCAGTAACAGTATTTGTCCACAACACCAGCAGTACACACCGGTGCTGCAGCACTCAGTTGCTGTGTACTATACCCAAAATTGCTCTTTCTCTCTCAATCTCACTCCCTTCCCTATCAGTGCTTCTGCGCTGGATTTGGGCTTGAGGTGAATCGTTGCTGGAAAAATGTTTTTCTGTGCAACACACAGCTCTGTCCCTCCCCCTCTCTCTCTTTCTCTCTCACTCTCTCTTTCTCTCCCTCTCTTTGCAATAAAAGGCTGAAGTGACTGGCTGCAAGATGGCTGCGGGTTATATAGGGCTGTGACATCACAGGGCTGGCTGGCTGCTGATAGGCTGCATGCTGCATGTGATTTGGGGTCATCCCTCCTACCCTTGTTCCCGCCTTCCCAGGATTCCTTGCCCCATGTCCTCACATGTGGATCTGCCATTTTAGGTGCCCTGGAGCCTGGACCGCATTGAATGGAGTTTAATGAAGTGATTCTCGCGATCGAATCATGGCGATAATTGCATTGGTTGCGAATCAAATTTTTCCTGAAATTCGTAACGAATTCGAATTTGTCAGATTTGATTCACTCATCCCTATGTACATCCATTCTACTTCATGTATTGACCTCCATCCGGCTTTCCTTGTCCTTCACATCAATATCAGCCTGTACATTTATGTTTCCTGGTTGACAGTGGCCTCACCATTGGGTTCAGTGCATTGGCAGTAACCTGGGTTTATACGACCAAGGCTGGACACATGAGATGGGACCAATGGAAAGACTCAAATGCACAGAATGATAGTTTTTCTTCCAGAAGTAAAGTGTAGTATACATCAAATTAGTTCCTTCTCCCCTGTGACTCATCTTCTTTCATCTCCTGCTCGGTAGAGTAACTTGTAGCTTCTTGGCCCCACTGCAAAATCTGTAATAGGGCCCCTATGCCTACCAAGTGCCATTTCTAATACTGCTATGTTCTTATGGGACAGAGGTGCCTTAAGCCTCCCCCCCTATCAGGCACAAGGGCCCTGTGGCAACTGCTACCTCTGCACCCCATTTAGTTAAACCCCTGTCTGTGACTCTTGTCCTTTCTCGGTGCCTGTTATCTTACTCCTAGTGGGAATAATAAATGTTAAAAAAGAAAAAAGCCCTGTGAAATTAATTGTAAAAAATATAAATAATAAAAATCTATGCTGGAAAATAATCATTTATGAATGAAAATGAGAAAAATAATAAAAACTATATAAAAAATATTTAAACATCTCTAAAGACTTAAAGGGATACTTCACTCTAAAACATGTTTTTTTTTTTAATCAACTGTTGCCATAAAGTTTAACAGATTTGTAAATTACTTCTATTAAAAAATCTTAATCCTTCCAGTACTTATCAGCTGCTATATACTACAGAGGAAGTTCTTTTCTTTTTGAATTTCCTTTCTGCCTGACCACAGTTCTCTCTGCTGACACCTCTGTCTATTTTAGGAACTGTTTAGAGTAGTACCAAATCCCCATAGCAAACCTCTCCTGTTCTGGACAGTTCCTAAAATAGACAGAGGTGTCAGCAGAGAGCACTGTGGTCAGACAGAAAGGAAATTCAAAAAGAAAGTAACTTCCTGTGGAGCATACAACAGCTGATAAGTACTGGAAGGATTAAGATTTTTTTTATAGAAGTAATTTACAAATCTGTTTAAGTTTCTGGCACCAATTAATTAAAAAAAAAAATGTTTTCCAGCGGAATACCTCCTTAAAAAAACAAACAAAGCCACAATAGTTGTTTGCTATTAATCTCGTCTTTCAAAAACAGAAATAAAAAACAATAAATAATAAATAAATAAAAACAATAAATAATGAGAGAGAGAGAGAGAGGGAGACAAAGACAGAACACTGTGGTCCGACTGAAAATAACTACACAACTTCCTCTGGAACATACAGCAGCTGATAAGTACTGGAAGGATTGAGATTTTTTAATAGAAGTAATTTACAAATTACATCTGTTTAACTTTCTGGAGCCAGTTGATATGAAAAAAAAAATTGGTTTTCACCGAGGAACCCTTTTAACCCCTCAACAACGCCGGACGTAAATGTACGTCCTGGTGAGGTGGTACTTAACGCACCAGGACGTACATTTACATCCTAAGCATAACCGCGAGCATCAGAGCGATGTCTGGATCATGCGTGGCAGGTCCCGGCTGCTGATTGCAGCCAGGGACCGCCCGTAATGACGGACATCCGCGATCCCGCGGACGTCCGCCATTAACCCCTCAGATACCGTGATCAATACAGATCACGGCATCTGCAGCATCGCGGTTACTAAAATGGATGATCGGATCGCCCGCAGCGTTGCCGCGGCGATCCGATCATCTAGCACGGCAGAAGGAGGTCCCCTCACCTGGCTTCGCTGCCTTCCCGGCGTCTTCTGCTCTGATCTGCCTTCCCGCAGACCATAGCAGAAGATCACCGATAACCCTGATCAGTGCTATGTCCTATACATAGCACTGAACAGTATTAGCAATCAAGTGATTGCTATAAATAGTCCCATATGGGGACTATTAAAGTGTAAAAATAAAAGTACAAAATCATGGGTATCATTTTAATCATATTGACCCAAAGAATAGAGAAAACATGTAATTTTTACCATAAATTGTACGGCGTGAAAACAAAACCTTCCAAAATTAGCAAAATTGCGGTTTTCTTTTTAATTTCACAACACAAATAGTATTTTTTTGGTTGCGCCATACATTTTATGGTAAAGTGAGTGAATCTGCAGGGGAATCAGGACAACTCTGCCACGGCCTAGGACCTCAGATAAGTAGGACAGATACAATACACAATTCATACTCATTTACAAATTGCTCCGACTCTGTACTCTGCCTATGTCTTGTCTTAGCCTTGCTTTCGTATGATAGTTATTTAAGTAGCGCACCCAGATTCCACAATGCTGTACATTCAAATCGATCCCTTTCCCCATTGGGGCTTACAATCTTAATTCACCTATCAGTAGGATCTGGAGTGTGGGACGAAACCACCAAACACGGGGAGAACATACATACTCATTGCAGATGTTCTTATTGACCTTGGTGGCATTCGAACCTAGGACCCCAGCGCTGCAAGGCAACAAGATTTTAGGAATTTTAAGAATTCTCCGGGTGGGAATAGGAAGACATTGGAGACTTCTGTGACATCACTGAACCAAGAGCCAATTGGGTGAGGTCAGTTGAGATTTGCTGATGATGTCATGAGCCACTGTGCTGCCCACCATATATATATTTATGACATCATCAGCAAATCCCAATTGACCTCACCCAATTGGCTCTTGGTTCAGTGATGTCACAAAAGTGCCCAATGTCTTCCCATTCCCACCATGAGTATTCTTAAAATCTTGCATTGAGCTCATTTCCTTCAAAGACGGTTCTAGAGTTGTGGAGTAACCAATACCCCCTAGACAATTTTAAATTTGTGGTGTTAACATCTGAGTGCTAATGTGCGTATTTTATTACATTATTACTATGGAGCGCATAGCATGAGCACCAGAGCTGAATATTCCTTAGAAAGTTTCTGCAGAATAGAAAAAAAATATACTATTTGTTCTGTTTCCAAACTACGTGGATTTTTTTATTTCTTATTTATTTTTATCTGTGATGTCCAGTTAGCTGGATCACTTTACATGAAGTCATTGAAGGGAAAGGCTAGCTTGTATCATGCTCTCAGAATACAGCAAGCCTTCCAGCGCTCAAATCCACTTGTATTAATGTAGCAGATGTGCAGGATTTTTATTAAAATGAAATATAAAAAAAAATGAATTCGGGTGGAGTGACTTCTGGGGGAAAATAGTGGAAAACATTTCATTACAGACAATAATTTTAGCAGCAGCAGCAACAACTGAAGGAACTGTGTGGATTTTCTGATAAAACTATTATCTTCTATCCAGGGGTATTTAAGGACAGCTATGAATATGGATTTGATAAAATGTCATATTAGGAAATGAAAAGAAAAAAAAAAGAGGAAAACAAATTACATAGCAAAAATGACATGGCCTGTAGCTATTGGATAGAGTTGAGCGAGCTGAGCCCCCCGAACTCGGATTTGACTTCAGGGGGTTCACGACTCGCCGAACATTGCCAGGGAGATGTCAGTGTTCAGCTGTCCTGAGCCACGAGTACAGCTCAACCAAGCAAGGAAGGAGTTAACTTGCACTACTGGGCAATGTTGGAAGGGTATGATGTATACATACCCTCGCCCCCCCCCCCCCACCCCCTAAGAAGTTAACTAGCGTTAAAGGGGTACTCAAGTGGAAAACTTTTTTTTTAATCAACTGGTGCCAGAAAGTTAAACAGATTTGTAAATTACTTCTATTAGAAAATCTTAATCTTTCCAGTAATTATTAGCTGCTAAATACTACAAAGGAAATTATTTTCTTTTTGGAACACAGAGCTCTCTGCTGACATCATGAGCATAGTGCTCTCTGCTGACATCTCTGTCCATTTTAAGAACTGTCCAGAGTAGGAGAAAATCCGTATAGCAAACTTATGGTGCTCGGGACAGTTCCTAAACTAAATGGACAGAGATGTCAGAGAGCACTGTGCTCGTGATGTCAGCAGAGAGCTCTGTGTTCCAAAAAGAAAAGAATTTCCTCTGTAGTATTCAGCAGCTAATAAGTACTGGAAGGATTAAGATTTTTTAATAGAAGTAATTTACAAATCTGTTTAACTTTCTGGTACCAATTGATTAAAAAAAAAAAAAAAGTTTTCCACTTGAGTGTCCCTTTAAGTAACAGCAGATCAAATTGATTCCTTCCTTGCTGGGCCAATGCAAAGCGCTCAGACCAGCAAGATGTTGTGGTAAACCAGCGGATTTGCTGGCTAACTGTCCCAAAAGAGTTATAATGCGCTTTCAATGCAGGCCCACCGCGATCCGATCACTTTGACAAAGCATCAATAACGCTTCCCGGATCTTGGGTAGGCTGCAGATGATACCCATTGGATCTCCTTAAGTTTTTTTTTTTTTTCCAAAAACAACACCACTCTTCTCCCTAGACCAGTATTGTCCAACGAGTGTGCCTCCAGCTGCTGAAAAACTACAACTCCCAGCAGGCCCCGACAGCCAACGGCTGTCGGGGCATGCTGGGAGTTTCAGTTTTGCAACAAATGGAGGCACCATGGTTGGGAAACACTGTCCTAGATTGAATACAGAATACAATATTCTTTACATTTTCACATAATGTTTTCCTTCTTTTAAAATGTGTTTTCTGTATGTAAATGTCCAGGTATTGTCTAACAGTATAAGGCTGCAGAGAATAATGGGCCAAGTTACATAAAATATTTTTATTGTTTTAGGCTGAACGGAGAGTTGACAAAGATGGTAACTGTTACGCCGAGCGCTCCGGGTCCCTGCTCCTCCCCGGAGCTCTCGCAGCGTTCTTCTCTGTGCAGCGCCCCGGTCCGACCCACTGCCTGGGAGCGCTGCACTGGTATCACCGGCGGGGATGCGATCCGCGTAGCGGGACGTGCCCGCCCGCGGGTCGCATCCCAATCTCCTCACCTGCCCCGTCCTCTTGCTGTTCTGTCCCGGCGCGCGCGGCCTCGCTCTCTAGGGTGCGCGCGCGCCGGCTCTCTGAAATTTAAAGGGCCAGTGCACCATTAATTGGTGCCTGGCCCAATTAGGAACTACACCTGCTCTATGTGTATATAAACCCACTTCCCCTTCCTGTCCTTGCCGGATCTTGTTGCCTTAGTGCCCTGTGAAAGCGTATAGTATGTTCCCAAGCCTGTGTACCCAGACCTTCTGCTGTTGCCCCTGACTACGACTCTTGCTGCCCTCCCTGACCTTCTGTCGGATTGTCAGCTCACCCGATCCTCCGCACGGCAAGAAAACCTCCAGCTCATGAAGAAAAGTTTGGAAGCCAGCGGTATAATAAACTTCACCTTTATTCATATTCCACATAAAACTTCGACATAGGCATCTCAAAGTACAAATGATAAAACCTCCTGTATAAGCAACATGACGCGTTTCAGGTCATGCATCTGATGAAGGGTCACATGACCTGAAACACGTCATGTTGCTTATCCAGGAGGTTTTATCGTTTGTACTTTAAGTTTTATGTGGAATATGAATAAAGGTGAAGTTTATTATACCGCTGGCTTCTGAACTTTTCTTCAAGATTTGTAAATTACTTCTATTTAAAAATCTTAATCCTTCCAGTACTTATCAGCTACTGTATGCTCCACATGAAGTTCTTTTCTTTTTTTAAAGTTCTTTTCTGCTGACCACAGAGCTCTCTGCTGACACCTCTGTCCATGTCAGGAACTGTCCAGAGTAGGAGCAAATACCAATAGCAAACCTCTCCTGCTCTGGACAGTTCCCGACACAGACAGATGTGGCAGCAGAGAGCACTGTGGTCAGACTGGAAAGAACTACACAACTTCCTCTGGAGCATACAGCAGCTGATAAGTACTGGAAGGATTAAGATTTTAAAATAGAAATCATTTCCATTCTGTTTAACTTTCTCGCACCAGTTGATTAAAAAAAATGTTTTCCATCTGAGTACCCCTTTAAAGTGTATCTGTAAGAAGAAAAAAAAAATCAGTGGGGGTCTGAGTGTTCAGACCTTGACTGATGATGAGAACATGATTTATGAGAAACACGTGGCTGCACCCTGCTCTCCCCGTACTGTGTCTATGAAACCTGATTGGTCCCATAGACTTACATTGTAAGTCCTTCCAGGTGACAGGACACAGAATCGGGAGAGAGTGCTCTAAGGGGAATTTATCAAGCTGTTTATACAAACAAGTAGCAAAAAAGTAGCTCGGGCCAGATTTATAATATATATATATATATATATATATATATATATATATATATATATATATATATATTTATATTTATGATAAATGTGTTCACTTTTTTTGTCTTTTTCCCATGATCCCTCGAGGTCTCAACACTCAAAATCAAATCAATCAAAACTTTAGATAAATCTCTACTACAGTCCATTTAAGACTTAAAGGGGTTGTCCAAAGAAAGAAACAATCTGTCTATTGTGTCAAAAAATATAATAATGTAACTGACCAATATAATATTATTAGTCATAGTGCAGAGCTCTCTCCATATTAGCTGAGCTCTCTCCCTTGTAACTGTGATATGATGCCATACTCAAAGATCCCTGTCCTTCCCTCCCCTCGTGTCTGCTCAGGGAGAGACCAGTAATGTGTAGGAGGGAAGTTATATTACTGCTTATTAGAATTTTAAGGCAGCATGAAGTCTTTCTCAGTCACAGTAATTTCAGTCAGAATAGGCTTACTGCTGTCTTATTTGAAAAAGGTTTCCTGGTGCCTAAAAATCCAATGTATATACCAAACCTACTTGGGGGAATGAATCCCCTCAGGGTAAACCCTGACTAAAGATCCCCTATGAAATGTAACTTTTATTTATACTGTTTAAAAATATTTCCGTGTGATTCTCATTTTTTGCCAAGTGGCAAAAAATGTGAATCACACGGAAATATTTTTAAACAGTATAAACAAAAGTTACATTTCATAAGGGATCTTTAGTCAGGGTTTTACCCTGAGGGGATTAATTTCCCCAAGTAGGTTTGGTATGTATATAAGTTGGCCCAGAGACCCCTAAGGGATTCATTTTGTGTTGCATTAAAATCTAACGAGCAGTAATATGAGCTGCCCTCTTCGCATAAATGGTCTGATCCTTAGCAGACAGGAGGGGGTGGAGCAGGGAGGGAGCTGTGTTTTCAGAGAGTGTGACAGATGTCACCACTACAAACCTGACAGAATATGGCATTTTTTTTATTAAAAACTGATGCAGCAGATAGAAAGCTGTAATTATGGGTGATGACTTCCCCAAAGAATGGGACCCCACCTGATTTCTTATCACATGTACATGTTACAGAGTTAGTCCATGCCTGTGGCCAACTTCACTAAAATGGAGCCAGTCTAGACATGGGCTTTCTTACCACCACACACATTCATGTCACCCATCCAGCTGTTTTTACAATAAAAAGTGAATTTGTAGATCAATGCAAAATTCTCAAGAGTTGACAATGGATATAGGATTTAATAAAGACATTTTAATATCTATAAGCTTTGCACAATACAAGCCAATGTCAACGAAAGCTGAAATGATGACTCTATATTTTCTTGTATAAGGGTAGGGTATGCCGTAATGCATCCGCAGTGTATTTTAGGCTGCGGATGTGCCATGTTACACCATAGAGTGAGACCCCTGCCTGTGCCCACCAGGAGCAGCAATCCACTGCTATGAGCACACACACAGGGATCTGCGCGGCTAGTAAACTGGGCTTGCATGCGCACTTTACTCTCTGGCATCACAGCTGCTCTCTGCCTAGCTCAGATCCCTGTGTGTGTGGATACATGGGCGTAGGCAGGGGGCTCACTCTAGGGTCGGTCATCGGCAGATGTGCAACCTAAAATACGCTGTGGATCCATTACATGTGACCCAACCCTAAATCAAATTAATGTACAAGCATTGTAAGTTTGCATAGAATCAAAGAACAGTTGTCTGATCAATTGGTTGTATCATTGGTTGTTCACAACTGTTTTCTAGAAGCCCTTTTTGGGCATATGAATGTCATATAGGGGAACCCTCCATTCAAAGCACCCACAATGAGTCACGGTGGAGGAAATAGGATAATTCCCTGCATGCATTCTATGCACTGGGAATCTGCAATACAGGGCAAAGCCCCTGACCGAGAATAGTGCTGTTTTAGTAAAAAAATAACCAATTTTCTAATCCCAGACAACACTTTTAACCCCTTAAGGGCTCATGACGTACCGGTACGTCATAAACCTGCTCCCGATCTATAACGCGGGGCCAAAATGTGAGAAAAAAAAGTGAATAAAGGTCATTTAACCCCTTCCCTAATAAAATTTTGAATCACCCCCCTTTTCCCATAAAAAGAAAAAACTGTGTAAATAAAAATAAACATATGTGGTATCGCCGCGTGTGGAAATGTCCGAATCATAAAAATATATTGTTAATTAAACCGCACGGTCAATGGCGTACGTGCAAAGAAATTCCAAAGTCCAAGATAGTGCATTTTTAGTAACTTTTTATATCATGAAAAAAGGAATAAAGAGCGATCAATAAGTCCTATCAATGCAAAAATGGTACCACTAAAAATTTCAGATCACGTCGCAAAAAGGAGACCTCATACCGCCCCATGCGCAGAAAAATAAAAAAGTTATAGGGGTCAGAGCAATGACAATTTTAAACGTATACATTTTCCTGCATGTAGTTATGATTTTTTCCAGAAGTACGACAAAATCAAACCTATATAGGTAGAGTATCATTTTAATTGTATGGCCCTACAGAATAAAGAGAAGGTGTCATTTTTACCGAAAAATGTACTGTGTAGAAACGGAAGCCCCCAAAATTACAAAATACCGTTTTTTTTCCAATTTTGTCTCACAATGATTTTTTTTCCGTTTCACCGTAGATTTTTTTGGTAAAATGACTGATGTCATTACAAAGTAGAATTGGTGGCACAAAAAATAAGCCATCATATGGATTTTTAGGTGCAAAATTGAAAGAGTTATGATTTTTTAAAGGTAATGAGGAAAAAAAACGAAAATGCAAAAACAGAAAAACCCCGAGTCCTTAAGGGGTTAAAAAAAATGTGCCTGTTCATACATTTGTTAATATGATTCACAAAAACAAAAATGAAAAAAAAGAAATCCATTCGAAGAACATGGAGGACTTTTAACCCCAAATATACTGCACCTAAAAGTAAGACCACTTTTTAAGGAACAAAACCTACACAAAATATAAGACATAAATGTTGTAGATGCTGCAGCCGCATCAAAACACAAATTGGCAAGACGCCACACAAACAATAAACCTACAAAACTTGCCCAATTAAATATATAAAAAATCCACAAAAATGTATGTACAATCAAATAATATACTTTATTGGAAATTCAAATTGCACAAACAACATAATTGATTTATCCCACCCTCCCTATTTGAAAACATATACACAATGGACATATTAAAATAAATTAATGGGGATGACATCGAATATATACAAATAAATACTAGATAGTAGCAATTATATAAATATGTATATATATATATATATATATATATATATTTTTTTTTTTTTTTATATATATATATATATATATATATATATATATGATGGTAACTGTTATATGGGTATATATATATATATATATATATATATATATATATATATATATATTTATTTATTTATTTATTTATTAAAAACCAACCGGATTAAACATTTATAAATAAAGTGACCTGTGCTATATATGTAACCCATATAGTGTATATAGTGTAAAAACTTTTAAAAAAATGTACATGTTCATACACTTGTTAATATGATTTACACAAACAAAAATGAAAACAAAATTTCCATTCCAAGAACATTGAGGACTTTTAACCCAAAATATACTGTACCTATAAGTAAGACCGCTTTTTAAGGAACATACAACTGTTTTTCATTAATTCACCTTTGTTCACCTTCATCAATTCCCTCGTCATGTCAGGAAGCAATATCCTCATGTTTTGGTTGACTTATTGGTGGAGGGTAAACATTCATCCATTGTGGGCACCCTCTGATTGTTTGATGTGTTATTAGAGACATTTCACCAGCAGACGTCATATGGTCATAGGAAAACACATGTTCCAGATCACAACCCCAAAATGCAATTTGTTTTTCATCTTTCAATTTTTGAGATATAAAATTGAATTATAAAAATAAAGTAAAAATTTAAGATACATAAAATGCATGGTATATACTATGGTAATAAACTAAGTTATTCTTTATTGCATTTAAAATTTGAGTGGAATTTCAAGGTTAACACAAAACAGGCTACTGTACTTCTGACAAAACCTATATTTTTGCATATTTAAAGGGGTACTCCACTGCCCCAGCGTTCAGAATATTTTGCTCCTAATGCTGGGTGTGGGCTGTTGTGGTCATGACTTCACGACCACGTCCCCATTACATTAGGCCACACCCCCTGAATGCAAGTCTATGGGAGGGTGTGTGGCAGCCACCACACACCCTCTCATAGACTTGCATTGAGGGGGCGTGGTGTGAGGTCACAAGGGGCGTGGTCATGACCACCACAGCCCACACCCAGCATTCGGAATAAAATGTTATGAGTGCTGGGGCAGTAGAGTACCCCTTTTAGTTAAAATCTTTCCAACACACCTGTCATCACAGGTAGCGCCCCCTTGTTTCTCAGTCACATAATCAGTGATGATAAACTTTATTACTTGTGCTGTTTTGCTTTAGGGGTGTATCATGTCAAACCTGACAGGGGTCCAAAGTGGAATGATTTTTGATGCTTGCATAGTAGGGGCATTTGTGAACCATGCTGGTGTGTCGAGGTCTGCTGTTTCCTTGATCACAGTATGCAATGCCCAGCAAAACATCTGCAGACAGAAGTGGCTGTGGTTGAAAGTTAAACCTTTACATGAGGGAAAAAAAGAGCACTTTGTCTACTTGTAGCCAGAAAACAGAACTAGAGTCCATTGGTCCCTTCCAGCTTGTTTGTAGCAGCCAGCGGTGATCAGAAGAAAGGGCTAATTTAAGCATTTTAGGTAACTCCCATTGAATAGTCCACCAAAGACCTCTCTTGGAGTATTGTGCACAGTACTGGAGGCCGTATCTCCAGAAGAATATAGATACTTTAGAGAAAGCTCATAGAAGATAGTAAACTAGTACATGGATTGCAGGATACAACTTACCAGGAAAGGTTAAAGGACCTTAACATGTATAAAAGAAGAGACAGAGGGGATATGATAGAGACTTTTATAAACATAAAGGTAATCAACTCAGTAAACGAGGAGAGGAGATTTACAAGAAGAAAAACCACAAGAGGACATAGTTTTATATTAGAGGGGAAAGGTATCAGCAGAAATATCAGGAAGTATTACTGTACTGAGAGAGTAGTGGATGCATGGAATAGTCTTCCTGCAGAAGTGGTAACTACAAATACAGTGAAGGAGTTTAAGCATGCATGGGATAAGCATAAGGCTATCATTCATATAAGATAGGGATAGGTATAAGGCTATCCATCATATAAGATAGGGATAGGCATAAGGCTATCCTTCATATAAGATAGAGATAGGCATAAGGCTATTCTTCATATAAGATAGGGATAGACATAAGGTTATCCTTCATATAAGATAGGGATAGGCAGAAGGTTATCCTTCATATAAGATAGAGATAGGCATAAGGATATCCTTCATATAAGATAGGGATAGGTATAAGGCTATCCTTCATATAAGATAGGGATAGGTATAAGGCTATCCTTCATATAAGATAGGGATAGGCATAAGGCTATCCTTCATATAAGATAGGGATAGACATAAGGTTATCCTTCATATAAGATAGGGATAGGTATAATGCTATCCTTCATATAAGATAGGGATAGGCATAAGGCTATCCTTCATATAAGATAGGGATAGGTATAAGGCTATCCTTCATATAAGATAGGGATAGGCATAAGGTTATCCTTCATATAAGATAGGGATAGGCATACAGCTATCCATCATATAAGATAGCAAATGGATACACAGCAGCACTCCCGGAGTAGTGATCAAATAGTGTCTTTATTGAATCACCAAAGTGATACAGCGATGTTTTGGCCACCTCGCGTGGCCTTCATCAAGCAATACAATTCACAAAGTGATAGATTTAAATAGGGTATAAGTAGTGACATCACATCCTGTTGGGTGTCAACTTAATTATAATATGTAAACAAATACAGTGATTTAGGATTACAGAAGTGGTACTCAATACTGCATACATTTAAGGAGACCAACTTTACTGTAAAAATAAAAATATGTGAAATCTACACACAGTGTATATAATAATTACATGTGCTTCAATCCCATATACAGTGCATCTAGAATAAAACAGCAGCGATCGATACCTTCAGATTGTTCAAGAAGCAAAATCACATCTGAGGGACACAGCTGACTTTATAAATAAAATTGAAAAGGTGTTCATCCCTTAAGGTACCATTGTGGCATCTTTGTACTAGTTTGTACACATCGATGCCACATGCAGAAGGTATACAATAGTGATGAGCGGCATTGACCATATTCGAATTTGCGATATTTCTCGAATATATAGACAAATATTCGTCCTATATTCGCGAATTTCGTGTATTCATTATATTTGCATATGCGAATATTCACATATTCGAGGGGGTGGGGAACTTTACTATTGGTTGCTAGGGATGTTGTTCATAACCTCTGACAAGTGTATTTGCATCAATTTAGTTGGCCCACAAGTGAAAAGAAGGAATATGCGAATATGCGGAAAAAGTGAATATATGTTTATATGCTTTGATAGGTGTTGTGTAACATAGTAACATAGTTCGTAAGGTTGAAAAAAGACCAGAGTCCATCAAGTTCAACCTCTAACCCGAATGAGTCCCTACAGAGTTGATCAAGAGGAAGGCAAAAAACCCTCAATTCCTTCCCGACTCCAAATATGGCATCAGAATAAATCCCTGGATCAACATTCTGTCCCTATAAATCAAGTATACATAACCAGCGATGTTATTATTCTCCAAGAATGCATCGAGACCCCTTTTAAATTCTTTTACAGAGTTCCCCATGACCACCTCCTCTGGCAGAGAGTTCCATAGTCTCACTGCTCTTACAGTAAAGTGCTGGTGTAGAAACCTTCTTTCCTCTAAACCTTGTTATAGATACAGTCCTGGGTATAAATAGATCATGGGAGAGATCTCTTTACGGTTCCCTGATATATTTATACATAGTTATTTGGTCGCCCCTAAGCCTTCTTTTTTCTAAACTAAATGACCCTAATTCTGATAATCTTTCTGGGTACTGTAGTCCTCCCATTCCCCGTATTACCCTGGTTGCCCGTCTTTGAACCATCTCCAGCTCCACTATATATTTCTTGTACACTGGTGCCCAGTACTGTACACAGTATTCCATGTGTGGTCTAACTAGTGATTTGTACAGCGGTAGAATAATTTCCATGTCGTGGGCATCTATGCCCCTATTGATGTGTGGTGTCCCAGTACCGCATTCTATACGGTACCTGTTTATGTATGGGTCCCCGTAGCCAGAGTCCCTAGGATGTAGGGATCCCTGTAATCTAGTCTACCCCTATTCTAATGTATAATCAGTAATTTATGCATAGTTTAATGTAAATAGCATAGTATATGTAGATAAATGGTTAGTTACTTGTTTCCATTAGCGTTGCAGGACCTGCGGGTCATGTGACAAGGTGAACTTTATGGTATTTGCCTTAAGGACCTTAGGAGGCTCTCTGACGTAAGCAATCCCGTCACACCATGTAAGGTGAATGGCAGACGTTCGGACCAATCAGATTCGCCATGCCCCTGCCCATATAAGGGAGCGGCGGCCATGTTTCTCTCTCTTACCTCGTGGGCTGTTAAGCAAGCAACACCTGTACAGCAGTAATCGCAGTGAGTTAGGCCCGAGCCTTGCGGCAACGGGTGAACAATTATAATTATAGAGTGTGTCACCTCCCAAACAATCTGCAGCATCTCCAGACCTAATACCTCCCCTAAATCCGGACGGATCTGCAAATCTCTTCCTAAATTAAGAAACTTATTGTCTAGCTCAAGGTCCGCAACTACTGCCAGTCGCTAAGTAACCAAAGGACTGTTTGTATGAGACTGTGACTGTGCCGTGAATATTGCAAGCACTTCAGTAAACGTTATTCAAATTCAAGTTCAAATCTCCTTGTGGACCTTCAGTTATTTTATGCACCTATCGTTACTGGGAAGGGCGGCGATAGGCCGGAACACTGATTCAGCATACCAGCCCTCAGCCTGGCGTCACAAACTCTTCTAGGGTTAACATTAACCCCTTATATACCTATACCATACCACCACTACCATACACCCCCCAAGGGCTACCACAGATGCCCCCCAGGATTTTATTAGCCTTGGCAGCAGCTGCCCGACACTGGTCACTACAGCTAAATTTACTGTTAACTAATACCCCTAAATCCTTTTCAACGTCAGGACGGCATCCACTGCATCATTCATCGCAATGAAGATACATATAATACAACATCACAATGTCCATATCAAACTATTGCAGTCACTATGTAGAAAAGTGTCATTGCTCACATGATAATATACGAAGAAGTAGCAAAGTGAACAAGGTGAACATGGAGCGGTATGAAAAAGATAGGTGAACAATAATTACCAAAGTTTTTTCTCCTATTCATTCCATGAGAGGATTGATGACTATTGGGATTTCCAGAGACCGGGTCGATGCCCATCAAACCTTTATGACATGTAGAATTGACATATGATTTTGGGAGGCTTTCTCAGTGTTTATACCTATAATTATGAGTGAACTTTATCATGTTTCTGGTGTAGCATAAGGTCACTGATTACTTTCCTATTGAAGATTGGTAACAGTAGTATAAACTATGTACTGATTTTCACCGTCTAAGGTCAATGTAAAGAGAGTCTGACCCCTTGTGAAATCTAAGTCATGTAATCAGGGCCGAGGAGGAGAAGTCTGCGCCATTTCCAGGGGTCATGGGAAAAGTCGTCTACTGTGAATTTAATCATAATCACTGGAAATTGTTAAATTGATTGTTAATGCCTCGGAGGAACGCATCAATGTGCTTAGACAGAAGAGATCAAGAGATCGCCACAACTGATTTAGAATAGAAGTATATACAATACTCTCTCTTTTTTATTTTTTTAAATAAAACATTTCCTAGCCTTTCCAATAATTACCTCTTGGTCTGTGTTTTTTCTTTTATAATTAAAGAATGAAAATTTAAGACATGCCCCATCCAAATATTCCTTTCTATACCAATGACATATACGTAAGAACAATATTTGGAAGAAATGTACAGTATATTTTTAAAGCACAAATATCTAAATGGACCCACAGTAATGTCTTGTGTACTTTGTGTAACATTAGTGACATTATTAAAGGGGTATTTATTTTTTTAGATATATAAATGCAAAAAAACCAAGGACAGAGCATGTAGGACCCCTTAATAATGATAATGGGGAGGTTGTCACAGGCGATCAAGAGAAGGCTGAGCTACTGAATGGGTTCTTTAGTTCTGTATATACTATGGAAGGAGGAGCTGACATTGGCCAGGTCAGTGCTGGTAACACATCATGTAATGTACTGAACTGGCTTAATGTAGAGATGGTACAAGGTAAGTTAAGTGATATAAATGTAAGCAAATCCCCAGGACCGGATGGACTACACCCAAGAGTTCTTAGAGAGGTAAGTTCAGTAATATCTGTACCCCTGTTCATGATATTTAGAGATTCTCTGGTGTCTGGTATTGTGCCAAGGGACTGGCGCAAGGCGAATGTGGTGCCAATCTTCAAAAAGGGCTCTAGGTCTTCCCCAGGAAACTATAGACCGGTAAGTTTAACGTGCATTGTGGGTAAATTGTTTGAAGGACTTATAAGGGATTACATACAGGAATACATAGGGGATAATTGTATTATAAGTGATAGCCAGCATGGGTTTACTAAGGACAGAAGTTGTCAAACCAATCTAATTTGCTTTTATGAAGAGGTGAGTAGAAGCCTTGACAGAGGAATGGCTGTGGATATAGTGTTTCTGGATTTTGCTAAAGCGTTTGATACTGTCCCTCATAGACTTCTGACAGGTAAGTTAAGGTCTTTGGGTTTGGAAATTTTAGTATGTAACTGGATTGAACACTGGCTCATGGATCGTACCCAGAGAGTGGTGGTCAATGATTCGTACTCTGATTGGTCCCCGGTTATTAGGGGTGTACCCCAAGGTTCAGTACTGGGACCGCTGTTGTTTAATTTATTTATCAATGATATAGAGGATGGTATTAACAGCTCTGTTTCTATCTTTGCAGATGACACCAAGCTTTGTAGCACGGTACAGTCTATAGAGGATGTGCATAAGTTACAGGATGACTTGGATAGACTAAGTGTCTGGGCATCCACTTGGCAAATGAGGTTCAATGTGGATAAATGTAAAGTTATGCATCTGGGTACTAATAACCTGCATGCGTCGTATGTCTTAGGGGGGATTAAACTGTCAGAGTCACTGGTAGAGAAGGATCTGGGTGTACTTGTAGATCACAGACTACAGAATAGCATGCAATGTCAGGCTGCTGCTTCCAAAGCCGGCAGGATATTGTCATGTATCAAAAGAGGCATGGACTCAAGGGACAGGGACATAATACTCCCCCTTTATAAAGCATTGGTACGGCCTCACCTGGAATATGCTGTTCAGTTTTGGTCACCTGTCCATAAAAGGGACACTGCGGAGTTAGAAAGGGTGCAGAGACGCGCGACTAAACTAATATGGGGCATGGAACATCTTAGCTATGAGGAGCGATTAAAGGAGTTACAATTGTTTAGTCTTGAGAAGAGACGTTTAAGGGGGGATATGATAAACGTATATAAGTATATAAATGGCCCATACAAAAAATATGGAGAAAAACTGTTCCAGGTTAAACCCCCCCAAAGGACGAGGGGGCACTCCCTCCGTCTGGAGAAGAAAAAGTTTAGTCTCAAGGGGCGACACGCCTTCTTTACCGTGAGGACTGTGAATTTATGGAACGGTCTACCTCAGGAACTGGTCACAGCAGGAACAATTAACAGCTTTAAAACAGGATTAGATACATTCCTGGAACAAAATAAGATTAATGCTTATGAAGAAATATAAAATCTCATCCCTTCCCCAATATCGCGCCACACCCCTACCCCTTAATTCCCTGGTTGAACTTGATGGACATATGTCTTTTTTCGACCGTACTAACTATGTAACTATGTAACTATGTAACTATGTATTGCAGGAAAAAATTTTTTTTTTTTTTTTTTTTTTTTAATATCAACTGGCTCAAGAAAGTTACACAGTTGTGTAAATTACTTCTATAAAAAAAATCTTAATCCTTCCAGTACTTATCAGCTGCTGAAGTTGAGTTGTTCTTTTCTGTCTGACCACAGTGCTCTCTGCTGACACCTCTTATTGTCTCAGCAACTGTCCAGAGTAGGAGCAAATCCCTGTAGCAAACTTCTAATGCTTCGGACAGTTCCTGAGACAAGCAGAGGTGTCAGCAGAGAGCACTGTTGTCAGACAGAAAAGAACAACTCATCTTCAGCAACTGATAACTACTGGAAGGATTAAGATTTTTTTAATAGAAGTAATTTACAAATCTGTTTAAAGGGGTACTCCGGTGGTCAACGTGTTTTTCCGTTTTTTTTACTTACCCTATTTGTTTTGTTTCATTTCTATTCTTGTTGTTTAGCCTACTCTATTTTTGTTCTTTGTTGTCTTTTTATCCCCCACTTTGTTTTCCTATCTTTGCTTCTATTTCCTGTTTCTTGCTGTGCTGAAAACTACAAATCCCAGCATGCCACATGTCTTGCTGGTTTGGGGCGGCTTTTTTTTTTTTTTTTTTTGTTCCGCCCTTTACCAATCCCAATATTTTCCCGGGTCGGCCCCCTTATACACAGCACACTAATATAATCAGCCTTGGTTGGGATACACTGTCATACACACACAAAAAGGACTACAACTCCCAGCAATTGTCATTCAGGAGTCTTCAGTCTGTGGTATAACACCAGCATGCTGCCTCTGTAGTCTCTTGGGGGTTGTAGTTCACCACACCTCTGTAGGGCATACACCAGTGTTTCCCAACCAGAGTGCCTCCAGTTGTTGAAAAACTACAACTCCCAGCATGCCCTGACAGCCTTTGGGCATGCTAGGAGTTGTAGTTTTGCAACAGCTGGAGGCACACTGGTTGGGAAACACTGGTGTAACATGATGTGTGTGCTGAATAGGCTAGAACAGTGTTTCCCAACCAGTGTGCCTCCAGCTGTTGCAAATCTACAACTCCCAGCATGCCCAAAGTCTGTCAGGGCATGCTGGGAGTTGTAGTTTTACACTAGCTGGAGGTACACTGGTTAGTAAACACTGTGTACTATGGCTTCTCATGCAGACTTGCGTCCTTAGAATACAGTGCAGGGGGAGGGGAGGTAAGGAGCTGTGTACTATGGCTTCTCATGCGGACCTGCATCCTTAGAATACAGTGCAGGGGGAGGGGAGGGGAGGAGCTGTGTACTATGGCTTCTCATACAGACCTGCATCCTTAGAATACAGTGCAGAGGGAGGGGAGGTAAGGAGCTGTGTACTATGGCTTCTCATTCGGACCTGCATCCTTAGAATACAGTGCAGGGGGAGGGGAGGAGCTGTGTACTATGGCTTCTCATACAGACCTGCATCCTTAGAATACAGTGCAGGGGGAGGGGAGGTGAGGAGCTGTGTACTATGACTTCTCATACAGACCTGTATCCCTAGAATACAGTGCAGGGGGAGGGGAGGTGAGGAGCTGTGTACTATGGCTTCTCATACAGACCTGCATCCCTAGAATACAGTGCAGGGGGAGGAGAGGTGAGGAGCTGTGTACTATGGCTTCTCATACAGACCTGCATCCCTAGAATACAGTGCAGGGGGAGGAGAGGTGAGGAGCTGTGTACTATGGCTTCTCATACAGACCTGTATCCTTAGAATACAGTGCAGGGGGAGGGGAGGAGAGGTGAGGAGCTGTGTACTATGGCTTCTCATACAGACCTGTATCCTTAGAATACAGTGCAGGGGGAGGGGAGGGGAGGTGAGGAGCTGTGTACTATGGCTTCTCATACAGACCTGCATCCTTAGAATACAGTGCAGAGGGAGGAGAGGTGAGGAGCTGTGTACTATGGCTTCTCATACAGACCTGCATCCTTAGAATACAGTGCAGGGGGAGGGGAGGTGAGGAGCTGTGTACTATGGCTTCTCATACAGACCTGCATCCTTAGAATACAGTGCAGGGGGAGGGGAGGTGAGGAGCTGTGTACTATGGCTTCTCATACAGACCTGCATCCTTAGAATACAGTGCAGAGGGAGGAGAGGTGAGGAGCTGTGTACTATGGCTTCTCATACAGACCTGCATCCTTAGAATACAGTGCAGAGGGAGGAGAGGTGAGGAGCTGTGTACTATGGCTTCTCGTGCAGACCTGCATCCTTAGAATACAGTGCAGGGGGAGGGGAGGAGCTGTGTACTATGGCTTCTCATACAGACCTGCATCCTTAGAATACAGTGCAGGGGGAGGGGAGGTGAGGAGCTGTGTACTATGGCTTCTCATACAGACCTGCATCCCTAGAATACAGTGCAGGGGGAGGGGAGGTGAGGAGCTGTGTACTATGGCTTCTCATACAGACCTGCATCCCTAGAATACAGTGCAGGGGGAGGGGAGGTGAAGAGCTGTGTACTATGGCTTCTCATACAGACCTGCATCCTTAGAATACAGTGCAGGGGGAGGGGAGGTGAGGAGCTGTGTACTATGGCTTCTCATACAGACCTGCATCCTTAGAATACAGTGCAGGGGGAGGAGAGGTGAGGAGCTGTGTACTATGGCTTCTCAAACAGATCTGCATCCTTAGAATACAGTGCAGGGGGAGGGGAGGTGAGGAGCTGTGTACTATGGCTTCTCATACAGACCTGCATCCTTAGTATACAGTGCAGACGGAGGGGAGGTGAGGAGCTGTGTACTATGGCTTCTCATACACACCTGCATCCTTAGAATACAGTGCAGGGGGAGGAGAGGTGAGGAGCTGTGTACTATGGCTTCTCATACACACCTGCATCCTTAGAATACAGTGCAGGGGGAGGGGAGGGGAGGTGAGGAGCTGTGTTCTATGGCTTCTCATACAGACCTTCTGGAGGGGGGAGATGAGGGGGCGTGGCTTATTTCTCTCATGCAGACAGAGAAAAAAAAAGCTGTGACATCTTGTCCACCAGCATACTCAGAACTGTGGACAACAGTAAAAGAAAAACCTCTGAACTACAGAACTTCCTGCCCAAAAAACAGGTAAGAAAAACACACACATGCTGCCAAAACATATAACACATGTATATTGCAAAAAAACTAAACTTACAAAGAAGATGCCATATAGTCAAAAAATTAACCACCCGAGTACCCCTTTAGCTTTGTGGAACCGGTTTATATATATATATATATATATATATATATATATATATATAAAGCTTTTTCCTTGAATACCTCTTTAGTTGCTGTAGTGCTGAACTTACTAGAAGTCAGGATGTGGTAGGAACCTATCGCTAACATCAATATGAGAGCATTTAATGGGGTACTCGAGTTTAGAAAAATGTACCCCCTATCTAAAGGATAAGGGATAAGTGTCTGATCGTGGTGGTGGTGTTTGGGGTCCAACCACTGGGACTCCCTGAGATATCCTGCCCAGCTCCCTGGCTCTTCCCATACAGCTGTGTTTAGCACCACATGAATTGGTGGTCGGCCCCTCCATATATCTCTATTGGAGAGCAGATATATACAAGTACAGCACTTCAGCTCTTCCATAGACATGCATGGGGGGCAGGACTGGTGCAAGGATTTTTGCCACCCTAGGCAAAAGCTTATTCTGCCACCCCCTTGACTCAGCCCATTTACACGCCCTTTTACACGCCCCACCTTACTACAGGGGTGATTAACAAAATAACCTTCTCCTCATATAATTACATTACTACTGGGGTGAGCAGTTGCTATCAGGACCTGAAGACAGTGTGCAATAACTTTCTTGCAGTGGACAGAGTGGGTCCCCCATCAAGAAGGCGCTCTAGGCGGCTGCCTATTTTGTCTATAGGTGGAGCTGGCTCTGCATGGGGGCACGTGCCAAAACCCGCACAAGGAGAGCCAGAGCGCTATGCAGCAGATTGCGGGGGATCTCAATCAGTGCAAATATTGGAAATGTGAATTTTTACCGCGAATATCGGCACTTCGCGATTTAGCGAATATTTAGAATATAGTGATAAATATTCGTAATTACAAATATTCTTTTTTTGTCAATGCAAATTCATGCGAATATCGGCACTTCCAGACTGGACACTGATCCCTCCCTTTTTTAGGTGAGATATAATTGCGCATGCGCACTATGCAAATTTCATTAAGAATTTTCGCATTGGAAAAAAAAAGAGAACAAACATGGTGAATATGCGAATTTCGCGAACATAGGACGAATATTTGTCCATATATTTGCGAAATAGCGTGAATTCAAATATGGCCCCTGCTGCTCATCACTAGTCTCAATGGTCGCACCCCACGCAACCATGCATTTACCCCCCTATCCTTTGAATAGGGGATACATTTTCCTAAACTGTACTGGTCTTTTAACCCCTTAAGGACACATGACGTACTGGAACGTCATGTGTCCACTCCCGATCTATGACGCGGGGCCACGGCGTGGCCCCGCGTCATAGCGGTTCGGGTCCGGCCTCTAACAACGGCCGGGACCCGTGGCTAATAGCGCGCGGCATTGATCGCTGTGCCGCGCGCTATTAACCCTTTAGACGCGGCGTTCAAAGTTGAACGCCGCGTCTAAAGTGAAACCGAAAGCATGCCGGCTAGCTCAGTGGGCTGTTCGGGATAGCCGCGGTGAAATCGCGGCATCCCGAACAGCTGACAGGACAGCGTCCCGAACAGCTGACAGGACTACCTGCCTCCTCGCTGTCCGATCGCCGAATGACTGCTCAGTGCCTGAGATCCAGGCATGAGCAGTCATGCGGCAGAATCATCGATCACTGGTTTCTTATGAGAAACCAGTGATCAATGTAAAAGATCAATGTGTGCAGTGTTATAGGTCCCTATGGGACCTATAACACTGCAAAAAAAAAGTGCAAAAAAAAAGTGAATAAACATCATTTAACCCCTTCCCTATTAAAAGTTTGAATCACCCCCCTTTTCCCATAAAAGAAAAAACACAGTGTAAATAAAAATAAAAATAAACATAAATGGTATCGCCGCGTGCGGAAATGTCCGAATTATAAAAATATATCGTTAATTAAACCGCACGGTCAATGGCGTGCGCGCAAAAAAATTCCAAAGTCCAAAATAGTGCATTTTTGGTCACTTTTTATATCATGAAAAAATGAATAAAAAGCGATCAATAAGTCCTATCAATGCAAAAATGGTACCGTTAAAAACTTCAGATCACGGCGCAAAAAATGAGCCCTCATACCGCCCCATACACGGAAAAATAAAAAAGTTATAGGGGTCAGAAGATGACAATTTTAAACGTATTAATTTTCCTGCATGTAGTTATGATTTTTTCCAGAAGTCCGACAAAATCAAACCTATATAAGTAGGGTATCATTTTAATTGTATGGACCTACAGAATACATATCAGGTGTCATTTTTACCGAAAAATGTACTACGTAGAAACGGAAGCCCCCAAAAGTTACAAAACAGCGTTTTTTTTTAAATTTTGTCGCACAATGATTTTTTTTCCCGCTTCACCATAGATTTTTGGGCAAAATGACTGACGTCATTACAAAGTAGAATTGGTGGCGCAAAAAATAAGCCATCATATGGATTTTTAGGTGTAAATTTGAAAGAGTTATGATTTTTTAAAGGCAAGGAGCAAAAAACGAAAATGCAAAAACGGAAAAACCTCCGGTCCTTAAGGGGTTAATATATACATTGCACAGTGCATTTTTTTAAATGCAGCACTGGTTCAGTACGAAGTGCTGTTGTGCTCCGTTCCATTTCAAGTCCATTTGGTTTTGCCGCGAATGGACCCAAAACGAATCAGAGCCCAACGGACACCATCGGGTCCTGACAGATCTCATTGACTTGAAATGGGTCTATCTGGTGTCCGGTGTTTTACCGGAGTTGAGCAGAGAAATAAAATAGGATCCTGCAGTATTTTTTCTTTCTGCTCATCTCCAGTCGTTCAGACAGAATAACCGTCGGAGCTCCGTTTACCGGAGCACAACAGCAATGTAAAAGTCATTTAGGGGGGGGGGGTTTATGGGATTAGAAAAATAAAAAAACATGGCTGCTTTCTTGCAAGTAAAGTGCCACACATACCCATGGGTTGTGTTTGGTATTGCAGCTCAGCTTCTATAAAGTGAATAGGGCTGAGGTGCTGTGGTGTTTGTGCTATTTATTGGTCTATTTGAGGGTGCGTTCACACGGCCGTCTGTCTCCGATTTTTTATCCCCATTTTGTTTCCTTTTTTGCAGGCTGTAAATGGATTCAAAGCGGTTTAAAAAAAATCCCATTCATGTCAATGGGATTTTTTTGCAAACCGTTTGCACCCGTTTTCACCCGTCTGTACTAATTTTCGTTTTTTTTTACGGCAGAAAAAAGGCACATGTGGTATTTTTTCTTCCGTCCAAAAAACGGAAGAAAAAACGGATACAGTAAATTTAACATTGAAGTGGAAAACGGATGAGCCTTTAAATGGGCACTGTCACCAACTTTATTTTTTGATATGTTGTAGTACTTATGTACTACAACATATCTCTAATATACTTTTATTATTTTTTTTTTCATTAAAAAGGTTTAATTTACATTTAAAAACCGGCTACTGAAAAAGGACTGATTTTGGAGTGGCAATCAGTCCTTTTTCAGTAAGGCTGCACTCGCTCCCTGCCTGTCAATCAGACAGGCGGGAGCGAGCGCATTGGCCCCCCGGCCACTGGCTGGGAGGCCACTCCTCCCTCACATCGCCGCCGCGGCCTCGTTGCCGCCGCTGTCCCTGCACGCCCACTGCCGGACTCTGCAGTAACTGCAAGTGTAATGAGGGAACGGGGTATGCGGGGTGGGGGGGGGGGGAGGAGGGAACGGGCTATCAAAAAAAAAATAGGATGGTGGGAGCTACCCTTTAACCCCTTAACGACGCAGGACGTATATTTACGTCCTGCGCCGGCTCCCGCGATATGAAGCGGGATCGCGCCGCGATCCTGCATCATATCGCGTCGGTCCCGGCGCTCATCAACGGCCGGGACCCGCGGCTAATACCACACATCGCCGATCGTGGCGATGTGCGGTATTAACCCTTTAGAAGCAGCGGTCAAAGCTGACCGCCGCTTCTAAAGTGAAACTGAAAGTGACCCGGCTGCTCAGTCGGGCTGTTCGGGACCGCCGCGGTGAAATCGCGGCATCCCGAACAGCTGACCGGACACCGGGAGGGCCCTTACCTGCCTCCTCGGTGTCCGATCCACGAATGACTGCTCCGTGCCTGAGATCCAGGCAGGAGCAGTCAAGCGCAGATAATGCTGATCACAGGCGTGTTAATGCACGCCAGTGATCAGCATAGGAGATCAGTGTGTGCAGTGTTATAGGTCCCTATGGGACCTATAACACTGCAAAAAAAAAGGAAAAAAAAAGTGTTAATAAAGGTCATTTAACCCCTTCCCTAATAAAAGTTTGAATCACCCCCCTTTTCCCATAAAAAAAATAAAACAGTGTAAAAAATAAATAAATAAACATATGTGGTATCGCCGCGTGCGTAAATGTCCGAACTATAAAAATATATCATTAATTAAACCGCACGGTCAATGGCGTATGCGCAAAAAAATTCCAAAGTCCAAAAAAGCGTATTTTGGTCACTTTTTATACCATTAAAAAAATGAATTAAAAGTGATCAAAAAGTCCGATCAAAACAAAAATCATACAGATAAAAACTTCAGATCACGGCGCAAAAATGAGTCCTCATACCGCTCCGTACGTGGAAAAATAAAAAAAGTTATAGGGGTCAGAAGATGACATTTTTAAACGTATAAATTTTCCTGCATGTAGTTATGATTTTTTCCAGAAGTGCGACAAAATCAAACCTATATAAGTAGGGTATCATTTTAACCATATGGACCTACAGAATAATGATAAGGTGTAATTTTTACCGAAATATGCACTGCGTAGAAACGGAAGCCCCCAAAAGTTACAAAATTGAATTTTTTTTTATTTTGTCGCACAATGATTTTTTTTTCCGTTTCGCCGTGCATTTTTGGGTAAAATGACTAATGTCACTGCAAAGTAGAATTGGCGACGCAAAACATAAGCCATAATATGTATTTTTAGGTGGAAAATTGAAAGGGTTATGATTTTTAAAAGGTAAGGAGGAAAAAACGAAAGTGCAAAAACGGAAAAACCCTGAGTCCTTAAGGTGTTAATGGCATCCGTTTGCATCCATTATTGTCCGTTTTTTTTAAGCCCGTTTTGAATTTTGACGGGACGTAACGGGTCTAGACGGCCGTGTGAACGCAGCCTTACATTGATTGATTAAAATGTGAAATGCGCTGTGTAATGTACTTAATGTTTGCGCTGTTAATGTATTTATATCAGTGTTTACCAAACACTGTGTCTCCTGCTGTTGCAGTTGTAGTTTTTCAACAGCTTGAGATGCACTGTTTGGAAAACACTACTATATATACTTGTTGCAGGCAGTGAGCGCATGTGCCCCTATGCATTCAGCAGGGTCACCCACACTAACCTCAATATACAAGTGACCCTGTTTTTAACGCTACATTTCAGATGAAAATCGGTGCAGCTGAGAAATCATCTTGTTGTTAATATGATAATTACTTCTGCGCATTGGAGGAGGGATGAGGAACAGGGTATGCATATTTATGAATGTGGCGGGGTTTTCGTCCTAAGGATGCGGGGTTATCAGCCAGAACAATACCACACACAACATGTGGACTGGCGTAACATGTCTTTTGAAACAAATCAGCCATGTATTTTTTATTTTTTTTTGTTACCCTGTACAACCCATTCAATCCATCCCTCACCCACTTGCATTTTTGTAGTAATAATGGCTATCCCTCATGACTGCCCTCAACTCATTTCTTAAAGGGGTACTCCGTAGGATAGAAAATGTTTGCAAATCAACTGGAGCTAGAAAGTTATACAGATTTGTAAATTACTTCTATTTAAATACCTTTATCCTTCCGGTACTTATGGCTGCTGTATGCTCCAGAGAAAGTTGTGTAGTTCTTTCCAGTCTGACCACAGTGCTCTTGGTGCTGCCACCTCTGTCCATGTCAGGAACTGTCCAGAGCAGGAAAGGTTCGCTATGGGGATTTGCTCCTGCTCTGGACAGTTCCTGAGATGGACAGAGGTGTCAGCAGAGAGCACTCTGGTCAGACTGGAAAGAACTACACAACTTCTACTGGAGCATACAGCAGCTGATAAGTACTGGAAGGATTACAATTATTAAATAGAAGTATTTACTGACCTGTATAACTTTCTGTCACCAGTACATTTGAAAATATTTATTTTCCTCTGGAGTACCCCTTAAAAGACAGAATACAGAGTTATAAAAAAAATGAGGGGAAAAATAAAAACAGACTAATAGCAAAACATTTCGGACTTCACATAGCAACCAATCACAGCTCGGTTTTCTTGCTTTCAATGTAGCTTAGCTGCAATACCAGAGTCAATCTATGGTGGGGTATGGCACTGTTCCTTGAAGAAATCAGCCTTGTTCTTCCTTCGTCATGCAATCCCTTCAAAAAGGTTGTCTGGGTATTAAAAGTGTACCCCTTATTTACAGGTAGGGGATAAGTGTCTGACCCCTCCCTGTAATCCATAGAATAGGACACGTCTCTTACCTCTGAGCATTCTGGACCCCACCTGCTTAGACCAAATTGTCAGCCTGCTCAGCCAATCACCTGCTAAGGCGGGACATCTCTACGTCCGGTGATTGCATGAGAGGGCCCCATAACTGCCTAGAACAATTAATCTCGAAAAGAGGGGGCCAGAGCCCTCAGAGATATGAGCCGTGCCTCTGAGTGCTCCAATGGCCCCAACCCCCAGAGGGTCAGACATTTTCTCCCTATCCTATGCATAGGGGGAAAAAAGTTTTTAATACCTGGACAACCCCTTTAAAAAAAACTTCCTTATTTGAAGATACTGTATATATTTAAAATCCATTTTTTATTTTTCTGTTTAATAGTTTTGTAATAGCCGAGCTCAGTAGTGCAAATAAAGCAGAGCCGCAAGCAACCAAATCTTAAAAGTCTTACGATGAATTTATTTTCTCCAGTCTCACAGGAATAATGATCCCAAATAAATCCAGTTGTTTAGAGTACAGCAAGCTCCTACGAGCCTCACAAAGTTATTAATGGATCTTTTTGTATATCGATATACCTGCCAGCATTACTAAAGTCAAGTTCAAAACAAATTAATCGAGATGAAGATTTATCATTTTCCTCTCCATAAATGTTCTCACTTTCTGCATTTTCACAGCGCTCGTAGCTTATTCAGGTTGAAATACAGCGATCCCTCCAGTTACAATATTATTGGTTCCAGGACGACCATTGTAGGTTGAGACTATAACTTAATATGTCATCTAAAAATAGGAGAAAGGGAGGATTAAAAAACAAAAATAAAAAAAAGATAACTAATACAGATAAAGCAAGTCCTTAACCCTTTCATGACCCAGCTAATTTTTTTTTTCTGGCTCACATTTTTTTCCTCCTTACCTTCTAAGACCCAGAACTTTTTTTTTTTTTTCAAATTAATGATTTATTTAAAGTTTTTCAACAGTACAGGTGATAAACAGTACAATAAATGTCAACGCTGGTCAGATTAGGAAGCCAGTATAACATTAGCACGTCAGGTGTGCAGAACAACCAGCGAAGCCAGCCAATACATTAATCTAAGCCTTACATCATAGTAAAACTCTAGGATAGGGTCAGTAATTGTCCGGTTGGGCTCATGACCATGTGTCGATCAGACAACAGCAACAAAAATTTGAATCCAATTACTAGCAGTAAGGCTGTGATTCAAGCAAAATAAAAGAGGCATAATAGGAATGGTAGTAGACTGATGAATGAAGGTAGAGAGAGAGGGAGAAAGAAAAGTCAGAAGGGAAGGAATGTGGAGAAGGGAGAAAAGAAAAAACAGCATCGGCAAAGTAGTACAACATAGAGTCTTACCTGGTCAGACAGGACCACCCCACCTGTCAAAGCAGCGAACTTCAATTAATGGTGAGCGGGTGGGGGGGTTGAATGGGGGGAATTAAGTGGGCTAATAGTCGGATCTAAATTGTCAGTAGTGAACTCCTGAGATGTTACGTAGGATAGCCAAGGTGTCCAAATCGCATAGTATTTATCTATTTGCCGAACAGAATCTCCCGGAGCTCCTCCATCTTTCTAATGTAAGTAACTTCCTTCAACCAGAGGTGAGGAATCACAGTTCTAGCCGCGATGAGTAGGTGGTGAGCTAGGGCGGATGACATACGGGGGCATGTGCGAGGGAATATGGAAAGGAGGGTGGGTTGCGGGACTTTGGTGATAGTGAGGGAAGTTAGCCTGTTATGACCCATAACTTTTTTATTCTTCGACTGACAAAGTTGTGTTAGCGCTTATTTTCTGTGTGGCGAGTTGTACCTTCGATTGATACTTTCTTTCTTATCATACAATGTATCACAAAGCCAGAAAAAAAATATGTGTAGGGCAAAATTGAAAAAATATGGAATTGTAAAAATTTGTATGGCAATAATTTTTTGGGAGTTCAAAATATGGTAAATCTGACGTGTAATCTTTATTCTATGGTTCAGTACGATTCCAATGATATCAAACTTGAATAATTTTTGTTTTGTTTCATGGTTGAAAAAAAAATGTAAACCTTGAAAAATAAAAAATAAACTTTGTTCATTACCATGTTCTCACCCCTATAACTTTTTTATTTTTCCACTAAGGAGCTGTGTTAGGGTTTGTTTTTATTGTGCCATGAGCTGTAGTTTTTAAAGGTACCACTTTTGTGTAGTTTTGGCTTTTTGATCACTTTTTTATGAAATTTTTTGGGACAAAAAATCAACAATTTTGAGATTTGGAATTATTTTGCCTTTACGCCATTAACCGTGCAGGATCAGAAACATAATAATTTAATAGTTGGACAATTACACATGCGGTGATTCAATTTTTTTTTTTTTATTTGTTTGTTTGTATAGTGTTTTATTAAAAAAATGGCAAAAGGGGGTGGGGAATTTTAATTTTTATTAGGGGAGGGGCCTATCATAAGCCATCATCAGATGGCTTACATAGATCAATGCAATGCTATTGCATTACATTAATCTATGAAATCTGTGCTCGATTGCTAAGGGCTGCTTAGACACGTTGCTATTTACTTACTATTAAAATTCTCAACCCTTATATGTTTTTAATGTGATTGAAAAAATGGCCACTAGGTGGCTCTCTTCTGTTCCCTGCGCATGTCAAACAGTTAGTTTGGTCTCCTCCCGGCCTGGCAGGAGACCAAACTCAGGAAGTGCATGCGGGGCATGGCGAGGCACAGCTCTCACAGGCTTCAGTGACATAGCTCCTGCTGAGGAATGCCCACTTTCTCCTGCCGGGAGCTCACACAATGTGAGCAAGGGGAAAGATATGATACACAGCATTTTAAAGCTCGAAAAAAAAATGTAAGGGCAGGTGGGATGTTAGGAGTAGTTAGGGAATATAATCTGAGTTAGTATAGAAATATGGTTTGATGACAGGTGCTCTTTAAATATAAAAGTGATAAAGAGCTTCTGGAGGATGTAAATCACTGTCTATGTAGAGTAAAGGAGCTTCTTCAGGGTACTGTACAGTACAGACAGTGTCCTAAAAATGGAGAAAAATGAGCTGCTCTCACCTGGTGTCCAAAGGATCAGCTAACCTTGGTAAAGAGTAGTACAGAACATGATGTACCTCCCTGTACTGTATGGAGGCACTACCAGACAGCCAGTCAGTGCATGCACTTCAGTAATACTGGGGTTTTACCAGTGAATGCCCACTCTGATTGGTTGGTTCTTCCAGCCATTGACACATTTCAGAGATCTGGACTGTCCATAGCATTGTATGTTGTGTCTGGTTTCAAGTTACAATGTCCAAAAAAGACAATTGAATGATGAAAATATTGTAACCATTGCATAGGAGGGTTAATTTTTAACTAATTTTCTATACTTTGTAGACTATAGGAATTGAATCTTCCGTCTGTTTCCTTATGGATTGTTGAATCACACATATAAAATTTGCCTCAAGTAAGTTTCTGAAAATGAAATCAAATGATATCTAATATATATGGGAAACACATTTTAATCATTTTTTTTAATTAAACTTAAAAACTTCAGCCCTAAAAAGGTAAAGTGAGTCATACCTAAAGCCAAAACACCGGGGTCTGTGATCTAAAAGTCAAATACTAGTGCGACTAACCAGATGTTAAAGTACATTTTATACCGTATTAAACCGGTCCTAACATCATTTCCATCCAATCCCATGACAAGAAATGTAGACATAATAAAAGATCTCTGGAATCAAATATGCATTGACTTCAATTAAATGTATCGGTGCTGTTTAGCTACGCCATAACAGGAATGTATATATGGAAGTGAATGACCTGTCAATGTCAAGAATCTGTGATTGTTTGAAAGTTAAATTGTTACCATAGATACACAACAGGGAGTTCTTAAAGGTCACTTAGCACAGGAGACAGTTACAAGTAGCCATTCATTCAGTGCTACTAAGCAGCATTACCCTAGAAATTCTTATATAAATAAATATATAAAATGTAAATCTAATACTACAAAATACATATATTTATTTAAATCTTAAAATAATAAAAAAGTAACCTTTAGGATATACAAATGGGACACATCTTAACTCCTTAAGGACTCAAGGTTTTTCCGTTTTTGCACTTTCGTTTTTTCCTCCTTACCTTTTAAAAATCATAACCCTTTCAATTTTCCCCTAAAAATCCAGATTATGGCTTATTTTTTGCGTCGCCAATTCTACTTTGCAGTGACATTAGTCATTTTACCCAAAAATGCACGGCGAAACGGGAAAAAAAATCATTGTGCGACAAAATCAAAGAAAAAACGCCATTTTGTAACTTTTGGGGGCTTCCGTTTCTATGCAGTGCATATTTCGGTAAAAATTACACCTTATCATTATTCTGTAGGTCCATACGGTTAAAATGATACCCTACTTATATAGGTTTGATTTTGTCGCACTTCTGGAAAAAATCATAACTACATGCAGGAAAATGTATACGTTTAAAAATGTCATCTTCTGACCCCTATAACTTTTTTATTTTTCCACATACAGGGCGGTATGAGGACTAATTTTTTGCGCCGTGATCTGAAGTTTTTATCTGTATGATTTTTGTTTTGACAGGACTTTTTGATCACTTTTTATTCATTTTTTAATGGTATCAAAAGTGACCAAAATACGCTTTTTTGGACTTTGGAATTTTTTTGGCGTGTACGCCATTGACCGTGCGGTTTAATTAATGATATATTTTTATAGTGCGGACATTTACGCACGCGGCAATACCACATATGTTTATTTTAATTTTTTTTACACTGTTTTATTTTTTTTATGGGAAAAGGGGGGTGATTCAAACTTTTATTAGGGAAGGGGTTAAATGACCTTTATTAACACTTTTTTTGTACATTTTTTTGCAGTGTTATAGGTCCCATAGGGACCTATAACACTGCACACACTGATCTCTTACACAGATCACTGGCGTGTATTAACACGCCTGTGATCAGTGTTATCGGCGCTTGACTGCTCCTGCCTGGATCTCAGGCACGGAGCAGTCATTCGCCGATCGGACACCGAGGAGGCAGGTAAGGGCCCTCCCGGTGTCCGGTCAGCTGTTCGGGACGCCGCAATTTCACCGCGGCGGTCCCGAACAGCCCGACTGAGCAGCCGGGTCACTTTCACTTTCACTTTAGAAGCGGCGGTCAAAGCTGACCGCCGCTTCTAAAGTGAAAGTGAAAGTGACCCGGCTAAAGGGTTAATACCGCACATCGCCGCGATCGGCGATGTGTGGTATTAGCCGCGGGTCCCGGCCGTTGACGAGCGCCGGGACCGACGCTATATGATGCGGGATCGCGGCGCGATCCCGCTTCATATCGCGGGAGCCGGCGCAGGACGTAAATATACGTCCTGCGTTGTTAAGGGATCACACTAATGCCCACTAAAGATGAGCTGATAGAATCTGACAAATCCGAAATTCAGTACGAATTTCAGGAAAAATTTGTTTCACAATGAATCCGAATATCACCGCGATTCAATAAAATGAATTGCTTCATTGAACTCCACTTAGTGAGGTCCAGACTCCAGGGCATCTTAAATGGCTGATCCACATGTGAGGACATGGGGCAAGGAACTCTGGATAGGCGGGATGATCCTGAATCACATGCAGCATGCAGCGTATCTCTCTATAGAGAGAGAGAGAACACTTTTGTGTGTACTACACAGTCACTCTGTACTGCTGCAGTGTGGTGTACAGCAACTTTAAAGCTTAAAGGGGCCAGTTAGGCTGAGCACTAAAAGCCTTTGTCACCTACTACTAGTGCATAATAATACTCTACTGAGCTGTACTACACAGCGACTCTGTGCTGCAGCACTAGTGTGTACTACAACTCTAAAGCCAACGGACCAGTTAGAAAAAGCATGAAAAGTCATAGTCACCTGATTTCAGTGCCTAATACAGGTTCTGTAGTGGAGCGTGCTGTCCTCTCATAAGTGTAACCTGTGCATACATAGGTGGTGTAGTTTTTTTTTTTCCGTCAAACTTATTTGGGCCTACTAACTGTGAAAGGCCAGCCAAAGCTACACACTTGTTTTTGTAGCCTAATACAGTTTTAACCCCTGAACCCCCTCCCTGCCTTTAATTTTTTTTTTTTTTTTTTTACTATGGTGGAAATGCCTTCTTGTCTGCCTGGTAGTGTGCTCACACCAGGCAGACTTCCCCAGCAGGTGCAATGTCACTGATGCCTGCTGGGGCCGACACTTCCGCCCTTAGTTTACCTATACAGTGTGCCTCCAGCTGTTTCACCATTACAACTCCCAGCTTTTCCTGACATCTATTGGCTGTCAGGACATGCTGGGAGTTGTAGTGGGGAAACAACTGGAGGCATACTGTACAGGTGAAAACAATAACTTTGTTATTGGACGTGGTGCTACCATACGCCCCCCCCCCCACCCGAAATACATTACATGGCCGCAGCGCTACTCCCGCAACCCCCCACCCGAAATACATTACATGGCCGCGGCGCTACCCCCCCTCCCCTCAAAGCAATACATTTCATCCCCCCACCCCCATCCGAAACACATACTGATGTCCAGTACGTCCTGAGGCAGCAGCGAGAGGCGGGGACGGCCGGCATGTGAGGCCTGGGAGCCAATGCACTCTCAGCGCTCGCTCCCGCCTGTCTGATTGACAGGCAGGGAGCGAGCGCAGCCTGAATGAATTCGGACCAATTCCCCCTAGGGAGACCCCTAGTGGCCGGTTTTCAACATTAAAATAAAGTGTTTTAATAAAAAAAAAAAAATTATAATTAAAGTATATTAGAAATATGTTGTAGTACATCAGTACTACAACATATAAAAAAAAAGTTCATGACAGTGCCCATTTAAGGACATAGCGTTTTTGCATTTTTGCACTTTCGTTTTTCCTCCTTACAATTTAAAAATCATAACCCTTTCAATTTTGCACCTAAAAATCCATATGATGGCTTACTTTTTGCGCCACCAAATCTACTTTGTAATGACATCAGTCATTTTACCCAAAAATCTTCGGCGAAACGGAAAAAAATAATAATTGTGAGACAAAATGGAAGAAAAAACGCCATTTTGTAAATTTTGGGGGCTTTTGTTTCTACGCAGTACATTTTTCATTAAAAATGACACTTTATCTTTATTCTGTAGGTCCATACGATTAAAATGATACCCTACTTATATAGGTTTGATTTTTTATCAAAACCTGTGCAAAGGAAAAGTTGCCCAGTTGCCCATAGTAACCAATCAGATTGCTTCTTTCATTTTTCACAGGCCTTCCTTAAAGGGGTATTCCGCCCCTGGCATCTTATCCCCTATCCAAAGGATAGGGGATAAGATGTTAAATTGCCCCGGTCCCGCTGCTGGGGACCCCGGGGATCGCCGCTGCGGCACCCCGCCATCATTACTGCACAGAGCAAGTTCGCTCTGTGCGTAATGACGGGCGATACAGGGGCCGGAGCAGCGTGATGTCACGGCTCCGCCCCTAATGACATCACGGCCCGTCCCCTTAATGCAAGTCTATGGCAGGGGGTGTGACGACCCCCACGCCCCCTTCCCATAGACTTGTATTGACGGGGGCGGGCTGTGACGTCACGAGGGGCGGAGCTGTGACGTAACGATGCTCCGGCCCCTGTATTGTCCGTCATTACGATCTCGCTCTGCGCAGTAATGATAGCTGGGTGCTGCAGCAGCGATCCCCGGGGTCCCAAGCAGCAGGATCCTTTGGATAGGGGATAAGATGTCTAGGGGCGGAATACCCCTTTAAAATGAAAGAAGCAAGCTGATTGGTTTCCTCTGCACAGGTTTTGATAAATCTCCCCCACTGATCTTTTCCGCAGATGACTGCAAAGACATAACTTTGCATTGATCAGTGTTATCGGCGGTTGATTGCTCAAGCCTGGATTTCAGGCTTGCAGCAATCAATCGCCGTTCAGATGCGCAGGAGGAAGGTAAGGCAGCCTCCTGCTGCTTCCCAGCTAATCGGGACATCGCTATTTTATCGCAATGTCCCGATTAGCCCGACTGAGCTGCCGGGATGGTTTTACTTTCACTTTTAGACACGGCGATCAACTTTGATTGCCGCGTCTAAAGAGTAAAAAACAGCGATGTCCGGCATTAGCCACGGGTCCTGGCTGCTGACAGCAGCCGGGACCATGCGGGTATGATGCGAGCTCAGTTCCTGAGCTCGCTTCATAAACCTCCTGTGCCTCAGTGCCCTAAAAACCCGGCGTTCTGCGGCAAGGGGTTAAGCGGAGCATATTTTCCACCTCTCATAAGTGTAAACTGTACATACACCTACGTGGTGTACATTTTTTTTTCCTGTTAACCTAATTTTGTCCTAGTTACTGTGAAAGGCCAGACAAAGCTACACACTTATTTCGGTAGTCTAATACAGTTTTAAGCGTAGTGGAGCGCATAGTCCTCCTCTCATAAGTGTAAACTGTACGTACACCTATGTGGTGTCCTTTATATTTTTCCTGTTAAACTAATTTGGGCCTAGTTACTGTGAAAGGCCAGCCAAAGCTACACACTTGTTTATGTAGTCTAATACAGTTTTAAGCGTAGTGGAGCGTATACTCCTCCTCCAGAGTTTGCCCTGGAAAAGCTGTCCTGCCTGGCCAGTAGTGTGCCATCAGAGCGGGTGTTTAGTGTGGCGGGGGCCATAGTAATCCTGAAGAGAACTTGTCTGTCCACCAAAAATGTGGAGAGACTGACCTTTCAGGCATGGATCAGCCAGGATTTGCACCCACCAATGCCTGATGCATCAGAATAGATTGACAATGGTGCCACACCAACACTTCACAAATATGAATAGTGCAAAACGTATTTCCCATGGTTTTTAGCTGGAACTAGGGAGAGGTTGGTGTGTGGGGCCACCCACCGCCCCACTCTGTAACCGGGTCACTTTCAGGACTCCTGATGCTGCTGATGCCACCTCCAGGTTGTCTCATTCTGCTACCATATTTTCTCATGCTGTTGCCACCTCCAGGCTGTCATTCTGCCACCATATGTTCTCCTCATGCTAATGCCACCTCCACGCTGTGTCATTCTGCCACCATATGTTCTCGTCATCCTGATGCCACCTCCAGGCTGTCTCATTCTGCCACCATATGTTCTCTTCATGCTTCCGCCAACTCTAGGCTGTGTCATTCTTCCACTATATGGTCTCCTTATGCTGCCGCCACCTCCTGGCTGTGTCATTCTTACACTAGATGGTCTCCTCATGCTGCCGCCACCTCCACGTTGTGTCATTCAGCCACTATGTGGTCTCCTCATGCTTCCACCACCTCCACACTGTGTCATTCAGCCACTATAAGGTTTCCTCATGCTGTTTCCACCTCCACGCTGTGTCATTCAGCCACTTTATGGTCTCCTCATGCTCCTGCCACTTCCACGCTGTGTCATTCAGCCGCTTTATGGTCTCCTCATTCTTCTGCCACCTCCAGGCTGGGGCATTCAGCTACTATATGGTCTCCTCATGCTTCCACCACCTCCAGGCTGTGTCATTCAGCCACTATATGGTCTACTCATGCTGCCACAACCTCCACGCTGTGTCATTCAGCTACTATATGTCTCCTCATGCTGCCGCCACCTCCACGCTGTGTCATTGAGCCACTATATGGTCTCCTCATGCTGCTGCCACCTCCACACTGTGTCATTTAGCCACTATATGGTCTCCTCATGTTTCCGCCACCTCCAGGCTGTGCCATTCAATCTCTAAATGGTCTCCTCATGCTGCCGCCACCTCCATGCTGTGTCATTCAGCCACTATATGGTCTACTCATGCTGCCACAACCTCCACTCTGTCATTCAGCTACTATATGTCTCCTCATGCTGCTGCCACCTCCATGCTGTGTCATTCAGCCACTATATGGTCTCCTCATGCTGCTGCCACCTCCACACTGTGTCATTTAGCCACTATATGGTCTCCTCATGCTTCCGCCACCTCCAGGCTGTGCCATTCAACCTCTATATGGTCTCCTCATGCTGCCGCTACCTCCACGCTGTGTCATTCAGCCACTATATGGTCTCCTCATGCTGCCACCACCTCAATGCTGTGTCATTCAGCCACTATATAGTCTCCTCATGCTTTTGTCACCTCCAGGCTTTGTCATTCTGCCAATATATGGTCTCCTCATGCTGCCGCCACCTCCAGGCTGTGCCAAATGAGTGATGTCATTACAAAGGACAACTGGTCGCGCCCAAAACAAGCCCTCATACTGGTCTGTGGATGAAAATATAATAGAGTTATGATTTTTTGAAGGCGACGAGGAAAAAAAGAAAGCATAAAAAATAAAATTTGCTGAGTCCTTAGGTTAACATGACCTTAAAGATTTAAAGCCGTTTTCATTTTATAATTGATGAAAAGTGATTTGTGAAATAAAATTTAATAGAATTTAAATAAATAATTTTGATACATTAACCCCTTAAGCACCAAACATTTTTCCGTTCTTGCACTTTAGTTTTTTCCTCCTTACCTTTTAAAATCATAACCCTTTCAATTTTGCACATAAAAATTGATATGATGGCTTATTTTTTGCTCCACCAATTCTCATTTATAATGATATCAATAATTGAACCCAAAAATCTATGGCGAAACAATAAAAAATCATTGTGCGACAAAATTGACGAAAAAACACCATTTTGTAACTTTTGGGGGTTTCCATTTCTATGTAGTAAATTTTTGGGTAAAAATGGCACCTTAGCTTTGTTCTGTAGGTCCATACGATTAAAATAATACCCTACTTATATAGCTGTGATTTTGTCGTACTTCTGGAAAAAATCATAAATACATGCACGAAAAAGAGAAATAAGATAAAAATTGTCTTTTGACCCCGATAACTTTTTTATTTTTCTGCGTATGGGGCAATATGAGGGCTCGTTTTTTGAGTCGTGATCTGAAGATTTTATCGGTCACATTTTTGTTTTGATCGGAATTTTTTATTGCATTTAATACATTTTTTAATGGTATAAAAAGTGACCAAACGTTATTTTGGAATTGTTTAGCGCTTAATGATATATTTTTATAGTTCAGACATTTACGCACGTGGCGATACCAGATATGTTAATTTTTATTTTGATCTACACAGTTTTTTTTTTTACAATGGGAAAAGGGGGGTCAAACTTTTGTTAGGGGAGGAGTTAAATCAGCTTCATGAACTTTTTTTCCCACTTTTTTGCAATTTTATAGCTCCCATAGGGGACTATAACATGCATTATACAGATTACAGGCACTGATCAATGCATTGCCATAGCATAGCATTGATCAATGTTATCGCTGCTTGACTGCTCCTGCCTTGATCTGTCAGTGAGCGAGATACGAGCTGGTCTCGTTAGGTTTTTTCTCCCGACACACGTGATCCACTTACATAGCGACGTGTCCCTGGTTACCCAGCCAGGGAGCACGCGCTGTCTGTGATACAGCACAGAGTCCGATCGCACTCTGTCAATAGCTTCTGACAGGCGCGATCGCATTGTTTGTATACACTGGCCGCATGTGCTTATGTTTACAGGCATCACCGAGTCTGCTTCCGGGACCGCGGCATTTGCCTGTAAACATCATGATTTGCTTCTTGTGCAGATGTTATTATATCTGCCTGATCTTTGATATTTTTGATGTTATGTATGTATTCTAACACTGATTGTTATATAGGTGTCCATACCTGGTATATTATTATATAATATGTGCATACATTTTTTATGTGTATTATGTTGTTAACCACTCCCCCTGACCCTGGCAACCATTTTGGAGCCCTATAAATATCCAGCATGTTGTCATTTGTGTACCTTGATCTGAGGAAGGGAGGGCTCCTCCCGAAACGCGTAATCCATTGTTTTTTTATTTTGCTCTTGTTTAATAAATGGTGCTGAGGATCTTTTACTTCATCCTGGACGTTATTGTCTGTATGCTCTAGTCGCAGCGCCGGTATCCAAGGGCTCTTTTCCATTCCTTTCTACTGCCTTGATCTCAGGCATGGAGCAGTCATTCAGTGATCGGACATGAAGGAGGCAAGAATGGGACCCTTCTCGTGCGTCCTAGCTGATCGGGACACCGTGGTTTAATATTGGTGGTCTCGATTAGTGTTGCTCGTGAATATTCGCAATGCGAATTTTATTCGCGAATATCGCATATTCGCGAATATAGCACTATATATTCGTAATTCCGAATATTCGTAATTTTTTTTTTTTCACAGTACACATAACAGTGATCATCCCTCTCTGCTTCCAGCTTGTGTGATGTAAAGAAGGCTCTAATACTACTGTGTGAGACTGGTGTGCGCATTTTCGCATATGCGAAAATTAGCATATGCTAATTTTCGCATATGCAAATTTTCGCTTATGCTAATTTTGTATATGCTAATTTTTGCATATGTCAATTTTCGCATTTGCGAATTTTCACTTATGCGAAAATAAAACGAGAATATTACGAATATGCAAATATTCGTGAATATATGACGAATATTCGTCCATATATTCGCGAATATTCGCGAATTCGAATATGGCCTATGCCGCTCAACACTAGTCTCGATCAGCCCGACTGAGCTGCTGGGAATTTTAATCAACGTGTCTAATGAGTTAATGCCGGACATCTGCCGGAGCTCTCTTCACAACCTTGTCGTGCCGCAGCGTCGTTTAGAATCTGAATGGAAGGTAACTCTTGTCATTACATTCTCATGGCATGAAGGACATTTCCAAAGCAATCTGCATGTTATACTGAATAACAGTATTATTTCACTAACCCAGCACATTCCCTATGTGTGTTACGACAAGGCAAAAGTGTTCTACACCCCTAATGAGGCTCTCTGTAGCCAAGAAATAGCCGTTTTTAATAGAGATTCACCGCAAATAAATTCAGACCGAACCTGATTTTTTTGAGAAATTCGCCGAACCAGTGTCACGATGCCGGCTGGCAGGAGGTGGATCCTCTGTGCCAGAGAGGGATTGGCGTGGACCGTGCTAGTGGACCGGTTCTAAGTCACTACTGGTATTCACCAGAGCCCGCCGCAAAGCGGGATGGTCTTGCTGCGGCGGTAGTGACCAGGTCGTATCCACTAGCAACGGCTCAACCTCTCTGACTGCTGAAGATAGGCGCGGTACAAGGGAGTAGACAGAAGCAAGGTCGGACGTAGCAGAAGGTCGGGGCAGGCAGCAAGGATCGTAGTCAGGGGCAACGGCAGGAGGTCGGAACACAGGCTAGGAACACACAAGGGAACGCTTTCACTAGGCACAAGGGCAACAAGATCCGGCGAGGGAGTGCAGGGGAAGTGAGGTATACATAGGGAGTGCACAGGTGAACACACTGATTAGACCCACTGCGCCAATCAGCGGCGCAGTGGCCCTTTAAATCGCAGAGACCCGGCGCGCGCGCGCCCTAGGGAGCGGGACCGCGCGCGCCGGGACAGGACCGACGGAGAGCGAGTCAGGTACGGGAGCCGGGGTGCGCACCGCGAGCGGGTGCCACCCGCATCGCGAATCGCATCCCGGCTGGGGGCGGTATCGCAGCGCACCCGGTCAGTAGATCTGACCGGGGCGCTCCGGGGAGGAGCGGGGACCCGGAGCGCTCGGCGTAACAGTACCCCCCCCCCCTTGGGTCTCCCCCTCTTCTTGGAGCCTGGGAACCTGAGGAGCAGACTTTTGTCTAGGATGTTGTCCTCAGGTTCCCAGGATCTCTCTTCAGGTCCACAGCCCTCCCAATCAACCAAAAAGAACCTTTTTCCTCTGACCGTCTTGGAGGCCAGTATCTCCTTCACTGAGAAGACGTCAGAAGAACCGGAAACAGGAGTGGGAGAAACAAGCTTGGGAGAGAAACGGTTGATGATGAGTGGTTTAAGAAGAGAGACATGAAAGGCATTAGGAATACGAAGAGAAGGAGGAAGAAGAAGTTTGTAAGAGACAGGATTAATTTGGCACAAGACTTTGAAAGGACCAAGATAGCGTGGTCCCAGTTTGTAACTGGGGACACGAAAGCGGACATATTTAGCGGAGAGCCATACCTTGTCTCCGGGAGCAAAAATGGGGGGAGCTCTTCTTTTCTTATCAGCAAACTTTTTCATGCGAGATGAAGCCTGTAAAAGAGAATTTTGGGTCTCTTTCCATATGGTGGAAAGATCACGAGTCACTTCATCTACAGCGGGCAAACCAGAGGACAAGGGAATAGGGAGGGGGGGAAGAGGGTGACGGCCGTACACCACGAAAAATGGGGATTTAGCAGAAGATTCAGAGACTCTGAAGTTATACGAGAATTCGGCCCATGGTAGAAGATCTGCCCAGTCATCCTGGCGGGAGGAAACAAAATGCCGTAAATAATCACCCAGGACCTGGTTAATTCTTTCAACTTGCCCATTGGATTGAGGATGATAAGCAGAAGAAAAGTTTAATTTAATCTTGAGTTGTTTACAGAGGGCCCTCCAGAATTTTGACACGAATTGGACGCCTCTATCCGAGACGATCTGCGTGGGCAACCCGTGAAGACGAAAAATGTGTACAAAAAATTGTTTTGCCAACTGAGGCCCTGAAGGAAGACCAGGAAGAGGAATAAAATGTGCCATCTTGGAAAATCGATCAACGACCACCCAAACAACAGTGTTGCCACGGGATGGGGGTAAGTCTGTAATAAAGTCCATACCAATCAGAGACCAAGGCTGTTCGGGGACAGGCAGAGGGTGAAGGAGACCAGCAGGCTTCTGGCGAGGAGTCTTGTCCCGGGCACAGACAGTGCAGGCCCGCACAAAATCAACAACATCCGTCTCCAGAGTCGGCCACCAATAGAAACGAGAGATGAGTTGCACGGATTTCTTGATGCCCGCATGGCCTGCGAGATGGGAGGAGTGACCCCATTTGAGGATTCCGAGGCGTTGGCGTGGAGAGACGAAGGTCTTCCCTGGAGGAGTTTGCCTGATGGAGGCTGGAGAAGTGGAGATCAGGCAGTCAGGAGGAATGATGTGTTGCGGAGAGAGCTCTACTTCCGAGGCATCCGAGGAACGAGAGAGAGCGTCGGCCCTGATGTTCTTATCGGCAGGGCGAAAGTGAATTTCAAAATTAAACCGGGCAAAGAACAGAGACCACCTGGCCTGGCGAGGATTCAGCCATTGGTCAGACTGGAGATAGGAGAGATTCTTGTGATCGGTGTAAATAATAACTGGAAATTTAGATCCCTCCAGCAGATGCCTCCATTCCTCAAGTGCTAATTTAATGGCCAGTAGCTCTCGATCCCCGATGGAGTAGTTCCTCTCTGCCGGAGAGAAGGTCCTAGAAAAAAAACCACAGGTAACAGCATGCCCGGAAGAATTTTTTTGTAGAAGAACCGCTCCAGCTCCTACTGAGGAGGCATCAACCTCCAATAGGAAGGGTTTAGATGGGTCAGGTCTGGAGAGCACGGGAGCAGAAGAAAAGGCCGACTTGAGCCGTTTAAAGGCGTCTTCCGCTTGAGGAGGCCAGGACTTAGGATTGGCATTCTTCTTGGTTAAAGCCACGATAGGAGCCACAATGGTGGAAAAATGTGGAATAAATTGTCTGTAATAATTGGCGAACCCCAAAAAACGTTGGATAGCACGGAGTCCGGAGGGGCGTGGCCAATCTAAGACGGCAGAGAGTTTGTCTGGGTCCATTTGTAGTCCCTGGCCAGAGACCAAGTATCCTAGGAAAGGAAGAGATTGACATTCAAACAGACATTTCTCCATTTTGGCATAAAGTTGATTGTCTCGAAGTCTCTGAAGAACCATGCGGACATGCTGGCGGTGTTCTTCTAGGTTGGCAGAAAAAATCAGAATATCGTCCAGATACACAACAACACAGGAATATAAGAGATCACGAAAAATTTCATTAACAAAGTCTTGGAAGACGGCAGGGGCGTTGCACAGGCCAGAGGGCATGACCAGATACTCAAAGTGTCCATCTCTAGTGTTAAATGCCGTTTTCCATTCATCCCCCTCCCTGATGCGGATGAGATTATAAGCATCTCTTAAGTCCAGTTTGGTAAAGATGTGGGCACCTTGGAGGCGATCAAAGAGTTCAGAGATAAGAGGTAGAGGGTAGCGGTTCTTTACCGTGATTTTATTAAGACCGCGGTAGTCAATGCAAGGACGTAGGGAGCCATCTTTTGTGGACACAAAGAAAAATCCAGCTCCGGCAGGAGAGGAGGATTTGCGGATAAACCCCTTTTTTAAATTTTCCTGGATGTACTCAGACATAGCAAGAGTCTCTGGGGCGGACAGAGGATAAATTCTGCCCCGGGGTGGAGTAGTGCCCGGGAGGAGGTCAATAGGACAGTCATAAGGCCTGTGAGGAGGTAGAGTCTCAGCTTGTTTTTTGCAAAACACATCAGCAAAGTCCATATAGGCCTTAGGGAGACCGGTTACAGGAGGAACCACAGGGTCACGGCAGGGAGTACTGGGAACCGGTTTAAGGCAGTCCTTGAAACAAGAGATACCCCAGCTCTTGATCTCCCCTGTGGACCAATCCAGGGTTGGGGAATGGCGTTGGAGCCACGGTAGTCCAAGGAGAATTTCGGAAGTGCAATTGGGGAGGACCAAGAACTCAATTTTTTCATGATGAGGTCTGATGCACATTAGAAGGGGCTCCGTGCGGTAACGTATGGTACAGTCCAATCTTTCATTGTTAACACAATTGATGTAGAGGGGCCTGGCGAGACTGGTTACCGGGATGTTGAACCTGTTGATGAGAGAGGCCAAAATAAAGTTTCCTGCAGATCCGGAATCCAAGAAGGCCATAGTAGAGAAGGAGAAGGTAGATGCAGATATCCGCACAGGCACAGTAAGACGTGGAGAAGCAGAGTTGACATCAAGGACTGTCTCACTTTTGTGCGGAGTCTGCGTGCGTCTTTCCAGGCGGGGAGGACGGATAGGACAATCCTTCAGGAAGTGTTCGGTACCGGCACAGTACAGGCAGAGATTCTCCATGCGGCGTCGTGTCCTCTCTTGAGGTGTCAGGCGAGACCGGTCAACTTGCATAGCCTCCACGGCGGGAGGCACAGGGACGGATTGCAGAGGACCAGAGGAGAGAGGAGCCGGGGAGAAAAAACGCCTCGTGCGAACAAAGTCCATATCCTGGCGGAGCTCCTGACGCCTTTCGGAAAAACGCGTGTCAATGCGAGTGGCAAGATGAATGAGTTCATGTAGATTAGCAGGAATTTCTCGTGCGGCCAGAACATCTTTAATGTTGCTGGATAGGCCTTTTTTAAAGGTCGCGCAGAGGGCCTCATTATTCCAGGATAGTTCAGAAGCAAGAGTACGGAATTGTATGGCGTACTCGCCAACGGAAGAATTACCCTGGACCAGGTTCAGCAGGGCAGTCTCAGCAGAGGAGGCTCAGGCAGGTTCCTCAAAGACACTACGAATTTCTGAGAAGAAGGAGTGTACAGAGGCAGTGACGGGGTCATTGCGGTCCCAGAGCGGTGTGGCCCATGACAGAGCTTTTCCAGACAGAAGGCTGACTACGAAAGCCACCTTAGACCTTTCAGTAGGAAACTGGTCCGACATCATCTCCAAGTGCAGGGAACATTGTGAAAGAAAGCCACGGCAAAACTTAGAGTCCCCATCAAATTTATCCGGCAAGGATAGTCGTAGGCCTGAAGCGGCCACTCGCTGCGGAGGAGGTGCAGGAGCTGGCGGAGGAGATGATTGCTGAAGCTGTGGTAGTAGCTGCTGTAGCATCACGGTCAGTTGAGACAGCTGGTGGCCTTGTTGCGCTATCTGTTGTGACTGCTGGGCGACCACCGTGGTGAGGTCAGCGACAACTGGCAGAGGTACTTCAGTGGAATCCATGGCCGGATCTACTGTCACGATGCCGGCTGGCAGAAGGTGGATCCTCTGTGCCAGAGAGGGATTGGCGTGGACCGTGCTAGTGGACCGGTTCTAAGTCACTACTGGTATTCACCAGAGCCCGCCGCAAAGCGGGATGGTCTTGCTGCGGCGGTAGTGACCAGGTCGTATCCACTAGCAACGGCTCAACCTCTCTGACTGCTGAAGATAGGCGCGGTACAAGGGAGTAGACAGAAGCAAGGTCGGACGTAGCAGAAGGTCGGGGCAGGCAGCAAGGATCGTAGTCAGGGGCAACGGCAGGAGGTCGGAACACAGGCTAGGAACACACAAGGGAACGCTTTCACTAGGCACAAGGGCAACAAGATCCGGCGAGGGAGTGCAGGGGAAGTGAGGTATACATAGGGAGTGCACAGGTGAACACACTGATTAGACCCACTGCGCCAATCAGCGGCGCAGTGGCCCTTTAAATCGCAGAGACCCGGCGCGCGCGCGCCCTAGGGAGCGGGACCGCGCGCGCCGGGACAGGACCGACGGAGAGCGAGTCAGGTACGGGAGCCGGGGTGCGCACCGCGAGCGGGCGCCACCCGCATCGCGAATCGCATCCCGGCTGGGGGCGGTATCGCAGCGCACCCGGTCAGTAGATCTGACCGGGGCGCTGCAGCAGCGAGGATGCCGCGAGCGCTCCGGGGAGGAGCGGGGACCCGGAGCGCTCGGCGTAACAACCAGCCAGATCGAATTTTCCAAATATTAGTTAATTTCTAATGCCCACCATTAACCATTCAGTTGCCGTCATCAATACTGATCACGGCATTTTAAGCACTCACGGTCCTTGGTATATTTATGACTTTCTAATACATTATTGTTGTTTTAGTAGAATTATTTCTATTTAGCGATATACTGAAATTGAAGACAACACCTACTTTTTAACCACTTGCATCTCCGATCCTTAAGGACCCAAGGTGTACAGGTCCTTCCCGTGGGAATTTCGGTCCCCACCACTCGCCGGGCGGGGACTAGTCCGGGATGCCTGCTGGAGTCATTCAGCAGGCATCCCAGCACACTGCAGAGGGGGGTCCGGAGTACCCCCTCATATCGGTGATCGCAGCATATCGCTGGTCAATTCAGACCCGTGATTTGTGGCGATTCTGTTCCCCAGTGGGGAGCAGACCGGTATGCCTGCTGAAATCATTCAGCAGGCAACCCGGCACAGTGCCAAGGGGGATCCTGAGGACCCCCATATTGGTGATCGCCACAGATCACCGTAAATACAAACTGGCGATCTGCAGCGATTCTGAGTCATGGGGAGGAGAAGGGGAGGAGAGCATGTTGCTCTGTTCTGATCAGCACCAAGTAGCAATTAAGGAAAGCTTTAGATTAGGCAGGGACAGATTTAGCTGGTAAGAAAAATATACTTTTTTTTTCAGCGCACCATCTGTTGGTATCCGCGGGTCCACAGCACCTTTAGCTGCGTGACCTAGGCCCTATAGGGTCACAGTGATCTGTGCTGTGTGGATGGACCGTACCTGTGTGTGCGGCCTGCGCCTCCGCTGTCAGTGATTTATCACTGATTAGCATTTATTTTATTTTTTTTCAGGCAGGTGCTTTCTTTCGGGTTTCAATGTTTTTTTTTATTTTTTATTTATTTGATTTTTCAAATTTTTCGGTTCATTTCCAACAAACTTTTCACTCCAAAAGCCCATTTTTGCTCCTTCTATTCTGAACATTTTACATTCACATATGTGGTATTTTCTTTCTCAGGCAAAATTGCACTACACATTTTGGGGTCCTTTTCCCCTATTACCCCATGTGAAAATGAAACATTTGGGGTAACACTATCAATATAGTGTAAAAAATTTCATTTTTCACTTTTACGGCCCACTGTTCAAAAAACCTGTGAGGTGTAAATACTCACTGTAACCCTTGTTACATTCCTGAAGGGGTGTAGTTTCCAAAATGGTATCACACGTGGGGCTTTCTGCTGTTCTGGGTCCATGGGAGGTTTGTAAATGCACATGGCCCCAACTTCAATTCCAGGAAAATTCTCTCTCCAAAAGTCCAATGGCGCTCCTTCTGTTCTGAGACCTGTAGTGTGCCAGCAGAGAACTTAACAGCCACATATGGGGCATTTTCTTAATTGGGAGAAATTGGGCTTCAAATGTTGGGGTCCATTTTCTCCTATTACACCATGTGAAATTGAAAAATTTGGAGTCACACCATAATTTTTGTGTTAAAAAATCAAATGTTTCTCTTTTTCGGCCCACTGTTAAAAAAAACCTATGAGGTATAAGTACTTACTGTGACCCTTGTTACGTTCCTGGAGGGGTGTAGTTTCTAAAATAGTGTCACATGTGGGGGATTTCTGCTGTTCTGGCACCATGGGAGGTTTGTAAATGCACATGACCCCTGACTTGAATTTCAGCAAAATTCTCTCTCTAAAAGCCCAATGGTGCTCCTTCTGTTATAAGACCTGCACTCCTATTTTCTCCTATTACCCCTTGTGAAAAAGAAAGATTTGGGGTAACACCATAATTTTAGTGTTAAAAATAAATGTTTCCATTTTCATGTCCAACTTCAACGTAGAGTTGTCAAACACCTGTGAGGTGTTAAGGCTCACTATACCCCATGTTATATTCCTTGAGGGGTGCAGTTTACAAAATAGTATGCCATGCTGTTTTTTTTTTTTGCTGTTCTGGCACCATGGGGGCTTCGTAAATGCAACATGGCCCAGAAAAACCATGACAGCTAAATTTGTTTAAAAAAATCCAAGAGTTGCTCTTTCCCTTTTGAGCCATGTTGTGAGCCCGCAGAGCACTTTATGTCAACATATGAGGTATTTCCATACTCGAGAGAAATTGGGCTAGAAATTTTGGGGGCTTTTTCTCCTTATACAACTTTTAAAAATGAAAAAAAAAAATGGGGCTAAAAGAACATATTAGTGTAAAAATGCAGATGTTCATTTTTCTCCTCCACTTTGCTGCTATTCTTGTGAAACACCTAAAGGGTTAAGAAACTTTCTAAATGTCATTTTGAATAATATGAAGGGTGCAGTTTCTATAATGGCATCATTTATGGGGTATTTGTCACAGAAAGGCCCCTCAAATCCACTTCAAACTTAACTGGTCCCTGAAAAATTCAGATTTTGATATTTTCGTGAAAAAAGCCCTCTAATATCTTCAAAAAGTAAAAACATGTCAACTGTATGATGCCAACATAAAGTAGACATATTTTATTTGTGAATCAATATATAATTTATTTGGAATATTGAAATTTTGGGATTTTTCACCAAGAAAGGATGCAAGTAACGATGAAAATTTACCACTATGTTAAAGTAGAATATGTCACAAAAAAAACTATCTCAGAATCAGAATAAAAGGTAAAAGTATCCCAGAGTAAATGCATAAAATGACAGTGGTCAGAATTGCAAAAAGGTGAAAATGGTCCCTAAGGGGTTAATGTAATCCCCCAATGACTTAATTTTTATTTTAAAACAACATTTGGTTTCTCTGAACCCTTTGAACAATGCAATTTCTGATAATAAGAAGCACCCCCAATAGACTTTGGACATGGCCATGGAAATCAGTTTCAAATTATGATTAAAAATATAAATAAATAAATACATTTTAAAAATGAATTATTTTATTTAAAAAAAAAAGGTTTTATGATTCTGACTGAGAAGCTGATGAAGACGGCTAAAAGACTATAATTCAAGTTATACATTCGTCTTAAAGGGGTACTTCGCCACTAGACATCTTATCCCCTATCCAAAGGAAAGGGGATAAGATGTCAGATCGCAGGGGGTCCGGCCGCTGGGACTCCCGCGATCTCCTGGCCGGTACCGTGGTGTTCTCAACATGAAAGTCCCATAATTCAAGTTATGCATTTGTCTTAAAGGGGTACTCCACCACTAGACACCATATCTCCTATCCAAAGGATATCCTAGGGCTTCTGTGTTCAGAACCCTGCGGTGTCGGGCTGGAGATTGCGGGGGTCCCAGCGGCCGCACCACCGGTACCCCCCCGGTCTGACATCTTATCCCCTATCCTTTGGAGCATAGTACCCCTTTAAGCTTTTCCAACAGAGATGGAAGAAGCTGTCGTGTGTCGTAGCCCTCCCTGCTTCCCCACCGATGGAGACTTCTGACACTTCTCTTTGACCTTTCAGAACTTTTCTATAACTGGCAGTAAGCTTTAAAGACCTAGCTACAGTATAAGAAAAATGTTGAATTCATGTAAACGTGACACTAGTCAAACACACCTTCTGTGCAGTAAAAACGAAATCATTCTGTTCTGCCAATTCATTTTACAACTGTTATGCATGGCCTCTGGGCTTGTTTTGACAAGGCATGTATTCTGACAAGGCTGAAAAGAAAAAAAGTATGTCATCTAAAATTAAGTTTCTGTATTTGGTCGTTTCTTTATTATTGTTGCATAAAATTGTAATAGAAAAAGAAAAAAAGATTATCCCACATTTTTCATTCTCATTGAAAATTCAATTTAAGAACCTGACAGCTTTCACAAGAAAGATCATTTCTAGTTCTTGGGTGGCCTTTTAAGTGATTTATAATCATAATGCATGGGTGGGGGCAGATATCCCAATGGTGTATAGCTACCCCAGCCAGGGCCATAGATTTTTGTGGTACAGTATAGGGAAATGGAAATGCCTCCTTCCCAATTACTTTCAGCTTTGAATGTCTGCACCAGTGAGGACATACATGAATGTCTACAGCTGTAAAGACTCCAATGTGTCATTTCCTCATTGGCTGCCATTATGTTAAAGGGGTACTCCGGTGCTAAGACATCTTATCCCCTATCCAAAGGATAGGGGATAAGATGCCTGATCGCAGGGGTCTCGCCGCTGGGGACCCCCGTGATCTTGCATGCAGCACCCCGATATAATCAGTCCGCGGAGCATGTTTGCTCCAGGTCTGATTACTGGTGATCATGGGGGCTGGAGCATTGTGAAATCACGGCCTCGACCCCGTGTGACATCACGCCCCGCCCCCTCAATGCAAGCCTATGGGAGGGGGCGTGACAGCTGTCACGCCCCCTCCCATAGGCTTGCATTGAGGGGGCGGGCGTGACATAACATGGGGGTGGGACAGTAATGTCACAATGCTCCTGCCCCCGTGATCGCCAGTAATCAGACCCGGAGCGAACATGCTCCGGGGACTGATTATAACGGGGTTCTGCGTGCAAGATCACGGGAGTCCTCAGCGGAGGGACCCCCGTGATCAGGCATCTTATTACCTATCCTTTGGATAGGGGAAAATATGTCTTAGCGCCGGAGTACCCCTTTAATCCAAGTATTAGAAAGCAGTGAAGTTTATCATCTCAACAGGGATTACTGCCTCACCTTATACCAGTTGTACAACCTAATAGATTCTGAAATGTCTTTATATCAGAGAGTTCTTCAGTACTAGTGACCACTTCATTGATAGGATGGTTTTCCTAAAGGAAATCTGTCATACACCAGTGCAAAGGTCACATAGCGATGCAAAATCATAAAAAATAAAATAAAAAATCATACATTTACCTTAAGGATATCAATTTGCACACTTAAAAAAAAAATCTAAATTTTTTATTTGCAGCTTAAGGGGCTTTTGTTTTTTCCTCCTCACCTTTTAAAAATCATAACCATTTTAATTTTGAACCTACAGACCAATATGATGGATTTTTTGTTTGCGCCACCAATTCTAATCTGTAATGACATCAATAATTTTACCCAAAGATCTACGGCAAAACCCCAAAAAATCATTGTTCGACAAAATTGGAAAAAAAACTAAATGCAATTTTGTAAATATTGGGGGCTTCCGTTTCTAAGCATTGCATTTTTTTTTTTGGTAAAAATGACATCTGATCTTTATTCTGTAGGTCCAAACAATTAAAATGATACCCTACTTATATAGGTTTGATTTTGTTGGACTTCTGGAAAAAATCATAACTACATGCAGGAAAATTAATAAGTTTAAAAATGTCCTCTTCTGACCCCTATAATTTTTTTACTTTTCTGTAGACGGGGATGTACCATATGATCTGAAGTTTTTATCGGTACTATTTTTGTTTTGATCTGACGTTTTGTTCTCTTTTAAATCATTTTTTTATGAGATTAAAAAGTGACCAAAAATACGCTATTTTGGAATTTTGGATTTGGATTTTTTTTACGTGTACACCATTGACTGTGCGGTTTAATTCAATATATATTTTTATATTTCAGACATTTACACTTGTGGCGATACCACATATGCTTATATTTCTTTTTATTTAAATGCTTTTTTGTTTTTTAAATGGGAAAGGGGGGGATGATTCAAACTTTTATTAGGGAAGGGGTTCAATCACATTTATTAACTCTTTTTTCACACTTTTTTTTAAATGCAATCTTACAGCCCCCATAGGGGGCTATAACATGCAGTACATTGATTGCCAGCACTGTTTAATGCTATGCCATAGCATTGCAGTGATCAGTGTTATCGGCGGTCGATTGCTCAAGCCTGGATCTCAGGCTTGGAGCAATCAATCACCGATCGGACGTGCCGGAGGCCGGTAAGGGACCCTCCGGTGTACAGAATGTAGTCATGTCAGGGGGGAGGGGTTAGATAAGAAATTAGATAAGGTCCCTTTAGGACCAGGACATATTTTATTTAAAGGGGTACTCTGGTGAAAAACTGTGTAAATTACTTTTATCTAAAAATTGTAATCCTTCCAGTACTTATCAGCTGCTGTATACTACAGAGGAAGTTCTTTTATTTTAAAAAGAAAACAAATTCTGTCTGACCACACTGCTCTCTTCTGACACCTCTTTCTGTCTCAGGAACTGACAAGAACAGGAGCAAATCCCCATTGCAAACCTCTTCTGCTTTGGACAGTTCCTGAGACAGACAGAGGTGTCAGCAGAGAGCACTGTGGTCAGACAGAAAATAAATTTAAAAAGAAAAGAACTTCATGTGGAGCATACAGCAGCTGACTTACTGGAAGGATTAAGATTTTTATATGGAAGTAATTAAAAAATCTCTTTAACATTCTGGCATTAGTTGATTTAAAAAAATATATATTTTCACTGAAGTACCCCTTTAACTCCACTGATATCCATAGATTTTTCCCCACAGTCTGACAATAAAAACTCCAAAAAAAGAACAAGCTAGCAACTAGAGAGTGATGCACACCAAGAATTACAAAATATGCATATACAAAATATCTTTATTCACAAGTCCAAATATACAAAGAAGATAGTACACAGACAGTTAAAGGGGTACTCCGGTGAAAAACTTTTTTTTTTTTTTTTTAAATCAACTGGTGCCAGAAAGTTAAACAGATTTGTAAATTACTTCTATTAAAAAAAATCTTAATCCTTCCTGTACTTATTAGCTGCTGAATACTACAGCGGAAATTATTTTCTTTTTGAAACACAGAGCTCTCTGCTGACATCACGAGCACAGTGCTCTCTGCTGATATCTCTGTCCATTTTAGGAACTGTCCAGAACAGCATATGTTTGCTATGGGGATTTCCTTTTACCCTGGACAGTTCCTAAAATGGACAGAGATGTCAGCAGAGAGCACTGTGCTCATGATGTCAGCAGACAGCTCTGTGTTTCAAACAGAAAATAATTTCCACTGTAGTATTCAGCAGCTAATAAGTACAGGAAGGATTAAGTTTTTTTAATAGAAGTAATTTAAAAATCTGTTTAACTTTCTGGCACCAGTTGATTTAAAAAAAAAAAAGTTTTCACCGGAGTACCTCTTTTAAACCATTTAAAACACACAACGATCGGGCGGAGGAACATAATCCTACAGCGCCCACCCCGTACTCGGGATAATAACCCAAAAAGGCAGATGTATGCTGTCCCGGACCAAAACAATATAGTAGAAAAAGTACATATAACATCCAGGCCCCACTCCTGAGGAAGCCTCTGTGGCTGGAGACGGAATGCATGGGGTTTGCTTCCCCCATACCTAGGTGTATGCTGTCCCGGCATCTACACTGAGACATTGTGGGTCATATGGCACCTTGACAGCATATGCACCTTACAGGCTTGTAGCTCATTACATCTTGCACATTTACAGCACACTGCTCTTACAGCTGAGTTAACCCCTCAAGGACAGACCCATTTTTTACCTCAATGACTAAGCTTTTTCTTTATTTATTTGACATGTATCCCTTTAAATGGTAATAACTTTAGAACGCTTTTTCTGAGCAGAGTGATTCTGAGATCGTTTTTATTATATTACAATATGGTACTGTGGAAGCCCTTGGGGGTGTTGGTAGTGGGGTATTGTTTCGGTAAATGAGGGGTTAATGTTAACCCTATAGTTCGTGACGCCAGGCTGAGGGCTAGTATGCTGAGGTAATTCTCCGGCCTATCGTCGCCCTTCCCAGTAACGATAGGTGCACGTAATAAAATGACTGAAGATCCACAAAGTAGTTGAACTGTAACTTGAAGAACTTTACTTAGATGCTTGCGGTACATCCAATGAACAATAACAGTCTCAGGCAAACAGTCTCTATATATCTCAATGACTGACAATTGTTGCGGACCTTGAATGAAATTAAAGTCTCTGAATTTAGGGTAATTATTGCAGATCCGTCCGGATTTAGGGGATAGATAAGGTCCGGTGATCCTGCAGAGTGCTTAGGGATTGATACACTCGTGATCCTGAATATATCAGCTGTTGCCGCAAGGCTCAGGCCTAACTCACTGCGATAGACAACTGCACAGATCCTGCTCGTTTGACAGCCAGGGAACAAGAGCGAGAAATATGGCTGCCGCTCCCTTATATGGGCAGGTGCGGGGTGAATCTGATTGGTCCGAACATCCGTCATTCACTGTTACACAGTGTGATGGGTAGCATACGTCACAGGGACCTCCAAAGGTCCTTAAGCGGAAATACCATAGAGTTCACCTGACCACGTGACCCGCAGGTCCTGCTACGCTATAGACAGGTAATTAACTATTTATAGACATTGATATCATATTTACATGCTCCCTAAATAAACTATTAGCGCAATAACTATCTGGATGAGAGGTGACCAGGGGTGAACTAGACAATGGGGACCCTGACGTCCTAGGTACTCTGGCTAAGGGCACCCACACAGGTACCGGATAGGATACGGCACCGCAACACCACAAACCCTCTCACTTAAGATAAGTCGACTTCGACGCCTGTCCCCTAAGACAGAGGGACTAGGACTAGGAAAGGATGATCTATAACTTTGCTATACATCCTAAGTAAACATTGAACATGTGGTAGTCCTTGGGGGGTGTATGGTAGTGGTGGTAGGGTATCGGTATATGAGGGGTTAATGTTAACCCTTTAGTTTGTGACGCCAGGCTGAGGGCTGGTATGCTGAGGCAATGCTCCGGCCTATCGCCGCCCTTCCCAGTAACGATAGGTGCATGAAATGATTGAAGGTCCACAAGGAGATTGAACTTGAACTTGAACAACTTTACTTAAGTGCTTGTGACACATCCAAGGCACAGTAACAGTCTCGTACAAACCTTCCTTATATTGCTTAGTGACTGACAGTTGTTGCGGACCTTGAGCTATTTAGAAAGTCTCTGAATTTAGGATAGATATTGCAGATCTGACCGGATTTAGGGGTTATATTAGGTCCGGTGATGCTGCAGAGTGTCTGGGAATTGATGCACTCTATATTCTGAATTACTCAGCCGTTGCCGCAAGGCTTGGGCCTAATCACTGCGTTAGTTGCTGTACAGGTCTTTCCACATCAGGAGTACAGAAGCAAGAGCGAGAAAAGATGGCCGCCACTCCCTTATATGGGCAGGGGGCGGGGTGAATCCGATTGGTCCGAACATGTGTCACTCATCATTACAGAGAGTAATGGGATTGCTTACGTCACAGGGCCTCCAAAGGTCATTAAGCTTAATACCGAAGAGTTTACCTAGTCATGTAACCCGCAGGTCCTGCAATGCTATGGAACCAGTAATTAACCATTTATCTACATATATATTACTTTATTTACATTACATTTACATACATTACTGGTCTATGAGCTAGAATAGAGGCGACAAGGGGTAGACTACATTACAGGGATCCCTACGTCCTAGGGACTTTTGTTATGGGACCCACACATACATAGGTACCGTATAAGATGCGCTACCGGGACACCACAAACCCCCTTACTTAAAATAAGTCACCCTCAACATCTGTCCCCTGAGACAAAGGGACTAGGACTAGAACAGGATGCTATAGAACAGGATGATCTGTACTTTTGCTATACATCCTAAGTAGACTAAACACATTTACATTCTTTTGATACCTTTCCTAGTATCTGGATTAGGCTATTAGAAATCTATCTAGACATATAATGTTATCTAGACATTTAACGCTATCTAGACATTTAAAGAAGCTATCTATACTTTAGTTTCTAGCTTCCTATACAACTTTATTAAACTTATTATACATTTTGAAGCTTACTAGACAATTAGGCAGCTGTCTGACATGTAGTTGCTAGCTCCTAAGACACTTTATTAGCTCTCTATACATTTTTATGAGGTTAAACTGAACATTAGCACATACTTCTATACATAAGGCTAACTAGACATTAGTACAGCTTTCTATACAGTTAGCTTCAAGCTGACTAGGCATTTATATTATCTCACACATTCTGTTTGCCAACAATAAGTTACCTGTTAGTTAGAACACGAAAGGTATACTGACTAGCCGGAAAGCTAGGTCACAGTAAGGGTGGCTGCTAGGGTCTATCGACTACACGCTACTTACCCCTAGAGGACTTCCAAAACAACCTAACTAGGTTATTCTTAGAATTACGTGTTTAATTCTGTATTAGCAAGAGCACCTACTGGCCAGGCAGAGCATCTCATACACGCAATGAAAGAGAAGAAGAAGTGTACCTAACAGTGGTAGGAATTGGGTATTAATATGCTACAATTCCTAAGTGTTTTCTTAAGTGAGATATTTATTTTGATGTATATGTACTAGAGAAACTTGAGGTAGTACATTTAAGTTAGTAATCTAGGGTACTATGTGTGCAAGTACTATTTTAAGGGGCAATGTTCCCTATGGTTTTTATTGAGACAGGTGTTAGCGATGGGCGACAGCAATAATACTACCCACGGAGAAGCCGGGGTGTCACCTGTTGAGTGTACACGCGCAGCACGTCAATATTTTCTGTGTACAGCTCTGACTCACTTTTAATGTTCATAGACATTAGACTATTTTTATATGTACAAACCTTTACTTATTTTTTTATGTACACAGACACGAGGATACCTTCCTGTGTACAAGAATTATATACATATTTACTATACAGACTTACACAATTATCAACACTCCAACATGGTTCAGGCGCATCCACCTGACAAGTGCAACATTTAGCATAAAAGTTCTTATGAAGCTGCTGGTATATACATAAAATAAAGGTGTAAGGATCAGCAGTCCACCTACACTAAGAGTTCATAGGAAGGGAAAGGTAAACACTGCCTTAACCACAACTCAGCCGGGTACAGTCCTTAATGAATCTCCTACAGGCTAGGAGTCTCTTGACTTAATAGTCAGGCACAAGCTTAGTGGTTACGTTGCTGAACTGTGAACTGGAACAATCTTAACACAGTCCTACTAGGCACAATTCTTGAAAATGGTTGCTGCAAGACAAAAATGGTTAGACAGAAAGCAATATGACATCACTTTAGAGTCTCTTTAGAAGATGTTCTTCCTTACTCTTGTAGTGCCTCTTTTGGTTCCTGTTACGCCGAGCGCTCCGGGTCCCCGTTCCTCCCCGGAGCGCTCGCCTCATCCTCGTTACTGCAGCGCCCCGGTCAGATCCACTGACCGGGTGCGCTGCGATACTGCCTCCAGCCGGGATGCGATTCGCGATGCGGGTGGCGCCCGCTCGCGATGCGCACCCCGGCCCCCGTACCTGACTCGCTCTCCGTCGGTCCTGTCCCGGCGCGCACGGCCCCGCTCCCTAGGGCGCGCGCGCGCCGGGTCTCTGCGATTTAAAGGGCCACTGCGCCGCTGATTGGCGCAGTGGTTCTAATTAGTGTGTTCACCTGTGCACTCTATATATATACCTCACTTCCCCTGCACTCCCTCGCCGGATCTTGTTGCCCTTGTGCCTAGTGAAAGCGTTCCCTTGTGTGTTCCTAGCCTGTGTTCCAGACCTCCTGCCGTTGCCCCTGACTACGATCCTTGCTGCCTGCCCCGACCTTCTGCTACGTCCAACCTTGCTTCTGTCTACTCCCTTGTACCGCGCCTATCTTCAGCAGTCAGAGAGGTTGAGCCGTTGCTAGTGGATACGACCTGGTCACTACCGCCGCAGCAAGACCATCCCGCTTTGCGGCGGGCTCTGGTGAATACCAGTAGTGACTTAGAACCGATCCACTAGCACGGTCCACGCCAATCCCTCTCTGGCACAGAGGATCCACCTCCTGCCAGCCGGCATCGTGACAGTAGATCCGGCCATGGATTCCGCTGAGGTGCCGCTGTCAAGTCTTGCCGACATTTCCCTTATGATCACCCAACGAAATCACCAGCTGGCATACTTGACCACCGTGACACAGCAACTGCGGTCACAGATACAGCAGCTGCTGTCACAGACACAGCAGCTGCAACTGCAACAACCATCTCCTCCGCCGGCTCCTGCAACTCCTCCGCAGCGTCCGGCCGCTCCTAACCCCTGCTTGTCCCTGCCGGACAAATTTGATGGGGACTCTAGACTCTGCCGTGGTCTCCTTTCTGGAAAGGCCTTGTCTTGGGCCACACCGCTCTGCGACCGCAATGATCCTGCCACAGCCACAGTCCAGTCCTTCTTCGCTGAGGTCCGTAGTGTCTTCGAGGAGCCTGCCCGAGCTTCTTCTGCCGAGACTGCCCTGCTGAACCTGGCCCAGGGTATTTCTTCCGTTGGCGAGTACGCCATTCAATTCCGTACTCTTGCTTCCGAATTATCCTGGAATAATGAGGCCCTCTGCGCGACCTTTAAAAAAGGCCTATCCAGCAACATTAAAGATGTTCTGGCCGCACGAGAAACTCCTGCTAACCTACATGAACTCATTCATATTGCCACTCGCATTGACATGCGTTTTTCCGAAAGGCGTCTGGAGCTCCGCCTGCATATGAACTTTGTTCGCACGAGGCGTTTTTTCTCCCCGGCTCCTCTCTCCTCTGGTCCTCTGCAATCCGTTCCTGTGCCTCCCGCCGTGGAGGCTATGCAAGTTGACCGGTCTCGCTTGACACCTCAAGAGAGGACACGACGCCGCATGGAAAATCTTTGCCTGTACTATGCCGGTACCGAACACTTCCTGAAGGATTGTCCTATCCGTCCTCCCCGCCTGGAAAGACGTACGCTGACTCCGCACAAAGGTGACACAGTTCTTGATGTCAACTCTGCTTCTCCACGCCTTACTGTGCCTGTGCGGATATCTGCCTCTACCTTCTCCTTCTCTACTATGGCCTTCTTGGATTCCGGATCTGCAGGAAATTTTATTTTGGCCTCTCTTATCAACAGGTTCAACATCCCTGTGACCAGTCTCGCCAGACCCCTCTACATCAATTGTGTTAACAATGAAAGATTGGACTGTGCCGTGCGTTACCGCACGGAACCCCTCCTAATGTGCATCGGACCTCATCACGAAAAAATTGAGTTTTTGGTCCTCAGGTTCTTTGGCCCCAAGAAGAGGGGGAGACCCAAGGGGGGGGGGGGGTACTGTTATGCCGAGCGCTCCGAGTCCCCGTTCCTCCCCGGAGCGCTCGCCTCATCCTCGTTACTGCAGCGCCCCGGTCAGATCCACTGACCGGGTGCGCTGCGATACTGCCTCCAGCCGGGATGCGATTCGCGATGCGGGTGGCGCCCGCTCGCGATGCGCACCCCGGCCCCCGTACCTGACTCGCTCTCCGTCGGTCCTGTCCCGGCGCGCGCGGCCCCGCTCCCTAGGGCGCGCGCGCGCCGGGTCTCTGCGATTTAAAGGGCCACTGCGCCGCTGATTGGCGCAGTGGTTCTAATTAGTGTGTTCACCTGTGCACTCTATATATATACCTCACTTCCCCTGCACTCCCTCGCCGGATCTTGTTGCCCTTGTGCCTAGTGAAAGCGTTCCCTTGTGTGTTCCTAGCCTGTGTTCCAGACCTCCTGCCGTTGCCCCTGACTACGATCCTTGCTGCCTGCCCCGACCTTCTGCTACGTCCGACCTTGCTTCTGTCTACTCCCTTGTACCGCGCCTATCTTCAGCAGTCAGAGAGGTTGAGCCGTTGCTAGTGGATACGACCTGGTCACTACCGCCGCAGCAAGACCATCCCGCTTTGCGGCGGGCTCTGGTGAATACCAGTAGTGACTTAGAACCGATCCACTAGCACGGTCCACGCCAATCCCTCTCTGGCACAGAGGATCCACCTCCTGCCAGCCGGCATCGTGACAGTAGATCCGGCCATGGATTCCGCTGAGGTGCCGCTGTCAAGTCTTGCCGACATTTCCCTTATGATCACCCAACGAAATCACCAGCTGGCATACTTGACCACCGTGACACAGCAACTGCGGTCACAGATACAGCAGCTGCTGTCACAGACACAGCAGCTGCAACTGCAACAACCATCTCCTCCGCCGGCTCCTGCAACTCCTCCGCAGCGTCCGGCCGCTCCTAACCCCTGCTTGTCCCTGCCGGACAAATTTGATGGGGACTCTAGACTCTGCCGTGGTCTCCTTTCTGGAAAGGCCTTGTCTTGGGCCACACCGCTCTGCGACCGCAATGATCCTGCCACAGCCACAGTCCAGTCCTTCTTCGCTGAGGTCCGTAGTGTCTTCGAGGAGCCTGCCCGAGCTTCTTCTGCCGAGACTGCCCTGCTGAACCTGGCCCAGGGTATTTCTTCCGTTGGCGAGTACGCCATTCAATTCCGTACTCTTGCTTCCGAATTATCCTGGAATAATGAGGCCCTCTGCGCGACCTTTAAAAAAGGCCTATCCAGCAACATTAAAGATGTTCTGGCCGCACGAGAAACTCCTGCTAACCTACATGAACTCATTCATATTGCCACTCGCATTGACATGCGTTTTTCCGAAAGGCGTCTGGAGCTCCGCCTGCATATGAACTTTGTTCGCACGAGGCGTTTTTTCTCCCCGGCTCCTCTCTCCTCTGGTCCTCTGCAATCCGTTCCTGTGCCTCCCGCCGTGGAGGCTATGCAAGTTGACCGGTCTCGCTTGACACCTCAAGAGAGGACACGACGCCGCATGGAAAATCTTTGCCTGTACTATGCCGGTACCGAACACTTCCTGAAGGATTGTCCTATCCGTCCTCCCCGCCTGGAAAGACGTACGCTGACTCCGCACAAAGGTGACACAGTTCTTGATGTCAACTCTGCTTCTCCACGCCTTACTGTGCCTGTGCGGATATCTGCCTCTACCTTCTCCTTCTCTACTATGGCCTTCTTGGATTCCGGATCTGCAGGAAATTTTATTTTGGCCTCTCTTATCAACAGGTTCAACATCCCTGTGACCAGTCTCGCCAGACCCCTCTACATCAATTGTGTTAACAATGAAAGATTGGACTGTGCCGTGCGTTACCGCACGGAACCCCTCCTAATGTGCATCGGACCTCATCACGAAAAAATTGAGTTTTTGGTCCTCAGGTTCTTTGGCCCCAAGAAGAGGGGGAGACCCAAGGGGGGGGGGGGTACTGTTATGCCGAGCGCTCCGGGTCCCCGTTCCTCCCCGGAGCGCTCGCCTCATCCTCGTTACTGCAGCGCCCCGGTCAGATCCACTGACCGGGTGCGCTGCGATACTGCCTCCAGCCGGGATGCGATTCGCGATGCGGGTGGCGCCCGCTCGCGATGCGCACCCCGGCCCCCGTACCTGACTCGCTCTCCGTCGGTCCTGTCCCGGCGCGCGCGGCCCCGCTCCCTAGGGCGCGCGCGCGCCGGGTCTCTGCGATTTAAAGGGCCACTGCGCCGCTGATTGGCGCAGTGGTTCTAATTAGTGTGTTCACCTGTGCACTCTATATATATACCTCACTTCCCCTGCACTCCCTCGCCGGATCTTGTTGCCCTTGTGCCTAGTGAAAGCGTTCCCTTGTGTGTTCCTAGCCTGTGTTCCAGACCTCCTGCCGTTGCCCCTGACTACGATCCTTGCTGCCTGCCCCGACCTTCTGCTACGTCCGACCTTGCTTCTGTCTACTCCCTTGTACCGCGCCTATCTTCAGCAGTCAGAGAGGTTGAGCCGTTGCTAGTGGATACGACCTGGTCACTACCGCCGCAGCAAGACCATCCCGCTTTGCGGCGGGCTCTGGTGAATACCAGTAGTGACTTAGAACCGATCCACTAGCACGGTCCACGCCAATCCCTCTCTGGCACAGAGGATCCACCTCCTGCCAGCCGGCATCGTGACGGTTCCCCTAAATCTGCCAACATCAGGGACAGTTGCAGAATTGACATAGCTTGAGTTGTGGAAAGCAGCTTGAGAAGGGGTTATAGGCTTATTAGCCGGGATCAAAGTGGGGCAATAGGGCTTGAGTACCATCTCCAAACCAGGATGGACCCACGACTCTTTCGTTGGTACCCTGGAAACAGGCAAACTCTCCATGTCAGAAGAGGGCCTTGGTACATACGTTGGTACCTGTGCAGGAGGCAAACTCTCATTGCGCCTAGAGGGCCTAGGTACGGTCTTTGGTGCCCACAATTTGGGCTTACTTTTCTGAACTTGAGCAGGACTTGACTCTCGACGATCTGTAGAAAAGGTAAGAACTTGGCTCTTTGCTGTACATAGAAGAGGATGAACTTGACTCTTTAGGCTCCTCCTTCTTGAGTACGCTGGTGGAGGCTTTAGGAGCGGACCTTTTCGGCCTCAAGTTGAAGGGATCGGCCTCCCAATCTGTTGACGGGAAATATTTGAAGGGAAGCTGTGTTGGGGCTGTTGGTCTGGTGACCGCTGCAGCCCATTCTCCACGAAGGCTCTGGACGGGGTGTACTCCATAATTTCACCCACCTCCAAGGTGTAGAACTTCTTATGGAGATATGGCCTTTGCATTGCTCGCCGGTTTACGAGGATGGTCTACCCAGTGTGGCAGTCAAGGAGTGTCCCATAACCTCTGACCTTGTCGATCTTGGCCACAGTTGCTCTTCTTCTTTCTAATGGCTCCTCCCCTTCTCAGGGGTGATCCCATTTACGTATGTACAATGCCTCCATCTCTTTGGTATTTTCTTGATACCGCACTTTTTCTTCATAAGGCAAATGCATGTGCTTGGGGGCATAGAGTTCTTTGTGTCGGGCCTTTAGCTTTTCCATCAATTCTGCCAGCTCGGCTTCTTGATGGGCCCTTTCTTTTTCTGCAGTAATGGTAATGGTTGAAGTGCATGTACTCGATCAGCTCCGGCTCATCTCCGAACACCCATTGCGGTAATTTTGGTGAGCACGGTCGTGCACTTGGCAAGCTTGATCGAGGAATAACCTCAGGGCTGGAGCAGGAAGAATTAGCCGCCTCTGGCGGGGTACTCATAGCAGACTCCACCGACGGGATCTCGGCCCACGAGCCCCAGGTTCTGTGGTGAGGGGACAATCTCACCGGTGATGCACCTCCAGGTGTCCCTGTGCTTTCCGCTGGAGGTGTCTCTGGCCAATCGTCGTCATCATCAGGCAGTGGGGGAAGATTGCAGGCCCCCTCTTCGTCTAATGACAACCGCTGCAGACGGTCAGCAAGCTCTTGAAAAAGTTGGGTTGCGACTGCCACAACTTTCCGTGTTTCCGGCACCATTTTGCTAACTTCACCACGTGGAACGCTGCTCTCCGCCATGTCTGTACTCTCCGGCTCTCCGTGCAGACTGAAGAGGTCACTGTGCGTGGTGTCTTTTATAGTGGGCTTCTCCAAAATGGCGCCCGGCAGGAAGGACACTATCAGTGCAGCCCCGACTTCCGTTCCCTCCAGAAATGACTCCTGTATCTCTTAGTTCCCTTTCGGCTGCGACACTGCAACTTGGTGGCCACGCCCAGTGGCGGGGCGGGGCGCAGCGCAGGCTTTCTTTGCGCGCTTCTCCGGCAGCAGTTCGGCTCCGCCTGTGCCGACCGGACCAAAGGATCCCAGCATGAACTCATTACGCAGTTTACACATCTTAGTTGTAACAGAATTTTTGCCTCCCCCTTACTTTTCTCTTGGCCCCCTTGTATGGTGCTCCACAAGCACCGTTTTTGTACACAGCAACACGGTTTACAGCACTTGAATAAAGTTCTTTTTACTGGCATCCTTTTTGTGCTACGTGCTACCTTTTGATCTTTTTTATTCCGCTATTTGTACTAAAATTGGCAAATTTTGTGCTTTTTTTAATGTTTTGTTTTACGGCGTTCATCGTGCGGGATAATTTACATTATAGTTTTATAGTACACATCACTATGGATGTGGAATACCTATTATGTATTTGATTTGTGTTTTTGATCTTTTTTGGTGATAACACAGGGCTTTTATTGGGAAAGGAGCATTTTTTTATTTAGTTTCACACTTCATACTTTTATTGAAGAACTTTTTATTTTATTTTTTACACTTTTTACAGGTTATACTATGCTGCAATACATTTGTACCGCAGCACAGCATGACCTGATGAGCTGCACACACTACAGCCTGTGCAATCCAGCCTCTGGCTGGATCTCACAGGCTTTCGTAGCAGGCAGACAGGAGGTCATGATCTGACCTCCTGCTGCCATAGCAACCAACAGCGACCCGTGATCATATCGCGGGACCGCCATTGGTGAACAGGAGGAGAGCGTTCCTCCTGTCAACACCATAGATGCCGTGATCAGGCTTGATCACGGCAACTAGGGGGTTAATGCTGCAGGGACCGGCGCGATCGCAGCTCTAGCAGCTGTGGCGGGACTCCGGCTGTGAATAACAGCAGTGCCGGAGATTGCTAGGACGTATGCATACGTCCTATAGCGGGAAGGGGTTAACCAGCACCTGCTTTTTATTGGATTAGTGTCTACTAGAGGTTATTTTGGTGTCTGTTTTTCTCACTATGACTATGGGATACACATGTTAGATCATTTATATGGATATATTACTCTGTTCATTTGCATATGTGAGCACAGGTCTTTTTCTTTGATGCATTGTGGGGCCTGGATGTTATATGTATTTTTCCACTATATTGTTTTGGTCCGGGACAGCATACATCTGCCTTTTTGGGTTATTATGCCGAGTACGGGGTGGGCGCTGTAGGATTACATTCCCCTGCCCGATCAATGTGTTTTAACTGTCTGTGTACTCTCTTCTTTGTATATTTGGACTAAACAATAAAGAAATGTTTTCTGTCTGACCACAGTGCTCTCTGCTGACACCTCTGTCTGTCTCAGGAACTGACTTTGTATATTTGTACTTGTGAATAAAGATATTTTGTATATGCATATTGTGTAATCCTTCCTATAGTTGCTAGCTTGTTCTTTTTTTTTTTCAATACTGTGGCCCTCCAGATGTTGCAAAACTACAACTCCTAGCATCCCCGGACAGCCAACGGCTGTCCAGGGATGCTAGGAGTTGTAGTTTTGCAACATCTGGAAGGCGACAGTTTGCAGAACATTAAAGGGGTATTCCAGGAACAAAACTTCTTCATTTTTTTATTTATTTTTTTATATCAACTGGCTCCAGAAAGTTAAACAGATTTGTAAATTACTTCTATAAAAAAATCTTAATCCTTCCAATAATTATCAGCTACTGAAGTTGAGTTGTTCTTATCTGTCTGGAAACAGTGCTCTCTGCTGACATCTCTGCTTGTCTCAGGAACTGCACAGAGCAGAATAGGTTTGCTATGGGAATTTGCTTCTACTCTGGACAGCTCCGGAGACACGTGTCATCAGAGAGCACAGATAGACAGAAAAGAACAACTCAACTTCAGCAGCTCATAAGTACTGAAAGGATTAAGATTTTTTTAAAAGATGTAATTTACAAATCTGTTTAACTTTCTGGAGCAAGTTGATATATATATATATATATATATATATATATATATATATATATATATATGTGTATATATATATATATATATATATATATATATATATAAAAAAGTTTTTTCCTGGATAACCCCTTTAATCTTCAAGAACACCAAGTAGTATTGACTATATCTAAAAAAAAATATGGTAATCTGCAAAAAAATGTTGTCAGCCTGAATTTTGCAGACACATTTTCGGGACATGGTTATAAAGTTTGTATTTTCTAGTTCTACGTCACTTTATTTTTTTATTTTTTGCATGTTCTTGTGCATAGTAATAAACACTGCTTAATAATTATATTTAATATATAGTTAAGGCATTATATTTAAGATTGAATTAATACTGAAATGTTATATTTATTATTATTATTGTTATTATTATTATTATTATTATTATTATTGTTGTTGTTATTATTATTACTATTATTATATTATTATAAAAAAGTAACAAAATCATTTTTGTATAACCAAATAAATTCATTTGTAAATTAAAAAGAACTAATTTTCAGTATACCAATATACCTACATGCCTTCCTTAACAGTTCTGAGACATTAAACGGGTTATCCAGGAAAAATGTTTATATATATATATATATACATATATATATATATATATATATATATATATATATATATATGTGTGTATATATATATATATATATATATATATATATATATCAACTGGCTCCTGAAAGTTAAACAGATTTGTAAATTACTTCTATTAAAAAATCTTAATCCTTTCAGTACTTATGAGCTTCTGAAGTTAAGGTTGTTCTTTTCTGTCTAAATGCTCTCTGATGACATGTGTCATGGAGATTTGCTTCTAAACTGGGCAGTTCCCGAGACATGTGTCACCAGAGAGCACTTAGACAGAAAAGAACAACCTTAACTTTAGGTAGCTCATAAGTACTGAAAGGATTAAGATTTTTTAATAGAAGTAACTTACAAATCTGTTCAACTTTCTGGAGCCAGTTGATATATATATAAGTTTTTTTTCCCGGATAACCCCTTTAACTACAGCTTTTCAATTTAGTTACCCAGCAACAAACTCAAACAAACAAGGAAAGGTATGCAAATAAGTTGACAATTTTATCAGTCATTATGAGAAAAATGAGGAACAAAGAGAAAAATGTTATCACAAGGTTCACAAGGAAAAAATACTTTTCATCCTCTTCAAAGACCTGCGGTCAATTGGCAGCGTGTTGTCGAAAATCGAATGAAATCAACACAGGCTTCTGAGAATTCACTGTCTCCTCACTCGGCCTTTGGTGAAGAGCAATGGAGTGAGTGTCATCGGAATCCCGTCAGAATGCCCGGAATTTTACAGGTTTGCCACACAAAGGATAGGTCCATCATCAGACTGTGGGGAAGAATCTGTGTATGACTTCAGTGGAGTTAAAGTATGTTCTGGGCCTTAAAACCTATTAAAAAAAAAGCCAATTTATGGTACTGATCTATTCATATGAGCTAAAGGAACCCTATATAATCCCTTACTAACCCCCAGACATGACAGCATTGTCCACACCTAGGTGGGATCGCGGCACTGGCCCGTGAACGCACCTCATACTCATACACTGACCTCATACTGACAGTGGCATTCTTTTTGTGCACTGTTACTGTCATGGTCTGTCAGGCTGGAGTACATGGCTGGGTGGTGGGGTGGCACAGAAGCAAGAAATTTTGGCAGGGGGAAAAGATGTGTTTGGCACAGAGCTGCCTCTGCTGGTAGCCCTGGTATTGATGCCCTCAGCCTGTGACCTTGGAACAGTGGCGTAGTGTGGGTTGTCAGCACCCGGGGCAAGGCAAGTCATTTGGGCCCCCTAACCCGTGGATTTTAGCACTCGAGTCTCTTCCACTAGATTAGATAAAGAAACCCTTACAATGTACATGTATTGCTCCTCCCACAATATTAGGCAGCTCCCCCCACATTTGTAGGCAGCTCCCCCGCACATTAGGTCAGCAGTTCCCCCACAATAGTAGGCACCCCACAGACATACAGCTTCCAGCCATATACAGTGTATAGCTGGAGGCTGTATGTCTGTACTGCTGCCCCCATAGTGATCCGGTCACCGCTCCTCCGGCCCGGGGTCACATCTACTGCTATGGCCTATGGACCATAGCAGTAGGTGCCGGGACCGGGGGATCGGTGACCGGAACACTGAAGAAAATGACGCGCCACCGGTCACTTACCAGGCCCCGGCCAGCGCGCATCCTCCTGCGATGATCCTGCGGTCCTCCTGAGTCTCTATGGTTGTACGCACGGGACGTCAGTGACGTCCCATGCGTACAACCATAGAGGCGGAAGAGATAAGGACCGAAGGAGGACGCGCGCTGGCCGTGGAATGGTGAGTGACCGGCGGACATCCTTATGTCCCGAAAAGATTTTTCGGGACACAGGGATGTCCGGGATAGGAATACTTCTTTTTATGTGCCCGGGCCGGCTCCTGTGTATGGCTGCAGGTGGGGGCCGACCAGAGCAAATAAAAACTAATACTGTATAATAAAAACCAGGGGGCCTCCAGCTGTTGTGAAACCACAACTCCCAGCATGCCCGGACAGCCTTTGCCAGTCCGGGCATGCTGGGAGTTGCAGTTTCACAACAGCTGGATGCCCCCTGATTTTTAGTATACAGTATTAGTTTTTATATGCTCTGGCCGGCCCCCGCCTGCAGCTACACACGGGAGCAAGCCCGGGCACATAAAAAGAAGTATTCCTATCCCTGAGAGCGCGCCCCCCCAGATGTTGTGCCCGGTGCGGCCGGCCCCCCTGCATCCCCCACGCTACGCCTCTGCCTTGGAAGTGCTCCTCTGCACCAGAAACCTTGTACTGCAATGGCGACCTCCAAGATTAGTATGGGGTTGATGGGGGGAGTATACAGAGCCTAGAGAGAGAAACAGAGGGGTCTGGGGGAGAACAGAGGAGCCTGGAGGGGGAAACAGTAGTCTGTATGTATTAGGGGAATAAAGGAATCTATAAGGGGGTCAGAGAGGTCTAGAGGAGGTCAAAGAGGGGTTTATAGGAGTGTACAGTAGAAGCTGGGAGGGACAGTACATGTGTGGGATTCAGATGAACTGAGAAGAAACAGTGTGTGGTAATATTATATTCAGGGGCACAGTGTGTGGTAGTATTATATTCATGGGTGCAGTGTGTGGCAGTATTATATTCAGGGCCACAGTGTGTGGTAGTATTATATTCAGGGGTGCAGTGTTTGGCAGGGTTATATTCAGGGGCACAGTGTGTGGTAGTATTATATTCAGGGGCACAGTGTGTGGCAGTATTATATTCAGGGGCACAGTGTGTGGTAGTATTATATTCAGGGGTGCAGTGTGTGGCAGGTAGTGTTGCTCACGAATATTCGCAATTCGAATATTATTCGCGAATATCGCATATTCGCGAATTCGCGAATTTCGCAAATATAGCGCTATATATTCGTAATTATGAATATTCGTTTTTTATTTAATTTAATTTAATTTTTTTTTTCACAGTACACATCACAGTGATCACCCCTCTCTGCTTCCAGCTTGTGTGGTGTAAAGAAGGCTCTAATACTACTGTGTGAGACTGTCGTGCGAAAATTCGCATATGCGAAAATTTTGCATATGCTAATTTTCGTATATGCGAAGTTTCGCGTGTGCTAATTTTGTATATGCTAATATTCACATATGTTAATTTTCGCATACGTGAATGTTTGCATATGCGAAAATAAAACGAGAATATAACAAATATGCGAATATTCGCGAATGTATGACGAATATTCGTCCATATATTCGCGAATATTCGCGAATTTGAATATGGCCTATGCCGCTCAACACTAGTGGCAGGGTTATATTCAGGGGCACAGTGTGTGGCAGTATTATATTCAGGAGCTCAGTGTGTGACAGTATAATATTTAGGCATTCAGTGTGCGGCAGGGTTATATTCAGGGGCACAGTGTGTGCCAGTATTATATTCAGGGGTACAGTGTGTGGTAGTATTATATTCAGGGGTGCAGTATGTGCCAGTATTATATTCAGGGGCATAGTGTGTGATAGTATTATATTCAGGGGTGCAGTGTGTGCTAGTATTATATTCAGAGGGCACATTATGTGGCAGTATTATATTCAGGGGTGCAGTGCATTGCAGTATTATATTTAGGGGCACAATGTATGGCAGTATTCTATTCAGGGGTACAGTGTGTGGTAGTATTATATTCAGGGGTGCAGTGTTGCCAGTATTATATTCAGGGGTACAATGTGTGGTAGTATTATATTCAAGGGTGCAGTGTGTGCCAGTATTATATTCAGAGGGCACAGTATGTGGTAGTATTATATTCAGGGGTGCAGTGCATAGCAGTATTATGTGGTAGCCTCGGGGGTATGTAGGGTAATTGGGGTGTTGCTGTTCTGGATGATAAAGGGAGCTGTTAACCCTTGTCACTCGTGACGCCAGGGTGAGGGTTATATACTGTAATGGTGCTGGGCCTATCACCACCCGTCCCAAGAACAATAGGTGAATGCGTAATAAACGGATTGTCCACAACCACTGTCAACTGAAACTTTCAGGAACTTTTACTGAAGATTTTCTGAATCAGACAATAGCAATAACAGTCCATGAACAAAGTCTATTTGTATTTGAGCAGCGATTGACAGTTGGTTGGGATCAGATAAGCTCAATTTAGCTTTAGGAAGATTCCGTTGCAGAGATCCGCTGTATTTAGGGGTGCGTTTAGGTCCAGTGATCTTGCGGAGAGTAGCGGGGAATTATGTATCTAAAACCGCTGTGGTATAGGCCGAAGCCACAAGGCTGTGGCCTAGTAAACGTACTTGAAAGTTGCGGAGGTCCTACTTCTTTCAGGGACAATAACCCAAGAGAGAAGAGCAATGATGCTGCTTGCTTGGCAGCGCAGGAACTAGAGAGCGATTAATGGCTGCAGCTCCCTTATATGGGCAGGGGCTGAGACATTTTGGATTGGTCCAAAACAACTGTCACTCCCCGTTACACGGCATTATGGGATAACACGTGACTTAAGAACCACCTAAGGTCCTTCAACATACCATAGAGTTCTGTACTATGTCACATGACCCGCAGGTCCTGTGACGCTAAAACAAATAAGTAAGACCATATACATATTTACAATTATAATTTCTATAAATATTAACTTACTAAGGAGTGACTAGGGGCTAATTAGGGAAGCGAACCCCGCTAGTCCTAGGGACTCTGACTTTGGGGACTAATAATCAAGGCACAGTATGAAATACGATGCCGGGACACCACAATTATATTTAGGGGCACAATGTATGGCAGTATTCTCTTCAGGGGCACAGTGTGCTCCTGGTTTGCAAAATCATATGGCGGAGAGGATGAGCCACTTCATGCAGTTATCGGTGTGCAGCACAGTGCATATTATGGAAGATACTTGGAATAGTAGCTATGGCCAGTAGATATGTCTATTATGGCCCACTGGGTTAACATTCTACAGAACAAGGCTCCACTGCAACGGCCAAGAAATAGCAGTGACACCTCCATGGTTTTGCCAATCCGATTAAACTTCTTACACCTGCCAACCATCCTCCTCCTCTTCCAGGTCCTCCTCCACAGGGAAGAGTGCAACTTATACTAAAATTACCCATGACAGGTGCCTACAGCTGTTGCAAAACTCCCAGCATGCCTGGACAGTCAATGGCTGTCCGGAAATACTCGGAGTTGTTGTTTTGCAACAACTGGAGGCTTTGGTTTTGGAAACAGTGCCGTACCAGACGTTTTTAATTCTTATTGGTAAATGTGTAGGGGTATATGTAGTGTTTTACTTTTTATTTTGTGCAGGTGTGGTGTAGTGTTTATAGGGTACATTCACACAGGTGGGAGTTCACAATTAATTTCCACCTGGAAGCTTGAGCTGCAGTGAGAAACTCGCTGTGAACCCCCACCAGTGTGAATATACCCTCTACATTCACTTGGGGGGGGGGCAAACCTTCAGCAGTTGCAAAACTACAACTCCGAGCATACCCTTTCGCAGTCTGTGCATGTTGGGGGTTGTAGTTATGCAACAGCTGGAGAGTTTGTTACTTAACTCAGTGTTTCGCAACCAGTGTGCCTCCAGCTGTTGCAAAACTACAAACTACAACTCCCAGCATGTACAGTCTATCAGTACATGCTGGGAGTTGTAGTTTTCAAAAGCTGGAGGCACACTGGTTGCGAAACACTGAATTAGGTAACAAACTCTCAGTGTTTTGCAACCAGTGTGCCTCCAGCTGTTGCAAAAACAACAACTCTCAGCATGCATGACAGCCAAAGTGCATGCTGGGACTTTTAGTTATGCAACAGCTGGAGGCATACTATTACAACTTCCAGCATGCACTTTAGCTGTCAGTGCATGTTGGGGGTTGTAGTTATGCAACAGCTGGAGGCACACTTGAATAACTACAACCCCCATCAAACTACCAAAGGGCATGCTGGGAGTTGTAGTTGTTCCTTCTGCTGTTGCATAACATCAACTCCCAGCATGCCCTTTTGTGCATGCTGGGAGTTGTTGCTAGGCAACGGCAGCAGGCACGGCCTTAACTCCTGCTGCTGCTCTGCCGGATTCTGCCTGACGCCGACGCTGCTGTCTCCGCTCCTGGGGCCCCGATCCCACCGTCTATGATGGGGATCGGGGGCCCCAGGTCCAGGTGAGGATTCCCAGCACCCGCTCTCGCCCTCCGGAATAGGGGCGGAGCAGGTGCCGTTAGGGACATCCTCACAGCAGGAGTCCTGATTTGTCAGCCAGTAACGGCCGACGAATCAGGACGAGCACCAGTGCCACCTCATTCCTGCTGCTAAAGGGTGATATGTGCCGTCTTGGATGGCACTATCACCCTTTTTTTTGGGTCATCGGGGACTGGCGCGCGGCAGGGACTTGAATTCCCTCGGGCTTACAGGTTCGCCCTGGGTCCTTAAGGAGTTAAACAAGCTGTTAGTTACTATGGGTTACCGCATGTTGCTGTAAGTTTGACATTAACTCAGCCTTGGAGCCACTACTTGAATACATTCCTAGGTTAACCCAAAAGTGTCATACAGGGCTTAAGAGCTCTTAGGCAGTGTTATACATGTGTTGCGAACCAAACTTTTTTTTTTATTCAGCAAACACGCTAACCAAACTTTTGAAAAGTTCACTCAACTTTCTAGTAGAAGTTGATAGTTGTAAGTGAGCAAACTCTGTATGGAAGACATCCAATAATTTCACAATTTCATTCCATAGTAAACAATATTGCCAATGGTAATCAGTCATTGAGAATCTGACAGATGACAACAGATTTTCCTCCTAGAGTTCAGACAGCATTATCAGCCAAGAGTCCTCGGACAGTGTCCAGAGTCAGGTTCATAAACTTACATAGAGATCGAAAGAAAAATATTTTCAGTAAAATTAGCTTATAAGGATTCTTTAGGGTAGAATATAATTTTGCTACTTTGGAATGGAATACTAGTGTGAATGGTGGGATGATGGCAGTGTGGAGTAGACAACAACCGGGGGAAACCTTAGGAAGGAGAACTGTTTTAAAAACATAATAAAGAAAAGAGCTCGGCACAGCTCTCATACGCCCAATAGCCTGACGCTCAGGGACCCACAGTCTGTACACTTGCAGCGGGGTGCTCAATCAGAAGTCCAGTGAACAATTGTGGTAGCCTGGGGATGTAGGGTATATGGGGTGTAGCTGTGCGGTAACTAAAGGGTGCTTGTTTAACCCTTATCACTTGTGACGCCAGGGTGAGGGCTCCTCTGTATATGCTTGTCCTATCGCCACCCGTCCCAAGAACGATAGGGAGGTATAATAAATGATTGTCCACAACCAGAGGTTTTCAGAAAACTGTCGGAACCTTTACTGCAGCTTTTATGCAACATTAAACAGGAAACAGTCCATATAACAAAGTCTATTTGGCGTTTGACAGTTGGTTGGGACCTTGTGAGTTTCTAGAACTTAGAAAGGAATAAGTGCTGTTCCGCTGGATTTAGGGGATTGAGTTTAGGTCCAGCAGTCACACTAGCTTTAGCTGGGATTGATATCGTAACTCACGATTAGATTAAGGCTGAGGCTGGCAGGCTTCAGGCCTAAGCTTGTCTTTGTAAGTTTCACGGATCACTTCTCTCTCCACTAGTCCGGAACCCAAGAGATATGCTGCTTGCTTTGCAGCTCAGGAGCAAGAGAGCGAGGATTGGCTAGCAGCTCCCTTATATGGGCAGGGGCTGGCCTTAAGCTCACTTGTCCATACCATCTGTCATTCATTTTACAAGGCATTATGGTCTAACCATGTGACCACACATGAGACCTCCAAAGGTCCTTCAACACACTTTACTAGAATTAACATGAGTCATGTGACCTAAGGTCCTGCGACACTATATAGCTAATTAAATATACAATTATTATATACATGTAAATATCACATAATTGCATATGAAAGAGGCGACTAGGGGTTATCCTACTAGGAGGATACTACTGGAACGAAGTAACTCTGACTTTGGGGACCACCACACAAGGTACGGTATGCAATACGGTACCGGGACACCACACAATGTATAGAAAGAAATAATGATGGCACTCACCACAAACAGGGTGACAGCTGTACTTTATTCAGAAACCGGCAGACTACAGCATGAGGAGAAGGGACGCTCCTGGCATCCCTCCTCCCCATGCTGTAGTCTGCCAGTTTCTGAATAAAGTACAGCTGTCACCCTGTTTGTGGTGAGTGCCATCATTATTTCTTTCTATACACAGTTTTAACCCCTTAAGGACACAGGACGTAAATGTACGTCCTGGTGCGGTGGTACTTAACGCACCAGGATGTACAGTTACATCCTGTGCATAACCGCGGGCATCGGAGCGATGCCCGTGTCATGCGCGGCTGATCCCGGCTGCTGATCGCAGCCAGGGACCCGCCGGCAATGGCCGACGCCCGCGATCTCGCGGGGGTCCGCCATTAACCCCTCAGGTGCCGGGATCAATACAGATCCCGGCATCTGCGTCAGTGCACGATTTAAATGAATGATCGGATCGCCGCAGCGCTGCTGTGGGGATCCGATCATTCATAACGCCGCACGGAGGTCCCCTCTCCTGCCTCCGTCCGGCTCCCGGCGTCTCCTGCTCTGGTCTGTGATCGAGCAGACCAGAACAGAAGATGACCGAAAACACTGATCTGTTCTATGTCCTATACATAGAACAGATCAGTATTAGCAATCATGGTATTGCTATGAATAGTCCCCTATGGGGACTATTCAAGTGTAAAAAAAAATGTTAAAAAAAGTAAAAGTAAAAGTAAAAAAAAAGTGAAAAATCCCCTCCCCCCAATAAAAAAGTAAAACATCCGTTTTTTCCTATTTTACCCCCAAAAAGCGTAAAAATAATAATTTTATAGACATATTTGATATCACCGCGTGCGTAAATGTCCGAAATATTAAAATAAAATGTTAATGATCCCGTACGGTGAACGGTGTGAACGAAAAAATAAAAAAAAGTCCAAAATTGCTACTTTTTTTATACATTTTATTAAAAAAAATTATAAAAAATGTATTAAAAGTTTTTTATATGCAAATGTGGTATCAAAAAAAAGTACAGATCATGGCGCAAAAAATGAGCCCCCATACCGCCGCTTATACGGAAAAATAAAAAAGTTAGAGGTCATCAAAATAAAGGGATTATAAACGTACTAATTTGGTTAAAAAGTTTGTGATTTTTTTTAAGCGCAACAATAATAGAAAAGTATATAATAATGGGTATCATTTTAATTGTATTGACCCTCAGAATAAAGAGCACACATCATTTTTACCATAAATTGTACGGCGTGAAAACGAAACCTTCCAAAATTAGCAAAATTGCGTTTTTCGTTTTAATTTCCCCACAAAAATAGTGTTTTTTGGTTGCGCCATACATTTTATGATATAATGAGTGATGTCATTACAAAGGACAACTGGTCGCGCAATAAACAAGCCCTCATACTTGTCTGTGGATGAAAATATAAAAGAGTTATGATTTTTAAAAGGCGAGGAGGAAAAAATGAAAACGTAAAAATTTAATTGTCTGAGTCCTTAAGGCCAAAATGGGCTGAGTCCTTAAAGGGGTTAAAACCATTTTAATTTCTTTCTACAGTCAATGGGACACAATATTGGAATTGGATTGGAGTTGTAATGGAGGGTACAATAAATGTTGGCATATAATAACAGCCTAAGGAGGCTACTTACCTGATATGAGCTTAGTGTGAGACAGTGACAGGAATGGTCATCGGGGATGGGTATATTTCCCTAAGGTACCTGTCATATGTGGACATCAGGAAGTGCATATCTTTTCCAGGTAAAGCTGGGGGACATATGGAATATCCAGGAAAAAGTTAAAATCCTTGGCCAGACTTAGCTTGCTAGTGAATTTGGTGAGTCCTGTTATTGGGCCTGGATTTTTATGGGAAGAAAGCCCCGTTTGGTAATGGGTCCTTGTATCCCTTTCCTGGACCACTACAGGTTTTCAAGTTGGCACCAATTCAGCACAGGTGCTGAGGACAATTTAATACTGCTCTTACAAAAGGTGTAGCCAAGTCTGCACTGAGAGGGAGTTGTGATGGGCAGATTCCTGAGGGGGGCAGTCTCAAAAAGGGGGCTTCAGGTTGGCCAATAGTCAGGGAGGGTGATTAATACTGGTGGTACAAAAGGTGTAACCAAGTCTGTACTGAGGTGGGCAGCCTCAAAAAGGGAACCTTCAATTTCTGTAAGTTTTTGTTAAATGTTGTGTTGGGTGACTGATAGTAAGTCATCTGTATAGACAGGGTGAAGATCTGAATAGCTAGCTCTGGACAAACATTTTATTTATGGCCTTAATTAATGTCTTTGTGTGAAAGCTGAATTTGTTTTGTTACTGAAAAGAAAAAAGCAGTAGAAGTCCCAGGGCTGCCATCACCAATCATGGGGCCCCTTACACAATGCAAGACCTGAGCCCCCAGTGGCCCACCCTTAAATCTGCCCCAGCGCCCGCCATGCAGTTTTATTTCACCAGTATATAAGGGGAAATATTGCCATCATACATATTGCCAGTGTTACGCCGAGCGCTCCGGGTCCCCGCTCCTCCCCGGAGCGCTCGCTACACTCTCTCCGCTGCAGCGCTCCGGTCAGATCCACTGACCCGGGGCGCTGCGATTCTGCTGCCAGCCGGGATGCGATTCGCGATGCGGGTAGCGCCCGCTCGCGATGCGCACCCCGGCTCCCGTACCTGACTCGCTCTCCCTCGGTCCTGTCCCGGCGCGCGCGGCCCCGCTCCCTAGGGCGCGCGCGCGCCGGGTCTTTGCGATTTAAAGGGCCACTGCGCCGCTGATTGGCGCAGTGATTCCAATTAGTGTCTTCACCTGTGCACTTCCCTATATCACCTCACTTCCCCTGCACTTCCCTGCCGGATCTTGTTGCCATTGTGCCAGTGAAAGCGTTCCTTGTATGTTCCTAGCCTGTGTTCCAGACCTCCTGCCGTTGCCCCTGACTACGATCCTTGCTGCCTGCCCCGACCTTCTGCTACGTCCGACCTTGCTTCTGTCTACTCCCTTGTACCGCGCCTATCTTCAGCAGCCAGAGAGGTTGAGCCGTTGCTAGTGGATACGACCTGGTCACTACCGCCGCAGCAAGACCATCCCGCTTTGCGGCGGGCTCTGGTGAAAACCAGTAGTGACTTAGAACCGATCCACTAGCACGGTCCACGCCAATCCCTCTCTGGCACAGAGGATCCACTACCTGCCAGCCGGCATCGTGACAGTAGATCCGGCCATGGATCCCGCTGAAGTTCCTCTGCCAGTTGTCGCTGACCTCACCACGGTGGTCGCCCAGCAGTCACAACAGATAGCGCAACAAGGCCAACAGCTGTCTCAACTGACCGTTATGCTACAACAGTTACTACCACAGCTTCAGCAGTCATCTCCTCCGCCAGCTCCTGCACCTCCTCCGCAGCGAGTGGCCGCTCCTGGGCTACGCCTATCCTTGCCGGATAAATTTGATGGGGACTCTAAGTTTTGCCGTGGCTTTCTTTCCCAATGTTCCCTGCATCTGGAGATGATGTCGGACCTGTTTCCCACTGAAAGGTCTAAGGTGGCTTTCGTAGTCAGCCTTCTGTCCGGAAAAGCCCTGTCATGGGCCACACCGCTCTGGGACCGCAATGACCCTGTCACTGCCTCTGTACACTCCTTCTTCTCGGAAGTCCGAAGTGTCTTTGAGGAACCTGCCCGAGCCTCTTCTGCTGAGACTGCCCTGTTGAACCTGGTCCAGGGTAATTCTTCCGTTGGCGAGTATGCCGTACAATTCCGTACTCTTGCTTCAGAATTGTCCTGGAATAATGAGGCCCTCTGCGCGACCTTTAAAAAAGGCCTATCCAGCAACATTAAAGATGTTCTGGCCGCACGAGAAATTCCTGCTAATCTACATGAACTTATTCACCTAGCCACTCGCATTGACATGCGTTTTTCCGAAAGGCGTCAGGAGCTCCGCCAAGATATGGACTCTGTTCGCACGAGGCGTTTCTCCTCCTCGGCTCCTCTCTCCTCTGGTCCCCTGCAATCTGTTCCTGTGCCTCCCGCCGTGGAGGCTATGCAGGTCGACCGGTCTCGCCTGACACCTCAAGAGAGGACACGACGCCGCATGGAGAACCTCTGCCTGTACTGTGCTAGTACCGAACACTTCCTGAGGGATTGTCCTATCCGTCCTCCCCGCCTGGAAAGACGTCCGCTGACTCCGCACAAAGGTGAGACAGTCCTTGATGTCTACTCTGCTTCTCCACGTCTTACTGTGCCTGTGCGGATGTCTGCCTCTGCCTTCTCCTTCTCTACCGTGGCCTTCTTGGACTCTGGATCTGCAGGAAATTTTATTTTGGCCTCTCTCGTCAACAGGTTCAACATCCCAGTGACCAGTCTCGCCAGACCCCTTTACATCAATTGTGTAAACAATGAAAGATTGGACTGTACCATACGCTTCCGCACAGAGCCCCTTCTAATGAGCATCGGATCTCATCACGAGAGGATTGAACTTTTGGTCCTCCCCAATTGCACCTCGGAAATTCTCCTTGGACTTCCCTGGCTTCAACTTCATTCCCCAACCCTGGATTGGTCCACTGGGGAGATCAAGAGTTGGGGGCCCTCTTGTTCCAAGGACTGTCTAAGACCGGTTCCCAGTAACCCTTGCCGTGACTCTGTGGTTCCCTCAGTAACCGGTCTCCCTAAGGCCTATATGGACTTCGCGGATGTTTTCTGCAAAAAACAAGCTGAGACTCTACCTCCTCACAGGCCTTATGATTGCCCTATCGACCTCCTCCCGGGTACTACTCCACCCCGGGGCAGAATTTATCCTCTCTCTGCCCCAGAGACTCTTGCCATGTCTGAGTATGTCCAGGAAAATTTAAAAAAGGGCTTTATCCGTAAATCCTCCTCTCCTGCCGGAGCTGGATTTTTCTTTGTGTCCAAAAAAGATGGCTCCCTACGTCCTTGCATTGACTACCGCGGTCTTAATAAAATCACGGTTAAGAACCGCTACCCCCTACCCCTCATCTCTGAACTCTTTGATCGCCTCCAAGGTGCCCACATCTTTACTAAATTGGACTTAAGAGGCGCCTATAACCTCATCCGCATCAGAGAGGGGGATGAGTGGAAAACGGCGTTTAACACCAGAGATGGACACTTTGAGTATCTGGTCATGCCCTTTGGCCTGTGCAACGCCCCTGCTGTCTTCCAAGACTTTGTCAATGAAATTTTTCGTGATCTGTTATACTCCTGTGTTGTTGTATATCTGGACGATATCCTAATTTTTTCTGCCAATCTAGAAGAACACCGCCAGCATGTCCGTATGGTTCTTCAGAGACTTCGTGACAATCAACTCTATGCCAAAATTGAGAAATGTCTGTTTGAATGCCAATCTCTTCCTTTTCTAGGATATTTGGTCTCTGGCCAGGGACTACAAATGGATCCAGACAAACTCTCTGCCGTCTTAGATTGGCCACGCCCCTCCGGACTCCGTGCTATCCAACGCTTTTTGGGGTTCGCCAATTATTACAGGCAATTTATTCCACATTTTTCTACCGTTGTGGCTCCTATCGTGGCTTTAACCAAAAAAAATGCCGATCCCAAGTCGTGGCCTCCTCAAGCGGAAGACGCCTTTAAACGACTCAAGTCTGCCTTTTCTTCGGCTCCCGTGCTCTCCAGACCTGACCCTTCCAAACCCTTCCTATTGGAGGTTGATGCCTCCTCAGTGGGAGCTGGAGCTGTTCTTTTACAAAAAAATTCTTCCGGGCATGCTGTCACTTGTGGTTTTTTTTCTAGGACCTTCTCTCCGGCGGAGAGGAACTACTCCATCGGGGATCGAGAGCTTCTAGCCATTAAATTAGCACTTGAGGAATGGAGGCATCTGCTGGAGGGATCAAGATTTCCAGTTATTATTTACACCGACCACAAGAACCTCTCCTACCTCCAGTCTGCCCAACGGCTGAATCCTCGCCAGGCCCGGTGGTCTCTGTTCTTTGCCCGATTTAATTTTGAGATTCACTTTCGTCCTGCCGATAAGAACATTAGGGCCGATGCTCTCTCTCGTTCCTCGGATGCCTCAGAAGTTGAACTCTCTCCGCAACACATCATTCCACCTGACTGCCTGATCTCCACTTCTCCAGCCTCCATCAGGCAAACTCCTCCAGGAAAGACCTTTGTTTCTCCACGCCAACGCCTCGGAATCCTCAAATGGGGTCACTCCTCCCATCTCGCTGGTCATGGGGGCATCAAGAAATCTGTGCAACTCATCTCCCGCTTCTATTGGTGGCCGACTCTGGAGACGGATGTTGTGGACTTTGTGCGAGCCTGCACTATCTGTGCCCGGGATAAGACTCCTCGCCAGAAGCCCGCTGGTTTTCTTCATCCCCTGCCTGTCCCCGAACAGCCTTGGTCTCTGATTGGTATGGATTTTATTACTGATTTACCCCCTTCCCGTGGCAACACTGTTATTTGGGTGGTCGTTGATCGATTCTCCAAAATGGCACATTTCATCCCTCTTCCTGGTCTTCCTTCAGCGCCTCAGTTGGCTAAACAATTTTTTGTACACATTTTTCGTCTTCACGGGTTGCCTACGCAGATCGTCTCGGATAGAGGCGTCCAATTCGTGTCTAAATTCTGGAGGGCTCTCTGTAAACAACTCAAGATTAAATTAAATTTTTCTTCTGCATATCATCCCCAGTCCAATGGACAAGTAGAAAGAATTAACCAAGTCTTGGGTGATTATTTGCGACATTTTGTTTCCTCCCGCCAGGATGACTGGGCAGATCTCCTTCCATGGGCCGAATTCTCGTATAACTTCAGAGTCTCTGAATCTTCCTCCAAATCCCCATTTTTCGTGGTGTACGGCCGTCACCCTCTTCCCCCCCTCCCTACCCCCTTGCCCTCTGGTCTGCCCGCTGTGGATGAAATTTCTCGTGACCTTTCCATTATATGGAGAGAGACCCAAAATTCTCTCTTACAGGCTTCTTCACGCATGAAGAGGTTCGCGGATAAGAAAAGAAGAGCTCCTCCCGTTTTTTCCCCTGGAGACAAGGTATGGCTCTCCGCTAAATATGTCCGCTTCCGTGTCCCTAGCTACAAGTTGGGACCACGCTATCTTGGTCCTTTCAAAATTTTGTGTCAAATTAATCCTGTCTCTTACAAACTTCTTCTTCCTCCTTCTCTTCGTATCCCTAATGCCTTTCACGTCTCTCTTCTTAAACCACTCATCCTCAACCGTTTTTCTCCCAAATCTGTTCCTCCCACTCCTGTTTCCGGCTCCTCGGACATCTTCTCTGTCAAAGAGATCTTAGCCTCTAAAAAGGTCAGAGGGAAAACTTTTTTTTTAGTGGACTGGGAGGGTTGTGGTCCTGAAGAGAGATCCTGGGAACCTGAGGACAACATCCTAGATAAAAGTCTGCTCCTCAGGTTCTCAGGCCCTAAAAAGAGGGGGAGACCCAAGGGGGGGGGGTACTGTTACGCCGAGCACTCCGGGTCCCCGCTCCTCCCCGGAGCGCTCGCTACACTCTCTCCGCTGCAGCGCTCCGGTCAGATCCACTGACCCGGGGCGCTGCGATTCTGCTGCCAGCCGGGATGCGATTCGCGATGCGGGTAGCGCCCGCTCGCGATGCGCACCCCGGCTCCCGTACCTGACTCGCTCTCCCTCGGTCCTGTCCCGGCGCGCGCGGCCCCGCTCCCTAGGGCGCGCGCGCGCCGGGTCTTTGCGATTTAAAGGGCCACTGCGCCGCTGATTGGCGCAGTGATTCCAATTAGTGTCTTCACCTGTGCACTTCCCTATATCACCTCACTTCCCCTGCACTTCCCTGCCGGATCTTGTTGCCATTGTGCCAGTGAAAGCGTTCCTTGTATGTTCCTAGCCTGTGTTCCAGACCTCCTGCCGTTGCCCCTGACTACGATCCTTGCTGCCTGCCCCGACCTTCTGCTACGTCCGACCTTGCTTCTGTCTACTCCCTTGTACCGCGCCTATCTTCAGCAGCCAGAGAGGTTGAGCCGTTGCTAGTGGATACGACCTGGTCACTACCGCCGCAGCAAGACCATCCCGCTTTGCGGCGGGCTCTGGTGAAAACCAGTAGTGACTTAGAACCGATCCACTAGCACGGTCCACGCCAATCCCTCTCTGGCACAGAGGATCCACTACCTGCCAGCCGGCATCGTGACAGCCAGTATACAAGGAGGAATATTATCACCATACATATTACCATCATACTGTTACTTATCAATTCTGTATACTAAATCCAATCCTTTTAGATTTTGTGGGAAACGGGGATGTACAAGGGCTCATTTTTGTGATCTGTAGTTTATCTCTGTACCATTTTTGTCTTGATGGGACTTTTTGATTGCTTTTTATAAATTTTTTATGGTGATCAAAAATGTAAAAATTTTGGACTTTGGTATTTTTTTACGCTTATGCCATTGGCCGAGTGGTTTAACCCCTTAACGACCATGGACGTAAATGTACATCCTGGTGCGGAGGTACGGTGTTCGCGTCATACACTGCAGGTCCCGGCTGCTATCAGCAGCTCGGGACATGCCGGTAATGGCCGACATCCGTCATCGCATGGAGGTCCGCCATTAACCCCTTCAGATGCCGCGATCAATACAGATAACGGCATCTGCAGCAATGCTGTCACGCCCCCTCCCATAGGCTTGCATTGAGGGGCCCCGTGATCGACAGTAATCAGACCCGGAGCGAACACACTCCGGGGACTGATTATAAACGGGTGCAGCCTGCAAGATCACAGGGGTTCCCAGTGGCGGGAGCCCCGCAATCAGGCATCTTATCCCCTATAATTTGGATAGGGGATAAGATGTCTAAGCGCCGGAGTACCCCTTTAAAGTTAAAATGGGCTTGGTCCTGAAGGGGTTAATTTATGTAATATTTATGTATACATGCGGGGCTGCGGCGCAGTGTGTGGACTGGGACTGACTGTACAGTCAGTCAATCAGTGTATAGTGTGGTATAGTCCCAGCGGTCAGTGAGTGACTATCACTCACTGACTCGGTAACATTAAAAAAAGTGTCAGTTCTGTCCGGGCCCCCCTGGGCTCCGGGACCCTTACTGGGGCCCCCCTGATGGTGGCCCTGAGAAGCCCTGTGTTTAAACATTGCTTGTGCGTCCATTTCCCTGACTGCTATTTTGCCACTATTTGACTGGTTTTACAGAGCTAATCTCCCACAATAACTCACTACTGATAACATTATACCTTATATTTCAGAAAATCCATATATGGTTTTGTTGTTTACAATGAAGTGCACCCTATCTCAACTGTTGCTATTTCCCCTCCAGTTACTTGTTATGTCCCCTCTTTATTCCTCCCCTCTAAGTCTTTATTCTTTCAGCCCGGACTTCACAAAATTATAATTCATGTAAATACATTTAGGATCCACCGCAATGTAAGCCGGTTTTTATATCTCCAAGGTGCCTTCACAGAAACACAGAAGTAGTCATGTTAGCTTAAGCATTTCTCAAGACTCTATGAAACCACAAGCCGTGTTTTATCTTCTATCCACTTAAAAAAAAGAACAACAGCCAAAGATTATTCCAAAACCACTTCAAAGAATAACTTACTGATGTTAGAATATACCCAAGCTATGCTTCAATGTAATGTGTTAGATGTGACAGCATATACAGAGGTAGAAGAGCCCAGTGCAGTAAAGCTGAATTTCATGTGATCTTAAAATTCATATGATGTAATAGTTTTATTGTTACTGAATAGTTATGACTAGTTTAATTCATAGATGCTTTATACATTATGAATGACTAGTGGCAAAAATAACCTAGGTCAGTGATGGCTAACATTTTTCAGCCCAAGTGCCAAAACCCCAAAATTAACTTGTTTATGTCAAAATGCCCATCCTCCAAGATTTTGGTATATCTACTTACCCCACACATTCAGTCAAATCTGGTGGAATGAGATTAAAAGATATCTTTTTATGCAGCCGCAAACATTTGTACAGCATATAAAAGCAGTGAGGTACCGTATTTTTCGCCGTATAAGATGCACTTTTTCTTCCCCAAAACTGGGGGGGGGGAAAGTTGGTGCGTCTAATACGGCAAATACCTGTCCTATCGCGGCGGTCCCTGCGGCCATCAACTGCCAGGACCCGCGGCTAATACAGGACATCACTGATTGCGGTGATGCCCTGTATTAACCCTTCAGATGTGGCGCTCAAAGCTGACCGCCGCGTCTAAAGCGAAAATAACACTAACTTGGCTGTTCAGTCGGGTTGTTCAGGACCGCCAAGGTGAAATCACGGCGTCCCGAACAGCTTACAGGACACCGGAAGGGACCTTACCTGCCTCCTCAGTGTCTGCTCCGTGCCGGGATCCCCTGCATGGCCGGCGCTCTCCTTCGTCGTCATCACGTCTTTGCGCACGCCGTCCCGTCATCCAATAGGAGCGGCGTGCGTAGCGACGTGATGGCGGCGACGGAGAGTGAGGATACCGGGCAGCAGAGACGTTCCGGGGGGATGGGGACACCCCAGTGACGCAGTGAAAGAGATGGAGGGCGACATCCAGGGCAGAGGTGACAAGCGGTGACGGGTCCGGAGCGGCGTGGACACGTGAGTATTACCTCCTATACAAGTGGTCTTCAACCTGCGGACCTCAAGATATTGCAAAACTACAACTCCCAACATGCCCGGACAGCCAACAGCTGTCCGAGCATGTTGGAAGTTGTAGTTTTGCAACATCTGAAGGTCCGCAGGTTGAAGATCACTGTCCTATACTTTACATTGTATTTGGTTCAGAATCTTTATTTTCTAGATTTTTATCCTATAAAATTAGGTGCGTCTTATATGCCGGAGCGTCTTATATGACGAAAAATACGGTAAGTGTCAGCTTGAGGTAGGGAGCAATGTAATCTGGATTTCACCACAAGCACTGTCCCTACCTGCCTGGACTATACACCCTAAACGGCGACCCCCAACTCAACAAGACTCAGCATTGGACTAAGTGCTGGGGTGTCAAGGATAGTCGGTCAGTTTGGAAGTAAATTTAGGGTTAACCAGGTTAACCAGTCAGAAACCAAGAGGGCAGCAAAGTACAAAATCACAAAGCACGAGTGGAGTCAGGACAAGCAATGGGTCAAACTAAGAGGGTAGGGAAATACAAAGACAGCAGGCAAAGGGTTGATAAAGTCACAAGCAGAGGTCAAGAATTACAGGTCAGGTCACAAGAATAGAAAAAACTATGAACGTGAGTGCAGAAATAAAATCCCAACATTAGCAAGGACTGATGACACAACTGAAGTTTAAAAACCCTGTCTCTGGGAGGCATAAGTCCCCCCACCTCCTAGATGGCAGGTCTGGCCGCATCACTTGATGACAAATGATCCTACAAAAAGCAAGACAACAAGCGACACTGCGGCTGGGAAGAAGGAGGAACAGGCTGCTGCTAGCATGCCAGCAGAGAGGCCCCTACCAGCCACCTCAGCATTGCTGCCCTAGGTGGACAGGACTCAACTCTTGTTGAGGTGATTGACTAGTGCAAACCTATCTGAGCTAATTTTACTTTTATAAAGCCATATTCAATGCATATAGGACAATTGAGATAGAAATACAGACTGATCCTTAGATTCATCTTTAGTAATCTATATATATATATATATATATATATATATATATATATATATATATATATATATATAAAACTCAATGGGGGAGATTTATCAAATCCTGTCCAGAGGAAAAGTTGCTGAGTTGCCCATAGCAACCAATCAGATCGCTTCTTTCATTTTGCAGAGGCCTTGTTAAAAATGAAAGAGGCAATCAGATTGGTTGCTATGGGCAACTCAGCAACTTTTCCTCTGCACTGGTTTTGATAAATCTGCCCCAATGTGTGTGTGTATGTGCCCCAATGTGTATGTGTATATGTATGTTCCACAAAAATGTCCAAAGGGCTAAAGATATTAACATGAAAATTGGCACACATGTTACTTATATGTCCACTTAAAATATAGGATAGTTAATTTAACCCTTAACCACTCCCATTTGTGAGGGTCAGGGTTTTTGTTTAAAATCCCATGAAAATCAATGGGAAATGTATGTTCCCACATAACTTCCGTACGGCTGGAGATATTTCAATACCTGGTGCACATATTACGGTTCGGGATATGAGGTCGGGATGGGAGGTCGAGTTAGGAAGTCGGGATATGAGGACGGGATAGGAGGTCGGGATAGGCGGTCAGGATATGAGGACTGGATAGGAGGTTGGGATAGGAGGTCGAGTTAGGAGGTCGAGTTAGGAGGTCGAGATAGGAGGACGGTATAAGAGGATGGGATAGGAGGTGGAGATAGAAGAATGGGATAGGAGGACGGGATAGGAGGATAAGATAGGAGGTTGGGATAGGAGGTCGAGTTAGGAGGTCAAGTTAGGAGGTCAGGATAGGAGGTGGAGATAGGAGGACGGGATAGGAGGATGGGGTAGGAGGTCAGGATAGGAGGTCAGGAAAGGAGGACAGGATAGGAGGTCGAGATAGGAGGTCGGGATAGGAGATCGAGATAGGGGGTTGGGATAGGAGATCGGGATAGGAGGTCGGGATAGGAGGTTGGGATAGGAGGTTGGGATAGGAGGTCGGGATAGGAGGATGGGATAAGAGGTCAGGATATGAGGTGGAGATAGGAGGTCGAGATTGGAGGACGGGATAGGAGGTTGGGACAGGAGGTCGAGATAGGAGGACAAGATAGGAGGACGGGACAGGAGGTTGGGATAGAAGGGTGGGATAGGAGGTCGAATTAGGAGGTCAAGACATGAGATGGAGATAGGAGGTGAAGATAGGAGGTGAAGATAGGAGGATGGGATTGGAGGTCGGGACACGAGGTCGAGACAGGAGGACGGGATTGGAGGACTGGATAGGAGGACTGGATAGGAGGTCGGGAGAGGAGGTCGGGGTATGAGGATGGGACATGGGGTTGGGATATGACAACAATATATGGGGATGGGATATGAAGTCAAAAGCTTCCTCCTTTGTTGATTTTCCTCCCCAACAAGGATGAGGAAGGAAAAACCGGGCAACGCCGGGTACTCAGCTAGTTATTTTAATAAAATATTTCATAAATGTGCAAAACCCTTGATCAAATATACTCCCAGCAGGTTTATTCATATTAAGGGTCTACTGATTAACCCATTCTACCAGAGACTATTTCCTCAAACCCCTGAATGATTTTGGTGAAATATTAGTATTCTATTTTTCCAGTGTTTCTCTGATTGTTTACTATTTATGGTTTATGAGAGTGTCCTATAGATTGTATGTACTCCAAAGGGAAGAGATTGTATTGTGCATTTTTATTCTTCTTTTTAGTATGTACAACTTATACATATGTACACTACAATAATTTTTATTTTATTTTTTATTAAGCAATAGCATTTACGTTCTACAATGTAGGGAAAACTATACAGCAATGTGGTGTCAACATTCTAAAAGTCCGGCTTTCTAAGATTTGCAGTTTAATTTTCTTCCTTGTCTCTACTTTATGTATTAACAGTTTTCTTTGCAACCTATGCTCTCAGGGAAGCCAGGAAGCCGCTGCTCCATGTTTACATATATTTTCTTGTACTTGCATATAATGCTCTTTGTATTTCTGAATTCAAGCATTTATGGTTTGCTTTTAGAAACAGCAGTTACCAGGGTGACATATGGTGCAGCAGGCTCCAGACATAAAAGTGCATACATCGGGATCCGAACAGTTTACACAGACTTGACTTGACCAATGTAAGAAACCCTTATAAAAAAAACCTTGTAATATTTACCCATCACCTTAGTAACCAATGTAAACTGGGAAATATTCAATTTACTACTAATATAGATAGACAAATAGATATTAGATAGATTAAAAAAAAATAAAGATTTACAAATGTGAAATACATATAGATAGACAGATGAAATAAAATAAAAAAAATCTTGCAGCACTTCTAAGGTTTAGATATTTAAAGTTTTGTTCGCTTGAAAAAGATTTGAATGTTGGATTGAAGCATTGCTTTCTTCTGGGTGACTGAAATCATTGATGTGCAGCAATAGTTTTTATTTTATTGTTGCCATTGAAATTTGAATAGATAGATATGAAATAAATAAATAGATAGAAATGAGATAGATAGATATGAGCTAGATAGATAGATAGATATGAGATAAATATATAGATAGATAGATATGAGATAGATAAATATATAGATAGATAGATAGATAGATAGATATGAGATAGATAGATAGATATGAGATAGATAATAAATAGATATATAGATAGATAGATAGATAGATAGATATGAGATAGATAGATATGAGCTAGATAGATATATAGATATGAGATAGATAGATAGATATGAGATGGATAGATATGATATATATATATTTTTTTATATATATATATATATATATATATGCATATATATATATATATATATATATATATGAGCTAGATAGATATGAGATGGATAGATATGAGATAGATAGATAGATATGAGATAGATAGATAGATAAATAGATAGATAGATAGATAGATAGATGATAGATAGATAGATAGATGATAGATAGATAGATAGATAGATAACAAAGAGGAACAGTACAGCCAAAAAAGTCCAGATAGGGTGCCAGCTATGGAAAGGCTTGATCCAACAGCCTCTGTAATATCTGCCTAAAATATCACAGCAGACAATAACCATGCATGATGGCTGACATGTCGACACGGCATTCTGGTGTTAGATAAAGCTATACTTTAACCATTATCTGGATGTGCTGCTGTGATATTTTATATAGATAGATTTACAGAAATAGCCCATTCTATTGTGGTGGCTAGGCATCTCAGTCCATAGTGTGCCAATGCACAGCGACCCTTGCACTACTCTATGAAGTTTTCATAGAGCTGTGTACATGACCAGGGATTTGTACACATCACCAGTCACTTAACCAACAGTCTCTGTAGCCCCTTACAAATGAAAGATAGAGCCCATGAAAACTCAGCAAGTGGAGCACGGACTACTGGTAGATTTCATAGGAGACCTCTACTCTACTTACTAAACGGTAAGCCAGTAATGCTTTATGCATCACTAGCTTACTGTCAGTGGATTTGTTGGGCCAGTAAATTTGTCTTGCCTTTCAGAAGTTAGCCAGCATTTCTTTGGGCACCAACAAAAGTACTAGATGAAGGTGGTTCATGGACATATGTAGCATGTTAACCATAAAGTTTGTTCTGGCTACATCTGTGAAACTTGTTCCACTGAAAAATACAGAACTTTTGACCACTTATACACCAGGCAACTAGAGAACACTCAAAGACAGTCTTCTAAAAGATGTATAAAAAGGCTGATTAAAATTAGAAAGGCTGTTTAATATTAGAGTAGGTATCTAGTGTATCACAAATATTTTAAATTCATTAGTAAAAACCTATAAAAAAAAACTATATATTTTTTTAGTACAATCCAAATAGAAGCAGCCGCGGTGAAGCCGCTTACTTCCGTGTCAGAGAGCAAGTCCATGTGTGATGCTTCAGCGCGTCCTTAGGAACAAGTGTTGGTGCTGCGCCGCAACTAGCGCATGCTCAGTACAGAAATTCTTAAGCGTCCTTAGCAACATATTGTAAGCACTGCGCCGTGCCACGCCATGCTCTGAGTGGAAAAAAATAATTATTTGTGCATCCAACAGCTGTGTGCTTGTTTCTTACTTGCAGCGTCCATAATGATGTAAAGTATAGGAGAGAATGCACGGATGAGATGGTCAGGCATAAGATGTCCAATTTCTGCGTAGTCAGCCATCATCTTCGCTTGACAAAGACTAAATCTGGATATAATGCAAATGGCTGCATGAATCATGAAAAAATATTTTACATCTATGTAAAGAGAATATCTGCACTCCACCAATACAAATGATACATTCAATCTGAAGCAAAAGACACAGCATTCTCATGCATATGCAGTATTTTGGGAGGTGCTACAGGGCATGGTCCATGTACTGTACATAGATCTGCACAGCACCGGACTAGCAGCACCCTAGGTGATTAGTCCAGGGATGTCACTATAAGTCCACAATCCCACGACCCACACAATTTTGGGGAAGTGTAAAAAATGCCCCCATATATATATATATATATATATATATATATATATATATATACTGCTCATTCACACTGGAGTTACAGAAATATACCCCTTAAATGGAAATGTAGTTACCCTACTTCTGTACAGAATGAAAGAGGATGTATGGTCCTTAAGGGTTCTGCATCATGGCTGGTCCCAGATGAACAAGTGCTCTAAAATAGACAAAGATAAAAATTAATAATAATACAAAATGATTGATATCACTATTCATCGTACACCAAAGCTTTTGCGGACACATTAGGGGCTACACCATAAATGTTTCATCTTTTTTAGAAGTACAGTGAATTCAACGTTTAATCTGTTTGGTTTCAGGCAGTTTAGCTCATATATCCTTTTTAGTTCCCTGGTTTGCAACAGGGTCACCCATTCACCACCACTTTTCAAAGGAGGAATGTGATCCACGATCATGCATTTCAAGTCCATCTCAACATGCCCATGAAATGCTTGGAAACCGGCAGAACTCACCGTTTTTTTTTTCTTATTGAGTATCTATGTTGGTTTAATCTTGTCCTCAGATCACATTTGGTTTCTCCTATGTATATAAGCTTACAGGGACACCACAGTATCTATACAATATGGTCACTTTCACATGTAAGGTAGAAATGAATGGGATATATCTTCTGTGTGGCAGGATGTGTGAATACATTCCCTTTCTGTATATATTTACAGCTAATGCAGCGCCAACATGGAAAACACCCCTTGGCTTTAACCCCTTCCCGCAGAATGTCATATATAAACGCCGGGTTGTGCAGTGCGTTCGCGCATCTGACGTCTATAAATGACATTCAGTTAACCCGGCGATGTGCAGCATCGCACGGGTTAACCAGCAGAAGTCCCGCTGTTTCCAGCAGGGGACAACTTCTGCTTCACCCCCCAGGACCATCCATTGATGGTCCTGGTCAGCGATCACTGTGATTGGTCCCTGTGGACCAATCACAGGGACCTGGGGTGAAAGTTCAGATCCCCGGCACTGCCCACCCCTGGAAGTCGGGCAGAACGGGGGACGATGGCTGCGGGGGCTCGCGGAGACCTGTGGCATAGGAGGGGAACACGCGGGGACCGGCGGCCTTACCTGGAGCAGCGGCGGGACCGAGGAGCAGCGCGGGACCGGCCACGTGGACGAGCAGCAACGGGACCGGCAGGTAAGTATATGGTCCTAGGAGTCTGAAAACTCCAACTCCCAGCATGCCTACACAGCCTTTGGCTGTCTGGGCATGCTGGGAGTTGTAGTTTTGCAACATCTGGAGGGCCCCAGTTTGGAGACTATTGTATAATGGTCTCCAATCTGTGCTCTTCCAGCTGTTGCAAAACTACAACTCCCAGCATGCACTGACTGTCCAGGCATGCTGGGAGTTTTAGTTCAGCAACATCTGGCCCTTCAGATGTTGCCGAACTACAACTCCCAGCATGCCCTTCAGCTGTCTGGGCATGCTGGGAGTTGTAGTTTTGCAACAACTGGAGACACACTGGTTGGGAAACATTGTCTGTTTCTAACTCAGTGTTTCCTAACCTGTGTGCCTCCAGCTATTGCAAAACTATAACTCCCAGCCTGCACTAACAGACCATGCATGCTGGGAGTTGTGGTTTTGCAACAGCTGGTGCACCCCCCACCCCTGTGAATGTACAGGGTACATTCACATGGGCGAGGCTTTTACAGTGGGTTTCTCGCTGCAAGTTTGAGATGCAGCAAATTTTGCGCTGGGAAACTCGCTGTAATCCCCCGCCCGTGTGACTGTACCCTAAAAACACTACACTACACTAACACAAAATAAAATAAAAAGTTAAAAACACTACATATACACATACCCCTACACAGCCCCCCTCCCCTCCCCAATAAGAACATCCGGTACACCACTGTTTCCAAAGCAGAGCCTCCAGCTGTTGAAAAACAGCAACTCCCAGTATTGCTGGATAGCCATTGACTGTCCACGCATGCTGGGAGTTTTGCAACAGCTGGAGGCACCCTGTTTGGGAATCACTGGCGTAGAATACCCCTATGCAAATCCCTAATTTAGGCCTCAAATGCGCATGGCGCTCTCACTTTGGAGCCCTGTCGTATTTCAGGGCAACAGTTTAGGGCCACATATTAGGGAATCGCCGTACTCGGGAGAAATTGCGTTACAAGGTTTGGGGGGCTTTTTCTCCTTTAACCCTTCATGAAAAGGAAATGTTGGGGTCTACACCAGAATGTTAGTGTAAAAAAATTTAATTTTTTACACTAACATGCTGATGTTGCCCTATACTTTACATTTTCACAAGAGGTAAAAGGGAAAAAAGCCCCCCAAAATTTGTAATGCAATTTCTCCCGACTACGGAGATACCCCAAATATGGGCGAAAAGTGCTCTGGGGGCGCACAACAAGGCCCAGAAGGGAGAGTGCACCATGTACATTTGAGGTGATTTGCACAGGGGTGGCTGATTGTTACAGCGGTTTTGACAAATGCAAAAAAAAAAAAAAAACACATATGACCCCTTTTCGGAAACTACACCCCTCACAAAATGTAATGAGGGGTGCAGTGAGAATTTACACCCCACTGGTGTCTGACAGATCTTTGGAACAGTGGTCCATGAAAATGAAAACTTGTACAGCCCACTGTTCCAAAGATCTGTCAGACACCAGTGGGGGGCAAATGCTCACTGTATCCCTTGTTATGTTCCTCAAGGGGTCTAGTTTCCAAAATGGTGTGCCATGTGTTTTTTTTTTGCTGTTCTGGCACCATAGGGGCTTCCTAAAAGCGACATGCCCCCCGAGCAAAATTTGTTCTCAAAAAGCCCAATATGACTCCTTCTCTTCTGAGCATTGTAGTTCGCTCATAGTGCACTTCAGGTCAACTTATGGGGTACCTCCATACTCAGAAGAGATGGGGTTACAAATTTTGGGGTGGGTATTTTCTGCTATTAACCCTTGCAAAAATGTGAAATTTGGGGGGGGAAACACACATTTTAGTGAAAAAAAAATTTGCTTTTACATATGCAAAAGTCGTGAAACACCTGTGGGGTATTAAGGCTCACTTTATTCCTTATTACGCTCCTCAAGGGGTCTAGTTTCCAAAATGGTATGCCTTGTGTTTTTTTTTTTTTTGCTGTTCTGGCACCATAGGGGCTTCCTAAATGCGACATGCCCCCCGAGCAAAATTTGCTCTCAAAAAGCCAAATATGACTCCTTCTCTTCTGAGCATTGTAGTTCGCCCGTAGTGTACTTCAGGTCAACTTATGGGGCACCTCCATACTCAGAAGAGAAGGGGTTACAAATATTGGGGGGTATTTCCTGCAATTAACGCTTGGAAAAATGTGAAATTTGGGGGGGAAACACATTTTTGTGAATTTTATTTTTTTTTTTACAAATGCAAAAGTCGTGAAACACCTGTGGGGTATTAAGGCTCACTTTATTCCTTGTTACGTTCCTCAAGGGGTCTAGTTTCCAAAATGGTATGCCATGTGAGGGTTTTTTGCTGTTCTGGCACCATAGGGGCTTCTTAAATGCAACATGCCCCCCAAAAACCATTTCAGAAAAACGTACTCTCCAATATCCCCTCGTCGCTCCTTCCCTTCTGAGCCCTCTACTGCGCCCGCCGAACACTTTACATAGACATATGAGGTATGTGCTTACTCAAGAGAAATTGGGCTACAAATATAAGTATACATTGTCTCCATTTAGCCCTTGTAAAAATTCAAAAATTGGGTCTACAAAAACATGCAAGTGTAAAAAATGAAGATTGTGAATTTTCTCCTTTACTTTGCTTCTATTCCTGTGAAACACCTAAAGGGTTAAAACGCTGACTGAATGTCATTTTGAATACTTTGGGGGGTGCAGTTTTTATAATGGGGTCATTTATGGGGTATTTCTAATATGAAGGCCCTTAAAATCCACTTCAAACCTGAACTGATCCCTGAAAAATAGTGAGTTTGAAAATTTTGTGAAAAATTGGAAAATTGCTGCTGAACTTTGAAGCCCTCTGGTGTCTCCCAAAAGTAAAAACTCATCAATTTTATGATGCAAACATAAAGTAGACATATTGTATATGTAAATAAAAATTTTTTTATTTGTAATATACATTTTCCTTACAAGCAGAGAGATTCAAAGTTAGAAAAATGCAAAATTTTCTAATTTTTCATCAAATTTTAGGATTTTTCACAAGGAAAGGATGCAAGTTACCACAAACATTTACCACTATGTTAAAGTAGAATATGTCACAAAAAAACAGTCTCAGAATCAGAATGATAACTAAAAGCATTCCAGAGTTATTAATGTTTAAAGTGACAGTGGTCAGATGTGCAAAAAAAGCTCTGGTCCTTAAGGCCAAAATGGGCTTGGTCCTTAAAGGGTTAATAAACAGATATTTTTGTGTCTTTCTGATGTTACCTGATATGTCTGCTTTAACCAAATGGTCTCTTAAATTTCATGGTATGACATTAAAGCGGTGTTTGAAATTCCGTAATTTGGGGGTAACTGTTTTTGACTAAGTGCAAGATTTTGTGTCAGTGGCCAATGGTCTCAAGACTTATCCAAACTTTATTCATATTTTTTAGTAGATAGAACCAAATACACGTGCACATAAATCACATGGTTGCCATTAGAGATGAGCGAATTGAATCCGACGAATCCAAATTTTCCGAATTTCATGAAAAATTATTCTATCCGAATTTCCACTCAATTTGAAATAACAAATTTCTTAATTCACTCCATTTTGTTATTACTCTAAAGCTAAGATTCCTCTGAGTTTTTGCAGTAAAAAACTCTATTTAACAAAAGTTTTATTTTCTATAACAAAATTGTAATACATTTTTAAACAGGGACCAATTTATGTGGGAGGCAGTGACCTAAAAATGTAGTCGACAATAATAAAAATGTAGAAAGGGGCCATTAAAATGTAAAAATATTTTATTTTTTAGAATGAATTATTAAAGGGTACCTCTCATCAAAAAAACTTTGATATATTATAGATTAATGTATGCAGAATAACTTCACAATTGCATGTTATTAAAAAATATATGCTTCTTTCTATTTAATTTTCCACTTTGAAGAAATGACCACTAGGGGTCTCCCTACCAGTCCTGGCAGCAAGCATTTCAGACTCATGCTGGAGTCCTAAACACTACGAGCTGCCAGTCTGCTTTGTTCACAAAGGAGAACACTCAGAGCTGCCAGCCTGCTTTGTTAACAGCCTGTTTGGCTGTGAACAAAGCAGGCTGGCAGCTCTGAGCGTTTAGGACTCCAACATGAGTCAGAAATGCTTGCTGATAGGACTGATCGGGAAAAATACAATAGAAAGAAGTATATTTTTCATTAACATGCTATTGGAAAGTTATTCAACATTCATTAATCTAAAATACATCAAAAGTTTATTTGATGAGAGGTACCCTTAATAAAGTGTGTGTGTGTGTTTTGACTTTTTTTTCTTTATTTTTTTAGGTAGTACTACTACTCCCAGCATGGAACAGACTGTACCTGTACTAATAGACAGATCATCCCGGGGTCTGACACATGTTGCGATCCTGCTATATAATGTATAGATGTGGGCTGCCGGTGGCTCTTCTGGGCGATCCTGCACTATGTTCTGTGATGTAAAGTTTTTCACATCACAAATTCAAATTTCCCGCAGAGATCTATGATTGGCCAAATGGTTCCAGCCAATCACAACTCTCTGCGGAAAATATGAATAATAGGTATATCCCCTTAAGGACGCAGCCCTTTTTCACCTTAAGGACTGAGCCCTTTTTCGCAATTCTGACCACCGCCGTTTTACGAATTAATAACGCAAAAACGCTTTTACCGAATTTTCTGATTCTGAGATAGTTTTTTCGTGACATATTCTACTTTATTTTGGTGGAAAATTTTCGGCGTTACTTGCATCCTTTTTTGGTGAAAAATCACAAAATTTCATGAAAATTTAGAAAATTTTGCATTTTTCTAACTTTGAAGCTCTTTGCTTGTAAGGAAAATGGATATTCCCACTAAATTTTATTTTTATTCACAAATACAATATGGTAACATGTCTACTTTATGTTGGCATCATAAAATGGACATATTTTTGCTTTTTGAGCAGCAATTTTCAAAAATTACATGAAAATTGCTAAATCTGAAGGGACAGATGTTACAGAACTACAACTCCCAGCATGCCTGGGCAGTCCAGGCATGCTGAGAGTTGTAGTTTGGAAACATCTGTAGGGCTACCGTTTGGGCACCACTGTAACAGTGGTCTCCAAACTGTGACCCTCCAGATGTTGCAAAACTACAACTCCCAGCATGCCCAGACAGCCTTTGGCTGTCTGGGCATGCTGGGAGTTGCAGTTTGGCCTTCCTAGTGGTTGCTACAGTAAAGATCACTTTACTTTCACTTTCAATTCCCCCCCCCCATCGTAGTTTCCCTACCTGAGCCAGGATCCAGCAGTCTCCAGCGAAGATGGTGGGTTCCCAGGCATCTTTTCCTCCAGGTACCGGCCTCCATCTTCTGTCCTTGTTCCCCTCGACATCCAGGGGTGGGCAGAATGGGGGGTTGCCATGGCAACCCACTGTCCTGCTCTGCCATTGGTCAGAATCAGTTCTGATCAATGGCAGGGGATAGGAGGAGATCGCAGCACTGCGACCTCACTTCTAGCCTTCAGGATGATCGGGGCTGTCCCTGACAGCTCCGATCATCGCTATTTTCCGGGTGATCGGGTCACCAGAGACCCGATCAGCTCAGAATAGCAGAAAATCGCATGTCTGAATTGACATGCGATTTTCTGCGATCGCCGACATGGTGGGGTCTCAGGACCCCCCTAGACGATGTGCCGGGATGCCTGCTGAATGATTTCAGCAGGCATTCTGGTCCGGTCCCCAATCGGCTAGCAGCGGGGACCGGAATTCCCACGGGCGTATGCATACGCCCCACGTCCTTAAGGACTCGGGATGCAGGGCGTACGCATACGCCCGGTATCCTGAACAGGTTAAATATATATATATATATATATATATATATATATATACATATACAAAAACGTGTGTAGGTAGCTGCAACCCGACAATAGGGACAATAGTATTACTGCCAGACAAGTACTAATCTCAAAAAGGTTGTGTATCCCATAGAACCTGCGAACAATGTATAAAGTGGGGGTACACTTTTCTCAAGTCTGGGGTTGATTGTCACCAGTAAATGGGTGTATATAAAATATATGTAAAAAATGATGTAGATCCAGTGAATTCATTTAAAACAATTTATTTTTACAATGATAGTGCTTGTGGTGTCCTTTGTAGGGCCCTTACATCGGACTCACCACGATAAGCAAGGTAGTGAATGTATAAAATATTCATACAATGAAATAAATAAAATAGACATATAATATACAGGGTAAAAAAGTGTTGGTATCCTAGTGTGGCAAATAGTCTGTAGCACTTATAGATTTATGCACGGAGATCATGCCTTGTATGGTTGATTGCAAATATCTTATAGTCTGAGTAGCAATGTCTCTGTATAGCTCGTATCTGGTCAGGATACTGCATGCGGCAGAGAGTTGGTAAGGGGTTAAAATTAATGCGCTCTGCGGCGCTGGGGTTTCCTTGTGTGTATCCCACTCTACCCTGGTGGCACAGGGATAGAGATTGGTGAGTGGGATATAGATAGTCTCTTAATTGTAATCATGTGGGTGCATGAGGCTGCGTTCTGCAACGCTGGAGGCCCCTCAAATGTGGACCACTCTACCCTGGCGGAGCAGGAAAAGTTTTGAGTAGATTTGGGGATTTGGCACACTGTGCCTCTTACCAGCAATGTCCTGGAGCCTGGTTGCCGGAAAAAGATTTTTGCGTGGGAGACGTTCGCTGGCAGGCGAGATGCGTACAACCCCGGAAGCGTGCTCTGGTAAATTTCTTGCGATCCAATGAATGATGGTAAAGATCATCAGGTTTGTCAATACTGGGGTACAGGTGATAGAGGCTAGACGCGTTTCAAGGTACTCATCTACCTCTTTTTCAACAGCAAATATAGATGTGGCTGGCAGAGAACTGTGACTGGCCAGATGGTTCCAGCCAATCACAACTCTCTGTGGGAAATATGAATAGGTGTATATATACGTGAGTGCAGGGGACCATAGAAGAACGGCCGCCGCATCTATACATTATACAAGAGGATCACAATGGGTGTCAGAAGTAACACCCGAGCAATCTTTCCTTAAAGCCCAACTGTCACAGATTTTAACCCCCATAAACTAGCCCTTGGATGACAAAGTTGTTAAAATTACAGGTCAAGCATACCTTTTGCTGCTTTCTAGCAACTTTAATCAGGTTAAAAAATATGCTTTTTATTAAAGTCAGCAACAGTCGGACATCCCCTGTATGTCAGCGCTGGGACCGCTGTGTGATTGACACACAGGTCCCAGCGCATAGGCCCCTTATTCTTCTTATATGCGGGTGGCGCATAAACAGTGTTCTCCTGTGCCCAACAGTGATGCGATGCGGGCGGCAACAGCAAGCACTCGGTTCCTAAGGCCCTATGTGTGGCATAAGGCAGTAGCGGAATGAGCCGGCCGCCCTTTCTCCTCTCTTGCTAGAGTGCACATTCCGCTACTGCATTATGCCGCCCATTGTGTGCAAGCGCTTGCTGTGAGAGCTGGCCGCCCGCATTGCATCACCGCTGGCCGCCCGCCCACTGTGCACAGGAGAGCGGACACTGTTTATTCGTTTACAGTAGAACACTCGCCACCCACATATAAGAATAAGGGGCCTATGCGCTGGGACCTGTGTCAATCACATAGAATCCCAGCGCCGACATACAGGGGATATCCAACTGTTGTTGACTTTCATAAAAAGCCTGATTAAAGCTGCTAGAAAGCAGCAAAAGGTATGCTTGAACTGTAATTTCTAACAACGTTGTCCTCCTGGAGCTAGTTTATGGGGGTTAAAATCTGTAACAGTTGTGCTTTAACTGCATGTACTACTGCTCCCAACATGGAACACACTCAGCTCCATGATAGGAGCTGTAGTACCTGCATTTTTAGACAGATTGCAACAGGTGTCAGAAGGACACTCCCTGCGATATATATATATACCTATCATTCATATTTCCCGCAGAGAGTTGTGATTGGCTGGAACCATCTGGCCAATCACAGCTCTCTGCAGGAAATATGAATCTGTGATGTGAAAAACTTTACATCACAGAACATAGTGCAGGATCGCGCCACAGGCCGCCCGCATCTATACATTATATAGGAGGATTGCAGCATGTGTCAGACCCCGGGGCGATCTGACTCTTAGTACAGGTACTACTACTTCCATCATGGAACAGTCTGCTCCATGCTGGGAGTAGTAGTACTACCTAAAAAATGTAAAAAATAAAGAAAAAAAAGTGAAATAAGTTAAAAACACACACACTTTATTATATCGATTTGCCGTGAATTTATTCAAATTTTTTCAAAAAATTCAGTGAATCAGCCGAATCGAATTTTTTAAAAATTCACTCATCTCTAGTTACCATACAAAAACATTTTTGTACAACAGTTTAAGACCATATGAAAATGATGCAAAATATTTTGACTTTCCTATTTATTTATTTTATGAGTTAATAATATAGGTCAAAAATTTTATGAGGAAAATTTTCTTTATAACTTGTATTAGAAATTTAGGTTTTACGTTGCATTTTGTGTCAGCAGGTCTTCCATCATCGGCTCTACCTGTTTGGTGCCGTACTAGAACAGATGGCTTATGCTATAGCAACAAGGAAGACTCTTTGAGCGTTTTCTTGGTTTGTTTTGACGGGTGTCAAGGCCTCAGTCTTCTCTTCACAACCAGCTTCATGTCTCCGGTAAAGAAATATTTTGTCTGTTTGCTCTTCAGATCTAAGGAGGGTTCACTCATGTTTCCTGGACCATCACCCTGGAGCATCCCGCCTCTTTGTTGTTAACCATGGATGAGAAATATTTAGCACACCGTTGTCAAGAACCTTCCGTCACTTTTGCCTTGTAGTCTGGGATATCCCACGTCTCATGTGTTGGAGACCCCTGTAAGATAAGAAACTGTTTTTTTCTGTATATGAAACAATGTATTTGTGGAAAAAGTTAGAAAATATTTTAATTTAGGAATTAAAAGTTCTCTTATGTGGACTTGTAGACCCCGATGTAGTGATCCCCCGTAGTCTGAGCCATCTCCACTGTCAACTGGGTATAAGATTATTTAATTAATCATTCATATAAATACTGTATGTATCAGAGAAAAAATGACCGTCAGTACTGAGATGCCTATGGTGACACAGAGTGATCTTCGAGGGTCGGAGAAGTATGGCGGATTCAGTATACATAGGGTGTGATGGGATCTATAAATTAATATTAAATTATTTGAGGCCTTAGTCATGTTAAAAATGCAAACTTTCTATAATGTGCGGCACTGATCGCGGTGCCGCGTGCTATTAACCCTTTAGATGCGGCGTTCAAAGTTGATCGCCACGTCTAAAGTGAAACTAAACTACCCCCGGCTAGCTCAGTGGGCTGTTCTGGTTGGCCACGGTGAATTTTCGGCGTCCCGAACTGCTGTAGGACACAAGGAGGGTCCTTGCCTGCCTCCTGGTGTCTGATCGCCGAAGAGATCGAGGCATGAGCAGTCAAGCGGCAGAATCATTGATCTATGTTATTCTATGGGATAACAAAGATCAATGTAAAAGATCAGTGTGTTCAGTGTTATAGCCCCCTATGGTGTCTATAACATAAAAAAAAAAAAGTGAAAAAAAAAAAGTTAATAAAGATCATTCAAGCCCTTCCCTAATAAAAGTTTGAATCACCCCCCTTTTCCCACTTAAAAAAAACCCAGTGTAAATCAAAATAAACATATGTGGTATCGCCGCATGTGGAAATGTCCAAATTATAAAAATATATCGTTAATTAAACCGCATGGTCAATGGCCTACACGTAAAAAAATTCCAAATTACAAAATAGCGTCTTTTTGGTCACTTTTTATATCATGCAAAAATGAATAAAAAGCGATCTACAAATCTGATCAAAAGAAAAATGGTACCGCTAAAAACTTCAGATCACGGCACAAAAAATGAGCCCTCATACCACCCCATACGTGGAAAAACAAAAAAGTTATAGGGGTCAGAAAATGACAATTTTAAATGCATACATTTTCATTCATGTTATGATTTTTTCCAGAAATACGACAAAATCAAACCTATATAAGTAGGATATCATTTTAATCGTATGGACCTACAGAATAATGAGAAGTGTCATTTTTACCAAAAAATGTACTGTGTAGAAACGGAAGCCCCCAAAAGTTACAAAATGGTGTTTTTTCTTCAATTTTGTCGCACAATGATTTTTGTTGTTTCGTTGTAGATTTCTGAATAAAATGACTGGCGTCATTACAAAGTAGAAATAGTGGCACAAAAAATAAGCCCTCATATGGATTTTTAGTTGCAAAATTGAAAGAGTTAGGTAAGGAGGAAAAAATGAAAGTGCAAAAATGGAAAATCCCCTGGTCCTTAAGGGGATAAATCAACTGGTGCCAGAAGGTTAAACAGATTTTTAAGTTACTTCTCATAAAAAATCTTAATCCTTCCAGTACTTATCAGCTGCTGTATGGTCCAGAGGCAGTTTAGTTGTTCTTTTCAGTTTGACCACAGTGCTCTCTGCTGACACCTCTGTTTATGTCAGGAACTGTCCAGAGCAGGAAAGGTTTGCTATGGGGATTTGCTCCTAATCTGGACAGTTCCCCGCATGGACAGAGGTGTCAGCAGAGAGCACTGTTGTCAGACGGAAAAAAACAACTTAACTTCCTCTGTGGTATACAGCAGCTGATAAGTACTGGAAGGATTAAGATGTATATGTATGTATGTGAAACTTGCATGTGTACTACAGACACTACATGTTCTACAGAGTCTGTATAGCAGAGCCAACACTGAATAGCATGTACAGCAGAACCTGTATAGGAGTAGTGTTGCTTGCGAATATGCGCAATGCGAATTTTATTCGCGAATATCGCATATTCGCAAATTAACGAATATTCGCGAATATCGCACTATATATTCGTAATTACGAATATTCGTTTATTTTTTATTATTTTTTATTTTTTCACAGTACACATCACAGTGATCATCCCTCTCTGCTTCCAGCTTGTGTGGTGTAAAGAAGGCTCTAATACTACTGTGTGAGACTGGCGTACGAATTTTCGCACATGCGAAAATTTGCATATGCTACTTTTTGCATATGTGAATTTTCATTATGCTAATTTCCGCACATGCAAATTTCCGTTTATGCAAATTTTTGCATATGCTAATTTTCACATATGCGAAAATATAACGCAAATATTACTAATATGCAAATTTTGCGAATATATGACGGATATTCGTCCATATGTTCGCAAAATCGAATATGGCCTATGCCGCTCAACACTATATAGGAGAGAGCTGACACTGACTCGGCTCTGCTACATGACAGGAATTTTTTTCGTTTGAGGGATGACGGAGTTTCGGATAAGGGAGTTTAGGATGACAGAGGAGAGAGTTGCGGCTGATGCCTGACAAAGATTGGTCTGAGGGAGGAGGCGGGACGCTGTTTAGCCTGACGCGGGATAGAGTTACAGCTGACAACTAACGATGTCCTAAAATGGACACCATACTCCTCAATATAAATCATGGATTCCTCTCTTCTGTTCACATCAACTAATCGTGGCTCAGCTCTAATGTCTTAAAGGAGTTGTCCTCTCTAAGCTCTTATTTATTTATTTTCTTGCCCACCGGCGGGTTTGTTGTCATTGCACAAATTGCTAAATTTCCAAAGTGCATTAAAGGGGTACTCCATTGGAAACCTTTTTTATTTTTTTTTTATTTTTTTTATCAACTATGCCAGAAAGTTAAACAGATTTGTAAATTACTTCTATTAAAAAATCTTAATCCTTCCAGTACTTATTAGCTGCTGAATGTTACAGAGGAAATTCCTTTCTTTTTGGAATACCGATGACATCACGAGCACAGTGCTCTCTGCTGACATCTCTGTCCATTTTAATCCTTCCAGTACTTATTAGCTGCTGAATACTACAGGGGAAATTATTTTCTTTTTGGAACACAGAGCTCTCTGCTGACATCACGAGCACAGTGCTCTCTGCTGATATCTCTGTCTATTTTAAGAACTGTCCATAGTAGGAAAAAAAAAACCCATTGCAAATATATGCTGCTCTGGACAGTTCTTAAAATGGACAGAGATGTCAGCAGAGAGCACTGTGCTTGTGATGTCAGCATAGAGCTCTGTGTTCGAAAAAGAAAATACCGTATTTATCGGCGTATAACACGCACTTTTTAAGCTAACATTTTTAGCCTAAAGTCTGTGTGCGTGTTATACGCCGATACACCCCCAGGAAAGGCAGGGGGAGAGAGGCCGTCGCTGCCCGCTTCTCTCCCCCTGCCTTTCCTGGGGTCTAGAGCGCTGCTGTCGTCCCTTTTCACCCCCTGGTTATCGGCGCCACTGCCCGTTCTGTCCCCCTGACTATCGGTGCCGGCGCCGATAGCCAGGGAGAGAGAAGCGGCGCCGACAGCCAGGGGGAGAGAAGGGGCAGCGGCACCCATTGCCGGCGCCGCTGCCCCGTTGCCTCCCCCCATCCCCGGTGGCATAATTACCTGAGTCCGGTCCGCGCTGCTCCGCTGCTCCAGGCCTCCGTCGCGCGTCCCCGGCGTCATTGCTTTGCGCTGAACGGCACGGCGCATGACGTCAGAGCACCGCGCCGTGCATAGCAACGACGCTGGGGACGCACGACGGAGGCCTGGAGCAGCGCGGACCGGACTCAGGTAATTATGCCACCGGGGATGGGGGGAGGCAACGGGGCAGTGGCGCCGGCAATGGGTGCCGCTGCCCCTTCTCTCCCCCTGGCTGTCGGCGCCGCTTCTCTCCCCCTGGCTATCGGCGCCGGCACCGATAGTCAGGGGGACAGAACGGGCAGCGGCGCCGATAACCAGGGGGTGAGAAGGGCCGACAGCAGCGCTCTAGACCCCAGGAAAGGCAGGGGGAGAGAAGCGGGCAGCGACGGCCTTTCTCCCCCTGCCTTTCCTGGGGGTATATCGGGGTATACACGCGCACACACGCACCCTAATTTTTTCATGGATATTTGGGTAAAAAACTTTTTTTACCCAAATATCCGTGGTAAAATGAGGGTGCGTGTTATAGGCCGGTGCGTGGTATACCCCGATAAATACGGTAATTTCCTCTGTAATATTCAGCAGCTAATAAGTACTGGAAGGATTAAGATTTTTTAATAGAAGTCATTTACAAATCTGTTTAACTTTCTGGCACAAGTTGATTTAAAAATAAATAAATAAATAAATAAAAGTTTCCACCGGAATACCCCGCGTCATTCGTGTTTTAGTCACATATTTTTGACCACTAAATTTTGAAAAACAAATCTAGAAAAACAAAGTGTAAATAAAAAGACATACAAAAAATATCACAGGATTAATAGTGGCATATGTCAGCTAAGAGGTGGAATAAGTGTCTGACATAGTGTTTCCCGATCAAGGTGCCTCCAGCTGTTGCAAAACTACAACTCCCACTGGAACACTGGAATAACATGTCTTGCACTACATTTATCGTAATTTGGGTTATTAGATCTGCAGTCATAAATGCACCCATAATACGCTCATGCAAAACGCACCCAACCATTAGTCAATAGACTTTTTGAAGAACTTTTTAAAGAACTTTGTAAAACGAAGACTGAACAATATTTGGGATTTTTGGGGGGTGATTTATAAGCTGATGTGTAGCCATTCCTCAATGTTACCCTGTCAACCTGAGTATATTTTAAGACCGAACATCATCTTCTAGTAAACCTTTACTCGGCAACCTGGCCGTCCCAGGAAGTTTTATAGCACATGTGTTTTGAGTCATTTGTTTGGGTAGAGACCAGTAGCTATGAGCAGTGAACTCTGTATATTTTGCTTTCCTACCATGACTCCATCCGCAAACATCAGGCCTGAAAATGATATATTCATCATGGTCGATAAGATTAAATAAGGAAGCGAGTCAAGCGCCATTTATCTAGGAACAGATGTAGCACGTGCCTTGTTGTCACAGGCCATCTACTGTTTTAGTATATAGTTCACAGACATGATTACAAATTATTACAGACATTAAAGGGTTTTTCAGGGAAAAAAACATATATATATATATATATATATATATATATATATATATATATATATGTGTGTGAATATGCAAATCAGCTCATTACATCACCTTTTCAGGGGATGTTCCCTGGTATCAGCTTAGCTCCAGTTACGGAATATAAAAAGCTAATCGGGATTAATGCCAAGCCAGAACTCTCTCCAGAAGGAAAGAGTACCCATTTGCAGACAGCTGTTTCGGGGTACTTTCGGAGTACAGAGCAGGGTAATCTGGCTTGGCTGAGATGAGGGGCCTTAGACCAACTAAACGGGATGCTTAAATGCTTAGTGGCCCTTGAAAGCTCCGTCACACCAGGAGTGGTGAACTCTCCCTGAGTTAAATACTCATCCCGTATATATATATATATATATATATATATATATATGTGTGTGTGTGTGTGTGTGTGAGAAGGCTGGCGCAGCTAGCCTGTGTTTGTGGGAGGGGCGGGGTTTCACTAACTCGTCACGCCGCGGGTTCTGTTACGTCATCCTGATCAGCTGACCGGAAGTTCGGTCGGTGTCGGTATGGGTAAGTGGCTGGGACTGGCTGGGGCATGCGGCAGCGCCCTCCTCACTCCAGAGGTAAGCCATGGCTTCTGAGGGACCTCAGTCAGTCCAGCCCTGTTGTTTATACGTTGTATCGGGGCACTATCAGGAATCTCATGGTAATATGGGGCCGCATCGCGGGCATGGTGTGAGGCCATGGGATGCGGCACCATGTGGGCGACATGGGAGTATTTGCGGGGCAGAGGCGGGCACGGGTGTGTCATTGCCTCCCGCCCTCCCGCTCGCATCAAACCAGCGGTAGGGGCGGCACTTCACATGTTATAAGGGCAGGTGTTTGCTTCCATATAGTGTACCAAAAGCTTTACTGTGTTCACATTGCTTGAGGTGGAAACAGGCTGTCTTTCTATCATGGTGCGGTGTTCGCTTCTGTCATTTGGTTGCGCAGGTAGGTTAATCTTAAGTCGCTGTGGGCGTTGCCGTACACGCGATCATAGAGTGCATATTGTTCACGCGCTCATGGCGTTTGTGCTGCATGCACGCTCGTGGCGTTGTTCTGTGCACATGCCCGTGGCGTTTGTGCGGTGCACGCGCTCGTGGTGTTGTATCATACACTCTCGTAGCATTCATACGGTACACACTCATGGCATTTATATTGTACACACGCTTGTAGCATTGTTACTGTACACGCTCATAGCATTCATAGTGTGCACACGCTCGTAGGATTTATACTGTACACGCGCTCGTAGCATTCATAGTGTACACACGCTTGTAGGATTTATACTGTACACATGCTCGTAGAATTTATACTCTTCACACGCACGTAGCATCTTACTGTACACGCTCGTAGCATTTATACTATACACACACTCGTAACATTTTTACTGTACTCGCCCATAGCATTCTAGTGTACACATGCTCGTAGGATTTATACTGTACACATGCTCGTAGCATTTCTACTATGCACGCGCTCGTAGCATTCATACTGTATACACGCTCGCAGCATTCATACTGTGCTCAAGCTCGTAGCATTCATAGTGTACACACGCTCGTAAGATCTGTACTGTACACACGCTCGCAGCATTTATACTGTCCACACGCTCGTAGCATTTTTACTGTACACGCTCGTAGCATTTGCAGTGTACACTGTAGTAGGGTTTATACTGTACACGCGTTCATACAGGCACACGCTCGTAGCTTATACTGTATACATGTGCGTAGCATTATGCTGTACACGCTTGCAGCAGTTATTCTGTACACGTCAAAATTAATAAATAAAATAAAAAAATAAAAAAATGTGCTAGCCAGTCGGTCATAGAGTTCTGTGCACACGTTACCATAATTAAGTCTATGCAGACAGTATTAGTTGTTCGAGGCACATGCTCCCATATTCATTCCTCGCATAAAGTCACATAGTCATTCGGTGCACGCTCCTATAATAATATTCATATACACGGTCAATCGGTTACTTGCACATAATTTGTCACGCTACTGGCATACAGTCACATTCTGCATCTATGCTCTTTATTTATTTAGCTTTCAATACGGCCCTCCCGTTGTCAGGCGGGGCATATCATGTGTTTATTGTTGCACGTGCACTTGTAGCATTTGGTGCAGTAGCAGTGTTGCTGCATGGGTTCATTCAGTACAGACTTTACTTTGGTTAAGGTTTTCATGTCACATTGACCAGTCACGTCTACAGATCAGTTCTGTTACAACCTGACACGACTTCAGGTTGGCATCAATGTCATTACGTAAGTTGTGTTCTTTAGCAGTAGGGTTAGGCTACTGGCATATAGCTTTATTTTAAAAAGAGAAATTTTTATTGTGTATATTAGTCTATGCATGGTCACGAACTTTCGCTGCTTCAAGCGGACCAGTCACATCCACAGGTAAGTCCGATACAACCTGACACGACTTCAGGTTGGCGAGTTTTTCATTTTCGGCCGGACCTGTCATGTCCACAGGTTGGTCCAGTCACTACCCGACACGACTTTGGGTTGAAGATGATGTCGTGATATGCTTGTGCATGGATATTTAGCAGTTGGGATGTGCATACTGGGATATAGCTTGGTTTCGGTTGAAGTTTGTCTGTCTCGGTTGTCAGTGATGTAGTTATACTTTGGTTGAGTTTCATGGTCATGCCCGGCGCGTAAGTGTTGTCATTACCTTTCATGTCCACAGGTCGGTCACAGTTACAACCTAACACGATTTTAGGTTGACGTCTAGGTACTTTTCTCGGTTACATGTTTGCACTTGGGATTGTGCATATGGTCACGGTTTTCATATTTCACTCTTACTGACATATTATTGGGTTTTGGCCACTGTTCGCTGTAATTAGCACATATCATCAAGGTATCATCATAGTTAATAAAGCATTTTTGTTTATTATAATGAAGTTTTGCCCTCTATTTAATTCAGGTGTACCTACACGCGGCAGTACATGGCACACCTCTGACTGCCTAGGATTAGGTAGGGACGCTATGCTTATGAGCAGCGGCCACAAGTGAGAAGGCTGGCGCAGCTAGCCTATGTTTGTGGGAGGGGCGTGGTTTCTGCGCTATAAGAGCCTGCTTCACTAACTCGGGTTCTGTTACGTCCCACCCAAACCCTCCCCTTCTTTCAATAATTCAGGAACATCATAGTTTCAGGTATGCCCTCTACTTAATTCAGGTGTACCTACACGCGGCAGTACATGGCACACCTCTGACTGCCTGATAGTTCGTTAGATACTAGGATTAGGTAGGGACGCTACGCTTATGAGCACCGACAACAAATATATATATATATATATATATATATATATATATTCAGTGACCCCTTGACCTACGATATATATTCAGTGGCCCTGACATACAATAATTTCAACATGCAATGGCCTCTCAGAGGCCATCGCATGTTGAAGGCAGCATCAACATACGATGCTTTTGTATGTCGGGGCCATCGCATAAACGGCTATCCGGCAGCGCAGACTGCTTCAGCTGCCACCGGATAGCCGTGGTCCGCTGATGATCACTTATCTGTCCTCGGGGCTCCAGCGCGTCCTCTTCGCACTGCGCACGCCGTCCCGTCATCCAATAGGAGCGGCGTGCATAGCAACGTGGTGGCGGCGACGGAGAGCGTGGAAGTCGGGGAAGCAGAGGCCTTGCCGGAGCGTTGGGGACACCCCGGGGACGTAGCGACAGCGATGGAAGGCGACATCCCAGGCAGCAGTGACGAGAAGTGACAGTCCGGAGTGGCGGGGACAGGTGAGTACAACTTCCTATACCAGTGGTCTTCAACCTGCGGACCTCCAGATGTTGCAAAACTGCAACACCCAGCATGCCCGGACAGCCGTTGGCTGTCCGGGCACGCTGGGTGTTGTAGTTTTGCAACATCTGGAGGTCCGCAGGTTGTAGACCACTGTCCTATACTTTACATTGCACAGATCCCTCAACATGCGATGGTTTCAACAAACGATGGTCCGTTTGGAACTGATTACCATCGTATGTTGAGGGACCACTGTATATATATATATATATATATATATATATATATATATATATATATATATATGATCAACTGGCCCCAGAGTGTTAAACAGATTTGTAAATTACTTCTATTAATTTTTTTTAATCCTTGCCGTAGTTATCAGCTGCTGAAGTTGAGTTTTTCTTTTCTTTCCGACAACAGTGATCTCTGCTGACACCTCTGCTTGTCTCAGGAACTGTCCAAAGCATTAGAGGTTTGCTATGGGGATTTGCTCCTACTCTGGACATAGTTCCTGAGACGAGCAGAGGTGTCAGCAGAGAGCACCTTTGTCAGACAGAAAAGAACAACTCAACTTTAGCTGATAACTACTGGAAGGATTAAGATTTTTTTTTTTTGAAGTATTTTACAAATCTGTTTAAGAAAAAACTAAAAGTTTTTTTTGTTCCTGTAATACCCCTTTAAGAGTTATATAGAGTTAGGCTGGGTTCACACCACGTCTTGTCCATACGGTAACCGGATCTGGCTGGGAGATTGGAAAAACGGGTGCTCCCGTATCCCAGCCAGATCCGGCCCTCACCTTATTCATTTGAATGAGCCAACCAGAGTCACATAGTGACTTCGGTCAGCTAATTTTTGTCCCACATTCGGTTTTCTTGCCGGACTGAAAACCGCAGCATACCACAGAATACCACACTTTTCAGTCAGCTCATTCAAATGAATGAGATGGGGCCGGGGCCAGCTAGGATACAGGAGCGCCTGGTTTTCCCATCCCCCAGCCGGATCCGGTCCCTGTAGGGACAAAACGTGATGTGAACCCAGCTTTAAAGGGGTAAAAATCAACTGGGGCTAAAAAGTTCTAAAGATTTGTAAATTACGTATATATAAAAATCTTAATCCTTCTATTACTTATCAGCTGCTGTATACTACAGAGGAAGTTGTGTTCTTTTTAGTCTGGCCACAATGCTCTCTGCTGACACCTCTGTCCATGTCAGGAACTGACCCGAGCAGGAGAGGTTTGTTTTGGGGATTTGTTCCTGCGACGGACAGTTCCTAACACAGACAGATGTGGCAGCAGAGAGCACTGTGGTCAGACTGGAAAGAACTACACAACTTCCTCTGTAGCATACAGCAGCTGATAAGTACTGGAAGGATTAAGATTTTTAAATAGAAGTAATTTACAAATCTGTAGAACTTTCTAACACCAGTAGATTTTAATTTTTTGTTTTACACTGGAGTACCCCTTTAGTTCATTGACAATGTGTATTAAGTTACAAAACAGTACATCATACTTGTTATGCTACATAAGGATTCTAAGACAAAGAGTGGATCTCCCCACATTGGGAGGAAGAGTAACACAGTCTGAGGCAAGAGCAAGGTGGACTGAAAGGGGTACTACCGTGGAAAACTTTTTTTTTTTTTTTTTTTATAAACTGGTGGCAGAAAGTTAAACAGATTTGTAAATCACTTCTATTAAAATGTTTTAATCCTTCCAGTACTTTTTAGGGGCTGTATACTAAAGAGAAATCCAAAAAAAGAAATGCATTTCCTGTGATGTCCTGACCACAGTGCTCTCTGCTGACCTCTGCTGTCCATTTTAGGAACTGGAGAAAATCCCCATAGCAAACACATGCTTTTCTGGACAGTTCCTAAAATGGACAGCAGAGGTCAGCAGAGAGCACTGTGGTCAGGACATCACAGGAAATGCATTTCTTTTTTTATTTCTCTTTAGTATAGAGCCCCTAAAAAGTACTGGAATGATTAAGATTTTTTAATAGAAGTGATTTACAAATCTGTTTAACTTTCTGGCACCAGTTGATTTAAAAAAAAAAAAAAAAAAGTTTTCCACGGTAGTACCCCTTGAAGGATGTTGGGTTTAGCTTGACAGCAAGGTAATACAACGGTTTAGGAGAACTTTTTTTTAGGTAGATGTAGAATAACCAATGGTTTGTAGTTTAAGGTATCCACCATTCTGCACCCTTAACTCCTGCAATGAGATCCGTTTGGGGATGCAATTTCTAGAATAGTCCCCAATAAATGATTGGAACTACGAATAGAGTCTGGGTGACATATGTAGCATATATGTGGCATCGGGAAGTTGAACTTCAGGTCCTAGATTGAAGTCTGATAGCTGGGCCAGAAGTTCAGGCCAAGGGTCTGTACATGGAATGTCAGGTCAAGTAATGTCAAGACACAAAGAAAATAAACAGGAAAATAAGTAGGGATCTTATAAAAAAAATTTAGAACATCAAACACTGAAAGATTAGAAAGGTTCCTCAAGACCCAGAAAAGTAACATCACATGCTGGTGAGTCCTGGTCTTATGAGCAGAGAAAATAGGGAAGGTTGAAAGTTATGAGTTAGGAATAGACCAGCAACCTGCACTCTGCCAGAAGAAGCACTCTAGTCTGTCGAGTTGGCCTATGGCTGACAAATTAAATTATCAATGCTACAGCGTAATGATTGATGCTAGTATTGTTTAAATATATTTAACCCCTTCCCGCAGAATGCCAACTATCAATCTATCTATATATATATATATATATATATATATATATATATATATATGTGGTAAGGAACTGTGTGGAAAAGCCTTGTGGGGTGTAGGTTAGTTGGGGTGTTGCTGTTCTAGATACTGAAAGGGCGCTATTAATCCTTGTCACGCGTGACGCCAGGGTGAGGGTTAAATTCTGTAATGTTGCTGGGCCTATCGCCACCCTTCCCAAAAGCGATAGGTGCGTGCGTAATAATTAGATTGTCCACAACCACTGTTGAACTTAAAACTTGCAGGAACTTTTACTGAAGTATTTCTGAAGCAGGCAATATCAATAACAGTCCAGATAACAAAGTCCATTTATAACTGGGCAGCCATTGACAGTTGGTTGGGATCAGATAAGCCTAATGTAGCTTCTCATAGATTCTGTAGCATAGATCTGCTGGATTTAGGGGAGCGTTTAGGTCCAGTGATCTTGCAGAGATAACGGGGAATTGTAAAATCTAATAGTCTCTAGCATAGGTCGAGGCCGCAAGGCTTTGGACCTAGTTCTTGTTTTTGGAAGTTGCGGAGGTCCTACCTCATCCGGAGTCAGCAACCAAAGAGAGAGAATAATGACGGCCGCTCCCTTATATGGGCAGGGGTTGGCCATTTTGGATTGGTCCATAACAACTGTCACTCACCGTTACATTGCATTGTGGGTGAACACATGACATGAGAACCACCAAAGGTCCTTCAGCAAACCATAGAGTTCTGAACTAAGTCACATGACCCGCAGGTCCTGCGACGCAAACAAGGTAGGAATCTCTAATAACCATATTTACATGTTTATTTACATACATATTAACTAACTAAGGGGTGACGAGGAGCGAGCTAAGGATGAGGACCCCCACTGTTCCTAGGGACTCTGTCTTTGGGGACCTCACCACAAGGCAACATATGAAATACGGTACCGGGACTTCATATATATATATATATGGTGGATGACGCGATACCTTGGCACATTCCGCTGTATACATACAGCATTCATTAAATATGCGCTCCCATGGTGCTGATCGGGTTAATTAGCTAAAGTCCCGGGATGTCCGGTGGAAGACCACTCACGCCTGACAGTCCAGGACCCCATTTGATTAACCCGATCAGCGATCGGGTGTGCATGTACAGCGAGATTGGGAGGTGTGCGGCAGATGTCCGGAAGTCCGGCGGTGGTGGCGGCGATGATGCGGCGGGTGAGTGCTTCTCCCTTACAATTTGCAAAACTGCAACTCTCAGCATGCCCAGACAGTCTGGGCATGCTGGGAGTTGTAGTTTTGTAACATCTGGAGGACCCCAGTGTGTAGTGGTCTCAAAAACTGTGTCCATCCATATGTTGGAAAACTACAACTCACAGCATGAACGGACAGCCAACGGCTGTCCAGGCATGCTGGGAGTAGTAGTTTTGCAACATCAGGAGGGCCACACCTTGGTGACCATTGGTCTGCTGCCTGCTCCGAGCTTTTTATGGGGTGCAGGTTTATTTTTGCACTTTTTCGGGGGGCGTATGCGGTCCATGTCACCAGCGACTATTCTGTGTTGTGCGGCTGGACCGTACCCCATGTGCATACTACGCTGATTGCTAATCAGTAAATTATTACTGATCAGCACTTTTTTAGGGTACAGGCATTTTTTCTTTTGCTTTTTTTGGGAGTTTGCAGTCCGGCCACACAGCGCAGAACAGTCGCTGGTAGCTTGGACCACAAACACCTAATAAAAAGCGCGAAAAAAAACCTGCACCCCAAAAAAGTGCTGATTAGTAATAATTCACTGATGAGCAATAAGCGAAGTCTGAACATGGATTACGGTCCGGCTGCACAGTGCAGAACAGTTACCGGTGGCATTGACCGCATTTGTTTCCCAAAAAGTAAAAAAAAAAAAAACTTGCACAGCCTACAGTAAATGTAAAAATCACTACACCTACACTACATACTGAAATAAAGTGAAAGCACTACATTTGCACACTTACACCCCCCCTCCCCCATAAAATATAAATACCCCAAAGCCTTTTTGAGACCGCCATGAGGGAGAGGAGAAAGTCCCCACATTTCTTCCTCCTCCCCATCATCATCCAGTGATGAGCCCCCCAGAAGGTGGCGCTGCAGGGCAAAAACAGTAGAGGTCCCCCATACTAGTGACCCTGTCCCTATACAATTCCCCCTGTCCCCCACATATAGGTAACCCCGGCTTGACCCCAGTCCAGGCGGGGTCACCTATATGAGCCACTGATCTCTAGGTTTGTTGGCCGTGCAGAAATCCAAATTGACCCCACAGTCCTCACTGAAATTAACTTTATGTTCTTTTTTCAGTGAGGACTTTGTCAATTTGATGGTGGCTCAACCAAACTTTTGCGACCCAACACCCCGATGCTTTCTTCTGCACACTGTGGAATTTCCACTGCAGATGTTTCTGTGGCAAAAATACTAATTCTGGAGTCCGCAGTAAACATAGATATTCCTATTCTTTCTGTGGGGTCCACACAGAAGTACATTGCCGTATATGAGACAGTGCACTTCCCAGCACTGATAGCGCCGACATGTTCTGCCAGCGCTCCGCTGTCGGTGGAATGTCTGCATCGAAATTTTCCATGAGGACATTCCACCGTCTAAACATATCCTCAGCCGCCCTTATGCAAATCACTAATTTAAGCCTCAAATGTGCATGGCGCTCTCTCACTCCGGAGCCCTGTAGTATTCCAAGTCAACAGTTCAGGGACACATATGGGGTAGTTCCATACTCGGGAGAAATTGTGTTACAAATTTTGGGGAGCTTTTTTTCCTTTTACTACTTCTGAAAATGAAACAATTGGGGCTACATCAGCATGTTCGTTTAAATTATTATTATTTTTTTTTTTTTACACTTCACTAACATGCTGGGTTTTTCCTTAATTTTTCACTTTCACAAGAGGTAAATGGAGAAAAAACCCTCCAAAATAAGTAACGTAATTTCTCCTGAGTACGGAAATACCCCATATATGGCCGTAAATTGCTCTGAGGGCAGACAACATGGCTCCGGAGTAAAAGAGTGCCATGTACATTTGAGGCCTAAATTCGGGATTTGTACAGGAGTGGATGATCGTACCAGAGGTTTTGACATAAACAAAAAAACACCCACATGTGATCCCATTTTGGAAACTACACCCCTCACATAATGTAATAAGGGGTACAGTGAGCATTTACACCCCACATGTATCTGACAGATTTTTGAAACAGTGGTCCGTGAAAATGAAAAATGTAATGAAACTGTTCCAAAAATCATGCCAGTGGGGTGTAAATGCTCACTGCACCCCTTATTAAATTCTGTGAGGGGTGTAATTTCCAAAATGGGGTCATATGTGGGGGGGGGGGGGGGGTTCACTGTTCTGACACCATGGGGGCTTTGTACATGCACATGGCCCCCGACTTGAATTCAAGCCAAATTCTCTCTCCAAAAACCCAATGGCGCTCCTTCTCTTATGCGCCCGCAGAGCACTTTACATCCACATATGGGGTATTTTCATAATCAGAAGAAATGGGGAGATTGTGTAAAGAGTCTAAGATGTTGCTAAAGAGATGGATTTTGCTGGAAGAAGTCATCATGGCGGTCTGAGCCGGGCTGAGAAGAAAAGGAAGGAGGACAAATGTAATCAAAGAAGATCCCAATTGTGATTTACTTATGTGGTAGCTTAGGGGTGTAGGGTGTAGGGGTGTAGCTGTGCAGTGATGAATGGGTGTTGGATTAAACCTTAACTGTCGTGATGTCAGGGTGGGAAGCCTAGGCCTGAAGCCTACCAATTCAGCTGCTTACTAAATGTGAGTCTACCAACTCTAAATCCCGTTAATCCTGCGTGACTGCTGGACCTAAATAATTCTCCTAAATCCAGCGGAACAGCGTAATTCCAGACTCAGAGCTTATATACTACAAGGTCCCAACTAACTGTGAGGAATTTACAAACTACTCTTCTGTATAGACTGTAAAGTTATCTACAGTTTACTAAACCTCCGGTTGTGGACAATCCTTTATTCCTCCCTATCGTTCCTGGGACGGGTGGCGGTAGGATATATATATATATATATATATATCCTACCGCCACCCGTCCCAGGAACGATAGGGAGGAATAAAGGATTGTCCACAACCGGAGGTTTAGTAAACTGTAGATAACTTTACAGTCTATACAGAAGAGTAGTTTGTAAGTTCCTCACAGTTAGTTGGGACCTTGTAGTATATAAGCTCTGAGTCTGGAATTACGCTGTTCCGCTGGATTTAGGAGAATTATTTAGGTCCAGCAGTCACGCAGGATTAACGGGATTTAGAGTTGGTAGACTCACATTTAGTAAGCAGCTGAATTGGTAGGCTTCAGGCCTAGTTTTGTCTTGTAGGTTTGCACGGATCTCCTCTCTCTCTGCTAGTCCGGAACCCAAGAGAACGAGGATTGGTTAACAGCTCCCTTATATGGAGAGGGGCAGGCTTAGAGCTTATTGGTTCCCACCAGCTGTCTGTCCTTTCACAAAGCATTAGTCATGTGACCTAAGGTCCTGGAAGTACTATACACATAATAAAAGATACAATTTATATACATCAAACAACATAAAATTAAAGAAGGAAGAGGTGACAAGGGGTTATCCCACCAGGAGGATCCTACCGGTACGCAGGAACTCGGACTTTGAGGACTTAGCACACAAGGTACGGTACGATGTACGGTACTGGGACACCACACTTATATATATATATATATATATTTCTGCATAACGTGACTTTTTTTTTTATGAGTCACTGTACCTGGGGGATGGGGTGTTGATATGCCACCCTGCCAGGGGCGCAATGAGCTCTAGTTCTGCCTCTGTGTACACTGAGCAGTGAGACCTATACTGTATGCCTTGCATTGAAAAATGTCTGTCCACCTGGAGGTCAGAGGTCATCACTTACTTTATGTGATCTTGTACACCACTTAATGAGAACCATCTTCTCCTACAGCAGTGCTTGCCAAGCAGGGTGCCTTCAGCAGTTGCAAAACTATATCCTTCCGGGCATGCTGAGAGTTGTAGTTTTACAACTGCTGGAGGCACCCTGCTTGGGAAACACTGTCCTACAGATTGAATCACTAAAAGTAAGAGTAACCTTCTTCCAAATACATATTGGACAACCAGCAATTTCCACAGGTCCAACTAGGCCACCAGGGATTTAGATGTGTAATTTACTGATCTTTTCCAAGTACCACATTCCAACTTGATCTCGGAAGCTCAAATCTAAAAGACACAGGAGGAGGGTTAGAGGGTATAATGTCAAGGCAAATGTTTTTAGCCTCATGCAGATAATAACTCGAAATTTAGATGGTGTCAATTACAAATATTCTTGGATTATGACGACTGAAATGGAAAAATAATTCTTACAGAAACCTAATAACAGAAATTAGTTCATAAAAGATTTTTTTAAATAATTTTTTTATTTTATTAAATTTTTTTTGCATTATGATTTTTCCAGCGTTCTATAAATCTAGGTCAATATTCAGCTAAGTGATTGTTAACTATCATTAATGACAACCGCAACTCCAGCGGTGGCACATGAACAAACGTAACATTAGCCGGATCTCTGACCGCACAGCCCTAGACCGAAAATTTCTGCTTTAAATTCGAGTAAATTTAGCTGAATATGTGTCATTTCACGTAACCCGAGCCCTATAGTCAGCGAGGAGCTGATGCATAGAACTGACTGATGCAAATGGTAGTTCCACAGGAAGCTGACAAGCTCTATGCCATTCCATCTGTTTTATTGCACCTCTGTTCTCTCCAGCAAAAACAATATGACCTACTTTCTGTTTGGAAGTGATGGTTCTCGTACTATTAAATGCATAGCACTTCGAAAACATATTGTAGTCAAAGCTCTAAAGCAAATGCGAGCAGAAATCTCTATTCTTTGGTCTGAATCTAAAGCAATAAAAATGAAATTTACAAGGACAATTGTTACACCCATACAGCATGCATAAGGCTCTGTTCCCATAGGTCAGCGGTTTCCAAACTTTTTCGGGTCACGACTCCCTTAGTGTATCAGAATTTTTTCAGGGCTCCATAAAGTCAAACAGCTGCAGCGCACATAGAGATGCGAGTATCAATATGCACACTGCAACTGCGGCATAGGCATATGTTGTGACATGATTTCCCTTTGAAACCTCATGTGGTGTCCCGGTACAGGACCATGTCATGTCCCTGTCTAGAGTCCCCTCAGCTAGAGTCCCTCCATTCCCAAAGGGCTCTCCTGTAGGGCTTACCCCTGGTCGCCTCGTATAAATTCTGTTAATATATTATTTAATGTATAGGAAACATAAATGTATAGGACCTTTTCCCGGGTCACGTAATGTACAGTTGTAATGTATAATTGCTTAAGGACCTTACTGGGTCATGTGATGTACCCAGAGTTCACTGGGTTCAGGACTTCATATGCAAAGGGCTGTAGCCACTAAATTTGCTCTCTTAGTTCCTGCTCTCTCTTAGTTCCGGACTATCAAGCAAGCATAATCAGCATAACTTCATTCAATTCATCTCGGCCAAAGCCTAAGAACCTGCAGCCACTGAACTGTGAGTTACAAAGCTCAATCTACCAAATCCTGTGTGACTACTACCAGCTAAAATCTTATAATTAGTAGCACAGTGGCCTGCATAAAAATTGTATCGCGAGGAGGTTGTGGCATGCCCCCTCCCAGAGACTTGGATTGAGGGAGCGTGGCCGTGACATCACAAGCCTCCGGCGCTGCACCCGACGCTCTAAATGAACGCCGGGTGCAGCAGGAAGATCGAGGGGGTCCCCAGCAGCAGGACCCTGGGATCAGACATCTTACCCTTATCCTTTGGATAGGGGATAAGATGTCAAGGGGCGGAGTACCCCTTTAAACCCACTGTCAAGTATGGCAGGGCTATCTGTTTGGCTTAGGGTATGATATAATTTCACTCTTTGGGTCCAATAGTTGCCCCTGAAGGTAAAATAACAGCCCAGAAGTACCTTAAAGGGGTTATTCACCATATGGGGATTTTAGTACGTACCTGGCAGGCAGTAATGGACATGCTTAGGAAGGATCTGCACTCGTCTTGGGGCTAAATGGTCATGTCATGAGATTACCATAATACTATTTCTTGTTTGACTTTTCTTTTTTTGACTAAAAATCCCACAATTCCATCTTCCTCCCTCCCACACATCAGCCACCCCACCCATTGAAACATAAATGAGTTGCATCCATTCAAATCAGTGTGGTTTTCAATCAGGGCGCCTACAGCTGTTGCATTAGTTGCAGATTGATCTCTCTCCCACCAAGAGATCGCTCAACCCATTGAAGCAGACAGGCTCCCTGTCATCAGCTGACTAGTGATGTCAGGTCTCTACCGCATTGCAAGCTGGGAAAAATCCGAGACAACAGTCATTTTGTATGCTGGTAAAAATAAATATTGGAGTTAAAATCACAGAAGAATTGTGAGAAAAAAAAACGTCACACACAGGTACAGACACTGTTACGCCGAGCGCTCCGGGTCCCCGCTCCTCCCCGGAGCGCTCGCAACATCCTCGCTACTGCAGCGCCCCGGTCAGATCCACTGACCGGGTGCGCTGCGATACCGCCTCCAGCCGGGATGCGATTCGCGATGCGGGTGGCGCCCGCTCGCGATGCGCACCCCGGCTCCCGTACCTGACTCGCTCTCCGTCGGTCCTGTCCCGGCGCGCGCGGCCCCGCTCCCTAGGGCGTGCGCGCGCCGGGTCTCTGCGATTTAAAGGGCCACTGCGCCACTGATTGGCGCAGTTGTTCTAATTAGTGTGTTCACCTGTGCACTCCCTATGTATACCTCACTTCCCCTGCACTCCCTCGCCGGATCTTGTTGCCATCGTGCCAGTGAAAGCGTTTCCTTGTGTGTTCCTAGCCTGTGTTCCAGACCTCCTGCCGTTGCCCCTGACTACGATCCTTGCTGCCTGCCCCGACCTTCTGCTACGTCCGACCTTGCTCTTGTCTACTCCCTTGTACCGCACCTATCTTCAGCAGTCAGAGAGGTTGAGCCGTTGCTAGTGGATACGACCTGGTTACTACCGCCGCTGCAAGACCATCCCGCTTTGCGGCGGGCTCTGGTGAATACCAGTAGTAACTTAGAACCGGTCCACTAGCACGGTCCACGCCAATCCCTCTCTGGCACAGAGGATCCACCTCCTGCCAGCCGAAGCGTGACAGTAGATCCGGCCATGGATCCCGCTGAAGTTCCACTGCCAGTTGTCGCTGACCTCACCACGGTGGTCGCCCAGCAGTCACAACAGATAGCGCAACAAGGCCATCAGCTGTCTCAACTGACCGTGATGCTACAGCAGCTACTACCACAGCTTCAGCAATCATCTCCTCCGCCAGCTCCTGCACCTCCTCCGCAGCGAGTGGCCGCTTCCGGCCTACGACTATCCTTGCCGGATAAATTTGATGGGGACTCTAAGTTTTGCCGTGGCTTTCTTTCACAATGTTCCCTGCACTTGGAGATGATGTCGGACCAGTTTCCTACTGAAAGGTCTAAGGTGGCTTTCATAGTCAGCCTTCTGTCTGGGAAAGCTCTGTCATGGGCCACACCGCTCTGGGACCGCAATGACCCCGTCACTGCCTCTGTACACTCCTTCTTCTCGGAAATTCGAAGTGTCTTTGAGGAACCTGCCCGAGCCTCTTCTGCTGAGACTGCCCTGCTGAACCTGGTCCAGGGTAATTCTTCCGTTGGCGAGTACGCCATACAATTCCGTACTCTTGCTTCCGAATTATCCTGGAATAATGAGGCCCTCTGCGCGACCTTTAAAAAAGGCCTATCCAGCAACATTAAAGATGTTCTGGCCGCACGAGAAATTCCTGCTAACCTGCATGAACTCATTCATCTAGCCACTCGCATTTTCCGAAAGGCGTCAGGAGCTCCGCCAGGATATGGACTTTGTTCGCACGAGGCGTTTTTTCTCCCCGGCTCCTCTCTCCTCTGGTCCTCTGCAATCCGTTCCTGTGCCTCCCGCCGTGGAGGCTATGCAAGTTGACCGGTCTCGCTTGACACCTCAAGAGAGGACACGATGCCGCATGGAGAATCTTTGCCTGTACTGTGCCGGTACCGAACACTTCCTGAAGGATTGTCCTATCCGTCCTCCCCGCCTGGAAAGACGTACGCTGACTCCGCACAAAGGTGAGACAGTTCTTGATGTCAACTCTGCTTCTCCACGCCTTACTGTGCCTGTGCGGATATCTGCCTCTACCTTCTCCTTCTCTACTATGGCCTTCTTGGATTCCGGATCTGCAGGAAATTTTATTTTGGCCTCTCTCATCAACAGGTTCAACATCCCGGTGACCAGTCTCGCCAGACCCCTCTACATCAATTGTGTTAACAAGGAAAGATTGGACTGTACCGTACGTTACCGCACGGAGCCCCTCCTAATGTGCATCGGACCTCATCACGAAAAAATTGAGTTTTTGGTCCTCTCCAATTGCACTTCCGAAATTCTCCTTGGACTACCATGGCTTCAACGCCATTCCCCAACCCTTGATTGGTCCACAGGAGAGATCAAGAGCTGGGGTACTTCTTGTTTCAAGGACTGTCTTAAACCGGTTCCCAGTACTCCCTGCCGTGACCCTGTGGTTCCCCCTGTAACCGGTCTCCCTAAGGCTTATATGGACTATGCTGACGTATTTTGCAAAAAACAAGCTGAGACTTTACCTCCTCACAGGCCTTATGACTGTCCTATTGACCTCCTCCCGGGCACTACTCCACCCCGGGGCAGAATTTATCCTCTGTCCGCCCCAGAGACTCTTGCTATGTCTGAATACATCCAGGAAAATTTAAAAAAGGGGTTTATCCGCAAATTCTTCTCTCCTGCCGGAGCTGGATTTTTCTTTGTGTCCAAAAAAGATGGCTCCCTACGTCCTTGCATTGATTACCGCGGACTTAATAAAATCACGGTAAAGAACCGCTACCCCCTACCTCTTATCTCAGAACTCTTTGATCGCCTTCAAGGTGCCCACATCTTTACCAAACTGGACTTAAGAGGTGCTTATAATCTCATCCGCATCAGGGAGGGGGACGAATGGAAAACTGCATTTAACACTAGAGATGGACACTTTGAGTATCTGGTCATGCCCTTTGGCCTGTGCAACGCCCCTGCCGTCTTCCAAGACTTTGTTAATGAAATTTTTCGTGATCTCTTATATTCCTGTGTTGTTGTGTATCTGGACGATATTCTGATTTTTTCTGCCAACTTAGAAGAACACCGCCAGCATGTCCGCATGGTTCTTCAGAGACTTCGAGACAATCAACTTTATGCCAAAATGGAGAAATGTCTGTTTGAATGTCAATCTCTTCCTTTCCTAGGATACTTGGTCTCTGGCCAGGGACTACAAATGGACCCAGATAAACTCTCTGCCGTCTTAGATTGGCCACGCCCCTCCGGACTCCGTGCTATCCAACGTTTTTTGGGGTTCGCCAATTATTACAGACAATTTATTCCACATTTTTCCACTATTGTGGCTCCTATCGTGGCTTTAACCAAGAAGAATGCCAATCCTAAGTCCTGGTCTCCTCAAGCGGAAGACGCATTTAAACGGCTCAAGTCTGCCTTTTCTTCTGCTCCCGTGCTCTCCAGACCTGACCCTTCTAAACCCTTCCTATTGGAGGTTGATGCCTCCTCAGTGGGAGCTGGAGCGGTCCTTCTACAAAAAAATTCTTCCGGGCATGCTGTTACTTGTGTGGGTTTTTTTCTAGGACCTTCTCTCCGGCGGAGAGGAACTACTCCATCGGGGATCGAGAACTACTGGCCATTAAATTGGCACTTGAGGAATGGAGGCATCTGCTGGAGGGATCAAAATTTCCAGTTATCATTTACACCGATCACAAGAATCTCTCCTATCTCCAGTCTGCCCAACGGCTGAATCCCCGCCAGGCCAGGTGGTCTCTGTTCTTTGCCTGTTTTAACTTTGAAATTCATTTTCGCCCTGCCGACAAGAACATTAGGGCCGATGCTCTCTCTCGTTCCTCGGATGCCTCGGAAGTAGAGCTCTCTCCGCAACACATCATTCCTCCTGACTGTCTGATCTCCACTTCTCCAGCCTCCATCAGGCAAACTCCTCCAGGGAAGACCTTCGTTTCTCCACGCCAACGCCTCGGGATTCTCAAATGGGGTCACTCCTCCCACCTCGCTGGCCATGCGGGCATCAAAAAGTCCTTGCAACTCATCTCTCGTTTCTATTGGTGGCCGACTCTGGAGACGGATGTTGTTGATTTTGTGCGGGCCTGTACTGTCTGTGCCCGGGATAAGACTCCTCGCCAGAAGCCTGCTGGTCTCCTTCATCCTCTGCCTGTCCCCGAACAGCCTTGGTCTCTGATTGGTATGGACTTTATTACAGACTTACCCCCATCCCATGGCAACACTGTTGTTTGGGTGGTCGTTGATCGATTTTCCAAGATGGCACATTTTATTCCTCTTCCTGGTCTTCCTTCTGCGCCTCAGTTGGCAAAACAATTTTTTGTACACATTTTTCGTCTTCACGGTTTGCCCACGCAGATCGTCTCGGATAGAGGCGTCCAATTCGTGTCAAAATTCTGGAGGGCTCTCTGTAAACAACTCAAGATTAAATTAAACTTCTCTTCTGCTTATCATCCTCAATCCAATGGGCAAGTAGAAAGAATTAACCAGGTCCTGGGTGACTATTTACGGCATTTTGTTTCCTCCCGCCAGGATGACTGGGCAGATCTTCTACCATGGGCCGAATTCTCGTACAACTTCAGAGTCTCTGAATCTTCTTCTAAATCCCCATTTTTCGTGGTGTACGGCCGTCACCCTCTTCCCCCCCTCCCTACTCCCTTGCCCTCTGGTTTGCCCGCTGTGGATGAAGTAACTCGTGATCTTTCCACCATATGGAAAGAGACCCAAAATTCTCTTTTACAGGCTTCATCTCGCATGAAAAAGTTTGCCGATAAGAAAAGAAGAGCTCCCCCCATTTTTTCTCCCGGAGACAAGGTATGGCTCTCCGCTAAATATGTCCGCTTCCGTGTCCCCAGCTACAAATTGGGACCACGCTATCTTGGTCCTTTCAAAATCTTGTGCCAAATTAATCCTGTCTCTTACAAACTTCTTCTTCCTCCTTCTCTTCGTATTCCTAATGCCTTTCATGTCTCTCTTCTTAAACCACTCATCATCAATCGTTTCTCTCCCAAACTTGTTTCTCCCACTCCTGTTTCCGGTTCTTCTGACATCTTCTACGTGAAGGAGATACTGGCCTCCAAGACGGTCAGAGGGAAAACATTTTTTTTGGTTGATTGGGAGGGCTGTGGTCCTGAAGAGAGATCCTGGGAACCTGAGGACAATATCCTAGACAAAAGTCTGGTCCTCAGGTTCTCAGGCTCCAAGAAGAGGGGGAGACCCAAGGGGGGGGGTACTGTTACGCCGAGCGCTCCGGGTCCCCGCTCCTCCCCGGAGCGCTCGCAACATCCTCGCTACTGCAGCGCCCCGGTCAGATCCACTGACCGGGTGCGCTGCGATACCGCCTCCAGCCGGGATGCGATTCGCGATGCGGGTGGCGCCCGCTCGCGATGCGCACCCCGGCTCCCGTACCTGACTCGCTCTCCGTCGGTCCTGTCCCGGCGCGCGCGGCCCCGCTCCCTAGGGCACGCGCGCGCCGGGTCTCTGCGATTTAAAGGGCCACTGCGCCACTGATTGGCGCAGTTGTTCTAATTAGTGTGTTCACCTGTGCACTCCCTATGTATACCTCACTTCCCCTGCACTCCCTCGCCGGATCTTGTTGCCATCGTGCCAGTGAAAGCGTTTCCTTGTGTGTTCCTAGCCTGTGTTCCAGACCTCCTGCCATTGCCCCTGACTACGATCCTTGCTGCCTGCCCCGACCTTCTGCTACGTCCGACCTTGCTCTTGTCTACTCCCTTGTACCGCGCCTATCTTCAGCAGTCAGAGAGGTTGAGCCGTTGCTAGTGGATACGACCTGGTTACTACCGCCGCTGCAAGACCATCCCGCTTTGCGGCGGGCTCTGGTGAATACCAGTAGTAACTTAGAACCGGTCCACTAGCACGGTCCACGCCAATCCCTCTCTGGCACAGAGGATCCACCTCCTGCCAGCCGAAGCGTGACAGACACTATATTATGAACTACTCTATATTTACAGCCACTGTAGCATAGTCAAATAAAAAAAAATTCCTGGAATATCCCTTTAATATTCTTAGTGACCAACTCCCTCCTATGGTCCAGATTTGTTCTAGATGATGATCTTCCAGGATGACAATTGTGCAAGAAGTGATGTTATGTCATAACAATATATATTTATTCAGGGGCAGGGGCAGCTTAGTGACAAAGATCAATGGTGGCCAATAATAGTTATCACCATTGTAAATCTATATTCTGTTCAACCAACAAGGATAAAATATTTCCTAAATGGAGAATTTAATATTTTCACACAGGAAAATGAATTTGTGTTGCTAGGATTTTTTGTTTTTGTTTTCTTTTTTTTGTTATAGTTTTATTCTCAGTGTAAAATCATTTGATTTATGTTTTTATGTATGTTTCCTCGGATGTACAATATTAAACGTTTTTCAACTAAATATTTGGTTACTTAGTTACACGAAGGAACTAGTACTGAAAGATAAAGTTTGTATATTATTATTTATGATTAGAATTCTTTTTTTCTGTCCGAATGCATCTGAAATGAACAAAAAAGAAACTTTTTGGGAATCTGTGCCATAAAGGTGTTGCTGAGCTGCAGCATGCACACCTCCTCCCTCCACCACTTCTCCCTGCCTTGACTGATTGACATACAGAGCTCAGTGGTGGAAGCCAAGCCAGAAAGTGTGGGGGAGGGAGTATGCATGTATGCTGCAATTCAGCAACTTCAGCAATTTTTTTTCCTGACAAATTTATAATGATTTGTATCCCTATCAGCTATATGTCCATGTCTGCAGCTGTGACCAGGATTTAGAGCTGATAGATTTCCTGTAAGAAAAGGAACTGCTATTGTTTGTGTTTATAGATTCTATGCAGATGTCTGTGCCTCGATGGTAACAGACTCCAAAGATAATCTTTGTTGTCAGATCCTGCAGCAAAGCCTTTCTTTATGTTATAATGTCCGCACTCACCATGCCGTAGAAAATAGATATGCTTTATTGACGTCTTCAAAGTTCCATGTAGAAGCAATATCAAAAAACACCTGGGTGCAGGGAGGGGGAGCTGCTCCTGGCAAGGAGACTAGGCGCGGCTGTCAGTTCCTGACAGCCGCGCCTAGTCTCCTTGCCAGGAGCAGCTCTCCCTCCCTGCATCCGGGTGTTTTTTGATATTGCTTCTACATGGAACTTTGAAGACGTTAATAAAGCATATCTATTTTCTACGGCATGGTGAGTGCGGACATTATTTCCTTCTCCTTGTTGCGATATTATCAGGACTGCTACCTGTGTTTGTCCAGCACCTTATCCAGCCACACCCGGGAGCACTGATTAGATGTCTGCATAGTGGTTATTCAGCAGTGCCCAACCCATTTCTTTCTTACAACTATTCCTTTCTTTATGTTCCTTTGCTTTTTACATTTGCAGTAAGCTTTTTGCTGGTTATGGTTCCTTCTATAATACCCTCAACTCTGATATCTATGTGGACACCTTGTTACAGGGATTCCTTTCAATTGCTGGATTCCCTGCTGTTGTAGGTACAGTAACTGTACTGAGCGTTGATGCACACCAAACTGTGCGTATGGCAGCTTACTGTACATGGTGCCTGTCGTTCATGATTGCAAGTGTTCAGAAGAAGCCCAGCACATAATCACACTACCCATAGGGAAGACTATAGGGGCAACTTTAGTTGAGGCCTTCTTTTTTCCACCAGACTAACAGCAGAATAATAAAGAACTACTGCTATGTATACATTTTAACTGCACATTTTACGGTAACATATTCCCCATGGTAACCCAACGCCAAGGCTCTCCATATTTTTTACTACTTTACATCTTTGCATTACAGTTGGATTCATTCCTGGAAACAGATTGCTCTAAGCTTCTTAATCCGGAGCATGATTGCTCTCTTAACCTTCGGCTGACCTTGTTATCTTGAATGTGTCTTCCCTAAACCTCTTCTCAGGTTACATTTTCTTGGAGTTCTCTAGTCTTCAGGTTGTTTGCACGCCCGCTGCCAGCTTCCTCAACTCCTGAGCCACTTAAAATGTTGATATAATTGAAAGTAGCCTTAAGGTCATTTGGAATGCAAATAACAGCTTTAAGGATCTAAGTCAAGAAATGTGATGCGCTCTCGATGTTTGCTTGGTGTAGGTTACGCAGGATGTTTTGGTGTTGGGTTATCTAGTCTTTTTATTTCCATCTGCCATTTCACTTATTCTCAAATGTTTATTTAGCTCTGGCGACACTCGATTCCTTCCAAATGATAACAATCCTGTGTGGTTCTCCACACTATGGTTTTGACTGCAAAAATTGCAGATTTTCTTTGGTGTTTTTTTCTTTTTAATAGAAATAACAGACATATAGACACAGAAAAAAGGTAAATGCTGACATCATTACATACAAATTATTTTAACACAGAGCTTCTCATTTTTTATGTATAGGACACAGTTTTCTTGTTTCTAAAGGAAAGTTACTTTGCAGCCTGAACATAAGCCTTCATATACCAACCGGGTCTCTTTATTGGGAAACAATACCCCAACCTCTGCCATTTTTTTTCATCTAAATAAATTACATGGTCCTTTATTCTGACATTAAGCATTACAATCCTTACTTTCAGACACTGATATAGAACTTATTGATAAATAGAAATTAGCAAATAGATTCGGCACAAGTCAAATTAATTCACAATTTTCTAAAATATATGACATTTTTTAATCATTTAAAATGGCAGCTTCTACCTCTAGCCCTACACAGCTACACATCTCTTGCCTTGTCCATCATGTTCTATACAGTTTTGCTGCTACTACAACCACTACTGTTACTACTACTATTACTACCACTATTACTACTACTAATGTCAAGGATGGCTGCTGGTTAGGTCTTAAAATGTGCATGACTGCTTCTGTATACTGCTGAGTGTCGACACAAGAAATAAACATAAGACAAAATGTTGGTATATATCTCCTTCACAGCATACTGGCTAAGGAGCTGTCCCAAGGAGTTCTGTTTATTACACGGAGGTACATTGGTTTTTACATTTGACAAAAAGGGGAGGTTAGTTATCACGTCAAAATTGTCATGTTATATTTTGATTGCATCTGTATATATTAGCATATTAAACATTCATTTCTTTCTTGGCCGTAGTTCACTGATGTTGCCATCCCCCTATTCTGCCAGAAAATTCTGGAAATATCTGCCCTTCTGCACGGTCTATATCTCTTCAAATATTTTGTCTTCCAATTTCCATCTTCTTATCTCACTTCCTCTGGCCTCATACCAAGGTCCTCAACTTAGTTACAAGCAAATAGCAAGCTGATATATAGGTTAAGGGTAGGTAACAAATATCTTTCTGCAGCATTAGCAATGGCATATAAGTATTAATGTATTGTTCCGTCATCAAAATCAATTTCAACACTACCACCTCTTGTAGTACTAACACTACTATTACTACTACTACCACCACTTCTAGTACTACCACTATTATTACTACTACTACTAACACCACTACTACTAATACTACTACTACTACTATTACTACTGCTACTACCACCACTACTACTACCACCACTACTAATACTATTACTACTACTACAAATACTACTACTACTGTTACTAGTATTACTACTACTATCACTACCACTTCTACGACTACTACTACTACCACTACTACTACTACTTTTACTACTACTACCACTACAACTATTACTATTTCTACCTTCTACTACTATTATTTCTGCTACTACTACTACTACCCAAACACAACCATACATCTCCTGTCTTGTTCATCATGTTTCATACTGTACTACTACTAGTAATACTTCTATTACAACTACTACTACTACTACTACTACTACTACTACTACTACTACTATGATTACTACTAGCCATACACAGCAGAACATCTCCTGCCTTGCCCACCATCTTCCATACTTTACTATTGCTACTACCACCCCTACATAGCCACCACACATCTCATATCTTGTCCATCATGTTCCATACTGTACCGCTACCACTAGCCTTACATAGCCACACACTTCCTGTATTGTCCATCATTTTGTACTAAACAACATTAGTATGGAACACCTGTGATTATGGTTAACTAATCAAAGTTATTGTTTCAGTTTAAGAAAGTTTTTAGTGAAAATATTCATAAATATCAGGGTTTACTGTCCCTCTCATTAAAGAAGCACTCTAGGAAATGTATTTATCTTTTTGCTTATATAGAGCAGCATAGGCTATTATTCAAGAAAAATTTAACCTGTTCAGGATGCATACGCCCTGCATCCCGAGTCCTTAAGGACGTGGGAATTCCGGTCCCCGCTAGCCGGTTGGGGACCGGATCAGGATGCCTGCTGAAATGAGCCCCCCCATGTCGGTGATCGCAGAAAATCGCATGTCAATTCAGACATGCGATTTTCTGCCATTCCGGGCTGATCGGGTCTCTGGTGACCCGATCACCTGGAAAATAGTGATGGTCGGAGCTGTCAGGGACAGCCCCAATCATCTTGAGGGCTAGGAGTGAGGTCGCAGAGCTGCGATCTCCTCCTATCCCCTGCCATTGGTCAGAACTGATTCTGACCAATGGCAGAGCAGGACAGTGGGTTGCGATGGGCAACCCCCCGTTCTGCCCTCCCCTGGATGTTGAGGGGATCGTGGGAAGAAGATGCTTGGAGATCCCCGATCGTCGCTGGAGACTGCTGCATCCTGGGTCAGGTAGGGAAACTACAGTGGGGGGGGGGGAATTGAAAGAGAAAGTAAAGTGATCTTTACTGTGGCAACCACTAGGAAGGCCAAACTGCAACTCCCAGCATGCCCAGACAGCCAAAGGCTGTCTGGGCATGGTGGGAGTTGTAGTTTTGCAACATCTGGAGGGTCACAGTTTGGAGACCACTGTTACAGTGGTGCCCAAACGGTAGCCCTCCAGATGTTGCCAAACTACAACTCTCAGCATGCCTGGACTGCCCAGGCATGCTGGGAGTTGTAGTTCTGTAACATCTGTCGCTTCAGATTTAGCAATTTTCATGAATTTTTTGAAAATTGCTGCTCTACTTTGAAGCCCTCACATTTTTTCAAAAAGCAAAAATATGTCCATTTTATGATGCCAACATAAAGTGGACATATTGTATTTGTGAATAAAAATAAAATGTATTGTGAATATCCATTTTCCTTACAAGTAGAGAGCTTCAAAGTTAGAAAAACGCTAAATTTTCAAAATTTTCATAAAATTTTAGGATTTTTCACCAAAAAAAGATGCAAGTAACGCCGAAAATTTACCACCAAAAAAAGTAGAATATGTCACGAAAAAACAATCTCAGCATCAGATTATTCGGTAAAAGCGTTTTTGCGTTATTAATTCGTAAAGCGACGGTGGTCAGAATTGCGAAAAAGGGCTCAGTCCTTAAAGGGGTAGTCCAGTGGTGAAAAACGTATCCCCTATCCTAAGGATAGGGGATATGTTTGAGATTGCGGGGGGTCCGACCGCTGGGGCCCCTTGCGATCTCACGATCGCACGAAGCGGCGGCCGACACGCCCTCTCAATACATCTCTATGGCAGAGCCGGAGATTGCCGAAGGCAGCGCTCCGGTTCTGCCATAGAGTTGTATTGATGGGGCGTGTCAGCCCCTGCTTCGCGCGGAGGTCGGCACGCCCCCTTCCCGCGGGCTGTCGGGGCTCCGTACAGGAGATCGCGGGGGGCCCCAGCGGTTGGACCCCCCGCGATCTGCAACTTATCCCCTATTCTTAGGATAGGGGATAAGTTGTTCACCACTGGATATCTCCTTTAAGGTGAAAAAGGGCTGCGTCCTTAAGGGGTTAATGGTTCTTGTGTATGTCTTGTGCTTACCTGTTGTAGCTGATGTCGCAGGCAGTTTTGTTGCCTTTTCCTAATTAAAATGTGATTTTTATAGAAGTATTGCTGTAAGATGAAAGTAATTTGACCTATAATCAGAATTGAGGCACTTTATGAAGATTTGAAGTCTTTAGGCTGTGTTCACAAATTGCATTTGTACTGCATTTTTCACATTTGTACTGCATTTTGGCTGTTTCTGCTGCAATATTACAAAATTACGGTAAAAAAAAAAAAATAAAAAAATAAAAAAAAAAATATATATATATTTTTTTTTTTTTTTTTTTTTTTTTGCAATGAGTTCACCAAGTCTTACACTAAAACAAATCAAAGTGCAGAGGTACACCTTCACTGTAACACTATGGAACCTTTGTTTACGCAAGATGGAGCTGGTGTGACTGTAGTGGTGGCAGGTGATTGGTAGGTATTTGTAGATGCCTGATCCAGGAAAGGACCATGTATCCAATTGGCAGAGCCAGGGAAGAAAGAGACATGAACAAATGCATTGCAGTGGAGAGGAGCACTTGGCATCATGGAATAATGTGTGCATGCTGGGAGTAATAGTACGATGGCAGGAGCAGATCGCTGGTTTGACATATAATTATATACACAGTTTCACCTCTCCAAAATACCCCTTATTTGAGAAGACCTTATCCTCTAGACTAATTTATTCACTACACTTTGCTTAAGACAATGACCACTGTTAATGATCATTTTGCAAAAAAAAAATTACTGTAAATTGTGCACAAATTCCCCCCCCCCTTTTTTTTTAACAATACAAATTTCATACACTATAGTAACCAATTTTACAAACCTCTCAAGGCCATAAATTACATCATAGAAGCTGGGTGGCCCAGCCACAAATAGACACATTTTAGCATAAACAACTCCCAAAAGAGTATCTACAATTTTTTTCAAATCTGGCCTCATGCCACTCACCGTGAGGAGCAGCACTATTTCTGGCCATTATATAAGTATATGAGTTTTGCTCTACAGGCTTAATCTATAATTTGCAGTTCCCCCAGAGCTGGTGGGAAGATCTCCCTCCTCCATAGACTTGTATTTCTTGCCTTGCAGACACAGAACAAAGCTGAGCTGATTATTAGAAAAGATTTGAGCAGCTGGAGGGAGAAGCTTGATAGCAGGGGGAAGAAGCATTTTTGTCTAATAAGATATATTACAAAGTTTTTTATGCTCGCTTGTTCTATTGATCAGTGCCTATTTAAGAGGTCACATTTATATTTCTGAGATGGTGTCCTTCTAAGGATGAACCACTGTATACAGTTTAACAAAACTTTCATAGTCCACAAATTCATTATATATTTACTAGGAATTCATTCCTCCTTGACCCCTTTGATACAGTGTAGTGTAGGTCAGGATAATCTTGATTTTTGCCATAGAAATAAAAAAAAAAAAAAAAAAAGACAACTTCATCAAAGAGCAAGGGTTGGCTTAGACACAAACCACACAATGATGTTTATTTTGGAGCCATATGTAACTTTTGAGGTTAGTAAATAAGACCTTCCTCTTATCGCCTAAGAGAGGCCTACTTGTAAGCGTTAACCAAGACAGCAAACAAATCGAGGGACAATCTAAATAAAGATATAGACTGTCTTTGCATGGCACCTTGAGGATTATAAGTAAGAGACAACGTAAATGCCTGGGAACTTTGCCAATAACCGTGAATGAAGCGGCTATGTCAGTGGTGGAAAGTTGACTCGTTCTATTTGGCACCAGTGAGATTTCCATCTCTAAAAAAAGATGCAATCTTATAGGTTTTCTATCTATATTCGAACAGTTTTTTTTTTTTATTTCACTGCTTTTACTATTCATATTGACAATTAAGACATCTTTGCAGATTTGTGTGCAGGCACTGAAGCAAGACATGGTAACTGCTCTTTGCCAAGGGATATTTATGGTAATGTACTGTAATGACATTATTAATACATTTTGTCCCAAAGTAGACCGCAGGACTTTTCTTTAGATAGGAGGCATATGTTAACATAATATCTGAGCATTATCATTAATACCATTTGAATAAAAGAAAGCCCTATGGCTGTGGTCTCAAATTGTAACCCTACAGAAGTTGCAAAACTTCAACTCCCACCATGTCCGGGCATGCTGGGAGTTGAAGTTTTGCAACTTCTGGAGAGCTACAGTTTGAGACCACTGCCCTATGGAAATAAAAAAAAATACATTAAGGCCGGAAGCGGCCGTTCCGACCCCCGCAGGAAGCCACGGCCGACACGCCCCCTACATGTATCTCTATGGCATACATGAAGGGGACGTGTCGGCCGACGGCTGCAGCAGCAGGCTAACGGGGCCTCGTTCAGAAAGTCGCGGGGGGTCCCAGATAATTTATCTTTCACTTCAGAACTCGTTTAGATAAATAAATAAAAGATCATGTTGATAAAAATGTGTAAAAAAATAAATAAATAAACACATGCACAAAGTTTGTAATAATAAATAAACTTTATTAAGCTTTATTACATTTATTAAAGTCCAAAATATAAAATGACATACAATTTTTGAAATGTTCATGGCTCAAACAGCCTGTGAAACAATATTTATAAATATGGTTATTAGTGTTGAGCACGAATATTCGTAATGCAAATTTTTATCGTGAATATCGGCACTTCGAGATTTCGCAAATATTTAGAATATAGTGCTATATATTGGTAATGACGAATATCGTTTTTTTTTTTTTTTGTTTTTTTTTCCAAAAATCCCCATTAGGCTGATGCCAAGTGCCCTATGACGAAGGGGAAAAAATCCTTCCCGACTCCAATATGGCATAAGAATAAATCCCTGGATCAACGTTCTATCCCCATAAATCTAGTATCCATAACCTCTAATATTATTACTCTCTCGAGTCTTGATTGATAGATCTCTCTCTGTTTGGGTATAGGGAGAAATGTATCATTCCAGGCTGGTGGGATAGGCAGAAACCAACTTGGAACTGCCCTGAAAATTTGTGGCTCAGGCGGCATGAAACAGATTGTCTTTAATGAATGGCTTTATGGGTTCCTCTCCGGCTCATACAATAAGGTCCGGAATAGGAATGCCCCCTACGACTTTCCTAACCCCTAATATCACTTCTCGGCTTTTTGGCTAAGATTAAGTGTAACATCTGTTCTTATTAGTGACAAGGAGAAAGACAAAATCCACAAAACAGGCAGCACTCATCCAGTATCTACGATAAGGTGTTAGTAATAAAAAAATCGAACTCACCTGTTGTGTGTGGAGGGTCACTAGGGTTAACCTCAGTTAAACCCCACGACACCTAAAGGAAAATACAACATATCAAATCTGATCCTTCAGCAATATAGCAGAAAATAACAGCGCTCAGAGCAATACCAGTTAAAAAGCTCCAAAATTGAGCAAAATTGAGGGGGGAACTGGAATGGTCGCTGTAGTCCCCCCAGCATGGAGTTATATATATATATATATATATATATATATACATTTTGCCTAATTTTTTAGTTTTTTAGCTGGTCTTTCCCTGAGCGCTGTTTTTTTCTACTATATTGTTTTATCTCTATATGATGTATTTGTGAAGTACTTCATACACAGGGAGGTTTAGCTCTGAGTGTGCACAGGTTGTCGTAAATGTTACCTGAGGTGGCCCATACCTCTCTATTGAAGCCATGCTGGCTGAGTTGTTTGATAATCCAAGATGCACAATTGTTTTTTTAAGAGCTGAGGCAAGTGCTCTCTATCACCCAAAGTGCATGAAAAAGTGCAAACGTGTCACACAAAAAAAAGTGCACAAAGGATGCGGTCTATCGCTAAGCCCTTCTCCAACAGGAGAGAGGCCCCCCAACAAACCTACCCTTCACCTTCGGGCCAAAAGGCACCTGCAAGGATCCAGGTTTGATGCCTCTTTTCGCCAAAGCTACTAAGGGGCCGAAAATGCTCCTGGCTTCAACCTAGGTGTTAACCAAGGTATCAGCCAAGGAGTTGTATACTGATGACATCTTGACCGAAGCCAAGATGCCCAGGGGTTGCAGGGAGGTGAGGAACACACTTTGGATGCACACTTTTTCATAGAAGACATGTGCCTCCAGCTGCTGCATAACTACAACCCCCAGCATGCACAGACTACCAAAGGGCATGCTGGGAGTTGTAGTTGGAACTCCAGCTGTTGCAAAACTACAACTCCCAGCATGCCCTTTGGCTGTGCATGCTGAGAGTTGTTGAAAAGCAACAGCAGGAGGTGAACAGGCCTCACCTCCAGCTGTATCCTGCTGCCGGGACCGCCGCCACTGCTGCCACTGCTCCTGCAGCCGGGACCACTGCAAACGCTCCTGTGGGGACCCCCACCGGGCCAGGGAGGGGTAGTTGACCCCTGCTGGCCCCGATCGCCGCCCCGGTCATCGCCCAGCAGGGCAGTGATTGGTTGATCGTTCCGACCAATCAATCACGTAATCATGAGGTGGCACCCGTGCCAACTCACTCCTGCTGGGTAAGGGTGAATGGGGCTGTCTCGGATAGCCCAATTCACCCTTTTTTTCTGGGTCACCTGAATTGACTGGGATTCTCAGGACCTCCCCAGGGGTTTGCACAGGGTGCCTGCTGAATGATTTCAGCAGGCATCCCGGTCCGGTCCCTGTCCGGCGCACGGCAGGGACCGAAATTTCCATGGGCGTACAGGTACGTCCTGGGTCCTTAAGTACCAAGGAGCCAGGGCGTACCCATATGATTTTAGGAGTGTCAAAGGGCAAAATGTCCCTCAAAGGGGTACACTGGTAGATGGAAAAGTACATGACACTCCACTTCTACTTCCCTGCCTTCTTGAAAGTATAACTTCTGAGATGGAAGGGTGGGTGAAACACTGCAATAGCCACATGATGTTGCAAATATTCCAAGACAGCAGTGAAACAAATGTATAGCATTGGGAATGAGGAATATTGTTCCTTTATTTCCTCTCAGATGACCCCTTTAATCTCTTGTTTGCTCTATTATTTTTTTTAACATTATAAACTTATTACAAGTGCGGTCATGTAACCTGGATCAACATGCAGTCATCACAGGTGCTTATAATTACAAACATTTATTTTATTTATTTTTTTAGAATTTTTGTAGCTCTGGGAACTTGCTATATGATGTTTATTTGACAAGGCACTCACCGTAACAGCTAATTCACTTAAATAATAAAATGTGGCCCAACTAAAGCCCTGCCAGCCCTCCCCATTCTATGAACTTTTTATTTGTGTATGTGTTGCCATTTTGCATTGTTTAGCTCTCACTTGGATCACCCGGGCTTCTGTAAAGTAGTTTAACACAATGTTTATTAACACTCGAAAGCCATTTTTTTGTTAAAACTTAAAGAGCCTCGAGCTGGAATGAAGAATGACTTCACATTTGGAAGGAGGGCACGCTCTGCTGAAGCTGCAAGCCATTGGTAAGGAGCCAACGCTAGCTCAACAGAACAAGACATGGTTTTCATATTTCTTCCTTTGGTTCCCAAAATGTTACGTTTTTACTTATAAAAGTAAAAGCCATCTGAAATACAGTAAATGACACAGGAAATGTATTTAAAAGTTTATCTTGGGGGGGGGGGGTGTATGTGAGAGGAATCTGAAAATGTCATAAAGGAAAAGGGATTAAAAAAAAAAGGAAAAGTGGAAGGACAAAAGTTACTTTTCACATCACCTGTATGGTATGGATGGAAGCCATCAGATGGATCGGTTCCTAAATGCCTCAGACATTAGGGAAGGATAATCAGGAATGGAGAATGAAAAAATAATGAGGAAGCCAAAGCCAAGTCTACACAGGAGCAAGGGAGGATCCATTAGAGGGACGATGCTAGTAATAGACATGCTTATGAGGACCATGATGATTATTCTCAGGACATACTGTGATATTTGAAATTTTCATTATGTTGAAAATTTTTATCTTTTTTTTTTTTACAAAAATTTTAAACTTGTTTTACCAAATTCAATTTGCCAAATAAGTAGAGTAATTATGTATCTGTGGACTTGTGTTTAAATAAGACTATCACCTGAAGACAAATAACTTGGAATATAGGAATATAGTTTTATCACACATTGTACTGGCTTCAACGTGCATCATTCACCCCTATCAGGAATTTTTGTAATCCTCTCTTTGTCATACCATATGAGCTCCAGGTGAGCAGCATATAGAAATTCTATTTTAAAACTGTCAGTGTTTAATGCACAAGGCGAGGGCCGCCGCTGTTCCCTGGCCCGCGCCTTGTGCAGACATTGCTGTGATGCAGAACTACTAACTAGCCAGATACCTAGAATACACTAACTTGAATTGAATACATTAATGCTTTAATATTTTTTTTTTTTTTTTTGCTGTCTATGGAAACCACACTTCTGTTTTGTGTGGCAGGTAGTGAAAATGCCCCAGACTGCTGTGTCACTTTGCCCATGTAATTTTTTTTTCTCTCCCATCTGTGGGAAGTGGGTGAGCTAGAAGTTAGTTTAGTGGGCACTCTCAGCACCCTTTTATGTTAAGTCATGTTCACACTGCAGAATTTCTGTTCGGAATTCCAGGGAAAAATTCCGCCAACATTTTCGGCCCATTTACTTCAATGGGATCCCCCATGTTGCAATGTCCACACGGAGAATCTCTGTGCGGACATTCCAGACACTTTGGGGTGTCGGCATAATATGCACAGGATAGCGCTGCCTCATAGACTGCTATGCATTCCGTGCGGACTCTGCACAAAGAATGAACTCGGGAAATGGAATTTACGTGCCAGAAACTTCACCGGGCATGGAAATCCCACTGTTTGCACAGCGCAGCAGAATACCATTGAATTCAACAGGACTCTGTTGCAGCAGAATCTCCGTGCTTGATTCCACTGCAGAATCTGGTACGGAAATTCCAGTGTGTGAATTATAAGGCATATTGGGCAACATTCCTTCCTCTTCCCTTTGTGCGGTCCCGGAGTTGCTAATTTCCACCCTCCTTTCTTTTTGTTGGATTTTACAGGTTGTGAAGCAAAATGTTAGTGAAACTGTGATATGTTATTATTGTTTTTCAGTTCTACATTATCTTTACATTTGAAAAATGCAAAAATAAAAATAAAATAAAAAAAAGGGCTCAAGTCCTGCAGGAATGTGTGGGAACTAAGTTCCTGCACTTTTTCCACAGCATGAACACCATTCCCATTAGCAGAAGTCCTGTAGGATCAGCCCTTGAGAGGAGATCTTCAGTTCCCATGCTTCCCCCCCCCCCCCCCAGAACTTGATCCCTGCATATATGTAGATGAGAAGAGGACATCTGGTCACCTTTGGGTGTTGGGCTCAGGGTTCTACACCTTGAACCGCATGTAGTCAGTAAAACTGTCCATGGCTGCTGCCTGTAACCCAAACCAATCACCTAGGAAGAGGTCAATAACAAGCAATGAGGAAGGTCCGCAGGAAACCTGGAAAAGATGGATACACTGGACGCATGTCGATTTTGGAAAGGACCATGGTTAAAATAATAAATGATGTTCCTGAAAATACACAGACAACGCATTTCGAAAGTGACCCCCCCCCCTCCACCCCCCTTTCTTCAGGTTAGACTGGCCCGGTAGTTGAAGCTCGGCCCTTTACAAAATGGGTGTGCTCCCAGTGATACCCATCTTTCCAGGTTTCCTGCAGCCCATCTTTGTTAAATCTTTACATTTATCTGTTGCCTTTTGACCGACCTCCATCTAAAAGATTTTACAGTTTTCCAATTTTTTATTCTACCTCAAGAAGTGAGACTTTTGGTTTGGTTTGGGTCTAGGCCAGTGTTTCCCAACCAGGGTGCCTCCAGCTGCTGCAAAACTACAACTCCCAGCATGTTGAAGACCACCAATGTAGGCAGTGTTCCCCCACAGACATACAGCCTCCAGCCATATACAGTGTATGGCTGGAGGCTGTATGCCTATGTACTGCCCACTTCAGTGCTCCGACCACCGCTCCGGCTATAGCAGTAGCTCTCGGGACTGGTGGTCGGAGCACCAAAGATGTGGGGGAACACTGCCTACATTGGTGGTCTTCAACATGTAGACCTCCAGATGTTGCAAAACTACAACTCCCAGCATGCCCGAAAAGCCATTGCCTGTTTGGGCATGCTGGGAGTTATAGTTTTGCAACATCTGGAGGTCCGCAGGTTGATGACCACTGGCCTACATAATGTGGGGGAACACTGCCTGCCTAATGTGGGGAACACTGCCTGCCTAATGTGGGGAACACTGCCTGCCTAATGTGGGGGGAACTCTGTCTGCCTAATGTGGGGGAACACTGCCTGCCTAATGTGGGGGAACTGTCTGCCTGCCTAATGTGGGGGAACACTGCCTGCCTAATGTGGGGAACACTGCCTGCCTAATGTGGGGGAACTCTGTCTGCCTAATGTGGGGGAACACTGCCTGCCTAATGTGGGGGAACGGTCTGCCTGCCTAATATGGGGGAACACTGCCTGCGCCTAATGTGTGGGGGAACACTGCCTGTGCCTAATGTGTCTAAATGGTTTTGTTCATTTTGTGCACCTAAGTATACTTAAATATATACCTCCTATGTTTTGAATTTGAAAAAATCATATTTTATTTTTCCAATTAAGAGGGGTTCAGTAAATGCCCATATGAAACTGTTGGGGTTCAGTACCTCCAACAAGGTTAAGAACCACTGGTTTAAGCAGTCCCATAGGCCATTTCTGGCATTGGCATTTAGCTCCATTGACTTGAATAAAATAAAGCTGAATTATATTCACAATGGGGGAGATTTATCAAAACCTGTGCAGAGGAAAAGCTGACCAGTTGCCCATAGCAACCAATCAGATCACTACTTTCATTTTTAAAAAGGCCTCTGAAAAATGAAAGAAGTGATCTGATTGGTTGCCATGGGCAACTCAGCAACTTTTCCTCAGCGCAGGTCAAAACGGCTGTCCAGGCATGCTGGGAGTTGTAGTGTTGCAAAATCTGGAGGGCCACGGTTCTGAGGCCACTGGTGTAATATCACAGTTTCATACAACCCAGCAATGTAATGCAGCTGTGTGCATGAGCCCAGAACCTTGGGGGAGATTTATAAAAACCTGTGTAAAGAAAGAGCAGTGCAGTTGCCCATAGATTGCTTCTTTCATTTTCAACCTGTTAAGAGCCAATGGCGTACCTGTAGCCCCGAGTCCGCTCCCGTTCTATAGCGCGGGGCCATGGCGGGCGGGTCGGGCCAGGCCTCTAACAACGGCTGGGACCCGTGGCGCTGATCGTGGTGCCACACGCTATTAACCCTTTAGTCGTGGCATTTAAAGTTGAACGCCGCGTCTAAAGTGAAAGTAAATCATTGCCGGTTAGCTCAGGGGGCTGTTCGGGATGTCCGTGGCGAAATCGGGGCATCCCGAACAGCTGTGACACAGCAGAAGGGTCCCTTTCCTTGCATCCTGGTGTCCGATTGCCTAATGACTGCTCAGTGCCTGAGATCCAGGCATGAGCAGTCAAGCGGCAGAATCATTGATCAATGGTTTCCTATGAGAAACCATTGATCAATGTAAAAGATCAGTGTGTGCAGTGTTATAGTCCCCTATGGGAGCTATAACATTGGAAAAACAAAAAACTCAGTTTTTGATCAGTTGACCATAGCAACCAATCAGATAGCTTCTTTCATTTTTAAAAGGGGCCTCTGAAAAATGAAAGAAGCAATCCAATTGGTTGCTACGGGCAACTGGTCCACTTTTCCTCTGCACAGGTTTTGATAAATCTCCACAATAATGTATACAAGAGTGTAGCTAAAGGGGGGTGCAGATGTAGCAGTCGCACCGGGGCCCTAAAGCAAATCTGCCCCATAAAGGTCCAATATTATAAGTACCTGTAGAGAGAAGTAAAAAAAGGAGGACAGCGCCTTGTGCATTACCTAAGACACCAGAGTCCTGACAGAGGACAGGGATACGACGGCTCTATAGGTGGCTGCTCACCTTGTGAAAAAAGATTATGTGCATATCGCCCCAATTGGGGGACTATTAGTCCTGTGGAAGTGAACTGCCAAGCCCAAAGGTGGACGGGAAAAGAGAGGACCCTATCCCATGCAGTATTGAAGAGATGTGTAGAAAAAACCTCTATACAGGCCCTGTTCCAAGTTACAGGAAATTCAAGCCAATTTAGATGCTGAAGGATTGTTCAAGTGCTGAATAGCACTATGTTTATTAATAAAATAATAAAACCAATGACGCGTTTCGGATATACAGTCCTCCTTCCTCAGATTGGCATCTTTCCTCAGGTTGCCAATCTGAGGAAGGAGGACTGTACCTACGAAACGAGTCATTGGTTATTATTTTATTAATTAGCATAGTGCTATTCAGCACTTGAACAATCCTTCAGCATCTGACTTGGCTTGAATTTCTTGGAACAGCACCCGTATAAAGTTTTTTTTTTTCTACACATCTCTTCAATATTATAAGATTGCAGATTTTGCATCAGGGCCCAGAAGCTACAAATTATGCCTCTATATGTCTACGATAAGACATTTCTATTTTATAGAGTTCCCTTTTACTGTCACACTGTTGCACTGTTTCAGGTCATTCTAGGATTCATTTAGTCATTTTTTTCTTTTTTTTTTATATATTTGGTTTTATTGCAGAATGTTTTACTGTTGGACAAATGTTTGGAGCATGTGGAGAACAGACAATATCAGAAAGTAACAAATCAGGAATAATTGTATCAGGTAATCATGATCCACCGCCAGGGATATTTGCCCCAACAACTGCGTAATGTGTTCTGTGACCTAGTAATGTCTTAAACATCTGGGAATGGGTGTATTGTGTCAGTAAAGGGTTGGCAATCTCATGTTTGGCAATTTACTTAAAAAATGAGAATTCCAACAAGAAAATCTGTTACTTTTACATATACTGTACCTATAAAAGTGTTATATCTGTGTTTCATTAGTTCTTAGAACATAAACAACTTTCGTTCATCTGGCAATTCGTAGATAATTGATTTTTTACATATCAAACAAATCAGATAATTTTTTAGAAATTTTTGAGATCCCAACATTAGGGAAGTACAGAAGAAAAAAAAAGAAAGGACATTAACTAAACGGGGTCAACACTTCCCCCATGCAATCTTTTGGGAAGCATTGGAGACAATGGAGTCAGGTAGAGTACTTATGTATCTCTGGCGCTCCCATACAGAATGCATGGAGGAGATGTGTTGAACCAACTCCAGCAAAGGAAGATTTTGCACCATTCTGAATATCGCGGAGGGTCCTAGCAGTCAGAACCTGCCCCCCTAAGCCAGGGCTGGTGCAAGGGATTTTGCTACCCTAGGCAAAAACTTATTTTGCCACCTTCTTGACTCTGCCCATTGGCCTGCCCTTTGACATGCCCCACTATTACTGGGAAGACACACTGTAACAAACATTCTCCTCATATAATCACCTTACTACTGGGGTGACATACTATAACAAGCCCCCTCCTCATGCAATTATCTTACTTCCGGGTTGACACACTGTAATAAACCTCCTCCTCATGTAATTACCTTACTACTGGGGTGACACACATCAGAGGGGGGTTATGGTGGTGCTGCTGGCTGAGCTCCTTGTGCGAGTGGTTCAGGTAGTGTCTGTCTAAATTTTTTTTAGCAGATAGAGTGGTGCCCCCATCAAGAGGGTGCTCTAGGTGGCTGCCTATTTTGCCTATAGGCAGAGCTGTCCCTGCCCTCGGCCCTCCACAATCATACACTTATCCGCTATCCTGCACATAGGATACAGTGGGGCAAAAAAGTATTTAGTCAGCCACCAATTGTGCTAGTTCTCCCACTTAAGATGAGAGAGGCCTGTAATTATCATCATAGGTATGCCTCAAATATAAGTGACATAATGAGAAAAAGATCCATGAAATCACATTGTCTGATTTTTGAAGAATTTATTTGCAGATTATGGTGGAAAATAAATATTTGGTCACCTACAAACAAGCAAGATTTCTGGCTCTCACAGAACTGTAACTTCTTCTTTAAGAGTCTCCTCTGTCCTCCACTCATTACCTGTATTAATGGCACCTGTTTGAACATGTTATCAGTATAAAAGACACCTGTCCACAACCTCAACCAGTCACATTCCAAACTTCACTATGGCCAAAACCAAAGAGCCGAAGGACACCAGAAAAAAAATTGTAGACCTGCCCCAGGCTGGGAAGAATTAATCTGCAATAGGCAAGCAGCTTGGTGTGAAGAAATCAACTGTAGAAGCAATTAATACAAAATGGAAGACATACAAGACCACTGATAATCTCCCTCGATCTAGGGCTCCATGCAAGATGTCACCCCATGGTGTCAAAATTATCACAAGAACAGTGAGAAAAAATCCCTCCTGCTTAAGCCAGTACTTGTCTGGAGTTTGCTAGAGAGCATTTGAGTGATCCAGAAGAGTGTTGGGAAAATGTCATTTGGTCAGATGAAATCAAAGTAGAACTTTTTGGTAAAATCTAAACTAGTTGTTTTTCGAGGAGAAAGAATGCTGAGTTGCATTCAAAGAACACCATACCTACTGTGAAGCATGGGGGTGGAAACATCATGCTTTAGGGCTGTTTTTCTGTTAACGGACAAGGACAACTGATCTGTGTAAAAGAAAGAATGAATGGGGCCATGTATCGTGAGATTTTGAGTGAAAACCTCCTTCCATCAACAAAATCATTGAAGATGAAACAACAAAATCATTGAAGATGAAACATGGCGGGGTCTTTTAGCATGACAATGATCCCAAACACACCGCCCAGGCATCAAAGGAGTTGCTGCGTAAGAAGAATTTCAAGGTCCTGGAGTGGCCTAGACAGTTTCCAGATCTCAACCCCATAGTAAATCTTTGGAGGGAGTTGAAAGTCCGTGTTGCCCAGCGACAGCCCCAAAACATCACTGCTCTAGAGGAGATCTGCATGTAGGAATGGGCCAAAATACCAGCAGTAGTGTGTGAAAAGTTTGTGAAGACTTACAGAAAATGTTTGACCTCTGTCATTGCCAACAAAGGGTATACAGTGATCCCTCAACAAACGATGGTCATTCTTTCCAAATGAACCATCGTTACTTGAATCCATCATATAAAAAACAGCATAGAGAGAAAGAAATATGTCTGCACTCACCAAGATGTTCAGAAGCAATTCATGCCTTTATTGTGGCAGCATAAATACGAACAAAGTCGATAAAAGAATTCACCCGGGGTGCAGGGAGGGAGAGCGGCTACCAGCCGGCAGCCAGAGCAGGAGCGTATAGGCAGAACGAATGCGCGATTTCGCGTCAAAGACGCATTATCCGAGGAACCGGATGATGCGTCTTTGACGCGAAACTGCACGTTCGTTCTGCCTATACGCTCCTGCTCTGGCTGCCGGCTGGTAGCCGCTCTCCCTCCCTGCACCACGGGTGAATTCTTTTATCGACTTTGTTCGTATTTATGCTGAAACAATAAAGGCATGAATTGCTTCTGAACATCTTGGTGAGTGCAGACATATTTCTTTCTCTCTATGCTGTTTTTTTATTGCGGAATTGCCTATTCCTGCTAGTGTCTTGCACCCCATATTGCTTATTTCACCAGGACGAGAGATTTTTTAGTGCTTGCTAAGAGCTTTGCTATACACAAATTTGTGTAGTGCCCAACCCCCACTTCTCTGTGTGTAGTTTCGCTGAATCCTTCATATGTTGAGGGATCCGTTCAATAATAATAGACAAAGATATACTCACGTGTCCCCGCTGCTACGGACCGTCACCGCTGCCCTGGATCGTCGCTCTCCATCGCCGTCATCACGTCGCCGCGCATGCCGCACCTATTGTATAACGGGACGGTCTGCGCGGCGACGTGATGACGACAACGGAGAGCGAAGGCCATGCAGTGGAGCATGAAGAGGACGGTCTGGAGCGGCAGTGACAGGTGAGTTACACTCACAGGGGCACACGGGGCACCTTAAATGGCTATCCGGCAGCAGCTGAAGCAGTCTGCACTGCCGGACAGCCATTTATGCTGCCTTCAACATGCGATGGCCTCTGCGAGGCCATCGTATGTTGAAATGATTGTAAGTCGGGGCCATCATAAGTCGTGGGGTCACTGTATAACAAAGTATTGAGAAGAACTTTTGTTATTGACCAAATACTTATTTTCCACCATAATTTGCAAATAAATTCTTTAAAAATCAGACAATGTGATTTTATGGATTTTTTTTTAATCTCATTATGTCTCTCATAGTTGAGGTGTACCTGTAATGAAAATTATAGACCTCTCTCATCTTTTTAAGTGGGAGAACTTGCACAATTGGTGGCTGACTAATTACTTTTTTCCCCACTGTTTTTAAATGCTGAATAACACCTATGAAAACCTCTTTTACCATTTAAAAAAAACAAAAAACAATCAAAAAAATAAAAACAATAAAAATATTTGGTATCCTCGTGTTGTGTAATTGTCTCAACTATTAACACATAACATTATTGATGGTAAATGGTTTATATGCAAAACAATACCGAAGTACAAAATTGTTGATTTTTGGTTGCATTACATTCCAGAAAACATCATAAAGACCCATCTAAACCAAAATGGTACCGATAAAACTACAGATCCCAGCAGAACAATAAAAAGTTATAGGGGTAAAAAAAAGGGGGTGATTTGTTTAAAAAAAAAAGTTAGCTTTTTCTTAACCTCTTGAGGACCAGGCCATTTTTCATTTTGACCATTTTTTGAACAGCCCAGTTTTCATTTTGGCCATTCCCCCCCATGTATAATTTCAATATAAATGTGCAGAATTATTGATTAACCCATCATTAAGTAGTTGGGGGAGATATTCCCCTTAAACAAAATAGCAAACAAAATAGTGAATTGCTCTCCTAGCCAAACCGTGGGAGATCTCATCTCATGTTAATTCATCATCTCATTGTAATGCCAGGTAAAAATGTCAAAGGGCAAAGGGCTTGTTACGCCGAGCGCTCCGGGTCCCCGCTCCTCCCCGGAGCGCTCGCTTCACTCTCCACGCGGCAGCGCTCCGGTCACGTCCTCTGACCCGGGGCGCTGCGATTCCGCTGCCAGCCGGGATGCGATTCGCGATGCGGGTAGCGCCCGCTCGCGATGCGCACCCCGGCTCCCCTACCTGACTCGCTCTCCGTCTGTTCTGTCCCGGCGCGCGCGGCCCCGCTCCCTAGGGCGCGCGCGCGCCGGGTCTCTGCGATTTAAAGGGCCACTGCGCCGCTGATTGGCGCAGTGGTTCCAATCAGTGTGTTCACCTGTGCACTTCCCTATATCACCTCACTTCCCCTGCACTCCCTTGCCGGATCTTGTTGCCTTAGTGCCAGTGAAAGCGTTCCTTGTGTGTTCCTTGCCTGTGTTTCCAGACCTTCTGCCGTTGCCCCTGACTACGATCCTTGCTGCCTGCCCCGACCTTCTGCTACGTCCGACCTTGCTTTTGCCTACTCCCTTGTACCGCGCCTATCTTCAGCAGCCAGAGAGATGAGCCGTTGCTAGCGGATACGACCTGGTCACTACCGCCGCAGCAAGACCATCCCGCTTTGCGGCGGGCTCTGGTGAAAACCAGTAGTGGCTTAGAACCGGTCCACTAGCACGGTCCACGCCAATCCCTCTCTGGCACAGAGGATCCACTACCTGCCAGCCGGCACCGTGACAGTAGATCCGGCCATGGATCCCGCTGAAGTTCCTCTGCCAGTTGTCGCTGACCTCACCACGGTGGTCGCCCAGCAGTCACAACAGATAGCGCAACAAGGCCAACAGCTGTCTCAACTGACCGTTATGCTACAACAGTTACTACCACAGCTTCAGCAGTCATCTCCTCCGCCAGCTCCTGCACCTCCTCCGCAGCGAGTGGCCGCTCCTGGGATACGCTTATCCTTGCCGGATAAATTTGATGGGGACTCTAAGTTTTGCCGTGGCTTTCTTTCCCAATGTTCCCTGCATCTGGAGATGATGTCGGACCTGTTTCCCACTGAAAGGTCTAAGGTGGCTTTCGTAGTCTGCCTTCTGTCCGGAAAAGCCCTGTCATGGGCCACACCGCTCTGGGACCGCAATGACCCCGTCACTGCCTCTGTACACTCCTTCTTCTCGGAAATCCGAAGTGTCTTTGAGGAACCTGCCCGAGCCTCCTCTGCTGAGACTGCCCTGTTGAACCTGGTCCAGGGTAATTCTTCCGTTGGCGAGTATGCCGTACAATTCCGTACTCTTGCTTCAGAATTGTCCTGGAATAATGAGGCCCTCTGCGCGACCTTCAAAAAAGGCCTATCCAGCAACATTAAAGATGTTCTGGCCGCACGAGAAATTCCTGCTAATCTACATGAACTTATTCACCTAGCCACTCGCATTGACATGCGTTTTTCCGAAAGGCGTCAGGAACTCCGCCAAGATATGGACTCTGTTCGCACGAGGCGTTTCTTCTCCTCGGCTCCTCTCTCCTCTGGTCCCCTGCAATCTGTTCCTGTGCCTCCCGCCGTGGAGGCTATGCAGGTCGACCGGTCTCGCCTGACACCTCAAGAGAGGACACGACGCCGTATGGAGAACCTCTGCCTGTACTGTGCTAGTACCGAACACTTCCTGAGAGATTGTCCTATCCGTCCTCCCCGCCTGGAAAAACGTACGCTGACTCCGCACAAAGGTGAGACAGTCCTTGATGTCTACTCTGCTTCTCCACGTCTTACTGTGCCTGTGCGGATGTCTGCCTCTGCCTTCTCCTTCTCTACAGTGGCCTTCTTGGACTCTGGATCTGCAGGAAATTTTATTTTGGCCTCTCTCGTCAACAAGTTCAACATCCCGGTGACCAGTCTCGCCAGACCCCTCTACATCAATTGTGTAAATAATGAAAGATTGGACTGTACCATACGTTTCCGCACGGAGCCCCTTCTTATGAGCATCGGATCTCATCATGAGAGGATTGAACTTTTGGTCCTCCCCAATTGCACCTCGGAAATTCTCCTTGGACTTCCCTGGCTTCAACTTCATTCCCCTACCCTGGATTGGTCCACTGGGGAGATCAAGTGTTGGGGGTCCTCTTGTTCCAAGAACTGTCTAAAACCGGTTCCCAGTAACCCTTGCCGTAACTCTGTGGTTCCTCCAGTAACCGGTCTCCCTAAGGCCTATATGGACTTCGCGGATGTTTTCTGCAAAAAACAAGCTGAGACTCTACCTCCTCACAGGCCTTATGATTGCCCTATCGACCTCCTCCCGGGCACTACTCCACCCCGGGGCAGAATTTATCCTCTCTCTGCCCCAGAGACTCTTGCCATGTCCGAATACGTCCAGGAGAATCTAAAAAAGGGCTTTATCCGTAAATCCTCCTCTCCTGCCGGAGCCGGATTTTTCTTTGTGTCCAAAAAAGATGGCTCCCTACGTCCGTGCATTGACTACCGCGGTCTTAATAAAATCACGGTTAAGAACCGCTACCCCTTACCCCTCATCTCTGAACTCTTTGATCGCCTCCAAGGTGCCCACATCTTCACTAAATTGGACTTAAGAGGCGCCTATAACCTCATCCGCATCAGAGAGGGGGACGAGTGGAAAACGGCATTTAACACCAGAGATGGACACTTTGAGTATCTGGTCATGCCCTTTGGACTGTGCAACGCCCCTGCCGTCTTCCAAGACTTTGTCAATGAAATTTTTCGTGATCTGTTATACTCCTGTGTTGTTGTATATCTGGACGATATCCTAATTTTTTCTGCCAATCTAGAAGAACACCGCCAGCATGTCCGTATGGTTCTTCAGAGACTTCGTGACAACCAACTCTATGCCAAAATTGAGAAATGTCTGTTTGAATGCCAATCTCTTCCTTTTCTAGGATATTTGGTCTCTGGCCAGGGACTACAGATGGATCCAGACAAACTCTCTGCCGTCTTAGATTGGCCACGCCCCTCCGGACTCCGTGCTATCCAACGCTTTTTGGGGTTCGCCAATTATTACAGGCAATTTATTCCACATTTTTCTACCATTGTGGCTCCTATCGTGGCTTTAACCAAAAAAAATGCTGATCCCAAGTCCTGGCCTCCTCAAGCAGAAGACGCCTTTAAACGACTCAAGTCTGCCTTTTCTTCGGCTCCCGTCCTCTCCAGACCTGACCCTTCCAAACCCTTCCTATTGGAGGTTGATGCCTCCTCAGTGGGAGCTGGAGCTGTTCTTCTACAAAAAAATTCTTCCGGGCATGCTGTCACTTGTGGTTTTTTCTCTAGGACCTTCTCTCCAGCGGAGAGGAACTACTCCATCGGGGATCGAGAGCTTCTAGCCATTAAATTAGCACTTGAGGAATGGAGGCATCTGCTGGAGGGATCAAGTTCTCCTGTTATTATCTACACCGACCACAAGAACCTCTCCTACCTCCAGTCTGCCCAACGGCTGAATCCTCGCCAGGCCCGGTGGTCTCTGTTCTTTGCCCGATTTAATTTTGAGATTCACTTTCGTCCTGCCGATAAGAACATTAGGGCCGATGCTCTCTCTCGTTCCTCGGATGCCTCAGAAGTTGAACTCTCTCCGCAACACATCATTCCACCTGACTGCCTGATCTCCACTTCTCCTGCCTCCATCAGGCAGACTCCTCCAGGAAAGACCTTTGTTTCTCCTCGCCAACGCCTCGGAATCCTCAAATGGGGTCACTCCTCCCATCTCGCAGGTCATGCGGGTATCAAGAAATCTGTGCAACTCATCTCCCGCTTCTATTGGTGGCCGACTCTGGAGACGGATGTTGTGGACTTTGTGCAAGCCTGCACTATCTGTGCCCGGGATAAGACTCCTCGCCAGAAGCCCGCTGGTTTTCTTCATCCTCTGCCTGTCCCCGAACAGCCTTGGTCTCTGATTGGTATGGATTTTATTACTGATTTACCCCCTTCCCGTGGCAACACTGTTATTTGGGTGGTCGTTGATCGATTCTCCAAAATGGCACATTTCATCCCTCTCCCTGGTCTTCCTTCTGCGCCTCAGTTGGCTAAACAATTTTTTGTACACATTTTTCGTCTTCACGGGTTGCCTACGCAGATTGTCTCGGATAGAGGCGTCCAATTCGTGTCTAAATTCTGGAGGGCTCTCTGTAAACAACTCAAGATTAAATTAAATTTTTCTTCTGCATATCATCCCCAGTCCAATGGACAAGTAGAAAGGATTAACCAGATCTTGGGTGATTATTTGCGACATTTTGTTTCCTCCCGCCAGGATGACTGGGCAGATCTCCTCCCATGGGCCGAATTCTCGTATAACTTCAGGGTCTCTGAGTCTTCCTCCAAATCCCCATTTTTCGTGGTGTACGGCCGTCACCCTCTTCCCCCCCTCCCTACTCCCTTGCCCTCTGGTCTGCCCGCTGTGGATGAAATTTCTCGTGACCTTTCCATCATATGGAGAGAGACCCAAAATTCTCTCTTACAGGCTTCATCACGCATGAAGAAGTTCGCGGATAAGAAAAGAAGAGCTCCCCCCGTTTTTTCCCCTGGAGACAAGGTATGGCTCTCCGCTAAATATGTCCGCTTCCGTGTCCCTAGCTACAAGTTGGGACCACGCTATCTTGGTCCTTTCAAAATTTTGTGTCAAATTAATCCTGTCTCTTATAAACTTCTTCTTCCTCCCCCTCTTCGTATCCCTAATGCCTTTCACGTCTCTCTTCTCAAACCACTCATCCTCAACCGCTTTTCTCCCAAATCTGTTCCTCCCACTCCTGTTTCCGGCTCCTCGGACATCTTCTCGGTCAAAGAAATTTTAGCTGCCAAAAAGGTCAGAGGGAAAAATTTTTTTTTAGTGGACTGGGAGGGTTGTGGTCCTGAAGAGAGATCCTGGGAACCTGAGGACAACATCCTAGACAAAAGTCTGCTCCTCAGGTTCTCAGGCTCTAAGAAGAGGGGGAGACCCAAGGGGGGGGGTACTGTTACGCCGAGCGCTCCGGGTCCCCGCTCCTCCCCGGAGCGCTCGCTTCACTCTCCCCGCGGCAGCGCTCCGGTCACGTCCTCTGACCCGGGGCGCTGCGATTCCGCTGCCAGCCGGGATGCGAATCGCGATGCGGGTAGCGCCCGCTCGCGATGCGCACCCCGGCTCCCCTACCTGACTCGCTCTCCGTCTGTTCTGTCCCGGCGCGCGCGGCCCCGCTCCCTAGGGCGCGCGCGCGCCGGGTCTCTGCGATTTAAAGGGCCACTGCGCCGCTGATTGGCGCAGTGGTTCCAATCAGTGTGTTCACCTGTGCACTTCCCTATATCACCTCACTTCCCCTGCACTCCCTTGCCGGATCTTGTTGCCTTAGTGCCAGTGAAAGCGTTCCTTGTGTGTTCCTTGCCTGTGTTTCCAGACCTTCTGCCGTTGCCCCTGACTACGATCCTTGCTGCCTGCCCCGACCTTCTGCTACGTCCGACCTTGCTTTTGCCTACTCCCTTGTACCGCGCCTATCTTCAGCAGCCAGAGAGGTGAGCCGTTGCTAGCGGATACGACCTGGTCACTACCGCCGCAGCAAGACCATCCCGCTTTGCGGCGGGCTCTGGTGAAAACCAGTAGTGGCTTAGAACCGGTCCACTAGCACGGTCCACGCCAATCCCTCTCTGGCACAGAGGATCCACTACCTGCCAGCCGGCACCGTGACAGGGTTTTGGCAATTTAAATGAGTATGAGAATAACAGATCCGCTCCTAGTTATTGGAGAAAAGGTTTTAGTGTCCAAAACCTTCTAAGATCTCAGGTCATCATCCTCTTCACGTTTTTCTAGTTCAGGGTCAAATATTGAGTTAAAAGAACACTATTTCTGGAACATTTTCCACTAGCTTTGAGATTCCAATATTTTTTTTTTAAATAAAACTTCAGAGAAAATTCTCCTTCAAGTTTTGTGCAGATTCACCCCTTCCAAATCACTGACCCCTGTCCGGGTCCTACTTTCAGTGGCAAGAATCTTTCTTATTGAAGCCTGTAATTCTCCCAGTCCTCCCACTAATTTAGAATGGATAGCCAAAGTACTTTATATATACAATCTATAGGAAATACCATCCTGGAAAATTGTGCACATACAGTAAACCCCCCAACCCCCCCCCCCCCCTCGCGATTTCAAGAACAGGGCCCCATCTCCCAACCGCCAACCCCCCCCCCCCATGCGCTCCTGCCCCTACCTTCCGACATGTACTAGTCTCGGCAGTGTCAGACATTCACTGATGCCCTTTATATCTGTATACACAGATATTGGCTGGGTGATTGGCTCATTCAGCTTCTGCATACTCATTTATACATTTTTTACCTCTTTTTTCCCCCCTATTACCTCATTGATTGTAAGCTCTTGTGAGCGGAGCCCTCACGCCTCTTGTTTGAACTTCTAGTTTGTTACCATGTAATGTCTCATTTCGTCTGTACATGCACCATCTGATCTGTAAAGTGCTGCGGGATATGTTGGTGCTATATAAATAAAGATTATAATTATCATTTTTATTATTATAAAAGAAGCCACATCTCCGGTACATGACCTTAATAGAATCAACAGGCCATAGATTCTAAAAAGTGCTGCTATGTCTGAACAAGTAGGCCAGCAGGGCTTCTGCCAGCTAGAAATCATTCAGGTTATCTGGAAGTTCTCCAGCTCAACTGCTGCTCAAACCAAATCTTCTGTGGATCAGTAGGTCTCCAACGTCACCACTAAATCAGAGTCTTTAACATTGGTCTAAATGTGGGTAATTTACAATCTTCAGAAAAGTTGTCAGACACATTGAATCAACCCCAGCCTTGAACAATGTGGTCAAACATGAATGTCCACCAGGACGAATGTTCTAAACTGTTAACATGGCCAGAGTGTGTCCACAACAACCCCCCACTACATTCTATGAGTCTATGGATGAAGCCTGAGTATTTCACAATAGATGAGCAAAGTTTCCGATAGTTTGTTTGTCAAAAAGATTTGATTTGGACAACTATGCTGGGGACCACCCTTGGCTCTCTTCCTAACTACACATCAGCACTTGTGCTGGCAAGTTGTGACTGTTCTGGGGACTGTAGTCCATACTTTATATACCGATTAAGGGTCAAGACAAAAGGATCCCTTAGACCCCAGTCTAGTCATCGACAAATGGACTATGGGTTAGGCAATTCATGTTTTTGGTGACTATAACAATGGAGGCATAACATCTATACACATACTGTCATATTGCAAGTTAAATAGGCACTGTCAAAATCAAAAACATTTTATATGTTGTAAATCTTGGCGAAACATTAACCTTTTTAATGTACTTTATAAACAAAATGCATTTTCTTTTGTATCATGGCTTTTAGAGATGAGCGAACTTTATTTATTTGGCCGATTCACCAAATTGTCCGAATTTTTTTGGGGGTCGAATTTATTTGCAGTGAATCTACAGGATGGGTCATTTATATGGATACACCTTAATAAAATGGGAATGGTTTGTGATATTAACTTCCTGTTTGCGGCATATTAGTATATGTGAGGGGGGAAACTTTTCAAGATGGGTGGTGACCATGGCGGCCATTTTGAAATCAACCATTTGGAATCCAACTTTAGTTTTTTCAATAGGAAGAGGGTCATGTGACACATCAAACCTATTGGGAATTTCACAAGAAAAACAAAGATGTGCTTGGTTTTAATGTAACTTTATTCTTTCATGAGTTATTTACAAGTTTCTGACCACTTATAAAATGTGTTCAATGTGCTGCCCATAGTGTTGGATTGTCAATGCAACCCTCTTCTCCCACTCTTCACACACTGATAGCAACACCGCAGGACAAATGCTAGCATAGGCTTCCAGTATCCGTAGTTTCAGGTGCTGCACATGTTGTATCTTCACAGCATAGACAATTGTCTTCAGATGACCCCAAAGATAAAAGTCAAAGGGGGTCAGATCGGGAGACTTGGGGGCCATTCAACTGGCCCACGACGACCAATCCACTCTCCAGGAAATTGTTCATCTAGGAAAGCCCGATCCTGACGCCCATAATGTGGTGGTCACCATCTTGCTGGAAAAACTCAGGGAACGTGCCAGCTTCAGTGCATAAAGAGGGAAACACATCATCATGTAGTAATTTCACATATCCAGTGGCCTTGAGGTTTCCATTGATGAAGAATGGCCCCACTATCTTTGTACTCCATATACCACACCATACCATCACTTTTTGTGTTCCAACAGTCTTGGAGGGATCTATCCAATGTGGATTAGTGTCAGACCAATAGTGGTGGTTTTGTTTTTTAACTTCACTATTCACATAAAAGTTTGCCTCATCACTGAACAAAATCTTCTGCGTAAACTGAGGGTCCTGTTCCAATTTTTGTTTTTCCCATTCTGCAGCACCTAAAACTACGGATACTGGAAGTCTGTGCTAGCATTTCTCCTGCCGTGTTGCTATCAGTGTGTGAAGAGTGGAAGAAGAGGGTTGCATTGACAATCCAAAACAATGGGTAGCACATTGGACACATTTTATAAGTGGTCAGAAACTTGTAAATAACTAATGAAAGAATAAAGTTACGTTAAAACCAAGCACATCATTGTTTTTCTTGTGAAATTCCCAATAAGTTTGATGTGTCACATGACCCTCTTCCTATTGAAAAAACTAAAGTTGGATTCAAAATGGTCGACTTCAAAATGGCCACCATGGTCACCACCCATCTTGAAAAGTTTCCCCCCTCACATATACTAATGTGCCACAAACATGAAGTTAATATCGCCAACCATTCCCATTTTATTAAGGTGTATCCATGTAAATGGCCCACCCTGTATATTAAATACGGCTATTTCTGGCCTACAGAGAGCCTCAATAGTGGTGTAGAACACTTTGCTTTGTTCTAACAAGCATATGGAGTGTGCTGGGGTAGGGAAAAAATACTGTTATTCAGAATAACATGCAGATTACCTGCATCGCTATTAGAATCACTGCCGCAGAGCTGCACAATGACAGAGCCTGGAGGTGGCATCAGTATGAGGAGACCATATAGTGGCTGAATGACACACCGTTGAGGTGGCGGCTGCATGAGGAGACCATGTAGGGGCTGAATGACACAGCGTGGAGGTGTTGGCAGCATGAGGAGACCATCTAGTGGCTGAATGACACAGCGTGGAGGTGTTGGCAGCATGATGAGACCATATAGTTGCTGAATGACACAGCCTGGAGTTGGCAGCAGCATGAGTAGACACTATTGATGAGCAGCATTGCCCATATTCAAATTTGCGATATTTCACGAATATATAGATGAAAATTCGTCCTATATTCGCGAATTTCACATAGGCAAATATTCGCATATTTGCGTATTCGAGGAAGAAAACAGTGAGGGGGTGGGCAACTTTACTATTTGTTGCTAGGGATGTTGTTGATAACCTCTGACAAGTTTATTTGCATCATTTTAGTTGGCCCACAAGTGAAAAGAAGGAATATGCGAATATTGACTTATGCGAAAATGCGCATATGCGAATATTCACATATGTGAATAATGCGCATATGCAAATATGCGGAAAAAGAATATTAATTATTTCGAATATATAGTGAACATATTCGCAATATTCGCGAATTCGCAAACTTGTGAAATTCGCGATGAAAATTCAAAATGTGAATATTCGTGCCCAACACTAGTAAACACTAGGGCTTCACAATCCCTAAGATTAAAAGATGAATTTTAAAATTTAAATTGAAGATTTTTGGTAGCTAGTGCTACCATAAAAGAAATTTCAGCCCAGGCCTAGCAGCATCAGTAAACCATATATTGGCTGAATGGCACAGCCTTGATGTGGCTGAATCATGAGGAGAGCCTATAGTGGCTGAATGGCACAGCCTAGAGGTGGCTGAAGCATGAGGAGGCCATTGAAATATAAGATTTTTAAAGTTAAATTTAAGATTTGGAAATTGAAATTGAGGTTTTTGAAATTTTAACTCCCAAGTTTTTGTGTCCCGGGCCCCGGCATTTGGGTACAAAGAGCCTGGAGGTGGCATCAGTATGAGGAGACCATATAGTGTCTGAATGACTGCCTGGAGTTTGTGGCAGTATAGGGAGACCATATAGTGTCTGAATGGTACAGCCTGGAGTTGGCTGAAGCATGTGAAGAGACCATATAGTGGCTGAATGGCACAGCCTGGAGTGTGCTGAAGCATGAGGAGACCATATAGTGGCTGAATGACACAGCCTGGAGTTTGTGGCAGCATGAGGAGACCACATAGTGGCTGAATGGCACAGCCTTGAGTGTGCTGAAGCATGAGGAGACCATATGGTGGCTGAATGGCACAGCCTGGAGATTGTGGCAGCATGACGAGATTATATAGTGGCTGAATGAGGTGGCTGAAGCATGAGGAGACCATATAGTGGCTGAATGGCACAGCCTGGAGTTGGCTGAAGCATGAGAAGACCATATAGTGTCCTAATGGCACAGCCTGGAGGTGGCTGAAGCATGAGGAGAACATATAATGGCTTAATGGCACAGCCTGGAGTTGGCTGAAGCATGTGAAGAGACCATATAGTGGCTCAATGGCACAGCCTAGAGTGTGCTGAAGCATGAGGATACCATATAGTAACTGACTGGCACAGCCTGGAGTTTGTGGCAGCATGAGGAGACCATATAGTGGCTGAAAGGCACAGCTTGGAGTATGCTGAAGCATGAAGAGACCATGAAGTGGTTGAATGGCACAGCCTGGAGTTTGTGGCAGCATGAGAAGAGACCATATAGTGGCTGAATGGCACAGACTGTAGGTGGCTGAACATGAGTATACGATACAGTGGATGAATGGCACAGCCTGGAGGTGGTGAAGCATGAGGAGACCATAAAGTGGCTGAATTGCATAGCCTGGAGGTGGCTGAAGCATGAAGAGACCATATAGTGTCTGAATGGCACAGCCTGGAGTTGTTTGAAGCATGAGAAGAGACTATATAGTGGCTGAATGAGACAGCCTGGAGGTGGCAGCAGCAGCATCAGGAGTCCTGAAAGTGACACGGTGACAGATTGGTGCGGTGGGTGGCAATACCAGTACCCAGTGACGAAGGTGGGTGAAAAAAGGTCTGATGGGGAAGAATTTCTGTAACTGGGAAGCAGCGCCTTAAATCTATTGGGCACTATACATATTTGTGAAGTGTCGGTGTGGCACCATGGTCAATCTACTCTGATGCATCAGGCATTAGTGGCTGGAAATCCTGGCTGATTCATGCCTGATTCATCTTCACAACGGTCAGTCTCTCCCCATTTTTCATGGACAGACAAGTTCTACTTGGGGTGACTATGGCCCCCGCCGCACTAAACACCCGCTCTGATGGCACACTACTGGCTGGACAGGACAGCTTTTCCTGGGCAAACTCTACTAGTTGAGGCCACAAATCAAGTTTTGCTACCCAGAAGTCCAGCGGATCTGCAAAGGGTGTTGGCAATAGTCCTGTTCCATGTCTACCTGCTGCTGATGAGTTTCTTCACTATGCGGGTGAAGAAAGCTTCTCATCTGTGACTGTAGACTCAGGCTGCTGCTGATGGAGCTGGTACTGCTCTTGCCACCCCACCCCTCCCCAGCAGTCATGGTAGTGGAAGGTGAGTCAAGGGGGTCCCCCGATTCAGGCCTGCGAGAGGATGGACCATGACGCCAATAGGCATCAGACAACTGATTACATAGGATGCCTCTGTAGGAGGTCATTTTGTCCTCCCTCTCAGTGGGTCTAAAAAAGGCGGTAGCGAGGGTCCAATAAGATGGAGAGCCAGAAGTCATCCAGCTGTCGAATGGTGACAATTCAGCTGTCACTACGCAAGCACGTGAGCATGCATCGTGCCATTTGTGCAAGTGACTCGGAGGGACTCCCTGCCTCCATCTCCACTACATACAGCCACGGTGTGTCTGGGTCCTCTGTCTCGCCTTCCTCATAATCCTCTAGCTTCACTTCTTGGCTGGGCAGTAGCTGCTGGCTGTCCTCTATTAGATCGTCCTCACTGAATAGTGGAGCTGAACCCACAGCATAAGATACTTCTTTAGAGGAGGGGACAGCATAGGACAGAGGCAATGGGAGGACAGGGACTGCTCCCGGGCCATGCCAACTGAGGGTTGTGTCTGAAGAACCCAACGACTGTTGACTGGTCTCAGATGTCACTTGTGATGAAGTGGATGACCGATCCAATCGATAACGGCAGATGGGTTTCTGGTCGAGATACGACCACTAGCTGATATCAGGAGCTCTGGCCTCTCGCTGCGACTCCTTCTGCCACTTGCTCCTAGTCTGCTGCAACCTCTGCCTGATGAATGTAGGTCTCTGCCACTCCTCTGTGCACGTCCTGCCACTTCTCTGCCTGACATACTTAGTGTGTATATGAGGGGAGTACAATATGCTTCACTACGCTTAAAACAGAATTTGTCTAGAATAGTAGGTGTGTACTTTTGACCTTTGTCCTTTCACAGTATCTAGGCCCTTGACAGATTAACAGGTACAAAATAGTACACTACTTCGATGTAGGTATGTGGTATGCACTTATGAGGGCAGAAAAATGCACTACAGTACGCGTAATAAACGTATTAGAGTAAAACACCAGCTGGTGATTACTTTTGGCTGTCCTTTCACAGTATATAGGCCCTTGACAAATGAACAGGTACAAAATAGTACACCCCTTAGATGTAGGTATGTGGTATGCACTTATGATGGCAGAAAAATGGGCTACAGTACGCTTAAAAAAACCTATTGGAGTAAAACACCAGCCGGTGATTACTTTTGGCTGTCCTTTCACAGTATGTAGGCCCTTGACAGATTAACAGGTACAAAATAGTACACTACTTAGATGTAGGTATGTGGTATGCACTTATGAGGGCAGAAAAATGCGCTACTGTATACTTAAAAAAATTTTTGAGTAAAATATCAGCTGGTGATTACTTTTGGCTATCCTTTCACAGAATGTAGGCCCCTGACAGATTAACAGGTACAAAATAGTACACTATTTACATGTACGTAGGTGGTATGCACTTATGAGGGCAGAAAAATGCCCTACTGTACGCTTCAAAAATTATTTGAGCAAAATACCAGCTGGTGATTACTTTTGGCTGTCCTTTCACAGTATGTATGCCCTTGACAGATTAACAGGTACAAAATAGTACACCACTTAGATGTAGGTATGTGGTATGCACTTATGATGGCAGAAAAATGTGCTACTGTACACTTCAAAAATTATTTGAGTAAAACTGATTACTTTTGGCTGTCCTTTCACAGTATGTATGCCCTTGACAAATTAACAGGTACAAAACAGTACAAGACTTAGATATAGGTATGTGGTATGCACTTATGAGGGCAGAAAAATGTGCTACAGTACACTAAAAAAAAAACAATGTACACAACAGTACACAACAATTCTGGAGCACACATTCACTGTGTTCTAAACCCAAAATTGCAAAAAGACTCTCTCAAATACTATTAGGAATGGACTGCTAGGTATGGATTATATCATCTAAAGACTAGTATAACCAGCAGACCAATTGTTGTGGAACAAAGACACAGATTTGCCCTAAAAAAAAATTCGCCCTCCTCTGAAAACATTTCTGCAGCTGAGGCAACACACAGCTCTCTGCCCCTCTCTGTAATGCAATGCTATTCACAGTGACTGAGGGGTTAATCGTTGCAGAAAGAATCATTTTCTGTGCAAAAACACTGTGCTCTGTGTCCAACAGAAGGCTAAGGTGACTAAGAGGTAAAACGATGTCCGTCCTATCGCTCTGCTGTGTAATGAATTAAATGACGAGACGGAAAATGGCTGCCAAATATATAGGGCTGTGACATCACAGGGGTGACTGGCTGCTGATAGGATGCATCCTGCATGTGATTCAGGGTCATCCCGCCTACCTGCCTTCCCGCCTTGCTTCCCGCTTTCCCAGCATTCCTTGCCCCATGTAGTGATATGTGGATCTGCCATTTTAGATGCCCTGGAGCCTGGACCGCAGTAAATGGAGTTTAATTAAGCGATTGACGCGACAGAATCGCGTCAATATTTGCATTTGTTGTGAATCAAATTTTTCATGAAATTCGTAACCAATTCGGGTTCATCATGCTTCGATTTGCTCATCTCTAATGGCTTTTAAAAAAAGGGGTCCCCATACCATCCAGAACATAATCTTGTCCGGCTGCAGCATCATCTTTGTCCCAGCTAAAGCACAAGCTGAGACAAAGTTTAAGAAGTGAGGGCAGGCCTAGCACTCTTCTGTGCTCACTCCTGTCCTGTCTATCAGACTGCAACATGAACACTGAGAGGAGGTGGTTACAGAGCAGCCTGCAGTGATTAGATGAAGAGAACCAGCACAACAGACTCAGGGAGGAAGTGAATGCATGGTGATTGAGGGCGGACTGAGTGCTTGCCTTGGACACGCCCCTTCCTTCCTCAGCAGTCGATGTCAGAATAATAAAGCAGCAGAACGGAGGGATTTGTGAGCCAAATACAGAGGCTAAGCAAATTAAAAAGATATGTAAAGAATCTGACCTAGTGAGTAAACACATATAAGCATTATTTTTTTTCTGTGATATAACAGGTATGATTTAAGAGAATAGAGTAACCATATTAACTGTATATTAGAATATAATATTTATGAAACATTTTAAGTTTTTGAATTAGCAAAAAATGTTGTCTTCTATTATTTAAATTTTGGATGTTATTTCAGAAAATGAAACAGTGATACAGATGGCAAAGCTGAGTTACTTCATTACTGTGCTCAGTCTGATGTCAGTTCTTCTCCCTCCACCAAGAGAAACATGTGGTAAAGTGTTTCCCTCAGATACACTGTCCTTTTATTCTTGTGGAAAAAGAGCTAGTGTTTTATGGTGGCCTGGAGGCTGCGGAGGAGCCCACTGCCAGGGCCGCTGTGTTAATAGCTTAAGCAATGAGCTCCACTCCAACAAAATGATGCACACAGCTTAGGCCTCTGTTTATTCCTTGACAGATTCACCTTCTTTTTTACTTATATATTTGTGGTATATTTGTATATTTTTTGACTCTAAAGTTTATTCTCATTAAAAATCTACTTTAAGTAGTAATAATGTGCTTGCTTTTTAGGATTTGTTAGCATTTGTAAACTCCTTCATACATATAAATAATATTATTTTTGTGTATTAAATACTACTATTACAACAATGACTACAACCATACTTAACTGATTATTAATATTAATACTTTTAAGACTGATATCTAGTAATAACTGGCAGTGATAAGGTATAGTAAAACAGTAATAACAACAATGATAATAATAATGATAATACACTTTAACTAATCAACAATATTAATACTACTCTAAATAATAATAACAACAATAATACGTAATAGTAGTGGTAATAAAACTGTCATTAATGATAATAAATGCTAAAATAAATATCTAGTTAATATCTAGTTATTATACATCATTAAACAATAACATTAATACTCAAATGATTATTAATATTAATACTTCTAAGACTAATATCTAGTAATAACTGGCAGTGATAAGGTATAGTAAAACAGTAATAACAACAATGATAATAATAATGATAATACACTTTAACTTATCAACAATATTAATACTAAACTAAATAATAATAACAACAATAAGTAATAGTAGTGATAATAAAACTGTTATTAATGATAATAAATGCTAAAAAAAAAAATTGTCAAGTTCAAAATTCTATGATAATGTATTTCACTTGCCAAAACAAATAGACCCCTGAAATGATACAATTAAATTAATTAAAAAAAAGTTCCGACAGCATATTAAATTCAGTCTGAATCACCCTACTTTAACCAAAAATGTGATTTGTTTTGGGGTTAATCATAACTATATACAGGTGCAGGAACTCCTGACAGGCATATATTATATATTTGGCTGCTCAGTTATTCTCTTCGCTGTCCATACGTGTGGATTTGTTGCTGAAGAGCTCCTAAACAGGTCTAATTGAAACACTCCAAATTCTGCCAATATGCTGATAATTTGTTTGCACAAGGTGGACCGTAGCCCTGTCCTCCCTGGTGTAGACAGTCTCTTCTATGCTCTGACTTTCTGACATTGCTAAAAATTGTGCCTGATCCTTAAATGGGCACTGTCACCAAACTTTTTTTTGATATGTTGTAGTACTTATGTACTACAACATATCTCTAATATACATTCATTATTTTTTTTTAATTATTAACATTTTGCATTTTACATTTGAAAACCGGCCACTAGGGGTCTCCCTCCACGCCTGAATTCGGACCGATGCTGGCCGGGCAATCGGTCCAAATTCAATCAGACAAGCGGGAGCGAGTGCTGAGAGCGCATTGGCTCCCTGGCTTCACTCCCCGGCTAGCACGCCGGCCCCTTCTTCCTAACACGCCACTGTTGCTGCCTATGCACGCCGTTGCTGCACTCTGCACTATGTACAGTTTGTATTTCTTTGGGAGAGCGGGGATTGGGGTTTCCAATGCTGGGGGGTGGGGAGGGGGAAGCGCGGTCCTGTCATGGCCCTAACTTATTCTTTTCAGCACAGGGTGCCTCCAGCTGTTTCACCACTACAACTCCCATCCTGCCCTGAAAGCCAATAGATGTCAGGGCAAGCTGGGAGTTGTAGTGGTGAAACAGCTGGAGGCACCCTTTGTAGATGAACTAAGGGTGGAAGTCGGCCCCCTCAGCAGGCATCAGTGACATTGTGCCTGCTGGGGAAGTCTGCCTGGGAGTGAACACACTACCAGGCAGACAAAAAAGCATTTTTAATATAGTAAAAAAAAAAAAAAAAATTAACGGCAGGGAGGGGGTTAGGGATAGATGGGCAATAGGCTGGGACAGAAAAAAAAAGGATGGTGGGAGCTACTCTTTAACCTCTTAAGTACCAATGACGTTGTGGAACGTCATGGCACCCTGGGCTTTAAGGACCAATGACGTTCCACAACGTCATGGCGTTTTCCGGTCTCTGCCGCTCGCCGGGGAGAGATCGGAACCGAGTGCCTGCTGAAATCCTTCAGCAGGCATCCAGGGCAAACGCCGAGGGGGGCCATGTAGGCCCCCCATGTTGGCGATCGCCGCAAATCGCAAGGGAAATCGCCCTTGCGATCTGCGGCGATACCGGGCTGATCGGGTCTCTGGGACCCGACCGCCTGGTAATTTTGCATGATCCTGGCTGTCACAGACAGCCAGGACCATGCTGGAGCCTAGGAGCAAGGTGGCAAGCCTGCCACCTCCTCCGATCCCCTGCGATCCGTCGGTTAACTAACCGACCAATCGCAGGGGGGGGGGGGCTGTTACTTCCTCCCGTCCTGCCCGGCCCCTTGAAGTCCGGAGAGGACGGGGGGGAGATCAGAGGACGCGGTGGGGGAAGGGGGAGGGCTGGGGACCGGCCCCGGTACTTACCTCGTCCCTGAAGACCCGAATCCCGGCGGCGGAGACGGCGGCAGCGGCGACAGGTGAGTTGATCTTCAGCCGCGGTCGGGCCCTTTACAGCAATGCACTTCGCCGAAAAGTGACATGCATTGCTGTAATGGAACCCTGTAAACTACAACTCCCAGCATGCCCAGACAGCCCTTGGGGTCTGTACATGCTGGGAGTTGCAGTTTTGCAACATCTGGAGGTCCACAGTTTGGAGACCACTGTGTCCTTCCAGATGTTGCAAAACTACACATCCTCAGCATGCCCTTACTGTCCAGGCATGCTGGGAGTTGTAGTTCTGTAACATCTGGCCCTTCAGATGTTGCAGAACTACAACTCCCAGCATGCCTGGACAGTTTTGGCATACTGGGAGTTGTAGTTTTGCAACATCTGGAAGGGCACAGATTGGGAACCACTGTATTAGTGGTCTGCAAACTGTAGTCCTCCAGATGTTGCAAAACTACAACTCCAAGCATGCTGGGAGTTGTAGTTCGGCAACATCTGGCTCTAAAGATGTTGCCGAACTACTACTCCCAGCATGCTTGAGAATGTTTGGGAGTTGTGGCTTTGCAACATCTGGAGGCACAATGGTTGGGAAACATTGTCTGTTTCCTAACTCAGTGTTTCCCAACCCGTGTGCCTCCAGCTGTTGCAAAACTATAACTACCAGCATGCACTGATGGACTGTGCATTCTGGGAGTTGTGGTTCTGCAACAGCTGGAGGTCCCCCCCCCCCCCTGTGAATGTACAGGGTACACTCACATGGGCTGGGGGCTTACAGTGAGTATCAGGCTGCAAGTTTGCGATGCAGCAAATTTTGCGTGGCAGCTCAAACTCTCTGTAACCCCCCGCCCATGTGACTGTACCCTAAAAACACTACACTACACTAACACAAAATAAAATAAAAAGTAAAAAAACACTACATATACACATACCCCTACACAGCCCCCCTCCCCTCCCCAATAAAAATGAAAGCGTCTGGTACGCCACTGTTTCCAAAATGGTGCCTCCAGCTGTTGCAAAACAACAACTCCCAGTATTGCCGGACAGCCGTTGACTGTCCAGGCATGCTGGGAGATTTGCAACAGCTGGAGGCACCCTGTTTGGGAATCACTGGCGTAGAATACCCCTATGTCCACCCCTATGCAAATCCCTAATTCATGCCTCAAATGCGCATGACGCTCTCACTTTGGAGCCCTGTCGTATTTCAAGGCAACAGTTTAGGGTCACATATGGGGTATCGCCGTACTCGGGAGAAATTGCCTAACAAATTTTGGGGGCTTTTTCTCCTTTCACCCCTTAAGAAAAGGTGAAGTTGGGGATCTACACCAGCATGTTAGTGTAAAAAAAATTTTTTTTTACACTAACATGCTGGTGTTGCCCCATACTTTTCATTTTGACAAGAGGTAAAAGGGAAAACGCCCCCCAAAATTTGTAATGCAATTTCTCCCGACTACGGAGATACCCCATATGTGGGAGCAAAGTGCTCTGGGGACGCACAACAAGGCCCAGAAGGGAGAGTGCGCCATGTACATTTGAGGTGATTTGCACAGGGCTGGCTGATTGTTACAGCGGTTTTGACAAACGCAAAAAAAACAAAACCCCACATGTGACCCCATTTCGGAAACTACACCCCTCACGGAATGTAATGAGGGGTGCAGTGAGAATTTACACCCCACTGGTGTCTGACAGATCTTTGGAACAGTGGGCTGTGCAAATTAAAAATTTTGTACAGCCCACTGTTCCAAAGATCTGACAGACACCAGTGGGGGGTAAATGCTCACTGTATCCCTTGTTACGTTCCTCAAGGGGTCTAGTTTCCAAAATGGTATGCCATGTGGGGGTTATTTTGCTGTCCTGGCACCATAGGGGCTTCCTAAATGCGACATGCCCCCCGAGCAAAATTTGCTCTCAAAAAGCCAAATATGACTCCTTCTCTTCTGAGCATTGTAGTTCGCCCGTAGTGCGCTTCAGGTCAACTTATGGGGTACCTCTATACTCAGAAGAGATGGGGTTTCAAATTTTGGGGGGTATTTTCTGCTATTAACCCTTGCAAAAATGTGAAATTTGGGGGGGAAACACACATTTTAGTGAAAAAAATATTTTTTTTTACGTATGCAAAAGTCGTGAAACCCCTGTGGGGTATTAAGGCTCACTTTATTCCTTGTTATGTTCCTCAAGGGGTCTAGTTTCCAAAATGGTATGCCATGTGGGTATTTTTTGCTGTCCTGGCACCATAGGGGCTTCCTAAATGCGACATGCCCCCGAGCAAAATTTGCTCTCAAAAAGCCAAATATGACTCCTTCTCTTCTGAGCATTGTAGTTCGCCCGTAGTGCACTTCAGGTCAACTTATGGGGTACCTCCATACTCAGAAGAGATGGGGTTACAAATTTTGGGGGGTATTTTCTGCTATTAACCCTTGCATAAATGTGAAATTTGGGGGGAAACACACATTTTAGTGAAATTTTTTTAACATTTTTTTACATATGCAAAAGTCGTGAAACACCTGTGGGGTGTTAAGGCTCACTTTATTCCTTGTTACGTTCCTCAAGGGGTCTAGTTTCCAAAATGGTATGCCATGTGGGTATTTTTTCCTGTTCTGGCAGCATAGGGGCTTCCTAAATGCAACATGCCCCCCAAAAACCATTTCAGAAAAACGTACTCTCCAAAATCCCCTCGTCGCTCCTTCGCTTCTGAGCCCTCTACTGCGCCCGCCGAACAATTTACATAGATATATGAGGTATGTGCTTACTCGAGAGAAATTGGGCTACAAATATAAGTATACATTTTCTCCTTTTACCCCTTGTAAAAATTCTAAAATTGGGTCTACAAGAACATGCAAGTGTAAAAAATGAAGATTGTGAATTTTCTCCTTCACTTTGCTGCTATTCCTGTGAAACACCTAAAGGGCTAAAATGCTGACTGAATGTCATTTTGAATACTTTGGGGGGTGCAGTTTTTATAATGGGGTCATTTATGGGGTATTTCTAAGATGAAGACCCTTCAAATCCACTTCAAACCTGAACTGGTCCCTGAAAAATTGTGATTTTGGAAATGTTGTGAAAAATTGGAAAATTGCTGCTGAACTTTGAAGCCCTCTGGTGTCTTCCAAAAGTAAAAACTCGTAAATTTTATGATGCAAACATAAAATGGACATATTGTATATGTGAATAAAAAAAAATATTTGGAATATCCATTTTCCTTACAAGCAGAGAGCCTCAAAGTTAGAAAAATGCAAAATTTGATGCAAGTATCAACAAAATTTTACCAATAGCATAAAGTAGAATATGTCACAAAAAAACAATCTCGAAATCAGAATGATAGGTAAAAGCGTCTTAGAGTTATTAATGCTTAAAGTGACAGTGGTCAGATGTTCAAAAAACGCTCTGGTCCTAAGGTGTAAAATGGCTGGGTCCTTAAAGGGTTAAATGACAACTGTAGTGCAAGACTTTTATATATTACTGTGCCCGGGCCTCAAAAATAAACAAAATAAACTTTAACATACCTTCCTACGAGCCCCCGTTGGTCCGGCACAGGCCTAACGGTCCAGCGGTGCTAACCTCATTAAACTTCCTAGGGACGGGGATGCCGCAGAGCCATCGGCGTATAACCAGTCGCAGTGATGTCCCGCCCCGGCCGGTGATAGGCTGAGCCCACTGTCATGTAAGAAGCCGGCCAGAGCTCCTTACATGACAGTGGGCTCAGCCTATCACCGTCCGGGGTGGGACATCGCTGCGGCCGGTGATACGCCAACGGCTCTGCGGCGTCCCCATCCCCAGTTTAATGAGGTTAGCACTGCTGGACCGCGATGCCTGTGCCGGACCAACGGGGGCACATAGGAAGGTATGTTAAAGTTTATTTTGTTTATTTTTGAGGCCTCGGCACAGGAATATATAAAAGTCTTGCACTACAGTTGTCCTTTAAGATCCCAAGTGATATGCCCTAAATACCTATAGGTGCTTTTGCTGCATTTGGTGAGTCCAGGCAAGTTTTAAGCACTGTGCTCCTGCTCTGCCCTGAATTCTACTAAGTTGCCATTGCGGAGACCTCTCCCATACAGAGAATCGGTGGTCAAATCTGCATGGAATCCAAAAGGTGGTTTGAGTGAATCCTCCTGAAATTCATTTTTAGACATTCACTCATCTCTGACTGGGTTATTTAAACCCCACTGCTTATATATTGCTGTTGGACACCTGTTTTTGAATAAGATTTATGTAAGCCAACCCCCAATCTCCCTTTGTGGCCAGATTTGCAGAATTGTCCTGTCAGGACTGTTGACAATTATGTTATACCTGAGAATTCTAAATGATTGTTGGAGAAATATCTATAATATTAAAATGGATAATAAATCTATGAATTATAAATTGTCTATAAATAATAGGTCTTATCAGACCATCATTGGAATATATAATATTCATTCATGGAGATTGAAGGTTGTAGAGAAAACTTGAATAACAACAATAACAATACATTTACATAAATCAGTGTTTTATTTTCATCATAATTCTAGTTATTTTTAACAATAATGTGGTGAGCCACGGGGAGTGATGATGAGGTGGATGGGGCAGATGTTATAGCCCAAAGGCAGATGTGTGTTAACCCCTAAATGACGCCAGGGCGTGGTTTTACCGATAACCACCGCTAGTTCCAGTTAGGCAGGGCAAATAAGAGTCCAAGGCCAGGTCAGGGTTAACGGTAGCTTTACTGAGGTAGACAGATGGTAACAGACTTTACAGCTAGGCCAGTATCCCAGAGAGGTGACCAGTAACACGGGGGACTTCGCAGCCTGCTGGGACTTGCAATGACTTTGACAAACTTTCGGTCAGTAACGCTGACTATAATAGACTTGATTTGACTGAAGATAGTGACAGCAGAAAGAGATGACTTGACTTACTGACATGTGGCTGTAATTTAGGCAGATGTGCTGGGACACTGGCTCTGAGATGTCTGGACTGGACTTGACCTCAGCAGAAAGTGAATCACAAGATTGTAGTACCCCCCCCCCCCCCTCTTATAAAGGGGGACTGAGCAAGGAGTCCATAGGCTAGCTGTGGGTCACCTGGTCACCTGGTGCTCTCTGGTTAACAAAACATGTGACTTTAACATGTGACAACCATTATCATGTGATCAATAACCACGTGACCATATTACACATCCTTTACACTGTTACGCCATGCGCTCCGGCCTCACACGCTGGCCGTGAGCGCATGGTCCCCTTACCTTCTGCTGCCGACGGGGCTGGGACTTGTATTGCGGGACGCACCCGCATGCGAGCCCCAGTCCGTCACTCTCCGGGTGTTTCCCCTGCCTCTGCTTTCACCTCTCTGCTCTGGCACACGTGTCCCCGTCCCTTAGGGCGTGCGCGCCGGATTTTTAATATTTAAAGGGCCAGTATGCTCATTAGTGTAACCACCTGTGTCTTGTTCGTAAATTCCTCCACCCTCCTCAGTTCTCTGCCGGATCTTTGTTGCCTTGTGCCCTAGAGAAAGCATTCCATTGTATTGCCTTGCCATGTACCAGATCTCCTGCTCTTGTGACCTTGACCTTGCTTCTCTGCCGCCTGCCCTAACCTACAGCTATCCTGACTACGAGTTGTCTCATCCCTTCTCGCATCTCTTCAGCCACCTGTGTGGTCGAGCCGTGCCAGGGGTAGCGGCCTGGGTCTTGCCTGCAGCTGCAAGCCCATCCTGCTTTGCGGCGGGCTCTCGTGAAGACCAGCGGCACCTTAGACTCCGCTCCCTGGCACGGTCCGAGTGATCTGCCACACAGGTCCAGCGGATCCACATACACCGGAGTTCCTGTCTTCAGAAACGTGAGTGTTACAGTAAGATTATAGGGGTACAATGCCAGTGAGCCCTGGGGACATGAAGGGACTCAAGCTGATAGGACTGAGAGATGCATATCCCGTACTGGGACATCACAATAACATTGACCCCTGTTTTAGTTAAGATTATGATTGCATTTCCTTACTACGGACATACAGAGAAGCACATTTGTAAACTCTACTTGTTTCCAAACTAGCCCACTAGTAGATTTTTCCAGTGTGGAGGAAACCTGAGTACCCGGAAGAAAGTAACAGAAACAAAGGGAAAACATAAAAACTCCATGCAGATGTTGCCCTGGATTCAAACCCAGGACCCAATGCTGCAGGCCAGGAGTGCGGACGAGTGTATTAACCCACAATGGATTTCATTCTATGACAACATTCACTCATTTATACCATGATTCCACATATACAACATAAGATATTGGGAATGCATATACATTCATCATAAAAGTTAATGGTTTATATTCCTTATTAGAGATGAGCAAACTTTCCAAAAGTTATGTCCTGCTGACCTAGTTCTGTCTGCACCTGTACTTTACTAATAGCCTAAAAACATGTGTATAACACTGTCTTATAGCCCTAAGCGTCCTGTATTTAACTGTTAGGTCACCTAGGGAGTATCTATGGACTTCTTAACGGTTTTTACAACCAAGGTAATTTCAAAGTTACGGCAACATGTATGGCTATGGGTAAGCAGATGGTACCAGGTGATATCTGACAGGCTGAATAAAAGAACTAAAGACTAGTGTTGCTCGCGAATATTCGCAATTCGAATATTATTCGCGAATATCGCATATTCGCGAATTCGCGAATTTCGCGAATATAGCGCTATATATTCGTAATTACGAATATTCGTTTTTTTTTTTTTTTTTTTTTTTTTTTCTTCACAGTACACATCACAGTGATCATCCCTCTCTGCTTCCAGCTTATGTGGTGTAAAGAAGGCTGTAATACTACTGTGTAAGACTGGCGTGCGGAAATTCGCATATGAGAAAATTAGCACATGCGAACTTTCGCATATGCGAATTTTCGCATGCGTTAATTTTGTGTATGCAACTTTTCACATATGTTAATTTTCGCATACGCGAATATTCGCATATGCGAAAATAAAACGAGGGTATAACGAATATGCGAATATTCGCGAATATATGACGAATATTCGTCCATATATTCGCGAATATTCGCGAATTCGAATATGGCCTATGCCGCTCAACACTACTAAAGACTGGAAAAAGCAAAGGTATCAGAAGAAGCAAAGAATTTTTCCAAGGGGTCCAAAAAAAAATTCTTTTTGGGAATAGCAACAGGTTTTGTGTCTGGAAATCGAGGATTGGCCTCCTAGAAAGTCCTTAAAAGTGACATAAAAAGACTGTCACACATTAAAGGGGTTCTCTGGTGCTTACACATCTTATCCCTTATCCAAAGGATTGGGGATAAGATGCCTGATGGCGGTAGTCCCGCCGCTGGGGACCCCCGGGAACATGCATACGGCACCCCGTTTGTAATCAGTCCCCGGAGCGTGTTCGCTCCGGGTCTGGTTACCAATGACCACAAGGCCGGAGGCGTGTGACGTCACGCCTCCGCCCCCGTGTGACGTCACGCTCCGCCACTCAATGCAAGTCTACGGGAGGGGGCGTGACAGCAATCACGCCTCCGCCCCCGTGTGAAGTCACGCTCCGCCCCTCAATGCAAGCCTACGGGAGGGGGCGTGACATCAATCACGCCCCCTCCCATAGGCTTGCATGTAGGGGCGGAGCGTGACGTCACACGGGGCAGAGGCGTGACCTTGTGGTTGTCGGTAATCACAAGGGACTGATTTCAAACGGGGTGCCGCGTGCATGATCCCGGGGGTCCCCAGTGGCGGGATTCCCGTGATCAGGCATCTTATCCCCTATCCTTTGGATAGGGGATAAGATGTGTAAGCACCAGAGAAGCCCTTTAAAGGGGTTATCCAACATTAGGTGACTTTAGTAATTAAGTGTCAAACAGTAATGGACATGCTTACCAAGGATCTGTGCTTTTGTTGGTGGTAAATAAGTGTCCTGTGTCCCCAGTAACACTGATGACTTGTTTTTGGGAACTGGCTACTTCATGTTTCTGTGGCCTCTTTAAGACTACAAACCTTGGGATCCTTTGTTTAAAGGTAGGATGTGACTTATTTCCCTCCCACACATCATTCACTCCACCTATTGTAGCACAGCCACGCTTCCTTTGATCACATGACTTGCCCGATATCCCCTGAGACACATATTGTGGATCTGCGTGATGACAAGTGCACGCACATGTGCGACGATAACATCATCAGGGGGCTGGCTTCACACATAAAAGACAAAGCAGCCAAGCCCCCTTTTCAACATCAGTCACCAAACACAGGTAAGTGAAATATATTAGCAACTAGACTAACTTTGCTGCCCATGTCTTCCATTCAAAGAACCAAAAATCCCAGAATACCCCCTTAACTTCCATTTAAAATAGAGATGATCAAAAAGTTGTATATTTGCCCAAGGACCTTTCTTCATTTTTTATCATTATGTTTATTAATAAATGTCCCCTATAATCTCTTACTGTGGAGACAAATAGCTGTAGAAATAAGACACCTGCCTATGAGACCAAATGTAAAGTTACTTACATGGGGGATATAGGCTTTAAACAACTTTCATCATCCCAGTAGCTGGACATGACTTTCCAGCACTCGTAAATGAACATGTGCAGGTGGAATATGTACGGTACATAGAAAATCACAGCTCATGATGGTCATTCTTGTGCTTGTTATGTGAATTCAGGTAGAAGACAGACATAGTCGCACATCTACAATCTTGCACAATGATCTAATTGCTTCTCAGCATAATTTCAAAAACTAACAGGTTGTTAGTATATACGTTTTGATCAAAAAGTACAAAGCCCACTCGCCACGTCAAGGCCACCTATTTAGAGTGGGTCCCTAATGTCCCTAGCATAAAATGGCATAGCACTGGGCGGCGACCACCACCGCCGCGACACAAGTGCCCACAGGGGGAACGACCCACTGGCAGAGCGGCCCCAATGCCACTCAAACCAGTCCATGGGTCGCACCTCCCCGCAGACACGGCGCCACGGCAGCAACAGACGCCGCACAGCACCACACCAGTGACAAATGTACGCACATGTGCGACGATACCATCATCAGGGGGCTGGCTTCACACATAAAAGACAAAGCAGCCAAGCCCCCTTTTCAACATCAGCCACCAAACACAGGTAAGTGAAATATATTAGCAACTAGACTAACTTTGCTGCCCCTGTCTTCCATTCAAAGAACCAAAAATCCCAGAATACCCCCTTAACTTCCATTTAAAATAGAGATGATCAAAAAGGACCTTTCTTCATTTTCATCATTATGTTTATTAATAAATGTCCCCTATAATCTCTTACCGTGGAGACAAATAGCTGTAGAAATAAGACACCTGCCTATGAGACCAAATGCAAAGTTACTTACATTATCAATTTAAAAGCATTGAGCTATTGTGTCCAATAACATGGGGGATATAGGCTTTAAACAACTTTCATCATCCCAGTAGCTGGACACGACTTTCCAGCACTCGTAAATGGACATGTGCAGGTGGAATATGTACGGTACATAGAAAATCACAGCTCATGATGGTCATTCTTGTGCTTGTTATTCCTAGAATCTGTCATCAATACATAATGGGCTTTCATAAAATGTATTAAACCGGTAAGATGCGTCATTTTCAGAAAAAGGTTTGGAAACCATTTAACTTTATATCTGGGCTTATAGTCTATTTCTTAGAGCTCTTACCCAATGACTTTAGCAGATGGTATACATGTATAACACCGGTACAAACAGACTCTGCATTATGCATTTGTTCTTAAACATTTCTTCAGTTGTGTTGTCTTCCTGGTTTATTTAACTCTGAATCAAATGATCTAAAACATTAAGGTTTTGCAAAGGATGATGGCAAGCCTGGGACTAGGAAACGTATAACTAATATGAAATACTTGACTCTGCGCATTGATATTTAGTCTTCTATATTGTATATCTACATAAAGTATTGTACTTTTTAAGGCTTTGATATGGCAACATGCAGTAACCTATGGTAGCTATTACAGCTCATCCATTTCTTAGGCTTATTCACACCAAAATTAAATGGCATAAAGTATCCCTGGTTGTCTGTAGATGCCTACAGGTGTTAATATGGACACGGAAGCATGGGAAGACACAATGGCTTTTTCCAACCTTGCCAAAAATGATCCCTTTTTTTGTGGATGATGGGTTGTGTACATGTATGGGCCTGGCTGAAAGTAGGGTGATGGTGGATTGGTGTTACAAGTAGTATCCAGCATACAGCAGGTGGTAGCTGATAGTGATGAGCGGCAGGGGCCATATTCGAATTTGTGATATTTTGCGAATATATTGACAATTATTCATCCTATGTGCGTGAAATTCGCATATTTGCTATGTTCGTTCACTTTTTTTTCCCATGCAAAAATTTGCACAGAAAATTTGCATGTGAAAAAAACAAAAAAAAAAACTGAATATTTGTCATTGCGAATATATAGCACTATATACTACATATTTGCAAAATCGAGAAGTGCAATAAAAATTTACATTACAAATATTCATGCTCAACACTAGTGGCTGACTGATGTTACTAGTGTACAGCATGAGATGGTGGAGTTATGTCAATAGTGTACAGCAGGAGATGGATGACTGGTAGTAGCAGGAAGGTGGTGATTTTTAAATGACATTTTTTAAATGTTGAAATAAAAATACAATTATATTGTTTCTGGAACGGTGATGCTGACATGCATGGGTTTTGTATGCGTAGACCTGGCAGAAACTACCAGAAGAACATGTCATAGTGGCTTACTGGAGGAAGTGTAGTAGTCTGTGTAAAGCAGAAGGTTGAGGCAACTTTAAAATTAATTCCAATTTGGCCGTCCAGGGGACCTAGGCCTGGCTGGCGAATCACACTTAGACCACAACAATGGAGCAAAACTTTTCTTTGGACATGTAATGCCCCTGGCCGTAGCTATTGCTCCATGTATCAACCATGGCATGCACTCGTCTGCACACAGACAAGTTCATGGAGTGGCCCACCCTCTCCGACACCTGATTGTGCAAAGCGGGGACGGCTTTCTTTAAAAAATAATGGTGACTAGGTACGCGCCACCTGGGCTGGCCACATCCTATTAGTTGCCTACTGTGTTCACAGGCCGTATAGGTATTTATAGGTGCCACTTGAATACGCTTTGTGGATGGGTGGCACAGATCACTGTGCCTCACTGGCTACTGTAGCTGGCTCAGGAACACTATTAGAGTCACAAATCACTACTTTGTTCACAGGCCTTATAAGCATATATAGTTGCCATTGAATACGCTTTGTGGGTGACACGGATAACTGCACCTCACTGGCTTCTTTAGCTGGTTCAGGAACATGAATAATTTCCAGTATTTGCAGGTATGAAGTGTAGAAACGAAATCCAGCTCACCCTCTCCAATACGGTGCACGGAACTGTGCCCGGCATTTCGTGAGATGACAGCTTTATTGACAATCACACACTGACTATACCATCAGACGTGTTTCGAGAGCATGCGCTCTTCCTCGGTGACATCAGTCTGGTCGCAGGTGAGGGATTAAGTACCTGTGTGTGGGGTAAATATACACCAATCACCATCCACCTCACCAGGAAACAGACTAACTGCATAACAGTTAGACAATATGATAAAATGCATAAGACCAACAAAGTTAAAACAACAAGGATTAGACAACATGTAGAGAGAGTCAGGGCAGCTGGCAGTATTCAGTAATGAAATAATAACTCTCGGCGGACATTCATTCCTGATGGGGCTCGTGTACCCATCATAAATTGCCAGAATGCCTCCCTATCAGCCAATTTTTTGTGCAAGCATCCCTTTCTCACTACAACATTTACAAGTTCTATTGCATATATTTGAAATCCAATTACACCACCTCCATGTACAGAGTGAACGTGTGCAGAAGCAGCACATCTGTTACGGCCAGCAGTGCTGCTGCTGTCATTGACGTTCTAACACCCGTATTTTGAGCTTGCTTGTGGTGTAACCCACATATTTCAAATTACATAAAGTGCATTCAATGATGTATACTACAATACTGTAATTACAATTGATACACGTTTTTCTGTAAAATGTTTTAGTGCCATCTGCATTTTGAAATTACTTGGTGGCAAGTGCGAAAGATTCTGTGGCCACATTTGAAGAAACCCTTTTGCGCTAGCCAGCTACTTTTGGATGTGTTTTAATGCGGACAATAATGGGTGACAATCTGTCCGCCAAAGTGGGTGCCCTTTTAGAAACCACATGACATCCCTTGCGTAATATGTTGGAAAGGACTTCATCTTGTTTTAAAAGATGCAAGTGTCTCAAAACAAAAGTTTTGACGCTATTAAAATGAGGTGAATGCGTTTGTTCAAGAACAGGTTTATGGGATCGTGCTCTGGTGACATGTGGAGGACTGATTCATTTCTCACGGTCCTTACCTGCTACAATATGTTTAGCTCTTTTTAATGTATGTGAAGAATAACCCCTACATTTGAGTCTCTGTTCCAGCTCACTAGCTTGTTTTTTGAAAACTTCAGATTCTGTGCAGTTTCTTTTGAGCCTGGTGAGTTCTCCTACAGGTATGGAGCATGTGGTATGGAGAGGGTGATTGCTATCAGCCATGAGAACAGTGTTGTCCGAGATAGGTTTGCGATGGATAGCAACTGAAATTATCTCATGGTGTATAGCTGTCAGTTCTAAATCCAAACACACTTTGATGTGGGATCAACATGGTAAGTGAACTTGAGATTAAAGGGATTGGCATTCAGATATTAAGCAGACAGTGGCATGGCCGCGACATCCCCCCTCCAAATAAGGAGGAGGTCATCGATAAATCGTCCCCACCACTGCACGCTGTCACTGAATGGATTGTCCATAGAAAAGTTTTATTTGGACTGCCAAAATGACATGCTAAGGTTGGCCAGAGATGAGGAGTGTCTGGCCTCCATGGAAGCACCACTGATTTGAACAAAAAATTTCCTATTAAAAATGAAATAATTCCGGGACATGAGAAACGAAACTGCCAGTTTGATAAACTCACAAAAATTCTGGGAATTCTATTAACTCTCACATATTTACACATTGCTCTCCGCTCCAGTACTGTTGCCCCAGCTTGCAAGGTAAGCTCTACTCATCCCACGTATCTTCCTTTCCCTTTCACCCCTTCTTGCTCCTCTTCTTTCCTTTGCTACCTTGTCTACTTTTTCACCTCTAGATTCCCCCCTCCCCCCACTTCTTCTGCTTCTGATTTCCTATTTCTCAACTTTACATATATGAAGCATTGCTTCATGACTAAGACTGTGCGAATGTGTCAAGCACCCTAGCTGCAAGTTCATATTTTTGTGGCGTTGGTTTAACTATGATAACTGCATTTTATTTGTTATCTCACCTGCCACAATGTTGATTGTACTTTGTCATTCTTGCACCACCTACCCTTTGCTACTCTGTAGGCATGATTATGTTATTGCAATTGACCCCTGTTTTATTGTATGTATTGATAAAACTTTAATAAATACTTACTGTTAAAAAATAAATAAAAAATTCTGGGAATAATGGCTGTATTTGAATAAGTGATAATCCAGGGCCCACATGGCAATGTTCCACGGAAAGCACGTGTACAAAGACATGACATCACATGACAGGCCTGGATCCCACTGTATCCATTCAAATGCCAGGGAGGACATCCCTGGAATCTTTAAGATACCCTGGTACATGTTGAACAAGCGTTCAAGCAGGGAGCAATTGCTGGAGACTATTGGCCTCATAAGTTAAGGCATGACGCCATTGTGTGTCTTCGGGAGAGCGTACATCACCGGGATGACAGGCTTCTCAATGAAGAGACAGTCCCTGTTCCTCTCAGTGATGACACCTTATGCCAGACCTTCAACAGGTAAGTCAGATATTTCCTGTTTGAATTCTGGTGTGGGATCAACATGTAATATTTTGTATGTGGTGGTGTCAGCTAACGTATGTACAATCTGTGTCACATACAAGTTTTTATCCACAACTACACCTCCCTTATCCAATATTCTAATGACTATGTCTTCATAAAATGACAATACTTTAAGGGCAATGCGCTCCTTTTTGGTGAGATTGTCGGATATAGGGGAGGTGTCAGTCAAGTTGTTGCCAAGGGCAACAAGGTCCCTCTCCACCGCACTTTGGAATAAGTCCATGCCACCCATGCGGGAGGCAATTGGGTAAAAAAGAGGGATTCTTGTTGACATTCCAAATATTAGAATTGATGGTGTTACTGGAATTGTCAAAACAGTTACCTAGTTCTTGTAAATGACATAAAGTTTATTGGTCTGTAAAGGAAAGATTACAGTATTCATTATTAAAGCACCTTTGAGCTTCACTGTTTGCCCCATTATTGTTATTAGTTTCTATTTCAAAGAAATGTCTTTTAACAGTTAGGTTGCATATGAAATTATTTATTTCACTCACATAAAGCCCATTAACCGATGCAAAATTCAGGCCCTTAGACAGTAAGCAAATTTGTTCTGCGGATAAACTCCTCTCAGACAAATTCATGACCCAGTGTGTTTCGGGACCATACTCCTTAACCATTGAATGTCTTTTTCGTTTTCTTTCTCCCTCCCCCCCCCTCCAGTGTTTTCTTCCCTTGCACCTGGCGTTTTTTGCCTTTTTGTAATAGGAGGTCACCATTGGAGCCTGGGAGATGGAGGGATTGTGGGATTCAGTACTGTCCCCATTACGGTCAAAGTCCATTTCTGATTAACTAAAAGTAACTTTATGTGAAGGTGTGCGTTTTTTGTTGCCATTTCTTTTCTTGGATGGATTTCAGTGTACCATCAATAGACTCCCAATGGCCCCATTCATATTGTTGTTTTAATTCAAAGTCCGGCACATCCCATTGCAATTTAAGCTTTTTAGTTTCCATAATTTGCTACTCTAGTTTTGCTATACGTTCATTGGTTTTACTCGATAAATCTTTGTAATCAGCCATACTTTTGAAGGGGTCAAATTTTTCATGAAGCTTGTCAATGTCCCGATTTCAGTGTCTCCAATTTATTTGTCTCATATTTCACAATGATGTTCCTAAAATGTGTGGAGCAATCTGTGATGGCAGAATTCCATTTAGTTAACATGTCCTTGCAATAGATGGAGGTAGGGATTCTTTTGATACGTAACCCTCTCAGAATAATGTCCTTAGAGATGTAATTGGTTAATCTGGTACAGTCCCACCAAATCCTGGTCTCTTGGAGCTGTAGTTTCTCCAAATTGTACATTGAGACTCTCAGATTGACCAGGGTAGTGTCCTGTGTACCTGATCCAGCAAACAGATTAGCAGCTCTCTGTGCACGATCCATGGTAGAAAGTAGTACATTCAGTCTGATCCAATGTAATCTGTGTGCAATCAATGCGTGTAGGAGTTCGGCAGACTCCAAATAAACAGTGATGATATCAGCTGTAGAGACTGGAGCCCAGAACAGCCGGAAACTTGCTCAAAGTGTAGAAACGAAATCCAGCTCACCCTCTCCCATACAGTGCACAGACCTGTGCCTGGCAAGGCACACAGCAAAGCGAAGAAGTAGATGATGGTCCAGCACTTTGTGAGAAGACAGCTTTATTGATAATCACATCACACACTGATAAAAACGACTATACCATCAAACGAGTTTTGAGCACATGCGCTCTTCCACGGTGATGTCAGTCTGTTTGAAGGTGAGGGACTAAGTACCTGTGAGTGGGGTGGGGAATACATATACACCAATCACCATCCATCTCACCGCGAAACAGTTAGACAATATGATAAAATGCATAAAACCAAAGTAAAAACAACATGGAGTAGACAACATGCGGACACCTTCACATAAAGTTACTTTTAGTTCATCAGAGCTAATGACCGTAACGGGGACAGTACTGAATCCAACAATCCCTCCACCTCCCAGGCTCCAATGGCTGCCTTTTATTACAAAAAGGCAAAAAACTCCAGGCGCAAGGGAAGAAAAGCAGGGGGGGGGGGGAGAAAACATGCAGGAAAAAGACATTCCACGGCTAAGGAGTCAGTTCCCAAAACAGACGGGGTCATGAATTTTCCTGAGAGGAGTTTACCCGCAGAACAAATTTGCTTACTGTCTAAGGGCTTGAATTTTGCACCGGTTAATGGGCTTGATGTGTTTGAGACATTAAAGGGGTATTCCAGTAATTGTTTTTATTTGACTATGCTACAAGGGCTGTAAAGTTAGTGTAGTTAATAATATAGTGTCTTTACCTGTGTGTGATGGGTTTCTCACAATACTTATGTGATTATTGCCCCAATATTTTTTTCTAACAGCATACAAAATGACTGTTGTCTCAGAATTTTCCCAGGTTGCAATGCAGCTGAGACTTGACTCACTAGTCAGCAGATACAGGGAGCCTGTCTGCTTCAATGGGTGGAGAGATCGCTTGGTGGGAGAGAGATCAAACTGCAACTAATGCAACAGCTGTAGGCACCCTGATTGAAAACCACAGGTCTTTTGAATGGATGCCGCTCATTTATGTTTCAATGGGTGGGATGGCTGATGTGTGGGAGGGAGGAAAATGGAAATATGGGATTTGTGGTAAAAAAAAAAAGTCAAAAAGGAAATACAAGTTCACCAAAACCTAGCCACAGTATTATGGTAATCTCATGACATAGCCATTTAGCCCCAAAAGAAGTGCAGATCCTTCCTAAGCATGTCCATTACTGCCTGCCAGGTGCATACTAAAATCACCTTATGGTGGATAACCCCTTTAAGTGAAATAAATTGAATAGACATTCCATGGTTGGGGAGTATGGTCCCGAAACACACGGGGTCATGAATTTGTCTGAGAGGAGTTTATCCGCAGAACAAATTTGCTTACTGTCTAAGGGCTTGAATTTTGCACCGGTAAATGGGCTTGATGTGTTTGGGACATTATGTGATATAAATTGCTTCATTCACAACCTAACTGTTAAAAGATATTCCTTTGAAATAGAAACTGATAACAATCATGGGGCAAACAGTGAATCTCAAAAGTGCTTTAATAATGAATACCGTAATCTTTCCTTTACAGACCAATATACTTTATGTCATTTACAAGAACTAGGTAACTGTTTTGACAATTCCAGTAACACCATCAATTCTAATATTTGGCATGTCAACAATAATCCCTCTTTTTACCCATTTGCCTCCCCCATGGATGGCATGGACTTATTCCAAGGTGCGGTGGAGAGGGACCTTGTTGCCCTTGGCAACAACTTGACTGACACCTCCCCTATATCCGACAATCTCACCAAAAAGGAGCGCATTGCCCTTAAAGAATTGTCTTCTTATGCAGACATAGTCATTAGAATGTCGGATAAGGGAGGTGTAGTCACCATCATGGATAAAAACATGTATGTGACACAGATTGAAAATATGTTAGCTGACACCACCACATACAAAAAATTACATGTTGATCCCACGCCAAAATTCAAACAGGACTTATTTGTTGAAGGTCTGGCATTAGGTGTCATCACCAAGAGGGACACCTAAGAGGGACACATTGGGAAGCCTGTCATCCCGGTGATGTACACTCTCCCGAAGACACACAAAGACATCATGCCTTCACCTATGAGGCCAATAGTCTCCAGCAATGGCTCTCTGCTTGAACGCTTGTCCACGTGGGTTGAACAATTGCTCCAACCACTTGTTCAACATGTACCTAGGGTTCCAGGGATATACTCATTTGAACGTATGCAGTGGGATCCAGGGCTTGCATGGCTGTCATGTGATGTTGTGTCTTTGTACACGTGCATTCCATGGAACATCGCCAAGTGGACCCTTGATTACCTCTTATCCAAATACAGCCATTATTCCCAGAATACTTGTGAGTTTATCAAAATTGCAGTTTGGTTTCTTATGTCCTGGAATTATTTCATTTTTAAAAGCAAATTTTTTGTTCAAATCAGTGGTGCTTCCATGGAGGCCAGATGCTCCTCATCTCTGGCCAACCTTACCATGTCATTTTGGCAGTCAAAATACAACCTAGTGAGCTGAAACAGAGACTCAAATGTAGGGGTAATTCCTTACATACATTAAAAAGAGCTAAATATTTTGTAGTGGGTAAGGACCATGATAGATTAATCAATCCTCCACATGTCACCAGAGCATGATCCAATAAACCTGTTCTTGCACTTACGCATTCCCCTCATTTTAATAGCGTCAAAAATATTGTTTTGACACAATTTCCAACATATTACGTGAGGGATGTCATGGAGTTTCTAAAAGGGCACCCACTTTGGCGGATGGATTGTCACCCAGTATTGTCCAAACTAAAACTGATTCCAATAGTAGCTGGCTAGCGCAAAAGTGCTTCTTCAAATGTGGCCACAGAATCTGTCGCACTTGTAACATTGCGAAACCCACCATGCAATTTGAAAATGCAGATGGCACTAAAACATTTTACATAAAAACATATCAATTGTAATTACAGTAATGTATTATACATCATTGAGTGCACTTTATGTAATTTGTAAAATGTGGGTTACACCACTCGCAAGCTCAAATGGATGTCTGCTGAGAGTTATTATTTCATTACTGAATACTGCCAGCTGCCCTGACTCTCTCTACATGTTGTCTAATCCTTGTTGTTTTAACTTTGTTGGTCTTATACATTTTATCATATTGTCTAACTGTTATGCAGTTAGTCTGTTTCTCGGTGAGGTGGATGGTGATTGGTGTATTTGTATCCCCCACCCCATGCACAGGTAATTAATCCCTCACCTGCGAACATACTGAAGTCACCGAGGAAGAGCGCATGCTCTCGAAACGCATCTGATGGTATAGCCGTTTTATCAGTTTGTGATCTGATTATCAATAAAGCTGTCGTCTCACGAAGTGCTGGACCATTATCTACTTGTCTCCATTTGCAGGTATGAGCCTTGAAAAAGGCTGTGGATTTGTGGTTGCAAAAGATGAGCCCTTCAGATCCTTTGATTAAGCTTGTTTGGTGTATAGGAGCCCCTATAGGATTCTTGCATGGGGATTTGATCCTGTTCACACACACTCTATTTCTAATCTGTATCTCTCTCTATCTTTCTAATCCCTAGCTGTCCCCATTACTGTTTCTCTTGCTCTCTTCAGTAGCTCTGTCGCTCTGAATGCAGCGGATGATGTCACTGTTCTTTTATCTGTTTCCCTTGCTGCATCCTATTGGCTTTTGTGCTGATTGACACATGAAAGCTGCCAATCACATGACAGACCTGGGTTATCATGTGATATGCTGATGTCCCAATGTCATCTCACCGCCCCCTTCCCACCATGCTTCTTCCGTACGCCAAAAAAACATTCTTTTGCGCTATTTACCTACTCACGCGAGCCAAATCGGTAAAATCTCCAGTGTTTGCCGAGCTGGAAAAAAACAAATAAAAGTTCAGGCCGAATCCGGGTTTGGCTTGCTCATCTCTATTAATCACTTTTGACCAAGACCAATTCTGTATTCACAACATGTTGCCAAAGGTACTACTTACCCAATTGTGTCAGCCCATGTATTGCTTTTTTTTCATACCTTTTGGTAAGTAGGTAATAATGTCATTGCCTTGGGTTGATATTGTCTATAAAATGCTTCATTATATAGACTGACAACCCAAGTAAAGATTTCCTGGCAGTTGGGAAAACATATTCAGGAAGGATGCAGTTTCTGGAAATGCTAGTTTAATGGCCACACAGACATTTGCAAAGTGCATTAAGATCTTTTTACAGTTTTCGCAAATGACAGAATTTGTTACCGATCATTCAAATGCAAAGGCAGAAAGGATGAGGTCAGCTTCCTCGACATAGACCTGGCATGACAACACCTGGACTTAAATTACAATTGACATAGAGCAATGTAGCAGGACAGTGCAATGGGACCATTAGTAGAGCCCTTTACGTCACCCACAGGGGATCTATAAAGAAGTGACAATTGAAGTGTAACACTGATAAGTGTAACATCATGCACTTGGGATAGGACAGTACATTTCACAGTTTCATACTAAATTGGGAAAAACACTAAGAGAAACTGACATGGAAAGATGTTTCATGGGGATATTAATAAACAGCAAACTTAACTGTAGCAACCAGTGCCAGGCAGCTGCTGCCAAGGCAAATAAAACCATAAGATGTATCAAAAAGGTCGAAGATGCACATAATGGAAACTTATGAGTACTGTAATACTGGAGATGGGTCACATAACTACCGATTCAGAGTGCTCAAGCTGAATTCCCCCCCAACATGAGGCAAGTTGCTTCTTTCTTTTTTGCAGGATAACAGACTAAACTTATTTAACTTGACTTATTATTTTACTCTTAAGGGTTTCTGTTAAGGGTCTGTTTTTTTATTACCAGAAACAGCACATTTGGTATTGGTCATCTCTCCTATTGCAGCTCAACCTATTTACACAGCCAATAGTGGTGCTGTTTATGGAAAAAATAAACCTAATTTCTAATCTTACACATACCTATTAAGTCAAACACGAGTAACCAGCTATTTGATCTTAGCAGGATCTTAAAGGCATGCACGAACCTTCAATTATTTGGTGCATCAAGAACTAGGACAAGGATATTACTCACCATAAAGCGGATTAGATGTAGACTTATGGAATGCCTGTGTTTCCTTTTATGGAAATTTGATGTCCTACAAAGTCATCTGATAAACCTTTCGAGAAGTCAAAGTCCTGAGTAACTTATATAGCAGATGATCCTATTTTTCATGTATCCAGCACTTCTATGACATTCTTGGAAGAATATATAATTTAAAGGTGAAATGTTGGAAGTTTTGATCAGCTGAGTTTTGAGACACTTAGTTAAGCACTGTGCCTCTTTATTTCAGCTCAGCTCTCCTTGAAGAGTGAATGGAATGGATCCATAGGAAGATTATGGATCAATTGGAAGATTATGGAATCTATAGACTTCATGCTCAACTTACCTTCTGCGTCTTCAGTTTAGAAATTGGTGGGTGTCTCAGCACCCGGACCCCCACAATTCAAAACTTCTGGCACGTCACAGTTAGTATGATTGAAAAAAGACACAAGTCCATCAATTTCAGTAATGGAGGTGAAGGGACGGTGTCAGGCCCAAAGCCTGAGTGTGAGATTTTTATGTATTTATATTGTGTATGTGTATCCAAGACATGAGTAAGAACTCACTCATTAGACATTTGATGTGTGTATGTGAATGGTCCAGCCTCCATCTTATCAACCCGATAAAGAGGAGGTTTGACCCTATGAATTAATTACCGTATATACTCGAGTATAAACCGACCCGAATATAAGCCGAGGCCCCTAATTTCACCCCAAAATCCCAGGAAAGTTTATTGACTCGAGTATAAGCCTCGGGTGGGAAATACATCATCCCCCCCCTGTCATCATCCAGACCCCTGTCATTAACACCCTCATCATCATCACCCTGTCATCCTCCCCCCTTCATCATCCCCCCTTCATCTTCCCACCTTCATCATCCCCTTGTCATCATCCCACACCCCCCCTTCATCATCCCCTTGTCATCATCCCACAACCCCCTTCATCATCCCCTTGTCATCATACCCTTGTCATCATCCCCACCCCCTTCATCATCCCCTTGTCATCATCCCACACCCCCCCCTTCATCATCCCCTTGTCATCATCCCCTTGTCATCATCCCCACCCCCCTTCATCATCCCCTTGTCATCATCCTCTTGTCATCAACCTCTTGTCATCATCCCACACCCCCCCTTCATCATCCCCTTGTCATAACCCCCCCCTTCATCATCCCCTTGTCATCATCACCACATGTCATCATCATCACCGCTTGTCAATGTCTGATACAGTGGTCTTCAACCTGCGGACCTCCAGATGTTTCAAAACTACAACTCACAGCAAGCCCGGGCAGCCATCGGCTGTCCGGGCTTGCTGGGAGTTGTAGTTTTGAAACCTCTGGAGGTCCGTAAGTTGAAGACCACTGCGGCCTTCGACATCATCCAGCCCCCTCTCACCCCCTTTAGTTCTGTACTCACCTCCGCTCGGCGCTGGTCCGGTGCTGCAGGACTGTCCGGTGGGGAGGTCGTCCGGTGGGATAGTGGTTCCGGGCTGCCATCTTCACCGGGGGGCCTCTTCTCCGCGCTGGCTGCCTGGGCTTGCTGGGAGTTGTAGTTTTGAAACCTCTGGAGGTCCGCAGGTTGAAGACCACTGAGGGAGGAGAGTTCACTCGAGTATAAGCCAAGGGGGGTGTTTTCAGCATGAAAAATCGTGCTGAAAAACTCGGCTTATACTCGAGTATATATGGTATGAATCTCCCTGCTGCACCCGGCATTCGTTTAGAGCGTTGGAGGCTCGTGACATTACGGCCCCTCCCATAGACTTGCATTGAGTGGGTGTGGCAATGATTTCACAAGCGGGTCGTGACGTTATGAGCCTTTGCCCCGCATTGCCAGTCATCAGGCACAGAGTGAAGTTCGCTCCATGCACCGGATGTCTGCAGTGCCGCAGCCGAGATCACGGGGGTCCCCAGTGGCAGGACCCACGTGATCAAACATTTTATCCAATATCCTTTGTATAGGGGATAAGATGTCTAGGGACGGAGTACTCCTTTAAGTTACCTATATCTAATATAGATGCAGAGGGGATTTTTTTAATACAAAAACTTGGTCCCAACTTTTGGTTACATTTTTGGAACTATATCATCAAGGATCTCTCACAAGGACTTTTATGCACCAATAATCATATGTAAGGACTTTCATGTGTTTATCCCATTCCTGTTTTCTGAATTGTCTATTTGCACACTCTATTATGTTTTTGTAACCTTTATGCCATTTGTTTCTGTATTTTTGTATGTAGCCCTGTGAAACTTTTATTTTTTTTATCAGATTAAATGTTTGAGTAAACCATAACTGGTCTTCAAACTCTAAATATAAGCTCATCTTTCTGAAGGAAGATCGGTAAACATGTTTGCAAATAGTTTAATTTAGGGAATTGCTGTAACTAGTAACAGGTACCCAAAGGTCTGGTGGAATTAACCCTTGCATTATCGCACTGTTTCCAGTGTCTCAGCTGGACCGATAGGGTGGGGTCGTGACAGAAGGGTTATAGGTGGATGAAGGGAAGGGATAGGATTCTACATTTCTGCATATGTATGTAGTTTGTAAAATTGAGGTACTCTGTAAAGCGTACCTCCAACAATGGTCCTAGCAACAGAATATGTTTTCAAATTTTGTTGCAACTTCAGATTCCAAGACTTGCCCGAGACAATCACAATCTTTTCTCACTTGTTAAGACAGGTCATCGTTATAATTGGCTGAGTGGGCAATTTCTATGAGTTCAGAGGAGAGTTGGAAGCACTTGGCAGCAGGGAGGACTGGCCTACATTATTTTTTTACACCCCACCCTGAGCTCTTTTAAATTTAAAATTAATTCTCCAGATAACCCCTTTTAAGAGTTGGGACTATGTGCTCTGGCACACTGCAGGAAAAGAAAAAATATCACTTTACAAAATGCTATTAGTTTTGTTAGACATTGACAGGACTGATGATCCGCGAGCACTGTATTTCCCCCAGGTACCTGGGTTGGATATGGGCAATACAGGTTATAGTTGAAATCCCTGCCAAGACTTAGCTAGCTAGGGATTTTTGGTAAGTCCTGTTCTTGTGACTTGATTTTTAAAAAATAAAAGCCAGGTTTGGTAGTGGGGTCTTTTATCCTCTTCATGAGCAGAAGAGTAGATGTTATTTCAGTGACTCAGACTGCTATTTTGCCGCTATTTGACTGTTTCTGAAATTACCAGATTAAATTTTACTTTTAACATGAAGACTTGTAGATACATTTTTGCCTCCCTTGGCTCCCCTGTCTACGGCTACAGATCACTACACAGTAGTTTTTTATTGCAGTTTAAAAACGTTGCGAGATGGGTCAAATCTTTCCTTAATACTGAATAATAGGCTTCTTGATTCCCGCTCTTTATAGTTGCACAATACTGGCTGTGTGGGTTTCTTTACAATACAAATAACAATAGCTCATGAAAGGGACGTTGTAAAAAGCAAATCATTGAGCCAAATGACATATGTATAAACCAAAACAGATCACGGATATATTAGAGGCAGGGAGGAGTGTTTTAATTATGGGTTCGTGTGGCTGTTTGGTTTTAAGATGTTCACTTTTCCTAGTATCTTTAATCCCTTAAGAACTAGTTTGGTACTTTACGGGTTTGGCCACTTTCCTGCTAATATAATGCGATGCATATTATTAATGATCTTATTCAACTTACTAATATATTTTATTATTGGTGTTCACTTCGTTTTGGTATTATGTAGTACCACCCCTTGCTTGCTCATCCTTCTGACCTGCACCACCTTTAAAAGTATAACATTGCTGCAAATGGAGGGGCATGTGACCATAGACACCACTGAGCCTCAACTGATGTGACAGTTATATTCATAAGGCACAATTTGTGGCAGTATTATATTCAGAGTGCACAGTGTGTGGTAGGGTTAGTTTCATTCAGCATAATGTGTGACATGGTCTTATTCAGGGGGCACAATGTGTGGCAAGGTTATATTCAGGGGACACAGTATGTGACAGGGTTATATTTAGGGGCACTGTGTGGCAGTATTATAATCAGGAGGCACAGTGTGTGGCAGGGCTACATTAACATCTTAAGGACGCAGGGCGTACATGTACGCCCTGCGCCCGGTCCCGGTCTATAACGTGGGGTCATGACGTGATCCTACGTCATAGCGGATCGGTCCCAGCGTCTAATGAAAGCCGTCCTGGGCTAATAGTGTGCAGCACCGATCGTTGTGCCGCATGCTATCAACTCTTTAGATGAGGCGTTCAAAGTTGATCTCTGTGTCTAAAGTAACAAAAATTCACTCCCGCCAGCTCAGTCGGGCTGATTGGGAACATCGCGGTGAAATCGCGATGTCCCGATCAGGTAGAACACGAGCGTTCGGTGCGTCCAATCGGCGATTGGATACTCCAAGCCTGAAATCCAGGCTTGAGCAATCGACCGCCAATAACACTGATCATTGCTCCCTAGGTGGGGCTATAACATTGCAAAAAAAAAAAAAAAGTGTGAAAAAAAGTTAATAAAGATCATTTAACCCCTCCCCTAATAAAAGTAAGAATCACCCAAATTTTCCCATAAAAAAAAAAAAAAAAACTGTGTAAAGAAAAATAAACATATGTGGTATCACTGCGTGAGCAAATGTCCTAACTATAAAAATATATTATTAATTAAATTTCAAGGTCCATGGCGTATGCGCAAAAAAATTCCAAAGTCCAAAATAGCGTATTTTTGGTCACTTTTTATATCATGAAAAAATTATCAAAAGATGACAATTTTAAACGTATTCATTTTAGTGCCTGTGGTTATGATTTTTTTTTCCAGAAGTAAGACAAAAACAAATCTATATAAGTAGGGAATCATTTTAATCGTATGGACCTAAAGAATAAAGAAAAGGTGTTTACCGAAAAATGCACTGCATAGAAATGAAAGCCCCTAAAAGTTACAAAATTGCATTTTTTTCTTCAATTTTGCTGCACAATGATTTTTTTTTTTTCCGTTTCGCCGTGGATTTTTGGGTGAAATGACTAATGTCTCTGCAAAGTAGAATTGTTGGCACAAAACATAAGCCATAATATGGAATTTTAGGAGCAAAATATAAAGGGTTATGATTTTTAAAAGGTAAGGAGGAAAAAACAAAAGTGCAAAAAAAACAAAGTCCTTAAGGGGTTAAGGGGGCACAGTGTCTGACAGAGTTGTATTCATATGGTACAGCATCTGAAGTTATCTTAATTTTTGTCTTCATATAGAGAATGAAGATACGCTGACAAAGTGACGTCTGTATTTAGACTATAGAGAAGATGTTCTGTGTGAGTCACTGATATTATTATGGATTCTACCTATATCCAATTAGTGCTGTAGTCACTTGTAAGTTCTGAATTGATGATGGGTAAAACTTCTAGCATACCCTTGTCACTGCAAAGGTGATTCTGGGAGCTATAATTTAACATTACAAACACTTTAGTGCTTTACCTTTACTTGGCAATTGGTATATTCAATTATTACAGGAAACCTGCTCAGCACCGTTCATTGTGTAGTGGCTATGCCAGAATACCGCAGCTCAGCTCCCATTCACTCCAGTAGGAGCAGATCTACAGTAACATGGTACAGCCACTACACAATAAACAGGGCAAAGGCTGCACATTGCATTCACAGTGTACATCTGGGCATAGCAGCTCTCACGAACAACGTCACCAGCAGTGAGGGTGCTGGATGATGGTACCACACCGATTAAATATGGATGACCTATCACAAGGATAGCCCATCCATTGAAGAGTCCTGGAGAGATCAGTGTTGCAAAATTCTGTACACCATCTTTGACTGAATATGACAGTGTTGTTGGTTTAAGATTTCAGCATTTGGGGCCTCATTTTTTAATTTTACCCAATCACAAAACTGGGTCTGCAAGACTATATAAGAGAGGTAGGTGTATTTATAGTTGCTAACAGCAGTTGTCACACATTATCTGTTGTCCATATGAGAAAATAACTCAATTAACCAGCTATATACATATAAGCACGCACCTCGCTCGAAGTGAGCAGAGTAAAGGAATGGTTAGGGAGACTTTTCTGAGCACAATTTTGTAAAAATAAACATAATTTTGTAAGCATTGAAAAGTTAAAAAGATTTAAAAAAGTGGTGAGCAGAGAGTATATAGGATTTTATCAGTCTTTTAAATCCACCCCTATGTTGTCTCCTTTTTGGCCTAGGAGCTGTATGTCACATATTACAAGCAATGATTGGATAACCTCGGGTCATGTGATCTTGCTGCTAGCTGCAATGTATGTTGGGCTACCTTGACATCATCTCTGTTCCAAGTACTTCCTCCATTCATTCAGGTGCTAAAATTCCATGTTTTCCTCTTCCCTTCTGCTACTTTTAGCACTGATGCCAGGCTCATGCAAGCCAAGCCAGGCAGAGTTTAAAAGCAAGCCAAATTTACCCTAAAGTCCAGAGCAAGACCAAGTTCTCTTGGCTTGGCTAGTTCATCTCTAAGCTTGTCAATGATATCAAGGCAGCTGGGACCATAGTTACAAAAATAATAACACACTACTTAGTAAGGGATTGAAATCATGTAGTGCCCGCAAGGTCCCCCTGCTTAAGAAAGCTCATATGCAGACCATATATACTAAAAAAAACACCAGTTGATAACAAATTATTACTTATAAAATGTATAATTTTTTATTGAATATTCCATATTAAAAAAACATATATGGTGCTCAGTAAAATACAGACAACAAATAGCCAAGAGACCACTCATATGACTAAATAGTATACTCCATAATAGGAAAATAAAACAGCATAGTGGTAGTGCCTAGGTCCACCACAAGATGGGGATATCGCAGTAGCAATATAGATGTATAACAATGGTAATATCTTTACATATGAGTATAATAGTACAGTTTCACTGTAAGGCGTAAGGGAAGGCGGAGGCGCAGAGAAAGTAAGACCACTATGGGTTGTATACCCTAAACCACTCCACAGTATGTAGATAGCCTAGTACATGAAAACCAACTGTCACGATTCGGCTACAGGTAGTGGATCCTCTGTGTCAGCGAGGGGTTGGCGTGGACCGTGCTGGTGGACCGGTTCTAAGAGGCTACTGGTGTTCACCAGAGCCCGCCGCAAAGCGGGATGGTCTTGCTGCGGCAGTAGCAACCAGGTCGTATCCACTAGCAACGGCTCAACCTCGCTGACTGCTGAGAAGGCGTGGGACAGAAGGACTAGGCAGAGGCAAGGTCAGACGTAGCAGAAGGTCGGGGCAGGCGGCAAGGTTCGTAGTCAAGATGGATAGCAGGAGTTCAGGTAACACAGGCTTTGGACAACACTAAACGCTTTCACTGGCACAAGGCAACAAGATCCGGCAAGGGAGTGCAGGGACAGTGAGCAGATATAGCCAGGGAGCAGGTGGAAGCCAATTAAGCTAATTGGGCCAGGCACCAATCATTGGTGCACTGGCCCTTTAAGTCTCAGAGAGCTGGCGCGCGCGCGCCCTAGAGAGCGGAGCCGCGCGCGCCAGCACATGACAGCAGGGGACCGGGACGGGTAAGTGACTCGGGATGCGATTCGCGAGCGGGCGCGTCCCGCTGTGCGAATCGCATCCCCGACGGCCATGTCAGTGCAGCGCTCCCGGTCAGCGGGGCTGACCGGGGCGCTGCAGGGAGAGAGACGCCGTGAGCGCTCCGGGGAGGAGCAGGGACCCGGAGCGCTCGGCGTAACACCAACACTCATATGTAGCGCTGTTGCAACTCACCCATGCTGTGTATGCAAGTGTGCTCCTGGCCCCCGAGCGCGCTTTCGCTCCTTCCTCAGGGGGCTACTATGTTCCATATGTTTGCGGCTTATATGGAGAATGTGCCGTTCACTTCCGGAACGCCGAAACGGCTTCCGATCCAGCGCTCCCACATGGCTCTTGCGTACTGATGCCGGCGAGTATCACGTCACTACTCACCTGCATCATTACGCAGCCAGGTAATGACGTGAGATGCCTGGATTCGAATCTGTGTAGCAGGGTAAGAGATAGCACTCACCGTAACCACAGCACGCATGCGCACTAGGAGCAATAGGTAAATAAAAGATACGTATTGAAATTTTTTTTTCAATTGTGTGTTATGCCCCTAACTCTGAATGTATAATAAACCGGGGGAATGTACTGATGTTATAATAACTATAAAAAGTTATACAGAAATAATTCCAATAGCCACTGTAAAGCATCCTACTCATTAGTGAATTGTGACAGTGTAAATTCCCTGTATATAGGGATATATCATTTAAAGTGCCTCATTCTTAATAACCTTCTTATATAAAGTGCCATATAAATATCTCGGGGTGAATCCCCTACAAACTAAATGACAGATGTATACAAAGTGATCTAGTGCACAATATTAGAATGATATGCATACATAAACATTATATAAATTTGGGAATACATATATACCCCACCATTAACAACCTAAAAACACTACATTCAAAGAGTGTAATACACTCATTATAAACACGTTTACATAAAATACCATAGTGCATACAATCAGTATGTGACTACTTAAAGAGTAGGAAAATAAGTGGCATTACAATCAATAAATCGCTAACTAATAAAACACATCTTATAATAATATAAACTCATACACATTCTATAAACAATTCCCCAATGAGTTGTAGGTTCTCTTCCAGAAGAGAGGACCATCAGATACCGATTTCCTAGTAACATTCCCTCCGAATAAAACTCGCCAAACACTGGTGAAAGACGTATGTGAGATAATTAAAAAAAAAACTAGGACTCTGAAACATCACAAAACATAGTTAAAACCAAAATACAGGTGAGGATAGCATTTATAGAAGAGCAGTAAAGCTCAATTGTTTGTTGAGGCCCACCAGTGACATTGTCCCCAATGTGACAATCAAGCTGCATTCTTTCCTAGCTAAAAGTTTCCGCACATCTCCCCCTCTAATGCCCACATGAACCCGTTCAATTCCTCTCACTCTGAATCCTTTAGGATCTCCACCATGTACCAGTGGTTTTGGTATTGTTTTGAGTATATACACATCCACTACATCTCTAGCTGCCAGAATGTCCCTAATAGGCTACCTTGTTCTAATCCTGAGCTCTCTGAATGTCAGCCCAATATATATCTCCCCGCAGTCACAAGTGACATAATAAATGACATTACAAGTGCTGCAAGATATGTATTGTCTGATTTGATAAGTGCCATCACCATTGGTGTTTGTAAAGTTAGATGTTTTCACTATGTTGGACAAGCCTTACTATTCCCGCATGGGTAACAACCCACAAGGGGCCCTCTAGAGCTAGTTATAGAATAACAATTTTTGGTACATAATGGCTTCGCACCAATGTATCTTTTAAATTCTGGCCTCTTCTAGATGTCATAAGTGCCTTGTTTTTCCCAAAGGGTGCTATTTGGGTATCTGTTTTTAGGATTGCCCAATGCTTCTGAAGGGCATCTCTCATCTTTTGCCATTGGCAATTGAATGATGAGATAAATCTAGTTTTGTACTCCAAAGTTCCCTCTTTTTTTTTTTTTTTTTTTTTTAGAAGTTCTATTCTTGGGGTGGATTTAGCTCTCCTATATGCCTTTTCAATGTTTTTCTTCCTATACCCCCTCTGTGCAAATCTGTCCTTCAAATCACTACATTGGGCCTCAAATTGTGCATCGGAGGAACAAATTCTCTGCATCCTAAAAAAAATTCCTATTGGGACTGCCCTAATAGTCGCACCTGGGTGTGCTGTATCCGCATGAAGGAGTGCATTTGTAGAGGTACTCTTTCTGAAGACATCAGTTAATAGGTATCCATCCTGACCTCTAGTCAATTTGATGTCTAAAAAATCAATGGAATGGGCACTATGTTGGTATGTCAGTTTAACATTTATTGCATTATTGTTGAGCCCCTCCATAAATGAATCCAGCCGAGACCACAACCAGCGAAACCAGCACTGCACATGTTCGGCACCCTGCGCCCCTCCACTAATAAACACCTCCCTCTCCCAATATCCTAGGAAAAGGTTGGCATAGGATGGGGTGCAGGATGCCCCGATGGCAGTGCCTCACTTTTGAAAATAGAATATGTCTTTCAATGTAAAAAAAATTATGCATCAAGATGAAACATAAAAGGTGCTGTATCAAATGGCAGGTGTTGCGGTCCCAAGTACTGGATTCTAGAAAGAAAGCTACTGCCCTTAAGCCGTCCTCATGATTAATACTTGTATATAAGGCTTTTACATCTGCTGTTACAAGAATCATGTTTTGTTTCACAAAAACCCGTCGATCCTACCCGGAACGTCCATCTTATCTCTCACATAGGATGGTAACATTTCAACTAAAGGTTTTGAATAGTAGTCTATGAATTTACATACTGGGTCACAAAGACCATCAATCCCAGATACTATAGGACGTCCGGGAGGGTTGAGGGGATTTTTGTGGATCTTTGATAGCATATAAAAGTTGGTGCCTGTGGGTAGGGGGTCATAAGTCACTCAAATACTTTCTTAGTGATAATACCCTGTTCAAGGGCCTGTTCTAAAATCCTCTGGAGTGCCTCTGAATAGGAAACTATAGGGTTTTAAATAACTTTTCATAAGTGTCTCTATTTCTTAGTTGGCGGAATGCCTCTCTTTCATATGATTTAGTCAGCCAGATCACGACATTTCCGCCTTTGTCCGTCTGCTTAAAAACCACATCATCCATTGCGATCAACAATTCTATTGCTTTCCATTGTTCTTTAGTGCAATTATCATAGACAATTTTACTCGAAATTTGTTTAAACTCCTCCGTCCCTAATTTAGTGAAAATATCTATTGCAGGACTTACGGAAAAAGCATGCACTTTTTTAAGCATATCATATACAGACCAGTCTGAAGTTTGCCAATGAGCATCTGAATGATTCAAAGGAAAACTGGGTGAAAGTGTTATGGTCAGATGAGACAAAAATCAAGCTCTTTGGTATCACCTCAACTAGCTGTATTTAGAGGAGGAGGAATGCTGTCTACGACACAAACAACCCCATCCCCACTGTTAATCATGAAGGTGGAAACATTATTCTTTAAGGGTTTTTCTGCTAAGTGGACAGGACAACCTCACCACGTCAAAGGGATGTAGATTGGGGCCACATACTGTCAAATTTTGGGTGAGAACCTCCTCCCCTCAACCAGGACATTGAAAACAGGTCGAGGATGGATATTTCAGCATGACAATGACCTAAAACACACGGCCAAGGCAACAAAGGAGTGGCTGAAGAAGAAGCACATCAAGGTCCTGGAGTGGCCTTGCCAAAATTTCTCCTGAGATGTGTGCAAACCTCATGGCCAACTACAAGAAACATCTGACCTCTGTGATTGCCAACAAGAGTTTTGCCACCAAGTATTAAGTCATGTTTTGCATAGGGGTCAAATATTTATTTCACAGAGTAAAAGGCAAATCAATTTGTAACTAATTTGAAAAACATTTTTCTGTATTTTTTATTTTTTTTTGCTGTTATTCTGGAGAAATCCAGTTTATTTATTACTGAGTAAAGTGGATATGAGTTTTACCTTCATCCCATCTTTTCGGTTTATTTCATTAGAAGACGGAACACTGTGTCTAAACAAGGAACAGTTCATTAGCACGCAAAAGTGTTATTTGTAGACTTAAACAATGAAAGTATTCACTGGCGAAATACCGTAATAATGTGTGATCCAGCATTAATAAGAAAACCTCAAAGCTACTGAATCCAATATAATTGCTTGAGGTAACATCAAGAACAAAACATGCAACATCAAAGAATGGTAAAGGTGACCTATATCATTGATGACTCACAAATATCCTATTATCTTAACCTGAAACTCAATATGTTAATGGAATTGCCTCATCAGCCTATCCTTAGGATATGCCACCATCAACCAGCCAACAGGAAGGCGGACATTGTGCCCCTTTTCGATCACTCAAACATAGTGGCATTGGTGCTAGGAAAGCACTGGGATACTTTATCTTCCATCTCTAGGCTCCACTCAGCTTTTTTGTTGGTTTGTTTGTTTGGTATAACATTTCTAGTATATCATAGTGATCCTAGTATGAAGCTGTTATAGAGGGCATAAAGGGCATTTTGATCATGGTGGCCTTGTCTTTGGCAGAAGGTGCCTTTAAGGTGTCATGGAGGTCACTGGGTTTGTGATTGGGGCCTTGTGAAACTAATAGGATATTGTGACTTCTATAAAAGCTCAGTGTTGTGAGTGTGATTACGTGCCCCATAATTCAGGCTAGTTTACATCAAAAGCTGTATGATTGTTGTCCTCTTTGTCCAGATAGGGCAGAAGGACAGTAATTAGACCCACTTGGGCTCATATATGGAGATGAGTGAATCTCCTAAGACTCATTTCAAGCCAGATCTGACAAAAACAACCGTCAGCTTTGTTTTAGATTTGTTTTTACATTCATAAATTGTCTTGCAATTTCCCACACAAAGTATGTACAGAAACAGGGTTTCCTGTCAAAAACAGAAGTCTCTACTCCTGCTCGGTACAATGAGCTGCTGGGCTATGTGACGACTATCCTGCCAAGCAAATGAAGTGAGTGGAAGCTATGAGGCCCACAGTATCTATGCTTACCCACCCTTTTGCTTTTTAGTATATAGGAGCAGGGACAAAATTCCGATTTTCAAAAAGTTTGGATTCTAACTAATCCAAATTTTTGAAATATGAATTTGTTTTAATGTATTTTTTTATCATAAACATGAATTTTTTTCCCCTCCTTTGTTCTGTGCTGAATCCCTGTCTGTGCAATTGGTTTTGTGTTATGTCCTTGATATGTATATTGGAAACTATAAATAAAAATATTAATAAACATGAATTTGTCCCCCAAGTTTACAATATTTTCTTAAAAACTATTACAATAGACATTCTGCTCTGTCCCCACATGAAGGCGAATGAAGGTGTAACTGATAGTGGCTGTGTGACTTTCCTACCTTCGTATTCAAGCAGTGGAGCAGACCGGACCGGCAGGAGCTCAGGCAGATGCATTCAGGCATAGACACAGTGATGAAATGAATGTGGGTTTATTTGACCCAAAAGCAGTGACAAGCGGTGTTACAATACTGTAATGGTAGCAGAGGTATTGATGCTGTTCTGTATGAGTCTTTCCTGATACTGTAGAAACTGCGTCTGAAACTTTTGCTGAAACTTTTGCTGAGCTCCTGCCGGTCCGGTCTGCTCCACTGCTTGAATACGAAGGTAGGAAAGTCACACAGCCACTATCAGTTACACCTTCATTCGCCTTCATGTGGGGACAGAACAGTCAAAAACTGATGCCTTCACAAGCCCAGAGATGAATGTCCAGTCACACAGCAAGCAGACTAAAAACAAAAATGGCTACAGAAAGTGAGAAGGACCCAGGTTGCCTAGCAACCACTCAGAACAGAAAAACTTTATCAACAATGAACAAGAGCAGTGGCATTGAGTGCACAAGTTCTGGCCAGCAGATGGCAGCAAAACAAGAATGCATAGAAACAACATAGTGAAGGGATAATTGCAATAGACAATTAGATAAATGCGAGGAGAACAGCACACATTCAGACATCAATTGTAACCATATACATCATGCTATTTTTAGTTCCCATCAATAGTGGAGTCTTGTAAAAATTTGGAATTCTTGCTATTTTGCAACAACAGAAGATATGTCACACTTCACACTAAGTTAAAGGGGTACTCCGGTGGAAAACAATTTATTTTAAATCAACTGGTGCCAGAAAGGTAAACAGATTTGTAAATTACTTCTATTAACAAATATTAACCCTTCAAGTACTTGTCAGCTGCTGTATACTACAGAGAAAGTGCTTTTCTTTTTGAATTTATTTTCTATCTGTCCACAGTGATCTCTGCTGACACCTCTGTCCATGTCAGGAACTGTCCAGAGCCGGATAGGTTTGCTATGGGGATTTGCTCCTGCTCTGGACAGTTCCTGATATGGACAGAGGTGTCAGCAGAGAGCACTGTGGTCAGACAGAAAATACATTTGAAAAGAACTTTCTCTGTAGTATAGAGCAGCTGATAAGTACTGGAAGGATTAAGATTTTTTATAGAAGTAATTTACAAATCTGTTTAACTTTCTGGCACCATTTGATTTAAAATAAATTGTTTTCCATTGGAGTACCCCTTTAAAAGGGTCTGTGCATTAAAGGGTTACTCCAGTGGAAAAAAATATTTTTGAATCAACCGGTGTAAGAAAGTTAAACTGATTTGTAAATTACTTCTATGTAAACATTTGAACCCTTCTAGTACTTATCAGCTGCTATATGCTCCGGATTAAGTTGTGTAGTTCTTTCCAGTCTGACCACAGTGCTCTCTGCTACATCTCTCTCCGTGTCAGGAACTGTCCGAAGCAGGATAGGTTTGACATAGGGATTTGCTTCTACTCTGGACAGTTCCTGACATGGAAAGAAGTGTCAGCAGAGAGCACTATGGTCAGTCTGGAAAGAACTACACAACTTCTGCTGGAGCATACAGCAGCTGATACGTACTGGAATTATTAAGATTTTTTAAATAGAATAAATTTACAAATCTGCATAATTTTCTGGCACCATAAATAAACATGTGTTTTCCACCGGAGTACCCCTTTAAAATACTGTATGTAGAATTCTAGAAAACAAGTCAACACATCTCCAGAAGTTTGCCATGGCAGATTCAGATATGGTAACAGGGATTAAGCCTAAATGTAGTCAGGAAGGCCAATGGTTGAGTAACGGTAGTTAGGGAGAACTGAGTATGTTCAGTCCAGGACAGTAATCTGATAAGCCAAGAAGTGTTATAGTAGAGACAGGAGTCACACAAGCCTGGTTACATTGGGAATCAGAATATGCTTCAGAAGCAGCAGGGAAACTAGAGCCCTGCAGAGGGATAACACACATACTGATGTAACAAACACTAACTAGACACTTTAACACATTACAGATTATGTACAGCAACGTTTAAATTGAAATTAAACAGAGCACATCCCATTAAAACTGTCTAGTTGGCATTTGCTGCATATTGGTGTTTAACATGCTAGATGTCATGCTATTGTTTTCAACATCAGTCTGAGATACCAAGGGGTCAGGCAAGGCAGTTCTGCGTCCAAGTATAGCTCAAGGGCAAGCGGTAAGACAGTGTAGCCACCAGGGCCGGATCATCGTTGGTGCTACTGGAGCGCCTGCTCCAGAACCCGTGCCCGCAGGGGGCCCCCGTCACATTCAGGACATCCCTGTGTCCCAAAAACTCTTTTCAGGACACAAGGATGTCCCAGCGGTTACCTCTCTGCGGCGACCCCCGCGTTAACTTTAAAAACACAGGGGCCACCGGGAGGTCACGCTCGCCGGGACGTCGCTGACGTCCCTGTGTGCGTCCATAGGAGAAAAACTGTGGAGTGGAGCGCCCACGAGGATGCGCGCATGGTAAGTAACCAGTGGCACGTCATCTTCAGTGTTCCGTCCTCCACTCCTTCAGTCCCAGGACCTACTGCTATGGCCCATAGGCCATAGCAGTAGATCGTGACCCCGATCCCCGGGGTCCCCGGACCGGTGGACCGGTGGTCGGAACACTGAAGAGGGGCAGTAAACAGGCACACAGCCTCCAGCCATACACACTCTATATGGCTGAAGGCTGTATGTCTGTGGGGGAACTGTACTGCTCCTAATGTGGGGAGCTATACTGCACCTAATTTGGGGGACTATACTGCACCTAATGTGGGGGACTATACTGCACCTAAATTGGGAGCTATACTGCACCTAATGTGAGGAACTATTCTGCACCTAATGTAGGAAACTATAATGCACCTAATGTGGGGGACTATACTGCACCTAATGTGGGGAACTATACTGCACCTAATGTGGGGAACTATACTGCACCTAATGTGGAGAACTATACTGCGCCTAATGTGGAGAACTATACTGCGCCTAATGTGGGGGAACTATACTGTGCCTAATGTAGAAAACTATACTGTGCCTAATGTGGAAAACTATACTGCACCTAATGTGGGGAACTGTACTGCACCTAATGTGGGGAACTATACTGCACCTAATGTGGGGAACTATACTGCACCTAATGTGGAGAACTATACTGCGCCTAATGTGGAGAACTATACTGTGCCTAATGTGGGGGAACTATACTGTGCCTAATGTAGAAAACGATACTGTACCTAATGTGGAAAACTATACTGCACCTAATGTGGGGAACTATACTGCACCTCATGTGGGGGAACTGTACTGCACCTAATGTGGGGCACTATACTGCACCTAATGTGGGGAACTATACTGCACCTAATGTGGGGAACTATACTGAACCTAATGTGGGGAACTGTACTGCACCTCATGTGGGGGAACTGTACTGCACCTAATGTGGGGAACTATACTGCACCTAATGTGGAGAACTATACTGCGCCTAATGTGGAGAACTATACTGTGCCTAATGTGGGGGAACTATACTGTGCCTAATGTAGAAAACGATACTGTACCTAATGTGGAAAACTATACTGCACCTAATGTGGGGAACTATACTGCACCTCATGTGGGGGAACTGTACTGCACCTAATGTGGGGCACTATACTGCACCTAATGTGGGGAACTATACTGCACCTAATGTGGGGAACTATACTGAACCTAATGTGGGGAACTGTACTGCACCTCATGTGGGGGAACTGTACTGCACCTAATGTCTGGGACTATACTTCACCTAATGTGGGGAGCTATATTGCACCTAATGTGGGGAACTATACTGCACCTAATAAGGGGAAACTATACTGCACCTAATGTGGAGAACTGTACTGCAACTAATGTGGGGAAACTATGCTGCAACTAATGTGGGGGAACTGTACTGCGCCTAATGTGAAGAACTATACTTCGCCTAATGTGGAGGAATACTGTGCCTAATGTGGGGGAACTATACTGCGCCTAATGTGGAAAACTATGCTGCACCTAATGTGGAAAACTATACTGCACCTAATGTGGGGAACTATACTGCACCTAATGTGGGGAACTATACTGCAACTAAAGTGGGGAACTATACTGCACCTAATATGGGGAACTATACTGCACCTCATGTGGGGGAACTGTACTGCACCTCATGTGGGGGAAACTATAATGCACCTAATGTGGGGAGCTGTACTGTGCCTAATGTGGAGAAATATACTGCACCTAATGTGGGGGAACTATGCTGCACCTAATGTGTAGAACTATACTGCACCTAATGTGGGGAACTATACTGCACCTAATGTGGGGGAACTGTACTACACCTAATGTGGGGGAACTGTACTGCCAGCCTAATGTGGGGGAACTGTACTGCCAACCTAATGTGGCGGAACTGTACTGCCAACATAATGTGGGGGAACTGTACTGCCAACCTAATGTGGGGGAATTGTACTGCCAACCTAATTTGGGGGAACTGTACTGCCAACCTAATGTGGGGGAACTGTACTGCCAACCTAATGTGGGGGGAACTGTACTGCCAACCTAATGTGCGGGAACTGTACTGCCAACCTAATGTGCGGGGACTTATGCTGCCAACCTAATGTGCAGGGACTTATACTGCCAACCTAATGTGGGGGAGCTACAACCTAATGCGGGGGAACTATACTGCACCTAATGCGGGGAAACTATACTGCACCTAATGTGAGGGAAGTATACATACTACACCTAATGTGGGGGAAGTGTCGGGGGGGGGGGGGTGGCAATCATAATGAAGTGCTCCATCTTCCAGGCAGCCTTAATCTGGCCCTGGTAGTCACAAACAGGTAGAAGAGATGTGGCAGATGATACAGGTTCAGTAATAGTCAGCAATCTGAGCCAGGGACAGGAGAGTTGGTAAGGTACACAAAGGTCAGGCAGAAGCAATGTAAGAACAAGCTGGCACAGGTCACACATAAATATAGGAATATGGAATACAGCACACCTTTGCTGTGGACATTAGGGCTGAACTATATTTCTCAGGGACCAAGGGTTGGGTTGTGCAGCCATAAATAAGTAGCATTGGGCAGAGATATATGGTGAACAGAATGCACACTATCCCTTTAAGTAGCAGCAAGAGTACAAACGTGCACCCTATAGGCCAGACCAGATACAGCAGCAGAAAAGGAAGCAGCATGGCGGCATAAGGAGCTAATTATAGATCTTATTTCTAATGTTTATTTTTGTCTTCTTTCCTTTTTGCTACACCCTTCTAATTCATTTTGGCGCTGCTAATGGTATAATATTAATGAAACATCTTGGATTTCATGCATTACAAACTCTGGAACATACTGTAAGCACCTTCAATTGTCCTTTCTAGATCAGTTAAAGCAGTTGTGAGAAGAAGAATGCTATATAGGGATACAATTTGTCTTCACTCGTTATTTTACAATTTACCATAAGAAAGTATTACTGTAAGCCATACGATAGAGAAATTATCTTTGAGATAAAGGCTATTACCGTATTCTTCGCCGTATAGGACGCTCCGGCATATAAGACCCACCCAATTTTAAATGAGGAAAATCTAAAATACAATGTAAAGTATAGGTCACAGTGATCTTCAACCAGTGGACCTCCAGATGTTGCAAAACTACCACTCCCAGCATGCCCGGACAGCCGTTGGCTGTCCGGGCATGCCAGGAGTTGTAGTTTGGCAACATATGGAGGTCCACAGATTGAAGACCACTGGTATAGGAGGTAATACGTGTCCCCACCACTCCGGACCCATCACCGCTGCCCTGGATGTCACCCTCCATCGCTGTCGCCGCGTCCCCGGGGTGTCCCCGTCGCTCCAGAACGTCTCTGCTGCCCGGTATCCTCGCTATCCGTCGCCACCATCAAGTCGCTACGGACGCCGCTACACACGCCGCTCCTATTGGATGACGGGGCGGCGTGCGCGACGACGTGATGATGTCGAAGGAGAGCGCCGGCCATGCAAGGGATCCCGGCACGGAGCAGACACCGAGGAGACAGGTAAGGTCCCTCCCTGTGCAGCCGGGTTAGTGTCACTTTCGCTTCAGACGCGGCGGTCAGCTTTGATTGCCGCGTCTGAAGTGTTAATACAGGGCATTACCGCGATCGGTGATGTCCTGTATTAGCCGCGGGTCCCGGCCATTGATGGCCGCAGGGACCGCCGCGATAGGTGTGTATTCGCCGTATAAGACGCACCAACTTTTCCCCCCCAGTTTTGAGGAAGAAAAAGTGCGTCTTATACAGCGAAAAATACGGTATCTCCCTTTTTTATAACTTGATAGGCAGGACATTTACATCTTTAACATTTAATCAAATACATTACATTATTTTCATTATTTTTGAATGTTTTAATTAGCCTTTTTTATTTTTTATTTATTTTTATTACCCAGAATAAAAAAAGTTTGGTCCCAGTGGAAGTTTCCTACAAATATCTGAGTTGACTTTCATGCTGCTACAGATCACCTGTGAGCTCTGGCCTGGAGCCATGTTTGGTAAGAAGCCATTAAACCCCAGCAGGTCTGGTCTATAATTAGAACTAAGAAAATCTAAGTTGTTAAAGAATTTTTTCCACTTTCTGTTGATGACACGGTAACTTACTGTACACAGGAGAGATTTGAAGTTGCTAGACCTTGGATCTCGGAATACCAGTCACAGAACAATTTACACAATTTAAGATAATGTGTGTTCTGGAATGTAGCCTGTTAGTTCCCACCATCCTATTCTAAGGCATAGATTTTTTAAAGATTTACAGCTTTTTTAAAAAGCACAAAAAAATAAAATAAAAAAAAACAAAAACAAAAAACAAGGCATTGGAAATATAAGTATTTGTGGCATTATACAAAGATAATAGTAAACCAAAACAATAACAAATTAACTCTAGAGCTATTTATTTGACATCGGCTTGTAGCAAAAAACACTGGAAAGAGCATTGGAAATATGTTATTTGTTTAGGAGTCCGGTTTACATCATCCACAGAATCTTCATGTGATGAGTAGATGATGTCTATTGCTTGGTTCCTACTAGAAAAGAGCCAACCAATCCCGTAGAAATCAGGCTTGCCTTCTCGGCTCTTTCCTTCATACAGAGAATTCGTGTGACCAGGTCCATTAGGGATATCTGCAACTTGATTTTGAGAAATTCAAGTTAAAACACCAGATTCCGAAGGATATGACGAAGGGGACAGGACTGATTTGGTTGACATGTTCCCGAAAAATCTTTACTTTGAAAGAAACTGCGAAATAAATAAATCCTTCCTTTACGCTGTTATATTAAAGGGGTATTCAGGGAAAAAAACATTTAGTCCCCTATCCAAAGGATTGGGAATAGGATGTCTGATCGCGGGGGGCCCGCTTCTGAGATCCCCCGTGATCTCCCTGCAGCACCCGTATTCTTTGCGGGTGCTGAATCTCCAGTTTCGGAAACCTCCGGGTTTCCGGGACTGGGGACGTCACGCCACGCCCCCTCCATTCATGTCTATTGTATTGCAGGGCCGACATTGGAGAACAGGGGGAGAGCAACACCCGTCAACACCATAGATGCCGTGATCAGGATTGATCACGGCATCTATAGGGTTAATGCTGCCGGGACCGGCGTGATCACAGCTTCTGCAGCTGCGGCGGGACTCCGGCTGTGATTGACAGCCGGGTCCCATTGCCGATCTCCTGCATTGCCCGCGGCAATGCCGGAGATCGCTATGACTTATGCATATGTCCAATTGCACGAACGTGTCGGATGATTGGACGTATGCATTCGTCCTATAGCGGGAAGGGGTTAACAGTTTTTACAACTGAGCAATTTTTCCTAATCCTTACTTCTTCAGATACCTGTCACCATATGAGGTGTATATTGACATGGTGGCCAATTACGCTAAGAGAATGTCTAAAGCCTATTTAGACATATTTTTGAATGACAAGTTTCTTCCTACTTTTAGAGTCAAAGGGGCGGCTGATATAGGCCAATCCTTCACACATTCTCATTGGAATGCAGTTTTCCATATTGCTCAATCTCCACCATAGTTTTTATAGGAAGTTGCTCTATTTGCAGAAAAATTTTAAAAAATAGTAATTTGGGCACAAAACAAAATAAGAACACACTGCGCACGCAATTTTCCAGGTGCTTGTCAGTTGATAAATTCCCTCTCCATGCATCCAGATGGGGACCAGGAAGTGCTGATGGGGTGAGTATTGGAATGGTATCATCAGGGGATAGGGCAGGTAAGTAATGCCTTTTTTATTTACAGAGCCTGGCAATAAAATAATAAAAATAAATGCTGGATAACCCCTTTGAAAAGGTCTTAGTCCTTGATGAAGTTAAAAAAAATAAAAATAAAACACTGTACTGTATGCACCCAAAGCGTAAATCTATCTATCTATCTAAGTCCCAATATGAGCTGCACATCAAGATAAGTAAGTAATTTTGAACGGGGTGCAAGCATACTTGGAGCCTCGGTCGCCGGTTCCTTAATCCATAAAAAACAAATAGATGCAGCACACCACAGCTTGAAAATCACGGTGCAAGGTTTATTCCATAGTGTATTCCAATAGACAACGTTTCACCAGCCTCACGCTGGCTTTTTCAAGCCAGCGTGAGGCTGGTGAAACGTTATCTATTGGAATACACTATGGAATAAACCTTGCACCGTGATTTTCAAGCTGTGGTGTACTGCATCTATTTGTTTTTTATCTATCTATCTATCTATCTATCTAATATATATATATATATATATATATATATATATATATATATATATAAAACTCAATGTGTGTGTATGTGTGTATGTTCCAGCATCACGTCCAAACGGCCAAAAGATATTAACATGAAACTAATCTATCACTATAATATTTTGAACTACTTTTGCATTTCCCATTACAAATTAAAATTGTTGGAAGAATAAAGGAAAAAGAAAAAATGAAAAAAATACTGGCACGCTAGAAATGATCCGTATGATGAAATGGAAAATAACTGGTGTTTTTATTCATGGCAGTAAATGGCTAAAAATCTATCATAATTACAAAATAAAATACTTGATAATTCAGCATCTGCTCATTTATCACTCACACCCATATCTGTCAGCTGGCATGGCTATTGGCTGCAATGAGTAGAGCATTTAATAAATGAAAGCACAAAAGAGCACAGACAGTCCTGCCAGAAGCTGTGCCGCTGCCAGGACTGCGAGCGACTGACTTACTCTTAATGTGCCAACTTTATTTTGAAATCATTTCAATGTACAAGCAACCGGTGAAATACAGCAAAGGGGCTAATATTCCGTTGTTTGGAAAAAAAAGAAGGCCATATTTTAATGCAAACATCTAGGAGGCAGGAAGCTGTAAAGAATTTTTGGCTTTCGGTAATAATGACAATATGTTCTCTTGGAATAAATTGAATTTTTTTATTTTTATTTTTTTCGTGTACTCATATTTACACCTTTTTTCTTTATTTTTGTAAATGTCTCGATTCACTTGATTTACTTTGGCTTCAATGCTGAACGTCATCGCCCTGAGGGGTTGTTTTACATAGTTTCTTAGAATAACATAAATTCATCTTTGCTGTATAATGCAACACAAAAAAAAAGTTCTGAATTCTATGAAATATCAAATAGTGAAGAAAGAGACTGAGGAGAAAGATTCATTTATGGATCACTTCTATTTTATAAAGCGATGGGTGATGGAAATCACTAGGATATGTCATGCGCAGTATCAAGTGGAGGAAAAAGACCTTTCACTAGCTAGGGGCTGCTTGATCCAGTAATAAGAAGAGTCTCCAAATAGCGGATAGGGTTCAAATGCAGGGTAGATGTGTTTATTAAAATAGTAACTACAATAACAGAAAGACAACAACGTGTTTTGGGGTCTTGTTTCCACTTCCTCAGATTGTCATCATGACAATCTGAGAAAGGAAAATAAAGCCCCCAAAACGTGTTGTTGTCTTTCTGTTACTGTATTTATTATTTTAATAAACCAATTCTCGCTGGAACCCTTTATACAGTTTGTAGACCCTTCTTATTACCGGACTAAGCAGCACCTAGCTATTGAAAGGTCTTTTTCCTCCACCTAATATTACATTTATTCAGGACGGGTTGCCCCCATCCATCCACCTCCCAGGCTGAGCAGCTTTTTCTGAGATTCAAATATATCCAACTCATAGGGGAGATAGGTGCATTATATCCATTTATAAGGGCATGATGTGGGCCCAACCTCTAAGAGATACAACATTACATTACGATGTGGGCCCAAACTCTAGAATTTCCAATAATCCTGCGAATAAAGGGGCCATAACTCAAGTTAAGTGCTGCCTTACCTTCCAAATTTGTACTCCATAAAGCATCATGCTGGTTATCCATTGTGACTGCTTCAAATCCACATTCAATTTAATGGGGCCATGCTGTAGTTGCCTGGACAGCTGCGTGATATGTCTTCAGAACAGGCTCTGGTCCCCACCTTCTCAGACACCACCCACCCCACCATAAGCACATGTTCACCAAACCCCTTATCCCACCATAAGAACATGTTCACCACAACACTATATAAACAGGCACTTTCTGTAGGAGATGTTCACATACAAATTAGCTTATTTCAAAGCATTGAACCAACCTTTTGCACACAGATTTTGGGCTATTTTAAGAGGCAAAGATGCCACACACATCTTGTACACTTATTGCTGATGTTTTTGTCTGGCTGGCACGCAGGTCTCCCATATAGCCTCACTTCCTGGATATTTTCCAACTTCTGTGCATGCTCACTTTGTCAAACAGACATAAATGGAATGATGAAAACATGGACATAAACAGAACACCCACCGATCACCGTAGACTTTCAATGTTAACTTTAAAACAGACAAGCGGAGAACAGAAACAATGGTGAGAAACATCCCAAACAATTTTCTATTACGTATGTTGGAACTATATTTATATATGAAATAGTAAAAAAAAATATTGCTTTTATACTGCAGCTCTAAAGAAATTTGCCTCAATCAGCCATTATACACTGGAGTTATAATTTGGCATCACCATGTAATGAGTCCAGTCACATTTTTAGTTCCGTATAGGTTATTTCATAGGAAATGACCTAGTGCTGCAGAATGCTCATCCATCCACAATTATTGCGATGGCTTTTTTTTTTTTCTCATAATGAAACTAAAATCATAAGTATCACTTTGTCGTGTTTGCTCAATGACTACATGATCCAAAAGAAACATTAGTCATCTGGCTGTGGATCAGAGAGGAAACAAGACATTGAAGAGCAGTCTTTGACATCTGGGTTTCCCAAAAAAAAAAAAGTCAATACTGTTCTAAAATGGAAAAGAGCAGTTAAGAATTAACAAAAAAGAAAGAAGTCCCAAAAGGAACAAAAAAGAAAGAAGTCCCAAACTTTGTGCTACCAGAATGTCTGTGAAATACAACTTTCTCTCTATAACTGTGCTGCGTGGGGAGGCACTTCCTGCAGAATAGCTGTGCTATGTGCTCTGACCAATCAGTTACCTCACTCTTGCTCCTCCTCTTCATCTTTCACGGCATGAGCATGGCAGGGACATTGCAGCAGCATGCCCCCATATCCCCCCCCCCCCCCTTACTTGATTTCAATCATTGCGTTGAGTACAGTGGATGAAATGCTGGATGTACAGTGAATGAAATACTTTTTGTAATGTAGCTGTTCCCACCCATCTGACTAATTCCCTGAATTGTAAGACAATCTATAAACCCACATACCTCAGGAACAGGAGGATGTATCAAGAGACAATTAAAAAAGGTGTGTGATCAGGACACCCTGAGCTATTTAAAGGGGTATTCCAGGGTCTTTTTTATTTGACTATGCTACAGGGGCTATAAATTTAGTGTAGTTCATAATATGGTGTCTGTACCTTTGTGTGACGGTGATCTTGCAATTCTTCTGTAATTATCGCCCCAATATTTATTTTTAACAGCATACAAAATTACTTATGTCTTGGGATTTCTCAGATTGCAGTGTGTCGAGACCTGACATCACTAGTCAGGTGATCAGAGGGAACCTGTCCTGCTTCAATTTAGTAACAGCTGTAGCCCCCCTGGTTAGAAAACACTGTGTTTCAATGGGTGGGGTGGCTGATGTGTGGGAGGAAGGAAAGTGATCTCAAACTTTCAAACATGGAACTGTGGGATGTGTAGTTTAGAGAACAAAATCCAACAGGAAACACCCAGTTCTGGCAGGTTTGTACTAAAATCACCTAATGGTGGATAATCCCTTTAATGATTGTAATGTCTCATTGTTTACATAGAAACATAGAATATGTATGCAGATGAGAACCATTTGGCCCATCAAGTTTGCCCAATATTCTAACTGCTATGAATAGTCCCTGTCCCTATCTTATATGAAGAATGGCATTATACTTGTAATACACATAGTCCTGTACTACAATTAGGCCCTGTCAGGTTAAGTCCCTCAGTGTCCTGGGGGCTCTCCTGCAGTGTCTCCCCATAATGAAGTTAGTGTTACTATGTCTAGCCATGTATTATGTGTATATAAAGTATAAAGGACCTGAGGACCAGAAGTCTTCTGTCTAAATGCTCAATGATGATGTCACGTCCCGGGAGCTGTGCATGATGGGAGAATATCCCCATTGGAACTGCACAGCTCCCGGGACGTGAGTCATCAGAGAGCAATTAGACAGAAAACAACAACTCAACTTCAGAAGCTAATAACTATTGAAGGATTAAGATTTTTTTAATATAAGTAATTTACAAATCTGTTTAACTTTCCGGAGCCAGTTGATATATAAAAAAAATGTTTTGGCCTGGAATACCCCTTTAAGAGAAGTGTTCATGGGACTGATTCCACACAAATAAAACCAAATGACACTTTTCTGAAGGTTCTGGTCAGATTAAGGAAACCGATCAAAAGTCAGGAAATACCTACCTGGATGTGCCAGCAGGAACATGTCTCAGCAAGGCCAAGATGAGTTGGTGTGGGATCCTGTGCTAAAAAAAACACAAAAGTACCTCTGCTACACCCCTGAGGAGACCATGCTTCAGTGAATACAATATTGAGTTGCACTAAAGAGCCCCCAAAAGATATAATCACAGACTCAGAGTCCAGTTAGACTATCTTCTCGGGTACCTATAAGAAGTCCAGGGGTAGACCCGACCTTTGAGTCCAGAACTCCTAAACCAAGTATGTAAAGTTTATTTCAGCCACTGATACATTGTAATGGTAACCCCTCTTTTGCACATACTAGTAACCCTTGCAGCACTACAGACGGCTCCCCATATAGGCTAACAAAATCAGTCTACTCAGTAATGTCTCGTGTGACACAGGAGAGGAGCTGACAGGTGCTCTTGGCTAGGCCAATACTCTGATTCAGACTAAATTAACTAGAGAAAACAAGATCCACCTTAATTCCCAGGCTTGGGGGGAGAGGCTGGTTTTGGACAAATACTGCAGCTTTTGGCTAGGAGTTTCACATGTGACTAGAGTCTTGCTTCTGCAATACAGATATGCAATGCGATGTGAGATAAGTTTTGCAAAAAATAACCCTTTGTATGCTGGATAACTCAGTGTGTGCAAGTTATGACAGTAGCACCACAACTGTGTTACCTTTTGGTAACTGTAAAAGGACCTAGACTCCTTTGGCTTTTCCCTGACAAAGGATAGTCCAGATGATTTGTATACCATTGTATTCTGGGGACAGCCCTAAAAAAGGTAAATTATTTTGGGGTATTCTGATTTAGTAAGGTTTTTGAAGCATTCACCTAGATGTCTTTCAGTAGATGTCCTTAGGGTTATTCTACTAAAAAAACGTATCCACTTTCTGCAGCATAGCAGAGAAGTGTCATACCTACTAGAAATAACAAAAGTATATACAAAAATGAACATCCAAAAAAGACACATAGATCAACGCATACTAAGACACCTCTATGCATCCCCCCCATATGATATATAGTGGGGCAAAAAAGTAGTTAGTCAGCCACCAATTGTGCAAGTCCTCCCACTTAAAAAGATGAGAGATGCCTGTAATTTTCATTATAGGTATACCTCAACTATGAGAGACATAATGAGAAAAAAAAATCCATAAAGTTACATTGTCTGATTTTTTAAGAATTTATTTGCAAATTATGATGGAACATAAGTTCTTGTTCAATAACAAAAGTTAATCTCAATATTTTGTTATATATATACTCTTTGTTGGCAATGACGGAGGTCAAACGTTTTCTGTAAGTCTTCACAAGGTTTTGACTCACTGTTGCTGGTATTTTGGCCCATTCCTTAATGCAGATCTCCTCTAGAGCAGTGATATTTTGGGGCTGTCCCTGGGCAACACAGACTTTCAACTCCCTCCAAAGGTTTTCTATGAGATTGAGATCCGGAGACTGGCAAGGCCACTCCAGGACCTTGAAATTCTTCTTACGAAACCACTCCTTCGTTGCCCAGGCGGTGTGTTTGGAATCATTGTCATGCTGAAAGACCCAGCCATGTTTCATTTTCAATGCTCTTGCTGATGAAAGGAGGTTTTCACTCAAAATCTCATAATACATGGCCCAGTTGATTCTTTCCTTTACACAGATCAGTCATCCTGGTCCTTTTGTTGAAAAAAAACAAAAAACAAAGCATGATGTTTCCACCCCCATGCTTCACAGAAAGTATGGTGTTCTTTGGATGCAACTCAGCATTCTTTCTCCTCCAAACACCACGTTGAGTTTTTACCAAAATGTTCTACTTTGGTTTCATCTGACCATATGAAATTCTCCAAATCCTCTTCTGGATCATCCAAATGCTCTCTAGCAAACTTCAGACGGGCCCAGACATGTACTGGCTTAAGCAGGAGGACACGTCTGGCACTGCATGATTTGAGTCCCTGACAGCGTAGTGTGTTACTGATGGTAGCCTTTTTTACTTTGGTCCCAGCTCTCTGCAGGTCATTCACTAGGTCCTCCTGTGTGGTTCTGGGATTTTTGTTCACCGTTCTTGTGATCATTTTGATACCACTGGGTGAGATCTTGCATGGAGCTCCAGATCGAGGGAGATTATCAGTGGTCTTGTATGTCTTCCATTTTCTAATAATTGCTTCCACAGTTGATTTCTTCACACCAAGCTTCTTGCCTATTGCAGATTCAGTCTTCCCAGCCTGGTACAATTTTGTTTCTGGTGTCCTTCGACAGCTCTTTGATCTTAGCCAGATGGGAGTTTGGAGTGTGACTGTTTGAGGTTGTGGATAGGTGTCTTTTATACTGATAAGTTCAAACAGGTTCCATTAATACAGGCAACTCTTAAAGAAGAAGTTAAAGGTCTGTGAGAGCCAGAAATCTTGCTTGTTTGTAAGTGACCAAATATTTATTTTCCACCATAATTTGAAAATAAATTCTTTAAAAATCTGAAAATTTGATTTTATAGATTTTTTTCTCATTATGTCTCTCATAGTTGAGGTATGCCTATGATGATAATTACAGGCCTCTCTCTCCTCTTTTTAAGTGGGATAACTTGCACAATTGGTGGCTAACTACTTTTTTGCCCCAGAAATGCGGTTCCTCAGGAGGTATACAAGCAACTATGCTTAACAGAGCCTGTTGATAAATGATAAAAAGCAAAAGTCTGGATGATATAGCATAGGAGTGCACACAAGTCGTAGTTTGCATTACGACCTATGTGCACCCCTTTGCCTCATCATCAGCACCTTTCATACCTGCAAATGTTGTTAATTACGCCTATTGCACTATATGATTTACATTTTTAATGATTATCCTTTAAAGGAGATCTCCGGCAAAACATTTACTTATCCTCTTTCCACAGCTTAGGGGATAAGTAGCTGATTGAGGGGGGTCCAACTGCTGGGGCCCCCCGCAATCACAGGGACACGCTCCATTCATTACCATGGGAAGACAGCTCTCAGTGCTCCCGTAGAAATGAATGGAGCGCATGCCATCTACTGGTAGATGACACATGCTCCTTACTGAGAGCACCAGAGTCCCATCCTGGAGATCTCTGTCGTCCTCCCCCCCGTGATCAGCTACTTATCCCCTATCCTGTGGATAAGGGATAAGTACATTTTTGCCAGAATACTCCTTTTAAGGTTTTGTTTTATTGAATAAGCAAGTTTTGCTTTTGTTTTAGAATCTTTAATTACATTTCATTTTATTATATTATTTTACATAATTACTTTATTTATTGAAATCCACAAGAAGAACTATAAGATCCGATGTATGTATATACAGTGTTCTTTCTGAAAATTCATGAATATAAAGTTATTCTTTGCTGCGAACAGAGAAAACTAAATAAATACCAGGATTCATCAAGCTCCGAACAATAAAGGCTTTATATATTTTTTTGTATTTTTATTCCATTTGCAGCCTAACAATCGCCTACTCTTTCCTTTTTCAACTCATGAATTACCTTAAAAGCCTCCCCCACAATAAATGGAACATTAGAAATATAAAAAAAACAAAATAAACACGGGGGACCTCATCTCATGAAATAATAAAATTTGTTCATATATGAAACTTTTTGTTGTTGTTTAGTTTTACTATATAATAAAAAAAAAATTAATTGAAATTTAATTTTATTGCCAATCTGAAAACTCAAAATGTAGAACTATTATTACAGATCAGTGGTTTTGAGAAAATAGTTTTAAAGAGGAAGTTACGCCCTTTATTTTTTTTTTTTTATTTACAGGTCACGTGAGTATTTATTTTGGTGCTAAAATATAGGCCTTGTATACAGGTTGGTTAATCCTGGCAACTAAAGGTAGAAAGGGAAATGACGGCCTGTCTGAGCACATATCATCTCAAAGCCAGAAATCATGTATCATCAGGTTTTAGCTCTAGTTTAACAGAAATAAGTAAAATAGGAAAACATGTAATGCCAGTTACAGGGTTCCTCTCCTTGAAGTTCCTTGTAGAAGTTTTACTAGCAACATCTAGTATCAAGTATAGATTATTTGGTCAATTACCTTCCAACATACATTGTATGAATCCATGCAAGAGACCACCTCTTTATCCCAAAATTTGTACAGAGAAGTGTAAAAAACTGTATGGTCAAGTCCAGGGATGAGCAAATCGAATCTGACGAATTTGTTAAACATTTCAGGAAAAATTTAATTCATAACGAATGCGAATATTGCCACAATTTGACAAATCGCTTAAACTCTGAAGGACTCAGGCCTATACTGGGCCCGTCGTTTAAATCAGGGTCATGCTGTGACCCCGCATCACACCGGGTCGGTCCCGGCTGCTATTCATAGCCGGGACCCTGGGCTAACAGCGCGCGGCACCGATCGTTGTGCCGCGCTCTATTAACCCTTCAGATGCGGCGGGCAAAGTTGACCGCCGCGTCTGAAACTGAAAGTAAACGCTTCCCGGCAGCTCAGTCGGGCTGATCGGGACATCGCGATAAAATCGCGATGTTCTGATCAGCTGGGACGCAAGCGGAGGTCTCCTTACCTGTTACCTCCACGGTGTCCGATCGGGGTTTGATTGCTCCAAGCCTGAGCTACAGGCTTGAGCAATCGAGCCCCTAGCTCACTGATCCGTGCAAAGCAATGGCTTTGCAGGGATCAGAATAAGAGATCAGTGTGTGCAGTGCTATAGGTCCCTATGGGAGCTATAGCACTGCAAAAAAAAAAGTGAAAAAAAAAGTTAATAAAGGTAATTTAACCCCTTCCCTAATAAAAGTTTGAATCACCCCCCTTTTACCATAAAAAACTGTGTAAATAAAAATAAAAATAAACATATGTGGTTTCGCCGCGTACGGAAATGTCCGAACTATAAAAATATATCATTAATTAAATCGCATGGTCAATGGTGTACGCGCTAAAAAATTCCAAAGTCCAAAATAGCGCATTTTTGTTCACTTTTTATATCATGAAAAAATAAATAAAAAGTTATGAAAAAGTCCAATCGATACAAAAATGGTACCGATAAAAACTTCAGAACACGGCGCAAAAAATGAGTCCTCATACCGGCCCGTATGCGGAAAAATAAAAAATTTAGGGGTTAGAAGATGAGAATTTTTAACATATAGATTTTCCTGCATGTAGTTATGATTTTTTTCAGAAGTACGGCAATATCCAACCTATATAAGTAGGGTATCACCGTATGAACTTACAGAATAAAGATAACATGTTATTTTTACCAAATAATGCACTGGGTAGAAACGGAAGCCCCCAAAATTTACAAAATGACACTTTTTCTTTCTTTTTTTCTTCCATTTCACTGTGGATTTTTGGGTAAAATGACTAATGTCACTGCAAAGTAGATTTGGTGGAGCAAAAAAATAAGCCATCATATATAATTTTATGTGCAAAATTGAAAGCGTTATGATTTTTAGAAGGTGATGAGGAAAAAATGAAAATGCAAAAACAGAAAAACGCGGAGTCCTTAAGGGGTTAATTAAACTCCATTTAGTTTGGTCCAGGCTCCAGTGGCCGGGCATCTAAAATGGCGGATCCACATGTGAGGTCATGAGGCAAGGAATCCTGGGAAGGCGGGAACAAGGGTCGGCGGGATGACCCTGAATCACATGCAGCATGTAGCCTATCAGCAGCCAGCCACCTCTGTGATGTCACAGCCCTATATAATAGGCAGCCATCTTGTGGCCAGTCACATCAGAGTTCTATTACAAAGAGAGAGGGAAAGAGAGCAGTGTGTGTTGCACAGAAAAGCATTTTTACAGCAGAGATTTACCTCAAGCCCAAATCCAGCCTAAAAGCAGTGATAGGGAAGGGAGTGAGATTGAGAGAGAGAGTGCAATTCTGAAATTAGTACACAGCGACTGGGTGCTGCAGCACTGGTGTGTACAACACTGAAAAGCTAATAGTAGCCAGCCTGTTAGGATGAGCAGAGCACTAAAAGCGAATTGTCCTCTATTAAGTGTAACCTGTGCGTACATCTAAGTGGTGTACCATTTTGTTCCTGTTAAAGTAGATACTGGGAAAGGCAAGCCAAAAGTACACACCTGCTGGTGTTGTAGACAAATACTGTTTTAAGCGTACTGGAGCGCATTGTCCTCCCCTCATAAGTGCATACCACATACATACATCTAACTGGTGTACTATTTAGTTCCTGTTAAAGTCTTAAAGGCCTAGATACTGTGAAAGGCAAGTCAAAAGTACACACCTGCTGGTGTTGTAGACAAATACTGTTTTAAGAGTAGTGGAGCGTATTGTACTCCCCTCATATACGCACTTTGTCATGCAGAGAAGTGCCAGGACGTGCACAGAGGAGTGGCAGAGGCCTAAATTCATCAGGCAGAGCTCGCAGCAGATTAGGGGTGAGTGGCAACAGGAGTCGCAGCGAGAGACTTGAGCTCCAGGTATCAGCTAGTGGTCGTGTCTCTACCAGCAATCCATCTGCCGTCAACGATTGGTTAACATGGTCATCCACTTCATCACAAGTGACATCTGACACCCCCAGTCAACAGCCGTGGGTTCCTCAGACACAACTCTCAGTAGGCATGGCCCGGGAGCTGTTCCTGTCCTCCCATTGCCTCTATTCTATGCTGTTCCCTCCCCCACAGAAGTATCTTTTGCTGTGGGTTCAGCTCCACTATTTAGTCAGGACGATGTACTAGAGGACAGTCAGCATCTACTGCCCAGCCAAGAAGTGGAGGAGAAATCCACCACTTAATCTGCTGGTGGGTAAGTAGTGATGAGGAGAGTGGCGTGGAAGGTGGTGTTGCGAGCGTCCAGGCTCCTGAAGCAGACACTTTTGAAGAACCTAAGGAGGACATCAGTAATGTACAGACACGACTCGATGATGATAAAGCCGATCGCACTTGGGAGCCGGGTGCAGGAGGGGCTTAATCATTATCAGGAGAAGAGGGTTGCAGATTGCCCGTTAGGCAGCAGCTGAGCAGGCAAGGTGGTAGCATGGTTGGCAGTCAGCATGGTGGCAGAAGTGGAAAGTCTGGAGCCAAATGTGCCCAGGGTAGACCACCTGCTTCGTGGCAATCTACCTTCCTGGGAGGTAGTGGAACAGGGGGTCCTGGAGTTGGCGGAAGTAGCAGTCAATCAGTGCAGATTGTTGGTGGGAAAATTAGCTATTCAGCATTGTGGCAGTTTTTCATCAAGCATCCAGAGGATGTTAACCTGGCCACATGCAAGATGTGTCGGAAGAAGGTGAAGCGTGGCCAGGGTCCCAATGTTGGCACTATAGCCCTCCGTTAATATATGTCACCATAAAGCAGTCTGGGAGAACTGTGGCTCTGAGGTGGTGGTCCAGCCTGCTGCATCACCCAGTGGCCCACCACTTCCTATTTCATCCAGCCAAAGCTCCATAACCTCAGCCGAAGGGAGCTGTGTGCCATACCCTCCTTCTGTCTCTCCAGATGCTCCTGCTCCTCCTACTTCGAATCAGTATGCACCCATTCATCCAACAGCGCAGAAGTTGAATGTGCTCCTGTCCAAGAAGCTTGTGCTGCAGTCCCTCCCTTTTCAAGTGGTGGACTCTGCACCTTTCAGAAAACTGATGGCTTGTTCCGAGGCTTGTTCTTTGTGAAGAAGGCAGTACCAGCCCTCCACAATTTTGTGGAACAGAAAGTTTACCAAAGTGCATGGCAGCACCGATGTGTGGAGCTGTTACTATGGTCCTTTACAGTCCTTTACAGCCCTCTTGGTGAATGTGGTTCCTGCACAGCCACAAACGCAACTTGGACAGGTCACGCCTCTTCCGCCTCCACACTCTCAGGCAGTTGGTCCTGCGACAGTGAGGAACTCCGCCTACTCCACCGAGTCCTCAGTCTCCACTGCACTGCAAGTCTCAGTGCTCCTCCAGCATACCATGTGTGCAGGGTACGGCGGTGTCATGCTGTTCTTCATAGGGTTTGCCTTGGCGAATGGAGTCACAAAGGGGAGGAACTGCTAAAAGTAATTCATCAAGAAACTCCTCTTAAAAAAGGGCGGCCCCACACAGGAACCAATCCCTCTTTCCACCTAAGAACCCTGGGAAATGGCAGTGTTTGTAGGTGGAAATAGGGAGAGGTTCCTGGGTGGGGCCCCCATTTTAAGGATGAGTAATACTTGCCAAGAAGGGAATTAATAATACAAGAGTAGGGCCTTACAGGGGAAGTTTTTACCCCACCTGTTGCAATGGCCATACATTGTTCCTTTCCACCTTTTAGAAGTATTTGCATCATATCAATACTTGTTGGTGTAGGTGTCACATGGTGTGGCTAGCTTTTTGTGAACTTGTATTTCCTTTTTGACTTTTCTTTTTTTGACTACAAATCCCTCAATTCCATGTTCCTCCCTCCCACACATCAGCCACCCCACCCATTTAAACATAAATGAGCTGCATTCATTGAAATCAGTGGGGTTTTCAATCAGGGTGCCTACAGCTGTTGCATATTGATCTCTCTCCCCCCAAGTGATCCCTCCACCCATTGAAGCAGACAGGTTCCCTGTCATCAGCTGACTAGTGAGTTTGGTCTCGGCCGCATTGCAAGCTGGGAAAAATCTGAGACAACAGCCACTTTGTATGCTGTTAAAAATAAATATTGGGATAAAAATCAAAGAAGAATTGTGAGAAAACCGTAACACACAGGTACAGACACTATATTATGAACTACACTAACTTTACAGCCCCTGTAGCATAGTCAAATAAAAAAAAAATCCTGGAATACCCCTTTAATAACCCATCTACTGCCTGTTTACAGCAGCCAGAGGTGGCTGAAAAAGCTGTAAGCAGCTAAAGCGGGGAAGTTACGGAATTTGCGGAGTATAGCAAATGTTGTAGACCCAGGAGCTACTCTGCTAACGTAATGCTGGGAGTTCAGCAAGCAGCATAGCTTATGGTGCTAAGCCATTCACAAAGTTCCCATTAAAGTCAGCTGGAGTTGTGCAAATTGCAAAACTTCCTCACATCGGCTGCTTCTGGCTTTTCCAACCACCTCTGGCCTATGCAACCAGGCAAGAGATGCCCGGAAAAGCAAGAAGATGAGCTGGGACAACGCCTTCAAACATTCTCAAATTCCTTGGAGTCCTATGGGTTGGACTCACGTCAATTAAATATTGATAGCCTATCCTAAAAATACCCCATCAATGTTCTAGTCCTGAAAATCCCTATTAAATGCAAGTGCAATATTTATGAGGGCATTGGCGTCATGTTGTGGTCCTATAAGTTCGTGGTCACTTGGTCTTCATTTAATGTTCTAATTTCAACATAGTTTTAGTCTAATCTGAATTCTTACAGGTCCTGGTTTTTCGTGACTTAACAAGTGCTTATTCCCGCTCAACTCCTTCCTGACATTTATTACCTGCTGGTGCTACTAATTCCTCAAGTCTTCCAAGTTTTGTTAATGCCTCCAATGTACTTACTTTTGCATAGTCAGCTGTCATAATGTTCTCATTGACCCTATATTCTGTCCAGATTTCAGCCTTCTGTCTGGCACCATGTCACTTGGCCAACCTAACATGGTTTCAAATTGAAGAGCAGCTTGTACCTTTCATTGTCCTGACACTGCCAGTTCACATATGTGTCTGTCCTGACTTGGCACATGGATACAACACCTATTTAGCATCAGTTAGTTATATTGCAACTATCACTTTACAAGTCCCTATTGCCAGTCTGTGACAAACATGAGTAATGTACCGTATTTTATCTGTAGTCTATTATTACAGGTATCAAACTTGCTAAGCTGGATTTACTTGTTTTGTCAAAACTAAATGAATTCAACTTAAAGGGGTACTCTGCCCCTAGACATACTATCCCTATCCAAAGTATAGGAGATGAGATGTCTGATCGCAGGGGTCCTGCTGTAGGGATAGAGTACGGAGTACTAGGGACAGAGTACTAAAGACAGATTGATATTAGTTTCAAGAGTGGCTAATACTCAAAGGATAACTGTAGTGCAACACTTTTATATATTCCCGTACCCGGGCCTCAAAAATAAACAAAATAAACTTTAACTCACCTTCCTACGAGCCCCCGTTGGTTCGACACAGGTCTCACGGTCCGGCAGTGCAAACCTCTTTCCACTTCCTGGGGACTGGGACGCTGCAGAGCCGTTTGCGTATCACCGGCTGCAGCAATGTCCCGCCCCGGACGGTGATAGGCTGAGCCTACTATCATGTAAGGAGCCGGCCAGAGCTCCATACATGACAGTGGGCTCAGCCTATCACCGAACGGGGCGGGACATCGCTGCGGCCGGTGATACGCAGACGGCCCTGCGGCGTCCCCGTCCCCAGGAAGTGGAAGGAGGTTAGCACTGCCGGACCGTAAGGCCGGTGCCGAACCAACGGGGTCTCATAGGAAGGTATGTTAAAGATTATTTTGTTTATTTTTGAGGCCCGGGCACGGGCATATATAAAAGTGTTGCACTACAGTTGTCCTTTAATAACTGTGCACATGCCTGGTGCTCCTTTTCAAGGGCTCAGTGACCCTGGAAGATTAAGATGAATACAAGGTTAGGTATCAAGAAAGACCTGTGGGAGTCACTGGTGACCAACGGGATAGGAGGAGTTTGTTATAAAATTCCTATCCAAATTTTATACCCGATCCTCAAAGCCCAGTTAACAAATCATTTAAATTTTGATACAGAAGGAAAGAGAAGTGGCACTCCAAAATTCAGATGTGAGACTTTTATTTACCCACAAATATTACACATCAGCAACATTTCTAACCCACAATCGGCTCTATAGTAGGTTTGAAACATTTCTGATTTATAACACTTTTGGGTAAATAAAACTCTCAGATCTGAATTTTGGAGTGCTATTTCTCTTCCTTTCTGGACCTTTGGACTATTCAAGGTGTAAGTCAAACCTTGTGGGTCAGAGCACAACCGTAGGACTAGAAGTTCCAGCACAATGCTGGTTCTAAACCTTTTGTTAGATTTTTATTGTGGTATTGTAACGGCTGTGGTTAGGTGGATCCACTGACCTGTGAAGGAAGATAGCTTGGGCCGTACCAGGGAGCAGAGTCCAAAGTGCCACTGGTTTTCACCAGAGCCCGCCACAAAACGGGATAGACTTTCTGCAGCAGGCTGCACCCAGGTCGCTACCCCTGATACGACTCGTCCCCACAGGCAGCTGAGGTATAACGTGGCACAGGAAGGATGAGGCACAGACGTAGTCAGGACAGAGAGATGCTCAACATAGAGATCAAGGAAATTGAGATATCCAGCAACTAGAATCCATTAAAAAAAAACAAGCATATGTTTTAGTACACGCATGGGCATGAAAAACAGGAAACTACAAGCTTGACATGTTTTGGGGTTTGCTCCCTAATCATAAGCATTATTAGTCATTGCTAATGATTAATCCCTTAAGGACTCAGCATTTTTCAGTTTTTGCATTTTTGTTTTTTCTTCCTTACATTTTAAAAATCATATCCCTTTCAATTTTCCACCCAAAAATCCATATGATGGCTTATTTTTTGCGCCACCAATTCTACTTTGTAATGAAATCAGTAATTGTATCCAAAAATCTACGGCGAAACAAAAAAAAAAATCATTGTGCGACAAAATTGAAGAAACAAATGCAATTTTGTAACTTGTGGGGGCTTCCGTTTCTACGCAGAGAATTTTTTGGTAAAAATGACACCTTCTCTTTATTCTGTAGGTACATATGATTAAGATGATACCCTACTTATATAGGTTTGATTTTGTCTTACTTCTGGAAAAAATCATTACTACATGCATGAAAATATGTTTAAAAACTGTCCCATTCTAACTCCTACAACTTTTTTATTTTTGCATATACAGCGATGTGTGAGGGAGTGATGTGGTGCTTACCAATAGCCAAGGTTAGGGCTCCCAAAAAAATGAAAAAATACTGGGAACCTTTAAAACTTCACTTTTATTCTGTCCTTATAAAATATTATAACAAACATTAAAAATATATGATGACCGCCACCAATGTACGTAGACTTCTTATTATCAAAAATTCTTATCAACTTTTGCAAAATACTTGCCCAGTGATCTTAGTAGTATATTCCTTTGATAAGTTGGAGTTCACATATTATTTCTTCGGACAATTTCCCATTTGCATTTTCTTGTTGTATTCAATGTCTTTTATACTATGGTCCTTCCATATGTTGCAGTTCACATCTTATTTCTATAGACAATTCCTCTTTGTGTGATCTTGTTGTAATCTGTGTTTAATCCTTATATTGGTAACGCTCTGTGGTGTTCACTTAAACAGACATCCTCATTACCGGCATCGTTGTAGTGTCTCTGAACGCAGACTGTGTATAATGCTTGGTTTCCTTAGGCCATGTTGACTCAAAGATATTATATACATAAATCACAGTGTGATATTTCTGCTGTTTATTTGTTTTCCATAGTTGACCATTAAGAAAGTCGTTCTTGCGACCAATTAGAATATTTGGCAATATATGGCTTATAGTAGTTGGTCAACACTATTCACACTTTGTATGAGATATCTTTCACTCAACCTTTCACTTAATTGGCTTAGTGAACTTCCCATGCTCTACATATAGGTCACACTGCACATTGTATGTTCAATCACTGCGTTATCTTAAGGCTGATTCACATCTCGTTTTTGCAATACGGTTCCCGTATCCGGTTTCAGTGAAAAAACTGTATGGAACTGTACTGCAAACTGTATGTATAGAAATATGCCAACCGTAGCATCAAATTGTGTACGTTTTGCATCATTTACGGTTTTATCCATTTTTTCCAGTACACAAAACCATAGTCTACTTCGGTTTTATGTCCAGGTGAAAAACCAGATACAACCCGTATATATATATATATATATATATATATATATATATATATATTTAAATAGTGGTCTATGGGAACCGTACTGAACCGTATGTGCGTATGGTTCCATCCGGTTTGCACAATACGGTTTTGCAGTTTGCACATTTCTTCCCACAAATAGAACAGAAGAACTTTACAGTGGTCCCTCAACATACGATGGTAATCCGTTCCAAACTAACCATTGTTTGTTGAAACATCGCATGTTGAGGGATCCGTGCAATGTAAAGTATAGGACAGTGGTCTACAACCTGCAGACCTCCAGATGCTGCAAAACTACAATACCCAGCATGCCCGGACAGCCAACGGCTGTCCGGGCATGCTGGGAGTTGTAGTTTTGCAACATCTGGAGGTCCACAGGTTGAAGACCACCGGTAGAGGAAGTTATACTCACCTGTCCCCGCCTCTCCGGGTCGTCACAGCTCGTCACCACTGCCCTGGATGTCGCCCTCCATCCCTGTTGCCTGGTCCCCGGGGTGTCTGCTTCCCCGGCATCTTCTCTCTCTGTCGCCGCCATCATGTCGTTACGCACGCCGCTCCTATTGGATGACCGGACGGCGTGCGGAGCGACGTGATGACGACGATGGAGAGCGCCGACGATGTAGGGGATCCAAAAGAGGATGCTTCGGAGCCCCGATGACAGGTAGGAGACCATCACCGGAGCAGACGGGGCATGGTAAACGACTATCCGGCAGCAGCTGAAGCAGTCTGCGCTGCCGGATAGCCGTTTATGCGATAGCTTCGACATAGAAAAGCATCATATGTTCATCATCAAGAGGAAACAAAACACCGGCACCAGAACCTTATGTGTGCGGCTATGCAATACACTCGTACTAGGTGGGGAGCAATCAGATGTATTCTGACCGGCTGTTTGCACTCGCGGTGCTAGCGTTTAAGCAGTATAGCAATAATCCAAACTTCTCAAAGAATGAAAACGCTGCACTCACCAGGAATTCCAACCATAGTGTCTTCTTTATTCATAAGGATAAAAGATGCCAGCAGGTACAGCGGGAGAGCGAGTAGACAGACTTGCGGGGGGAGTGGCGACGTACCGTTGCGTGCTCACAGCACTTCCTCAGGCCATACGTCACTCCGTCAGAAGGTGTGTTCTTATACCTGCCGGCGCAAAGCAGATAAAATCACATATATAGTGAAAACATAAGTTAAAAACAACAACCTAATGACACTGTGAATCTTTCTTAACATACACAACTATGAAGTGGCTAAAAATGCTCCCATTTCACATTTATCATTCAGGCTTGCCTGGCCTAATGCATTTGTCCAGAGAATCCATTTGGATTCTCTTCTTAGGATTTCCTGTTTTTTTTATCTCTATTCCTCCCTGCGCTTTCCACTTTTTCTATTGCGCTGAACCTGACATAGAAAGCCTATATACCCGAATCCCTCAGGATGCGGGTATATGGGCAGTCAGGGAATTCCTTGAGTGTACTGAAAAGTCCCCGGCATTTGTGGAGTTTGTGACTGAATCCCTGGAACTAATTTTACATAACAACGCATTCCACTATGAGGGCCAGTGGTACAGGCAGCGAACGGGAACGGGCATATCTTCACAAGGTCGAACCCGTTAGTAAGCCACATCCGGAACACACTAAAGATGCAATCCCCTTCGGCCAACTCACTCGGTTGAAGAGGATTAATAATGACCCCTTGTTGTTTGAACGACAAGGGGAAGAGTTAGAAAACCGACTACTGAAGAGAGGGTACCCATCGAAGGTGCTGAAAAAAGCGAAGGAGAGGATAGATAAAATTCCAAGGGAAGAACTCATAAAAACCAAAAAGAAATTAAAAAATGAGAGGACAATTTTTTCCTTTTGGAATACTCCAATGAACTGTATAATTAAAAGAACAATTAGTACCCATTGGTACATGCTCCAACAAGATTCAGATCGGAAAAAAAAAGTAGAGAATCCACCTATTATCTTATTCAAAAAGAATAGAACGGTACATGATGCAATAAAAAAAATATAAAAAAGAGAAACAACACAAAACTAATTGGCTAACGGATAGTTGCCCTGTTGGAAATTATACTTGTTCAACTTGTTCCTATTGTAAATATAATGCAAAAGCCAAGTTTGTTAACGTAGGGGGACACGACATACAGATTACACAATTTTTCACGTGCAGGAGCAGTTATGTCGTGTATACTCTATTTTGCAAATTTGGCAGGTTCTATATTGGTAAGACAATTAGGCCACTATTTCATAGGATTCGAGAACATGTCAGGTCCCTAGCCACGTGTGTAGGAGCCACAAGATTTATAACACACATAAACAAATGCCATGCAGATGAACTGGTCCCCTTCAGGTTCAGCGCAATAGAAAAAGTGGAAAGCGCAGGGAGGAATAGAGATAAAAACCAGGAACTCCTAAGAAGAGAATCCAAATGGATTCTCCGGACAAATGCATTAGGCCAGGCAGGCCTGAATGATAAATGTGAAATGGGAGCATTTTTAGCCACTTTATAGTTGTGTATCTTAAGAAAGATTCACAGTGTCATTAGGTTGTTGTTTTTAACTTATATTTTCACTATATATGTGATTTTATCTGCTTTGTTATAATGGTCACTATGGTGATACCTGCGCCGGCAGGTATAAGAACACACCTTCTGACGGAGTGACGTATGGCCTGAGGAAGTGCTGTGAGCACGCAACGGTCCGTCGCCACTCCCCCCGCATGTCTGTCTATCCGCTCTCCCGCTGTACCTGCTGGCTTCTTTTATCCTTATGAATAAAGAAGACACTATGGTTGGAATTCCTGGTGAGTGAAGCGTTTTCATTCTTTGAGAGGCCATCGTATCTTGAAATGATCGTATGTCGGGGCCATCGTAGGTCGGGGGTCACTGCATTTAATTAAGGACAAACATAAAACCGTATCCGTTTTTTTTTTTTTTTTTTCAAAAAACATATTAAACCGTATGCAACCGGACATCCATTTTCAAACCGTTTACGGTTTAAAACCATACAGAGGTCTGTACGGTTGTACACGGTTGTATACGGTTCTGTCCGGTTTTGAGACATACATTTTTTTACAAAACACCTGATATGGGAACCGTATTGCAAAAACGAGATTTGAATGCAGCCTAAGAAAAGTCTATTGCCAACAGAAGGACTGACTTTCGTTATTGCAACATTTGTTATATATATTTGGCTTCAGTTGTTTATCACCATGCATACGCCCCCTTACATACTTTACACGTTATTTCACTGTCGTATTATATATTGTGGTGAGCCTCCGAACACACTCATTGCGCTCAGTGTGATTTATACACAGTAAATAAGTTACATATCTTTACCGCACATTATATATTACCACACTCCCGAGCTCGCCACAATTAAAGATACAGTAGCTTATGCATATATTATTTACAAGTTTAAATTATCACTCACGTTTCAGCTCCGCCATACGCACAGATATTTAGTGATGTGTCACCTCTAATTTTACTGGTAGTTTAGAGTATTGCAGCATATTGAGTGTATTATTTATATAATCATTTCATGTATAAGTATATGTAAGAGCCTTTGTTTAACTCAGTATCTTGCTCTACCAATGGTTATCTCTTTCACATGTGCAAATATTAAGCAAAATAACAACAGTTAGTTGAACTGAATTCAGGATGTGGTTGTGTTATTATTGCATTTTATAAAAATGTTGCCTAGGACATTTTACTCCATCCCACATGGTGCAATGTATAGCTAATAGTTATTTTAGGATCACCATTAACCCCTTAAGGACTCAGCCCATTTTGGCCTTAAGGACTCAGACAATTTAATTTTTACGTTTTCATTTTTTCCTCCTCGCCTTCTAAAAATCATAACTCTTTTATATTTTCATCCACAGACTAGTATGAGGGCTTGTTTTTTGCGCGACCAGTTGTCCTTTGTAATGACATCACTCATTATATCATAAAATGTATGGCGCAACCAAAAAACACTATTTTTGTGGGGAAATTAAAACGAAAAACGCAATTTTGCTAATTTTGGAAGGTTTTGTTTTCACGCCGTACAATTTATGGTAAAAAAATGACATGTGTTCTTTATTCTGAGGGTCAATACGATTAAAATGATACCCATTATTATATACTTTTATATTATTGTTGCGCTTAAAAAAAATCACAAACTTTTTAACCAAATTAGTACGTTTATAATCCCTTTATTTTGATGACCTCTAACTTTTTTATTTTTCCGTATAAGTGGCGGTATGGGGGCTCATTTTTTGCGCCATGATCTGTACTTTTTTTTTATACCACATTTGCATATAAAAAACTTTTAATATATTTTTTATAATTTTTTTTTAATAAAATGTATTAAAAAAGTAGGAATTTTGGACATTTTTTATTTTTTTTCGTTCACGCCGTTCACCGTACGGGATCATTAACATTTTATTTTAATAGTTCGGACATTTACGCACGCGGCGATACCAAATATGTCTATAAAAAATGTTTTTTACGCTTTTTGGGGGTAAAATAGGAAAAAACAGATGTTTTACTTTTTTATTGGGGGAAGGGATTTTTCACTTTTTTTTTACTTTTACTTTTACATTTTTTTACATTTTTTTTTACACTTGAATAGTCCCCATAGGGGACTATTCATAGCAATACCATGATTGCTAATACTGATCTGTTCTATGTATAGGACATAGAACAGATCAGTGTTTTCGGTGATCTTCTGCTCTGGTCTGCTCGATCACAGACCAGAGCAGAAGACGCCGGGAGCCGCACGGAGGAAGGAGAGGGGACCTCCGTGCGGCGTTATGAATGATCGGATCCCCGCAGCAGCGCTGCGGGCGATCCGATCGTTCATTTAAATCGCGAACTGCCGCAGATGCCGGGATCTGTATTGATCCCGGCACCTGAGGGGTTAATGGCGGACGCCCGCGAGATCGCGGGCGTCGGCCATTGCCGGCGGGTCCCTGGCTGCTATCAGCAGCCGGGATCAGCCGCGCATGACACGGGCATCGCTCCAATGCCCGCGGTTATGCTTAGGACGTAAATGTACGTCCTGGTGCGTTAAGTACCACCTCACCAGGACGTACATTTACGTCCTGCGTCCTTAAGGGGTGGTACTCCGGTGGAAAACTTTTTTTTTTTTTTTTAATCAACTGGTTCCAGAAAGTTAAACAGATTTGTAAATTACTTCTATTAAAAAATCTTAATCCTTCCAGTACTTATTAGCTGCTGAATACTACAGAGGAAATTCTTTACTTTTTGGAACACAGAGCTCTCTGCTGACATCATGGCCACAGTGCTGTCTGCTGACATCTCTGTCCATTTTAAGAACTGTCCAGAGTAGGAGAAAATCCCCATAGCAAATATATGCTGCTCTGACCGATTCCTAAAATGGACAGAGATGTCAGCAGAGAACACTGTGCTCGTGATTCAGCAGAGAGCACGTTGCCGCGTCTAAAGTGAAAGTGAAACCATGCCGGATAGCTCAAGGAGCTGTTCGGGATCGCCGCGGCGGAATTGCGGCATCCCGAACAGCTTACAAGACAGCTGGAGGATCCCTACCTGCCTCCATGCTGTCCGATCGCCGAATGACTTTTCAGTGCCTGAGATCCAGGCATGAGCAGTCAAGTGGCATGAATCATTGATCAGTGGTTTCTTATGAGAAACCATTGATCAATGTAAAAGATCAGTGTGTGCAGTGCTATAGGTCCCTATGGGAGAAAAAGTCCCTAAGTGAAAAAAAAAGTGAATAAAGATCATTTAACACCTTCCCTATTAAAAAAAAAACAAAAAAAAAACTGTGTAAATAAAAAAAAACATATGTGGTATCGCCGCGTGCAGAAATTTCCGAATTATAAAAATATATAGTTAATTAAACCGGACGGTCAATGGCGTATGCCCAAAAAATTCCAAATTCCAAAAGAGTGCATTTTTGGTCACTTTTTATATCAAGTCCTATCATTGCAAAAAAGGTAACGCTAAAAACTTCAGATCACGGCTCAAAAAATTAGCCCTCATACCGCCCCATACACGGAAAAATAAAAAAGTTATAGGGGTCAGAACATGACAATTTTAAACGTATAAATTTTCCTGCATGTAGTTATGATTTTTTCCAGAAGTACGACAAAATCAAACCTACATAAGTAGGGTATCATTTTAACCGTATGGACCTACAGAATAAAGATAAGATGTCATTTTTACCGAAAAATGTACTACGTAGAGACGGAAGCCCCCAAAAGTTACAAAATGACATTTTTTTTTCAATTTTGTCTCACAATGATTTTTTTTTCCGTTTCGCCGTAGATTTTTGGGTAAAATAATTTCATTACAAAGTAGAATTGGTGGTGCAAAAAATAAGCCATCATAAGGATTTTTAGGTGCAAAATTGAAAGAGTTATGATTTTTTAAAGGTAAGGAGGAAAAAAAGAAAATGCAAAAACGGAAAAACCCCGGGTCCTTAAGGGGTTAACATTACAAATTCCACATAGGCCTTTCGCCATGCAACACTTGATTTTGTGATATAGCAATGGCATAAAGTTATATAACGATAGTCCCGTATTTTCAAGTGTAACAATTGATATATATACACATATGTTCTTATAGCATTATCACACTAGTTTTGTATTTTTATAGCCCCAGTCAGAACTTGTTTTGATACAGTCCCGTACTATTCAGGTGTGTGTTCAATGCACTTTACAAATGCATTCCATTGCACATACTTATGCATCCCAGAAGTCTGCACTGAATTGTCTCCATGTTTAATAGTTGTATTGTAGCGCACAGTTCAGACACAATGGCCCTAATTTACTAAGAGTGGAGTGTTTATTCTGGAGTGATTACAATATCACTCGTCTTTTTTTTTCAGGCTTATTTACTATTCTGTCGCACATGTCGGTTATTTTTCTGTTGCACGTTTTTTTTGTGTCGCACTAGTCAATTGTGTCGCACAAACTACGAGCTAAAGAAATTACTTGTGTAAGTCAAAATGGTTTAGACTTGTTTGTTTAAAAATGTTTCCATGAATCAAAAGGATTCATGTGTTATCATTTTTCAAACATTACAACAATTCTCCTTGTTTATCAGCTTGGGTGTTAAATTGATTTAAACCTAATATTGCAAATGTTTTAAAAAGAAAAAATATATATATAAAGATTAACTATCACAAAAGCATTCAATATTTTATTCATAAAAGTGTTTAACTGTACAAAAGGTTTTCAGGTTATAAAACAAGTTACTTTCACACAAAACACAATGGCAAACAGTCCCTCGATAGAAATCACTCCATTTTTGGAATTTCATTCGGCCTCTTGGCTGTCGGTTATTGTGTGAAACAAACTCACGCCTTTTCTCGAGTGATTTTGGAAGTACTCCGAGTATTTTTTTAGTTTTTTGTGTGCAAAAGGCACATATTTGCATAAAACACGCCCATTTCAGAGTGAAAAAAAAAAAAAGACTCTGAGTGGTTGTGTGACAAAAATTTGGTCGCATAAATAGTCGCACAGATGTTGCGACTAAAATTAAAGCGCAATAACTGAGAAAAAGAGTCGGTTGGACTTTAGTAAATTAGGGTCATTGTGTGCACACGTATTGTTGTATTTGTAAACTCCTTTAGTAACCACGGGTTTACCAGACCTATCAATTATCCAGTGTAATGTGCATGCTTATATCGATATAACAGTATAACAGTCTTTTTGGTTAGCAGTCATATTTGTTTTAGGTAAAACTTGATGTTGATACTAGGTGCTATTCCTCTCTCGGGTTCAACGCGTTTTTTGCCAAATCCTCAGGAACCTTTTCCAGTCTTTTTTTCTAGGATCTTATGTATTTTGATGTCCGACAGTGATGGCAGTCAGCATCAAATGCCGATACTCCTGCTTCCCTTTGTTGGACACAGATTACACCCATCAGAATTGCCTACCGAGCACCACCAATCACACACCACCACGTCAGTACTCTGCCGCATCTAGGTGTGTGAATAGGTATTCCTTTCGCCCAGGTGAATATTAATGAGTGGATACGGTAATAGTCAGGAGTGCAATACTACGTTCTGACCATTCTATCGGTAATTTTGAAGGGGATTACGTTGGATTTACTTATAGAAATATAAATAAAAGTAATAATAGAAGGAGTGCTGTTGATAGATTTTATATACTATATTTGTTACAGAGTAGAGAGCTAAATCATAATATGCCTGCATGACTTTTGTCAGACTATACTCTTTTCCATCAATATTAGATTGCAGAAGATGGCACCATGTACCAATCCTTGCTAGACTCTACCATTACCAATATTACCCCTCGAAGCTGGAGGTTTTTTGTGGCCCTTAGTTTTACACCCTTAGATAATACACAAGCTACCAACTAAAAGGTGACTGGATCAAATGTAACTAGAATATGCTATGAACTCATTTAGCCCTTTGGGCTTTACTGAGTCCACCCAAAATATCCATTTGGCTTCTACCTGCAAGAGAGTTTTATCCCAGTTGCCTCCCCACACTGGGGGAGGGACCACTTCTAGTACTTGTACTGTAAGTCCTTCTGGGTTTCCTTCATGATGTTGGGAAAAGTGGTTTCCCATTGGTGTATCTCTCCTTTTTCTGATATCTGCTAGGTGCCGACGTATGAGGGCTCATTTATTGTGCCTTGATCTGAAGTTTTTATCTGTACCCTTTTTGTTTTGATCAGACTTTTTGATCGCTTTTTATTCATTTTTTATGGTATAAAAAGTGACCAAAAATACATTATTTTGGACTATTGATTTTTTTTGGGGCCTATGCCATTGACCATGTGGTTTAATTAATGATATATTTTTATAGTTCGGACATTTACACACGTGGCGATACCACATATGCTTATATTTATTTACATAGTTATTTCTTTTTTTAATGGGAAAAGGGAGGTGATTCAAACTTTAATTAGGGAAGGTATTAAATCACATTAAATCACATTTATTAACTTTTTTTTACACTTTTTTTTTTACTATGTTATAGCTCCCATAGGGGACTATAAAATGCAGTACATTGATTGCCAGCACTGATCAATGCTATACCATAGCATTGCATTGATCAGTGTTATTGTCGGTCAATTGCTCAAGCCTGGATCTCAGGCTTGGAGCAATCAATCACCGATCGGATGTGCAGGAGGCAGGCAAGAGACCTTCCTGGTGCATCTTAGCGGATCGGGATTGATAAACCCAACTGAGCAGCCGGGAATGCTTTTTTTTACTTTAGACAGGGCAATCAACTTTGATTGGCGCATCTAAAGGGTTAATAGTGCACGTCACCACGATCAGTGATGTCCGCCATTAGCCATGGGTCCCGGCTACCGTTAACTGCTGGGACCCACCCGATATGACGTGGGGTCATAGCGTGAACCAGTGTTATATCATGCAAGCGGGCGCAGAAAGTACAGGTACGCCCTGCGTCGTTAAGGGGGTAACACCAAAACATTTAACTTATTTTTGTGCCCATGCTTGTGTCGGAAATCTCGCTTTTTTTTTTAGTAAAGTTCTTATAAAGCAACTTTAAAAACACTTAATCTATATATATAAAACTCACCGTGTGTGTGTGTGTATGTATGTATGTATATATGTATGTATGTATATATGTATGTATGTATGTTCCACAAAAACTTACAAACGGCTAAAGATATTAACATGAAACTTGGCACACATGTTACTTATATGTCAGCAACAAACATAGGATAGGTGATTTAACCCCTACTCACCCCCATTTGCCAGGGGTGGGGCTTATGTTTAAAGTCCCATTCAAGTCTATGGGAAATATATGTTACTACATAACTTCCAAACGGCTGTAGATATTTCGATAATACTTGGTCACATGTTACTTATATGTCCACTTAAAATATAGGATAGTTCATTTAACCCTTAACTGCCCCCATTTGTGAGGGTCAGGGTTTTTGTTTAAAGTCCCATGCAAATCAATGGGAAATGTGCAGTATGTTCCCACATAACTTCTGTACGGCTGGAGATATATTTAAATACCTGGTACACATATTACAGGTCGGGATATGAGGACGGGATAGGAGGACCGGGATAGGAGGACCGGGATAGGAGGTCAGAATAGGAGGTTGGAATAGGAGGTCGGGATAGGAGGTCGGGATAGGAGGACAGGATTGGAGGACTGGATAGGAGGTCGGGATAGGAGGTCGGGATAGGAGGTCGGGATAGGAGGACCGGGATAGGAGGACCAGGATAGGAGGGCGGGATAGGAGGACAGGAGGACGGGATAGGAGGTCGGGATAGGAGGTCCAGATAGGAGGTCGGGATAGTTGGATTGGATAGGAGGACGGGATAGAAGGACGGGATAGGAGGTTGGGATTGGAGGTCAGGATAGGAGGTCGGGATAGGAGGTCGGGATAGGAGGACGGGATAGGAGGTCGGAATATGAGGACGGGATATGAGGACGGGATATGAGGACGGGATATGAGGACGGGATATGAGGACCGGATATGGGGTTGGGATATGACAACATTATATGAGGACGGGATATGAAGTCAAAAGCTTCCTCCTTTGTTAATATATAAAACTCAACGTGTGTGTGTATGTATGTATGTATGTATGTATGTTCCACAAAAACGTCCAAATGGCTAAAGATATTAACATGAAACTTGGCACACATGTTACTTATATGTCAACAACAAACATAGTATAGGTGATTTAACCCTTACTCACCCCCATTTGCCAGGGGCGGGGTTTATGTTTAAAGTCCCATACAAGTCAATAGGAAATATATGTTACTGCATAACATCCAAACGGCTGGAGATATTTCGATAATACTTGGTCACATGTTACTTATATGTCCACTTAAAATATAGGATAGTTAATTTAACCCTTAACTACCCCCATTTGGGAGGGTCAGGGTTTTTGTTTTTGTCCCATGCAAATCAATGGGAAATGTATGTTCCCATATAACTTCCGTACGGCTGGAGATATTTCAATACCTGGTACACATATTACGGGTCGGGATATGAGGACGGGATGGTAGGTCAGGATAGGAGGTCGAGATAGGAGGTCATGATAGGAGGACGGGATATGAGGACGAGATATGAGGTTGGGATAAGAGGTCAGGATAGGAGGTTGAGATATGAGGTCAAGATATGAGGATGGGAAAGGAGGTCGGGATAGGAGGTCGGGATAGGAGGTCAAGATTGGAGGATGGGATAGGAGGTCGAGATAGGAGGACTGGATAGGAGGACGGGATAGGAGGACAGGATAGGAGAACGGGATAGGAGGACGGGATAGGAGGTCGGGATAGGAGGTCAAGATAGGAGGACAGGATAGGAGGACGGCATAGTAGGTCGGGATAGGAGGTTGGGATAGGAGGACGAGATAGGAGGATGGTATAGGAGGTCGGGATAGGAGGACAGGATAGGAGAACGGGATAGGAGGACGGGATAGGAGGTTGGGATAGGAGGACAACATAGGAGGACGGGATAGGAGGACGGCATAGGAGGTCGGGATAGGAGGACGAGATAGGAGGATGGTATAGGAGGTCGAGATAGGAGGACGTGATATGGGGTTGGGATATAACAACAAAATATGAGGACTGGATATGAAGTCAAAAGCTTCCTCCTTTGTTTATTTTCCTCCCTAACAAGGATTATGAAGGAAAAACCGGGCAACGCCGGGTACTCAGCTAGTTATCTATAAAGAATGTGTGTGTCAAGCATGGCAAGAGAGATCCTGCCATGTCACTTCCCCCTAGTTCTTGATGTTGAACAAGTTTTTGACATTTTTTTATTTCTGCTGGACTAATGGACCTATGTCAGGTTTTTGTTGTGTCTGGCTTATGTTGTTTCCGCAGTCTATATAGCGATCCATCTACTGGCTTTTAGGTGCTGGTTACCGTATATTGTTGTTGCCACATGCTTTCTGTGTGTTTTTGTGCTGTCCATCTCTGTATTTATGTGGCGGGCGCAGTTTAGCACATGGTATTAGATATTATTAGGTTTATTTAATGTATTGCAGAATTATGCTATTGTCTGATTTTTCGCTTGAACAGTGCTGTCCTGTTGATTGTTGTCCTACACTCTCTGTATGGTCTTTGCACATTATACAAGCCATCCAGCAAGATTACTATTCCTATCAGCTCCAGTCATCTTTTGGTTAGCTATAGTTTACAATTCCTTATGGGACTTCTGGATGGTCACTCTGTTCTTCCCTACAATAAGTCCTGGGGGTATCAAAGTACCCAAAACTATTGTTAGTAGCCAGGAAAGGAGATTGATAAAGGGAAATTCTAGTGTCTAATGACCGATCAGCAGTGTTACATTGTGTTAGCACAAGTAGCCTTGTGGCCCGGTGGTTAGCACTGTTGCCTTGAGTGCTGGTCAAATCCAACTAAGTGCAACATGGAATTGATATGTTTTCTCCTGTTTGCATAGGTTTCCTTCAGCTCCTCGGGTTTCCCTCCATACTTCAAAGGTTGGCGCTATGTACAGTAGACAAAGCAATTATTATTAGGCTTGGTTCACCTATGTCCGACATCCGGCATAGGTGAACCCAGCCTAAGTCTCTCCGCAACTGATGACAACTTGTATCAGTTGTCATCAGTTGTGTAGCATCCAGCGTCCATTGTTTCTGGAAGCCAGACAGAAGAAAGCAGCAAGTTGTGTTCCCCTGTCCGGTGTCATCCGGCGTATCCAACCATCCAGCGTCAAAATTAAGACGCTGGATGATTGTGAACTGTCCCATTCTAATGAATGGGATCAGTTCTTGCATCAGTCTCCCTCCAGTGCACACCGGAGGGAAACTATGCCTGATGCCGGAAATAATGTGAACCCAGTCTTAGAAAACCACATCTTCGACCACAAGTTGAAATACAAAATAATTGTGGAAAATGGAAATTTCTGAATTCTATATAACTACACCTTGTAACATTTTCTTAAGCACTATTTGTGGCCCATCATTGTGTGTATGACTGGGTCCTCCGGAGGATCTTTTAGTACTCTAAGGGTATCACTCAGATCCTGCATTTATCTTACAAAAACAATATTCAGAATTACTGTAAAAGATTACAATTGAGTCTAGGAACCAATAAAGCAGTGTTTCTCAACCAGGGTGCTTCACTCTGTTTAAAAACTACAACTCCCAGCATGCCCGGACAGCCTTCGGCTGTCCGGGCATGCTGGGAGTTGCAGTTTTGCAACAGCTGGAGGCGCACTGGTTGGGAAACACTAGGATTAGGAAGGAAGTCAATAATTGTGAAAGGCTCATAAGGTCACACAGAAAAGCTTTAAGTAAACTGAGATTGAACAATGTTGCAAAATATAAAACAAAGCAACCCTTATATTTTACTGACTTTTATGACTAGCTTTCTTTTAATTATTGTTGTTGTTGTTTAGCTTCTTTCCTCTATGTAACAATAGCACTGGCTCTAACTTACCGAAATAAATAAGCTCTATTTATATAGTAACCTCGACACTGGTCTTTTTCCTATAAAGGAATAAAATATTCTTTAATCTGTATTTAAGACTCTATGGTTTATGTTTTTAATTCTCCTTTGTTTATAGTTTCATTTGAAATAATTCACTTCCTAGGTAGCGAATACAGCACCAATGAATCTATTTGTTTAAATGTAATGAGTTAGGTTGCTATGTTTTACCTGAGCGATGCACTCCCTGATCGGAACGGCTGTGCGCTCGATGATCCTGGACCGCTCCTGTTGCTTTGAACGCCCTCGGAGGTGTTTGGCATAGTATTCCTTCCTTTTTACCAGTGCGCATGCGCTGGAACACGGCCGAGACTAAGTTACTATGGACGCTAAGCTGCACAGTATTTCTCGCTGATCGCGAGACTGGCGTGATGATTCGGAGGTTGCTATAGACGCTTGGTGACGTACCTCTATCCCGGAAGCCTAATCAGCTGTAACCACGAGATATCGGCATCCCGGAAGGATGGTGTCATGAGAGCGGCTCAGAAGGTATTCTACATATAGTAGAAGTATGAACTTTTTTTATGGACACTTTATTACACGTCACGATCGGGTGACAAATAGGTGTGGATCTGCACTGGACACACATATATCTGTATTTATGTAACACATTTTTTACGATGTCTTAATAATTTATGGTTTTATACATTGTTTATATATGATAATCACTATGTGATGATGTCACAAACTCTGTAATTGGTTGGCTTATTTAAGCCTCATATATGTCACTCATTAAGCACTTGAGAAAGCCAGCGTGAGGCTGGAGAAACGTAGTCTCTCACATCATGGAATAAATTCACCGTTGCTTTGAAATCTACCTGTGGTGTGCTGCTTCTATATTTTTGTATATATATATATATATATATATATATATATATATATATATATATATATATATATATACAGTGACCCCCCCGACCTACGATGGCCCCGACATATGATGAAATCGACATACGATGGCCTCTCAGAGGCCATCGCATGTCAATGTCAGCATCGACATACAATGCTTGTTTATGTCGGGGCCATCGCATTAAGTGCTATGCGGCAGCGCCAAATGCTTAAAGGAAATCTGTCATCAGAATCACCCACACTAAACCTGTTACACAGGCTTGTAGTGCGGGTGATCCTGATTAAAACGCTCCTTACCTGGTTAAAAATGGTTCAGCGCTTCTTAAGATATCTATATTTTTAATTTTCTCAGTGGGAGGTGTTATCATCTGGGACTCGGCCGCCCGGCTCATGAATATTCATGAACTTATCCTCGTAGTCTAACTCCTTTTTCTAGGTCTGGAGGGGAGGGCCGCAAGGATAAGTTCATGAATATTCATGAGCCGGGCGGCAGCTCCGCCCAGCTAGAATGACGTGTGGCCGAGTCCCAGATGATAACACCTCCCACTGAGTCCCAAGCCAGGGAATAACAGAAAACTAAAAATATAGATATCTTAAGAACCGCTGAACCATTTTTAATCAGGTAAGGAGCGTTTCAATCAGGATCACCCGCACTACAAGCCCGTGTAACAGGTTTAGTGCGGGTGATTCTGATGACAGATTTCCTTTAAGCTGCTGCCGGATAGCAGCTTAATGTTCCCCGTGTGGTGCGGTAAGTATTACTTACCCCTCCACGATGCTCCGGGGTGCCCACCGGGTCCAGCGCTGGTCTTCCGGTGTCTTCTCGGCCCTCTCCGATGATGTCAATAAGCTGCTGCGCACGTCATCCAATAGGAATGGCGTACGCAGCGGCGTAATGACGTCGCTACGCAGGCCCAGTAAGGCCTTGCGGAAGACAGCAGAGGACCGGAGAAGACAGCAGAGGACCAGAGAAGACAGATGAGAGCCCAGCGGAGGCCCGGGGACACCATCTCGAGCGGCGGGGACAGGTGAGTACAGCTTCCTATACTTTACATTGCACGAATCCCTCAACATACGATGGATTCGACAAACGATGGCTCGTTTGGAACGAATTACCATCGTATGTTGAGGGACCACTGTATATATATTCTTAAGAGCCTTACAACATGTTACTGTCTAGGCTTTATTTACTAACCAGTATTGTATCTACTAATGCAAATAAGTTCAGCATTAATAAAGGATATCTGGCTGCAGAGACCCCATCTTCACTATCTATCTATTCATAGGAAAGGATCACAGCACACTAAAGTGCAGTGTTTATTACATCCTCAGCAACCAAAGTGTGACGTTTCTGTGGTCTCTCACCGCCTTTTTCAAGCATTTCAAGCAGTGTCCGTGGTTTTTAAGGGGTTAATTGATATATGGTCTCCTTTAGACTAGACATTGTATATATGAGTCAGATTTTCAAACTACTTGAGCCACTGAGATAAATCCGATGTATACATAGATTGCCTAGTATGCAGAATTAGACAGTATTTGAAAATATATCCCAGTATTTTTAAGCTAAAGTGAATAAAAAAAAAAAAAAACAGTACACAGTGAACTCCTAAGCTCCCTCTATTGGTGGGTGCAGGTAGCATGTTTTCTTTTAAATACATGGGCAGAATTCGGAAGTTTGTATCGGCTTGGTATCAACTGCAATAAAAAAATAGAAAATATTACTTAACTACGCTGCTTAAAAATATTATATATTGATTAAATACTACAGAATATTAAATCAAATCAAGAAAAAAAAGTAAAAGGGGGAGAATTCTTATTTTCTATTTAAAGGGATGGAAAACATTTTTTTAATCAACTGGTGCCAGAAAGTTAATTATATTTGTAAACTACTTCTATTTAAAAATCTTAATCCTTCCATTACTTATCAGCAGCTGTATGCTCCACAGGAAGTTCTTTTTGTTTTGAATTTCTTTTCTGTCCGACCACAGTGCTCTCTGCTGACACCTCTGTCCATGTTAGGAACTGTCCAGAGCAGGAGCAAATCCCCATAGCAAATCTCTCCTACTCTGGACAGATCCTGACATGGACAGAGGTGGCAGCAGAGAGCACTGAGGTCAGACGGAAAAAAAAATTCTCAACTTCCTTTGCAGCTGATAAGTACTGAAAGAATTAAGATTTTTAAATAGAAGTACTTTACAAATCTCTAAAACTTTGTGGCACCAGTTGATTTAAAAAAAAAAAAAAAAAAAAAAGGGTTTTCCAGTACCCCTTTAAGTGATCTGAACCAATAAATAATGTTCTCAATCTAAGCTTTTTTTATTTTTTATCCCACTTTGATCCTTGTAGCCTGTGACTACTAGATTGTGCATGAATAAATAAATGAAAACATTATGAACTTGTCATTAAACTCTAGAAGAATGGAATTATAAGTGACTGTAACGCTTGGATTATTTTTAATTATTGTTCGCACCTTTTCATAAACTCTATTACTGTGGCAGAACTTTACGCAGAAATCAGCCTTTTTCATAGGACTTTGTTCTGGGCATATATGTAAGTAGCTGAAATGGAAACATATGATACTGTTTCAAAGGCTTTCTACATAACAGCTGTTCCAGAGAGCACTCGGTAAATGGTTACAGTGTAAGCTTTTATCTGGAGATTAGGATTACTTTACAGGGGCCCGGACTCTGCGTTCTATCATGTGCAGAATAATACTGGAAATAATTGCTACAAGTGGACTTTTTTTTTTTTTTACAATTCGGATTCAGGTCAGCACATTGCAGATACAAAGAATCCTCTAAAATACAACAGAAATGCTAAACACAAAATGCTGGTAGGAATGTTGAGTGCAGCACAGTCATGGGGAGTTCTGTGCAGTGGTGGGGGGTTCTATTCTGCTACAGAATTCTACAGACACAATCTTTCCTCGACCGACCCCATTTGAGTTATTATGCAGAAACAACACTGCGACAAAAGGTCTAATTTCAGATATTTATAATATCTTGATGTCACCAAAAGATGATAGTCTTGTCTACCATCCATACATGACTAAGGGGGAGACATACCGAGGCAGAACACTCTCAAGACACCAGTGGCGCTCCATATGGATGCATGCTTCTAAATCCTCATTTTGTGTAACACATAGAGAAAGTCAGTATAAACTATTAATACATTGGTATCGTACTCCAGAAAAACTCCATCGCTTATTCCCTGAGATATCTCCCATATGTTGGAGCTGTAATAAAGAGGTGGGTACTATCACCCATATATTCTGGGATTGTGCACTACTACGCCTCTTCTGGTTAGAAGTCCAGTCATTGATTAGAACGCTTATGGGAATGCCAATCCTTTTCCTTCCGGAAATGTACCTATTAAATCTCTCTCCTGAGCGCGTTTCCAATAGCAAAATCAAATTACTAATGTTAGTATTAACGGCATCCAAATGCTTGATAGCCAAATGATGGAGAAGAACTGATATCCTTTCCATTCAAGTGCTGAAGGACAGAATACAGGAAGTAAGAAGGATGGAATACCTTTCCGCCCTTGTAGCTAATAAATTAACTATATACCAGAATATATAGTCGCCATGGGATTCACTAGATGCTATTCAACCGTCTTAGTTGTCCTCCTCCATAGGCAAAGCCAGACTGTGATCCTCATTCACTAGTTTCTTTTTCTCTTCTTTTTATTTCCTCTTTCTGGACTTACACGTCCTTCCCTCCTTCTATTGTCTATCTTCTTTACTTTACTGTAATTTATTGCTTAGTTTTCAGTGTGGACCTTTATTTCTTTATGTCCTTTTTTTTTTTTTTTTTTATACCACCATGGTAATACATTAGATTTAGCCGACCACTGACACTTTTCATAGACCTAGTTTGTTATACTTGCATTGTTCTAGTACGTTTAAAGGTTGACGTCTTTACTAGGTTGACGTCTTTACTAGGTTGACGTCTTTATGCATGACAATCCATGTTTTATTCATTGTCAAGATAAGATGATACATGATGGACCTTAAAAGCTTTGTTCGCTTTTGCATTAGAGACAATTGTGTATTTCCTTACTTTACCTTTCCTATGTTGCTTGATGTGTATAAAATGTCTTGAAAAAATTTCTACACAAATAAACAGTTATTTGAAAAAAAAGAAAAGGAAATGTGGTTCATCAGGTTATTACTACAGATGTAGCAGAGATGAACCAATCATTTGTGGGTGTATTGTCTAGTGTTGTCTCAGCTCGACTGAGATAAAAGTCTACCTGAAGCTGTAGAGGCAATAAAATGGTAAACAAAGAAAACCAAAACAAATTGTATTTAGTGTTGCTCGCGAATATTCGCAATGCAAATTTTATTCGCGAATATTGCATATTCGCGAATATTCGCTAATGTAGCCCTATATATTCGTAATTACAAATATTGTTTATTTTTTTTTTCACAGTACACATCACAGTGATCACCCCTCTCTGCTTTCAGCTTGTGTGGTGTAAAGAAGGCTCTAATACTACTGTGTGGGACTGGCGTGCTAATTTCCGCATATGCAAATGTTCGTGTATGCAAATTTTTGTATATGCTAATTTTTGCATATGTGAATTTGCGAAAATAAAACGAGAATATTACGATTATGCGAATTTAGCGAATATATGACGAATATTCGTCCATATATTTGCGAATATTCGTGAATTCGAATATGGCCTATGCCGCTCAACACTAATAACGAACGGTCTACATTGGGTTCCCGTGGATGTCAATTTATGGTGTGATAGCGGAGTCACTTTTTTCCAGGGCCTGAGGTTGTTGGTTGCAGTCTGGTTTGACAGTTTCATGTATGATCATCATACAGCATCATATCTGCCACCAGTTATTCGGACAGGTGCAGTTTTTATCCGTAGCGGTCTAAATCGCTACCTAACAATAGTTCTACCGGGAACCCATTAAATGAAACCGATCTTAAACATTTACCAATCTGACTAACATGAGATCAGTGACTGTTACAATATAAGATTATTCCGAGCACATTGGCCTTTAATTGATTCTATTTAATTTCTTTAATTATTTTCATTTTTAGTTTTTATTATTTATTAGTATGTTTCTCTCCTTATTTTTCATTTTTAATAATTTTATTTAAAAAAAATGTAAAATGTGTTTTTTAATTGCAGATATGGGCAATTTAGAAGTATCAGTGATCCAAATCAATCAGGTGCATCGTGGAGGTTAGGCAACTGTTATTAAGTGGCCAAATGTAAGGACGCATATTCGGTGGAGGCAAGGAAAGAGGTCCAGGGACCCCATATTTCATGGTACCTGGATAGTTGCGAAGGCGAGCATAATGTGATTTTTAATATCACCTTAACACTGTACACTGTATGATCTTGACAATTGTATATTGTCTCTGATGCTTTGCACTTTATGATATATGCACTTTGTTATATGTTTGACTTTTAATGCTTTATATTGATTGATATTTACACTGTATGTTTAATTAATTAATATATAAGCCCTTTTAGTCACTTTGTATGCTTGAGAAAGGCTGCACAGGCAGCCGAAACGTTGCATCTGTATTTTAACATGGAATAAAGCTACTCACTATTTTTCACCCGATTTTGAGTGCTGCAACTGCTTTGTTTTTGCTTACATTTTAGACCAGTGACCGGGGTCCCTTTTGGCTGCTTGCACCATCCGTTATTATTTCTCAACTTTTGGTGTGTTGCTACCCTTACCCACCCCCATTTGCTAGAGTTGGTTTTTTTATTTAAAGTCCCATACAAGTCTATGGCAAATATATGTTACTGCATAACTTCCAAACAGCTGGAGATATTTCCATAATACTTGGTTACATGTTACTTATATGTCCACTAAAAATATATAATAATTAAATTAACCTCTTACCTGCCCCCATATGTGAAGGATGGGGTTTTTGTTTCAAGTGCCATGCAAGTATATAGGACTTCTGGTGCCTTACTCCACAAGCTCCGCTTCTCCTCGTGAATGCGTCAGTCCGGCTGGTAAGCCACACCCTCCCTGCATGCCATGTCCCATCTCAGAAAGACATGCCCACATTTTAAGTCACACCTCTTTTATTTTCAGTTTACAATATCTTTACCACAACTCATCCCTACCTGAGGACGGGATATGAGGTTTAGAAATGAGGATTAGCGTGACGGAATATGAGGATGGGATATTAGGTCAGGATATGAGGACGGTATATGGGGACGGGATATGAGGATGGGATATGGGGTCGGGATATGGGGATGGGATATGGGGAAGGGATATAATGTCGGGATATGAGGTCGGAATATAGGGACGGGATATTGGGTCGAGATATGAGAACAAAATATGAGGACAGGATATAAGGTCAGAATATGAGGAGGGGATTTGGCGTCGGGATATGAGGAGGAGATATGGGGTCAGGACTTAGGGACAGGATATAAGGATAAAAGCTACCTCCTTTGTTACTTTTCCTCCCCCACAAGGATAAGGTAGGAAAAACCGGGCAGCACCGGGTACTCAGCTAGTTAGTTATAAATCATGAATCATAGTGTATTAATCATTAGTTAGACTACGTATTAATTATTGGGCACCTGTAAATAAGAAAGAAATGGCTGAACTGGAGAGGGTACAGAGGAGGGTGACCAATTTAGATAAAAAATTAAAATAAACACATTTTCTATTGCCATGTGGGGAATTGTCGAAACTATTAGCATATAGCATTATTGATCCCGTATGGTTGATGGCTTAAACGAAAACCACACCAAAGTCCAAAATTGCTAATTTTTGGTCGCATCTAGAGATGAGCGAATTTTTGAAAAATTTGATTTGGCGATTAGCCGAATTTTCCCCAAAATTTGTTTTGTTGCTAATTTATTTGTGGCAAATCGCTATTAAAAACGGCTATTTCTGGCCTACAAAGAGCCTCAATAGGGGTCTAGATCACTTTGCCTTGCTGTAACATGCATAGAGTGTGTGCTGGGTTAGAGAAATAATATTGTTATTCAGTATGACATGCAGATTATTTTGGAAATATCCTTCATGCCATGAGAATGTAGTGACAAGAGTTACCTTCCATTTTTGACTTCTTACCTGGCTTTTATGGTTGAAAATTATTTATTTAAATTCTTTTAAATTTTATTTCAAAATTTACTAGTCACTTCTCATAAATTATAAAAAGTTTTTAACCCCTTAAGGACCAAAGACGTACCAGTACATCCTGAGTCCTCTCCCTTATTGTAACGCAGGGGCCACACCTTTGCCCCACATCATAGCGGGTCGGGCCCGGCCTCTAACAATGGCTAAGACCCCTGGCTAATAGCACGCGGCAGTGACGCACACTATTAACCCTTTAGACGCGGTGTTCAAAGTTGAACGCTGCATCTAAAGTGAAAGTAATCAAATGCCGGTTAGCTCAGGGAGCTGTTCGGGTTCGCCGCAGTGAAATAGTGGCATCCTGAACAACTGTAAGACAGCAGAAGAGTCCTCTTACCTGACTCCTGTTGTCCGATCACCGAATAACTGCTCATTGCCTGAAATCCAGGCATGAGCAGTCAAGCGGCGGAATCATTGATCAATGGTTTACTATGAGAAACCATTGATCAATGTAAAAGATCAGTATGTGCAGAGTTATAGCCCCCTATGGGAGCTATAACATTGCAAAAATAAAGTGAAAACAAAAAGTGAATAAAGATCATTTAACCCCTTCCCTAATAAAAGTTTGAATCACCCCCCCTCCTTTTTCTCATTAAATAAAAAAAAACTGTTTAACTGCATGTGGAAATGTCTGAATTATAAAAATATATATAATTAATTAAACCGCACGTCAATGGCGTACTCGCAAAAAAATTCAAAAGTCCAAAATAGTGTAATTTTGGTCACTTTTTATATCATGAATAAATTAATAAAAAACAATAAAAAATTCAGATCAAAACAAAAATGATACCGCTAAAAACTTCCTATCAGGGCGCAAAAAAAGAGCCCCCATACCGCCCCGTATGCAATAAAATAAAAAAGTTATAGGGGTAAGAAGATGACAATTTTAAGTGTATACATTTTCCTGCATGTAGTTATGATTTTTTCCAGAAGGCCGACAAAATCAAATCTATATATGTAGGGTATCATTTTAATCTTATGGACCTATAGAATAAAGATAAGGTGTCATTTTTACTGAAAAATGGACTGTGTAGAAACAGAAGCCCCCAAAAGATACAAAATTGTGTGGGTAAAATGACTAATGTCATTACAAATAAGAATTATTTGTGCAAGAAATAAGCCATCATATGGACTTTTATGTGCAAAATTGAAAGAGTTATGATTTTATAAAGGTAAGGAGGAAAAAATGAAAGTGCAAAAACTGAAAAACCCCTGGTCCTTAAGGGGTTAAACAAAGTCTGCAAACTACAATGCAATCAGATAAGTGCTAAACATTGTTACATGATGTGCCTTACAGACAGAGCTGTAGCTAGCTCTTTTTGCTCCTGAGGCAAGAACAGAAAATTGTGCCCCCATCCCTCCCCCTATTTTGGCTTGAGGCACCCCTTGGAAAAAAATGTGCGGGACACCCTTACCGAATAATTTTTTAAATATGTTTCTTACGTAGATTACAGTACGGTTTTATGCAGCTGTTTTATGACATATTCACTGATCAGAGTCATTCTATTCTTTTCTTCTTCTCCATCTGGCACAGGACATCATGATAATCTGTTCCAGCCAAAACTCTTGGGCAGAACCTGCAACACAAACATATTAGTATTAGGCTCTGTACTTCTCCAGCAATATCCTCCCCTTTTCCCTACAAATGCCGCCAACCTTACCACAACACCAATAAATTAGGATATAAGAGTGATCAGATAAGTGCTAAACATTCTTACATGATGTGATGTGCATTACAGACAGAGCTGTAGCTAGCTCTTTTTGTTTCTGAGGCGAGAACAGAAAATTGTGCCCCCCCCCCCCAATTTTGACACAGGACATCATGGAACCTGCAAAGCAAACATATTAGTATTAGGCTCTGCCCTTTTCCCTACAAATGCCACCAGCCTTCCCACAATGCACAAGGTGTGAGATTTATCAAAACCTGTGAAGAGAAAAAGATGCCCAGTTGCCCAATTTTAACAAGGCTTTTGTAGAATGAAATAAGAAATCTGATTGGTTGCTATGGGCAACTTTTCCTTTGCATAGCTTTTGATAAATCTCCCCCAATGTTTCCAGCCTTCCCCCCACCAGCATACACAATGCCTCTTGCATTAAACCAAACAGTGACAGAGGGGTGTACATGGGAGACAGGGGTGTACATGGGTGACAGAGGCGTGTACGGGGTAACCGTGGGGTGTGGAGGGTTGTCCAGGGGTTACAGAGAGGTGTAGAGGAGTGAAAGAAGGGTGGGGGTGCACACGCTTAAGCTGAGTAGGCCTCTGTCAGTGCTGCCCATGCTCCTTCCCTCCATCCACATCATTCTGCTGAGGGACCAGGGAGAATCCAGAGTCCAGAGCTGCTTCAAAGGAGAGGGAGGATACATGAGGATTGGATCTGCAGCATCACCCGTCCCGACACTGCACACAGACTTCCCTCCCTCCGGGCCTGCACGCCTGTGACTCTGACCTGTGAGGTGCACAGTCCTGGGCAGAAAAATCAAAAAAAGTTAGCGCCATATTTCCCACCAGAGTGTTCTGGCACTCGGAATCAATGCCTCAGTGTAATGTGTGCTGGACAGCGCACCTAAGGCGATCGCCTCACTTGCCTCATCGGAGCTACAGCCCTGATTACAGAACATGCAAGTGCATATTAAAATACAAAATACAAATTTCAAAAAACACTTAAATCTGTGATAAAAGTACTATAACAAAAAAGAGGTAGTGCTATATGTGGCAAGGTCATCAAGGGTGGATTTAAAAGGGGGCAGTTTAAGTTGTAGAAATTTCTGCAACAGTCCGTTCCATAAACCTGAGTGAGGGGAACTCTGAGATTAATGTTTTGCCACCAATTGGTTTCAACATTTTTAATCCAGATTTGTAATTTTCTTCTACTTAAAAATCTTAGCACTTCCACTACTTGGAGCTGGAATAACCATGGATGCTGGCACCAGACTTGCCCTCCAATGGGTCCTCATTAAAATTAAATAAAAAAATAAATAAAAATTCTTTAATCTCTTCAGTTGTGACGCCATACAGGCTCTCGACGTTGCTGCCACATCCAGACGCTTTGCGGCAGTGATTCTAATAGCGACGCTTGACATCTGCATGTGACTTGTACATTTTTCATAATATTTAATATAATTTAAAAAATAATTGCTATACAACCCACTGACTGTTGACTGGGGGTGTCAGATGTCACTTGGGATGAAGTGGATGACCGAGTTAACCAATTAATGAGGGGTTGCTGGTCGAGACATGACCGCTAGCTGATACGGAAGCTCAGGCCTCTACCTGTGACTCCTGCTGCCACTCGCCACTAGTCTGCTGCGACCTCTGCCTGATTAATTTAGGCCTCTGCCACTCCTCTGTGCACGTCCTGGCACTTCTCTGCCTGACATACTTAGTGCATATATGAGGGAAGTACAATATGCTCCACTACGCTTAAAACAGTATTTGCATACAACACCAGCCGGTGTGTACTTTTGCCTGGCCTTTCACTGTCACTCTCTGTGCAACAGAATGCTGACTTGACTAGGAGGTTAATCGCTGCTGAAAAAAAGCTTTTCTGTGCAACACACAGTGCTGTCTGTCCCTATATATCTCTCTGCAGTGAAAGGCTGAAGTGACTGACCGCAATATGGCTGCTGATTATATAGGGCTGGGACATCACAGGGGTGACTGGCTGCTGATAGGCTGCATGCTGCATGTGATTCAGGGTCATCCCGCCTACCCTTGTTCCCAACTTCCCAGGATTCCTTGCCCCATGTACTGACATGTGGATCCGCCATTTTAAATGCCCTGAAGCCTGGACTGCACTAAATGGAGTTTAATGAAGCGATTCACGTGATAGAATCATGGCCATATTCACATTCGTTGCAAATGAAATTTTTTCTGAAATTTTTAACAAATTCGGATTTATCAGATTCAATTCCCTCATCTCTAGTCACATCTTATCCCATAAATGCTGTGAGTTGTAGTTATGCTACAGTTGGCAATACATTGGTTGGGAACACTGGTCTATACAAAGTAATGCACATTGTTACGCCGAGCGCTCCGGGTCCCCGCTCCTCCCCGGAGCGCTCGCTACACTCTCCTCACCGCAGCGCCCCGGTCGGTTCCACGGACCCGGGGCGCTGCGATACTGCCTCCGGCCGGGGTGCGATTCGCGATGCGGGTAGCGCCCGCTCGCGATGCGCACCCCGGCTCCCGTACCTGACTCGCTCTCCGTCAGTTCTGTCCCGGCGCGCGCGGCCCCGCTCCCTAGGGCGCGCGCGCGCCGGGTCTTTGCGATTTAAAGGGCCACTGCGCCGCTGATTGGCGCAGTGGTTGCAATTAGTGTTTACACCTGTGCACTTCCCTATATCACCTCACTTCCCCTTCACTCCCTCGCCGGATCTTGTTGCCTTAGTGCCAGTGAAAGCGTTCCTTGTGTGTTCCTTGCCTGTGATTCCAGACCTTCTGCCGTTGCCCCTGACTACGATCCTTGCTGCCTGCCCCGACCTTCTGCTACGTCCGACCTTGCTTTTGCCTACTCCCTTGTACCGCGCCTATCTTCAGCAGCCAGAGAGGTGAGCCGTTGCTAGTGGATACGACCTGGTCACTACCGCCGCAGCAAGACCATCCCGCTTTGCGGCGGGCTCTGGTGAAAACCAGTAGTGGCTTAGAACCGGTCCACTAGCACGGTCCACGCCAATCCCTCTCTGGCACAGAGGATCCACCACCTGCCAGCCGGCATCGTGACAGTAGATCCGGCCATGGATCCCGCTGAAGTTCCTCTGCCAGTTGTCGCTGACCTCACCACGGTGGTCGCCCAGCAGTCACAACAGATAGCGCAACAAGGCCAACAGCTGTCTCAACTGACCGTTATGCTACAACAGTTACTACCACAGCTTCAGCAATCATCTCCTCCGCCAGCTCCTGCACCTCCTCCGCAGCGAGTGGCCGCTCCTGGGATACGCTTATCCTTACCGGATAAATTTGATGGGGACTCTAAGTTTTGCCGTGGCTTTCTTTCCCAATGTTCCCTGCATCTGGAGATGATGTCGGACCTGTTTCCCACTGAAAGGTCTAAGGTGGCTTTCGTAGTCAGCCTTCTGTCCGGAAAAGCCCTGTCATGGGCCACACCGCTCTGGGACCGCAATGACCCCGTCACTGCCTCTGTACACTCCTTCTTCTCGGAAATCCGAAGTGTCTTTGAGGAACCTGCCCGAGCCTCTTCTGCTGAGACTGCCCTGTTGAACCTGGTCCAGGGTAATTCTTCCGTTGGCGAGTATGCCGTACAATTCCGTACTCTTGCTTCAGAATTGTCCTGGAATAATGAGGCCCTCTGCGCGACCTTCAAAAAAGGCCTATCCAGCAACATTAAAGATGTTCTGGCCGCACGAGAAATTCCTGCTAATCTACATGAACTTATTCACCTAGCCACTCGCATTGACATGCGTTTTTCCGAAAGGCGTCAGGAACTCCGCCAAGATATGGACTCTGTTCGCACGAGGCGTTTCTCCTCCTCGGCTCCTCTCTCCTCTGGTCCCCTGCAATCTGTTCCTGTGCCTCCCGCCGTGGAGGCTATGCAGGTCGACCGGTCTCGCCTGACACCTCAAGAGAGGACACAACGCCGTATGGAGAACCTCTGCCTGTACTGTGCTAGTACCGAACACTTCCTGAGAGATTGTCCTATCTGTCCTCCCCGCCTGGAAAGACGTACGCTGACTCCGCACAAAGGTGAGACAGTCCTTGATGTCTACTCTTCTTCTCCACGTCTTACTGTGCCTGTGCGGATGTCTGCCTCTGCCTTCTCCTTCTCTACAGTGGCCTTCTTGGACTCTGGATCTGCAGGAAATTTTATTTTGGCCTCTCTCGTCAAAAGGTTCAACATCCCGGTGACCAGTCTCGCCAGACCCCTCTACATCAATTGTGTGAATAATGAAAGATTGGACTGTACCATACGTTTCCGCACGGAGCCCCTTCTTATGAGCATCGGATCTCATCATGAGAGGATTGAACTTTTGGTCCTCCCCAATTGCACCTCGGAAATTCTCCTTGGACTTCCCTGGCTTCAACTTCATTCCCCTACCCTGGATTGGTCCACTGGGGAGATCAAGAGTTGGGGGTCCTCTTGTTCCAAGAACTGTCTAAAACCGGTTCCCAGTAACCCTTGCCGTAACTCTGTGGTTCCTCCAGTAACCGGTCTCCCTAAGGCCTATATGGACTTCACGGATGTTTTCTGCAAAAAACAAGCTGAGACTCTACCTCCTCACAGGCCTTATGATTGCCCTATCGACCTCCTCCCGGGCACTACTCCACCCCGGGGCAGAATTTATCCTCTCTCTGCCCCAGAGACTCTTGCCATGTCCGAATACGTCCAGGAGAATCTAAAAAAGGGCTTTATCCGTAAATCCTCCTCTCCTGCCGGAGCCGGATTTTTCTTTGTGTCCAAAAAAGATGGCTCCCTACGTCCTTGCATTGACTACCGCGGTCTTAATAAAATCACGGTTAAGAACCGCTACCCCTTACCCCTCATCTCTGAACTCTTTGATCGCCTCCAAGGTGCCCACATCTTCACTAAATTGGACTTAAGAGGCGCCTATAACCTCATCCGCATCAGAGAGGGGGACGAGTGGAAAACGGCATTTAACACCAGAGATGGACACTTTGAGTATCTGGTCATGCCCTTTGGACTGTGCAACGCCCCTGCCGTCTTCCAAGACTTTGTCAATGAAATTTTTCGTGATCTGTTATACTCCTGTGTTGTTGTATATCTGGACGATATCCTAATTTTTTCTGCCAATCTAGAAGAACACCGCCAGCATGTCCGTATGGTTCTTCAGAGACTTCGTGACAACCAACTCTATGCCAAAATTGAGAAATGTCTGTTTGAATGCCAATCTCTTCCTTTTCTAGGATATTTGGTCTCTGGCCAGGGACTACAGATGGATCCAGACAAACTCTCTGCCGTCTTAGATTGGCCACGCCCCTCCGGACTCCGTGCTATCCAACGCTTTTTGGGGTTCGCCAATTATTACAGGCAATTTATTCCACATTTTTCTACCATTGTGGCTCCTATCGTGGCTTTAACCAAAAAAAATGCTGATCCCAAGTCCTGGCCTCCTCAAGCAGAAGACGCCTTTAAACGACTCAAGTCTGCCTTTTCTTCGGCTCCCGTCCTCTCCAGACCTGACCCTTCCAAACCCTTCCTATTGGAGGTTGATGCCTCCTCAGTGGGAGCTGGAGCTGTTCTTCTACAAAAAAATTCTTCCGGGCATGCTGTCACTTGTGGTTTTTTCTCTAGGACCTTCTCTCCAGCGGAAAGGAACTACTCCATCGGGGATCGAGAGCTTCTAGCCATTAAATTAGCACTTGAGGAATGGAGGCATCTGCTGGAGGGATCAAGTTCTCCTGTTATTATCTACACCGACCACAAGAACCTCTCCTACCTCCAGTCTGCCCAACGGCTGAATCCTCGCCAGGCCCGGTGGTCTCTGTTCTTTGCCCGATTTAATTTTGAGATTCACTTTCGTCCTGCCGATAAGAACATTAGGGCCGATGCTCTCTCTCGTTCCTCGGATGCCTCAGAAGTTGAACTCTCTCCGCAACACATCATTCCACCTGACTGCCTGATCTCCACTTCTCCTGCCTCCATCAGGCAGACTCCTCCAGGAAAGACCTTTGTTTCTCCTCGCCAACGCCTCGGAATCCTCAAATGGGGTCACTCCTCCCTTCTCGCAGGTCATGCGGGTATCAAGAAATCTGTGCAACTCATCTCCCGCTTCTATTGGTGGCCGACTCTGGAGACGGATGTTGTGGACTTTGTGCGAGCCTGCACTATCTGTGCCCGGGATAAGACTCCTCGCCAGAAGCCTGCTGGTTTTCTTCATCCTCTGCCTGTCCCCGAACAGCCTTGGTCTCTGATTGGTATGGATTTTATTACTGATTTACCCCCTTCCCGTGGCAACACTGTTATTTGGGTGGTCGTTGATCGATTCTCCAAAATGGCACATTTCATCCCTCTTCCTGGTCTTCCTTCTGCGCCTCAGTTGGCTAAACAATTTTTTGTACACATTTTTCGTCTTCACGGGTTGCCTACGCAGATTGTCTCGGATAGAGGCGTCCAATTCGTGTCTAAATTCTGGAGGGCTCTCTGTAAACAACTCAAGATTAAATTAAATTTTTCTTCCGCATATCATCCCCAGTCCAATGGACAAGTAGAAAGGATTAACCAGATCTTGGGTGATTATTTGCGACATTTTGTTTCCTCCCGCCAGGATGACTGGGCAGATCTCCTCCCATGGGCCGAATTCTCGTATAACTTCAGGGTCTCTGAGTCTTCCTCCAAATCCCCATTTTTCGTGGTGTACGGCCGTCACCCTCTTCCCCCCCTCCCTACTCCCTTGCCCTCTGGTCTGCCCGCTGTGGATGAAATTTCTCGTGACCTTTCCATCATATGGAGAGAGACCCAAAATTCTCTCTTACAGGCTTCATCACGCATGAAGAACTTCGCGGATAAGAAAAGAAGAGCTCCTCCCGTTTTTTCCCCTGGAGACAAGGTATGGCTCTCCGCTAAATATGTCCGCTTCCGTGTCCCTAGCTACAAGTTGGGACCACGCTATCTTGGTCCTTTCAAAATTTTGTGTCAAATTAATCCTGTCTCTTATAAACTTCTTCTTCCTCCCTCTCTTCGTATCCCTAATGCCTTTCACGTCTCTCTTCTCAAACCACTCATCCTCAACCGTTTTTCTCCCAAATCTGTTCCTCCCACTCCTGTTTCCGGCTCCTCGGACATCTTCTCGGTCAAAGAAATTTTAGCTGCCAAAAAGGTCAGAGGAAAAAATTTTTTTTTAGTGGACTGGGAGGGTTGTGGTCCAGAAGAGAGGTCCTGGGAACCTGAGGACAATATCCTGGACAAAAGTCTGATCCTCAGGTTCTCAGGCCCCAAGAAGAGGGGGAGACCCAAGGGGGGGGGTACTGTTACGCCGAGCGCTCCGGGTCCCCGCTCCTCCCCGGAGCGCTCGCTACACTCTCCTCACCGCAGCGCCCCGGTCGGTTCCACGGACCCGGGGCGCTGCGATACTGCCTCCGGCCGGGGTGCGATTCGCGATGCGGGTAGCGCCCGCTCGCGATGCGCACCCCGGCTCCCGTACCTGACTCGCTCTCCGTCAGTTCTGTCCCGGCGCGCGCGGCCCCGCTCCCTAGGGCGCGCGCGCGCCGGGTCTTTGCGATTTAAAGGGCCACTGCGCCGCTGATTGGCGCAGTGGTTCCAATTAGTGTTTACACCTGTGCACTTCCCTATATCACCTCACTTCCCCTTCACTCCCTCGCCGGATCTTGTTGCCTTAGTGCCAGTGAAAGCGTTCCTTGTGTGTTCCTTGCCTGTGATTCCAGACCTTCTGCCGTTGCCCCTGACTACGATCCTTGCTGCCTGCCCCGACCTTCTGCTACGTCCGACCTTGCTTTTGCCTACTCCCTTGTACCGCGCCTATCTTCAGCAGCCAGAGAGGTGAGCCGTTGCTAGTGGATACGACCTGGTCACTACCGCCGCAGCAAGACCATCCCGCTTTGCGGCGGGCTCTGGTGAAAACCAGTAGTGGCTTAGAACCGGTCCACTAGCACGGTCCACGCCAATCCCTCTCTGGCACAGAGGATCCACCACCTGCCAGCCGGCATCGTGACACACATCAGTTGAACAGAGAGGAGGTCCCAGCTGCAGCCTTGTCAGTATGTGATATACCTACAATGGGGAAAGCCTGCAGAATCCAGATGGACTGGTAGAACCTATTTTTATATATTTTTTTCTAAAATTGTTCATATAAATAGAAGTTGATATATGAAGGATCGGGAAGGTGGGGTAATATATAAGACTAAGACAGGGGGTAATGCGATCCAGTCTTGCATCAATTACGTAAAAGATGATTGATGTGTGCACAGATGTCTTTTGCATGTGTTCAGTATCTAAATTGTAATATATGGGATGGTAATACATTTCTCCACCCAACCAGAAATTTATAAGACCTAAAAACTCAAACACCAGATGAAATTAATGCATGCTTTAAGAAAAACTCCAGATAATGTGTAAAAACTTTTACCGATTTTCTTTTATATATATATATATATATATATATATATATATATATATATATATATATATTTCAGTTTATTAGCTTTGGGTAACAGTGATTTTCTTCCAACAAGCTTCCCTCTATGCTTAGTGAGGTGTAAATGAAAGGGCAAGAAGTTACGTGTACTGTTATTTGTGTCATTTTCAGGGAGAGGGGGCAGGGACTCCTTGTGCCCACATCATTTAGAGGCAGTACTCTCTGTGTCTACCTGACTTACAGGGAGAGCCTTGGAGGCAGTACTTGCTGTGCCTACTTAATTTACAGGGAGAGAGGAGGAGGCAGTACTATCTGTCTCAAAATGATTTACAGGGAGGAAGGACTATCTGTGCCTATATCATTTACATGGAGAGACAGGAAGGCAGTTCTATCTGTGCCCACATTATTTACTGAGAGAAAGAGGGAGGCAGTATTATTTGTGCCAAAATGATTTACATGGAGAAAGAAGGAGGGACTATCTGTGCCTACATTATTTACAGGCAGAGATAGAGAGGCAGTACTGTCTTTGCCAAAATGATTTACATGGATAAATAGGGAGGAAGGACTATCTGTACATACATCATGTACTAGGAGAGAGAGGGGCAGTATTATCTGTGCTAAACGTGTTTACAGGGAGAAAAAGGAAAGAAGGTTTATCTGTACCCATATCATTTACAGAGAGAGAAAGGGAGGCAGTACAATTTGTGCCCTAACAGTTTACATAAGAATAAGATGGAGGAAGGACTAGCTGAACCTACATGATTTATAGGGAGAGACAGAAAGGAAGTACTACCTATATCTACATCATATACTGGGAGGGAGAGGGAGGCAGTACTATCTGTGCCATTATTATCTACTCAGATGGAACAGAAAGATAGATAGATAGATATTGCATAAAACAACACCTATAACTACAAGAGAGAAGAGGTTGGTGTGCAGTACAGCACTCTATTCGCTTTTTATGGCACTTTCTATTCACATGTTATGCAAAAAATAACGCTAAACTGAATGTGTAAAATCTTCAACATTAACTTCCAATACAGGAGCATGGTCTATACTCAGGCACTGTAACCCGGACTTTATATCACAGTGCCCAGGTATAGAAAACCCAACATATTTACATATCTGGAAATGTCTAACTTATTAAACTACCCCTCTGTCCAAACACTGAGACCTCTCATTTTCCTTCCTGTGACTGTAATAAATAAGCACATGCCTGAAAATCATTCATTTCAACTCTTTTGCACTTACTGAAAGTCACAGAGTTGTGAAATCCACTTTAAGAGACATCTGTTCCCTATTAGGGCTAGTTACCTGGTTTTATTTGTGGCATAAACAAAAATGGTTTACTGCTCAGAATTTGCCTGATATCCTCTGTACACACAGTAGATGATAGCTAGATAGATAGATAGATAGATATGAGATAGATAGATAGATAGATAGATAGATATGAGATAAATAGATAGATAGATAGATATGAGATAGACAGATAGATATGAGATAGATAGATAGATAGAAAGATAGGATAGATAGATAGATGATAAATAGATAGATATGCGATAGATATATAGATAGATATATAGATACACTGCTCAAATTTAAAAATAAAGGTTACACTAAGATAACAAATCCTAGATCTGAATGAATGAACTAATCGTATGAAATACTTTCGTCTTTACAGTTGAATGTGCTGACAACAAAATCACACAAAAATTATCAATGGAAATCAAATTTATCAACCCATGGAGGTCTGGATATGAAGTCACACTCAAAATCAAATTGGAAAACCACACTACAGGCTGATCCAACTTTGATGTAATCTCCTAAAAACAAGTCAAAATGAGGCTCAGTAGTGTGTGTGGCCTCCACGTGCCCGTATGACCTCCCTACAATGCCTGGGCATGCTCCTGATGAGGTGGCAGACCTGGACTAAAGCATCCGCCAACTCCTGGACAGTCTGCGGTGCAACGTGGCGTTGGTGGATGGAGCGAGACATGATGTCCCAGATGTGCTCAATCAGATTCAGGTCTGGGGAACGGACGGGCCAGTCCATAGCATCAATGCCTTCCTCTTGCAGGAACTGCTGACACACTCCAGCCACAAGAGGTCTAGCATTTGCATTCGGAGGAACCCAGGGCCAACCGCACCAGCATATGGTCTCACAAGGGGTCTGAGGATCTCTTCTCGGTACCTAATAACAGTCAGGCTACCTCTGTCAAGCTTTGCGATCCTCCAAAGAAATGTCGCCCCACACCATTACTGACCCACCGCCAAACCGGTCATGCTCTGTCACGTCTGTCACATGTGCTCAGTGTGAACCTGCTTTCATCTGTGAAGAGCACAGGGCGCCAGTGGTGAATTTGCCAATCTTGGTGTTCTCTGGCAAATGCCAAGCATCCTGCATGGTGTTGGGCTGTAAGCACAACCCCCACCTGTGGACGTCGGGCCCTCATACCACATGGAGTCTGTTTCTGACCGTTTGAGTGGACACATGCACATGTGTGGCCTGCTGGAGGTCATTTTGAATGGCTCTGGCATTGCTCTCCTGCTCCTCCTTGCACAAAGGCGGAAGTAGCGGTCCTGCTGCTTGGTTGTTGCCCTCCTACGGCCTCCTCCACATCTCCTGATGTACTGGCCTGTCTCCTGGCAGCGCCTCCATGCTCTGGACACTATGCTGACAGACACAGCAAACCTTCTTGCCACAGCTCGCATTGATGTGCCATCCTGGATGAGCTGCACTACCTGAGCCACTTGTATGGGTTGTAAACTCTGTCTCATGCTACCACTAGAGTGAATGCACTACCAGCATTCAAAAGTGACCAAAACATCAGCCAGGAAGCATAGGAACAGAGAAGTGGTCTGTGGTCACCACCTGCTGCAGAACCACTCCTTTATTGGGGGTGTCTTGATAATTTCCTATAATGTCCACCTGTTGTCTGTTCCATTTGCACAACAGCATGTGAAATTGATTGTCAATCAGTGTTTCTTCCTGAGTGGACAGTGTGATTTCACAGAAGTGTCATTGACTTGGAGTTACATTATGTTGTTTAAGTGTTCACTTTATTATTCTTTTTGAGCAGTGTAGATAGATATGAGATAGATATGAGCGAGATAGATAGATATGAGATGATTGATAGATAGATATGAGATGATAGATATGAAATGATAGATAGATATATTGATGATATTGATTCTATATTCGCATATTCGTTATGTTCATTTATTGTTTTTTCCCATGCGAAAATTCGCATGAAAAATTCTCATGGAAAATTCATATAAAAATGAACATGAAAATTTGCATGTAAAAAAAAAATAATAATATTTGTCATTACGAATATATAGCACTATATTCTAAATATTTGCGAAATAGCGAAGTTCCGATATTCGCGAGAAAAATTTGTATTACGAATATTTGTGCTCAACACTATAAATAGATAGATAGCTACAGTTGAAACAAATTTTTTTTTTAATATTGTGCAAAAGTCCATTGTATTTATTTTCAGCAGCTTCTGTTTCTACGCAGTGCATTTTTCGGTAAAAATTGTACCTTATATTTATTTTGTAGTTCCATACAGTCGCAAGGATACACAGTTTATATAGGTTTGATTTTATTTTACTACAAAAAAAAAATTATAACTATTATTAATACGTTGAAAAATGTCCTCTTCTGACCCCTTTAACTTTTTTATTTTTCCGTATAACGGGCGGCATGAGGTTTTTTTTGCACCGTGATCTGAAGTTTTTTTTGGTACTATTTTTGTTTTGATCAGACTTTTTGATCACTTTTTATAAAACATTTTTATGGTATAAAAAGTGACCAAAAATACGCTATTTTGGTCTTTGGCATTTTTACGTGTACGCCATTGACCGTGTGGTTTAATTAATTACATATTTTTATAGTTCGGACAGTTACACATGTGGCGATAGCACATATGTTTACTTTCGCTTTAGACGCGATGATCAAGTTTGATCGCAGCGTCTAAAGGGTCAATGCCGGACATCAGCCCGATTGGCGATGTCTGGCATTAGCCATGGGTCCATGATGCAAGCTCCTGTTGAGCACGCGTCATACCTCGTGAACCGCAGATGGATGTTAATGAACGGGGTTAAGTTGCAATACTGAACTCTGCACAATATTCAAATTTTTCGAGTTTCACCGGTAGATAGATAGTGTCATGTGGTCCAACGAGACAGGTGGATTTCTGCTTTGAGCAAAAAATACAATTATTTATTATTTCAATAGTCTCCTCCTATTGGCAAGATATAAGACTTATTATTAATATGCAAAGGAAGCTCAAGTTCCCGGGGGGGGGGGGGGGGGGGTTCCCCAGCACAGCAGGAGCCTAGGTAAGTCCAGCCCATGTCCTCTTTATTTAGTGGATGTCAATCAAACGGGGTAGGTAGATGCAAGCGGGCCATAGGGCGGTGATAAAGAGGACACGCATTCAACTGGCCTCTAGCTACACTGGGGAACGCCCTCTGGACACTTGAGCCTTATTAGCAATAAGGCTTACATCTTGCCGATGGTGGGGACTCCTGAAATTCAAAAGGCATGCCTTGAATCCTATAAGAAACCTTATCAAGCCACAGGCTTACTTACACCCCTGTGTTTTTGTTTTGTTTTTTACTGACAGGTCCTCTTTTATTGGCTCACATTGTTCTGGTGTTCTGTTTTAGGGTACGTTCACATGGGCGGATTTATTTGCGGGTTTCCTGCTGTGTATTTGAAAGGGGGCAGGTTTTTATTGGTTCTCGGCTGTCCGCAGCAGATTTTAAGCTGCGGAAAGTCCGCCACAGACCATACTGACTTCAATGGGGCTTGCTGCTGATTTTCTTCGTAAATTCTGCCACGGAAAATCTGCTGCGGACAGCCAAGAAGAGCCCGCCCTCTTTCAAATACGCAGTGGGAAACCCACAAATAAATCCCCCTGTGTGAACGTACCCTTAAGGTGGATAATGGTACTACCATAACCAATTGTTTTGAGAGGTGAGCAGATTGTGCTGGTGACACAAAGAAAGTCTGGAGTGCAGGACAAAGTGGACACCTCTGAAGGAGAGAAGGATTTATTACCAGGTTTCCCAATAGATGACAACTGGTCCCATGTGGTCCCAGCAGGGAGACATGTAGTAATCTAACTCTTTTCCAGAGATTTCCTTACTAACAATCAGGAATTGCCCACAACAAAGGACCCCCTTAACATAGTGTCAAATGTAGCACCAATGCTGTCGATATTCTGCTACCAAATAGTGCAGTCGCCTCCAAACTGTGGCCTTTGAAATGTTGCAAAACGACAACTCCCAGCATGCCCGGACAGCCAACGGCTGTCTGGGCATGTTGGGAGTTGTCATTTTGCAATATCTGGAGGGCACAGTTTGGAGACTACTGAGATAGTGACTAGATACAGTTGCAGGTAAGCTGCAGTACTGCAAGTGGCCACTACTGGCAGGATGGAGCTATTTCTATTTCTTTATGGAGAGTCCCCCTTCTGTATACACCTCTTGCATTTCATATTATAGTTCTTTGGGTAGATATGCAGATAACTCTTGACACTGATGACTACTGACCCCAGATCCCCTTAGCAATTGGAAAATCTTGTGCAACTCTTCCTACATTCACAGTGCTCCCCACCTGCCTCATAGATATCCAAGTGGTAAAATGCATTGGTGCGTAGCCAGCCTTAAAGTTGTTATCCACCATAAGGTGATTATTGTTAGGGATGAGCGAATAGAAACCGAAAAATCCGAATATATTACGAATTTCAAAAATGTGTTTATTCTTAACGAATGCGAATATCGCCACTATTCGATCATGCAAATTGCTTCATTAAACTCCATTTAGTGCGGTCCAGGCTCCCGGGCATCTAACATGGCGGATCCACATGTGAAGACATGGGGCAAGGAATCCTGGGAAGGCGGGAACAAGGGTCGGTGGGATGACCCTGAATCACATGCAGCATGCAGCCTATCAGCAGCCAGTCACCCCTGTGACACAGCCCTATATAATCAGCAGCCATGTTGCAGCCAGTCACATCAGGGTTCTATTACAGAGAGAGAGGGACAGACAGCAGTGTGTGTTACACAGAAAAGAGTTTTTACAGCAGCGATTCACCTCCCACTCACATAGGAATTCTATTGCAGAGAGGGACAGGGATCAGTGTGTTGCACAGAAAAGCTTTTTTACAGCAGCGATTCACCTCAAGCATATTGTCCTCTATTAAGTGTAACCTGTACGTACATCTAAGTGGTGTACCATTTTGTTTCTGCTAAAGTCTTAAGGGCCTAGATACTGTGAAAGGACAGCCAAAAGTACACACCTGCTGGTATTGTAGACAAATACTGTTTTAAGCGTACTAGAGCGCATTGTCCTCCTCTCATAAGTGCATACCACATACGTACATCTAAGTGGTGTACCAGTTTGTTCCTGTTAAAGTCTTAAGGGCCTAAAGACTGTGAAAGGCCAAGCCAAAGTACACACCTGCTGGTATTGTAGACAAATACTGTTTTAAGCGTAGTGGAGCATATTGTTCTCCCCTCATATATGCACTAAGTATGTCAAACAAGGGGTGAGTGGCAGCAGGATTTGCAGCCAGAGGCCTGAGCTCCCGGTATCAGCTAGCGGCCATGCCTTGACCAGAAACCCATCTGCCATCATTGATTGGTAAACACAGTCATCCACTTAATCCCAAGTGACTTCTGACCCCTCCAGTAAACAGTCGATGGGTTCCTCAGACACAACCCTCAGTTGGCATGGCCCGGGAGCTGTCCCTGTCCTCCCATTGCCTCTGTCCTATGCTGTTCCCTCCCCCACAGAAGCATATTGTGCTGTGGGTTCAGCTCCACTATTTAGTGAGGATTATATACTAGAGGACAGTAAGCAGCTATTGCCCTGCAAAGAGGTGGAGGAGACATCTGCCGCTTCCTCCGCCAGGCAGGCAAGTAGTGATGAGGAGAGTAGCGTGGGAGGTGGTGTTGCGAGCATTCAGGCTTCTGAAGCAGACACTGTTGAGGAACCTGAGGAGGACATCAGTGACGTGCAGATACAACTCGATGATGATGAAGGCGATCACATTTAGGAGCCGGGTGCTGAAGGTGCTTCATGTTCATCAGAAGAAGAGGGTTGCAGCTGAGCCAGAAAGGTGGTAGCATGGTTGGCAGTCAGCATGGTGGCAGAATTGGAAAGTCTGGAGCCAAACGTGCCCGGGGTAGACTTGCATAGGGGGCATTGCATGACATCACGAGGTGGTGTGACCTTGCCGTCACGACCCTGGCGCCCACTCCAAGCTTTCGGATCAAAATGTTCTGAACGCTGGGGCAGTAGAGAACCCCTTTAAGTAACGCACCAAAAGGCATGTGAAGTTTTATAGGCCATGTAATGCTCCCTCCACTTGAAAACAATACGGAAAGTATCTCTGCTCCAGAAAAGAAGAAAGCTTGCTCTTTGGTGCCACCTATTGGAAGTAGCAAACAATACAAGCCAGTGATTGACTCCTTCAATGAAACTTGGGTAACGCTTCCTGCTGGAAAAGATTCTGGCCTGCCTAATAATCCACAGTTATGTTTCAAGGCTCTTTAAATGGGCCAAACACTGACTTGTATGGGGTGTTATCTCCAACAGAGTGCTACTTTACATAGGTATTATTTTAAAAATAAATTGGTCTAAGCACTGTAGACTGCAGAACCTCTTTGAACAGTGTATGTTCATATCAATATTGAGGAAAGTACCTGGGGGGAAATAACATGGATAGGGGGCACTGTGGAGGCAGAAAATGGAGCTAGGAGTTGTCCACTTAGACAGCAGTACTGTAATAATAATAATAATAATAATAATAATAATGATAAAACCAAGCTATTTGGCCGCCAAATTTGCAAGCTAAGTACCTCACTGTTTCATAATTTCATAATTTCATATTTTCATTTGTTGCACTACAGCTGTATAGCTTTTCATGTTTTATCTATATACTCATGTTTTATCTATATACTCATGTTTTATGTATATCTTAGTGCTAGCCGTGTGTTGCTGTATTCTCCTGTTGCTGTATATTTAGGCCAGCAGCCTGCACCTGCAAGCCAGGTCCATTTAATAGTTTGGAATCAATAGTGCTGGACAACTTATTCTTTATATATATATATATATATATATATATATATATATATGTATATATATATATATATATATATATATATATATATATATATATGCATACTAAATGTGTGGGGGTATTTAATATATATTACATAGATAGATAGAGAAAGATAGATCTGCGATAGAAAGATATCCACACCAAACAGAGAAGAACCTCAGCACTCCAATGCATAAAGGTGCAAAAAGGTTTATTGACCTGACATCAAGAAGCAATGTTTCAACTGCCCAATTGCAGTCTTTCTCAAGCTCGAGACTAATGACTTAAGGTAAACGTGGGTTTTCTCATGAACTTGTGGATGGATAAAGCAGCTGAAAGAGTTACAGATTTCTTTTTTCCTATTTAATAGGTTTGCAAAATTTACTGTTCGGGGGGGGAAAAAACTAAAACAAAACTGCAGCAGATGTGAAATGTATGAAACATATTTAGCCTGAAGTAACACTTCTCTCTCCAGAAGATCAGCAGCCTCTGCAGTGGCAGAAGGGATATTTAGCTGTTGAGCTTTGGTATGAAGTAACCAGCAGATGGCGCTCTAAGATCACACATTCAGATGTGCACTTCACTTCATTGTTGCCTGATGCATTGGAGAAGAAATTGAAGAAGGCAATCGCTGGGATGTCAAGTCCATCTGAGCTGAATTGGTGATATGACAGCCGTATAAATTATTTATGGGCTGACACTGTATTATTACATTTCACTGGAGTGAGTTAGTATGATAACAAAAAGGCAAACCAGGCGAAAGGTAAGTGAGCTTCAAAGAATTTAGGTGTAAAGATAGTTAGTGGTTGAATAATAACAATACTAATAATAATAATAATAATAATAATAATAATAATAATAATAATAATAATTAATAGTATTAAAAGTCCATTAAGTTCAAACTATATCCCTATTGTGTCCCAGAGGAAAGCAAAAATAAATAAATACATAAATAAATAATGGCAATTGCCTCAGGATAGAGGAAAAATTCCTTCCAGACTCCAATATGGCATCAGAATAAATCCCTGGATCAAAGTTCTATCCACATAAATCCAGTATCCATAACCTGTAATATTATATTTTTCCAGAAAACATTCAGGCCCCCCTTGACCTTGTTTATGGAGTCAGACATCACAACATCATGTGACAGAGAGTTACATAGTCTCACTGCTCTTACAATAAAGAATCTCTGTCTGTGATGATGGTGAAACCTTCTTTCCTCTAGACGTAGAGGATGCCCCCTTGTCATGGTTACCGGCCTAGGTATAAAAAGATCGTTAGAAAGATCTCTGTACTGTCCCTTTATATATTTGTACATTGTGATCAGATTGCTCCGTAAGACGTCTTTTCTCTACACTAAATAACCCCAAGCTTGATAACCTGTCTTGGTTCTATAATCCTCCCATACCATACATGATTTTTGTCACCCTCCTCTGCACCCTCTCCAGTTTAGCCATGTCCTTTTTTATACAATGGGGCAAAAAAGTATTTAGTCAGCCATCAATTGTGCAAGTTCTCCCACTTTAAAAGATGAGAGAGGCCTGTAATTTTCATGATAGGTATACCTCAACTATGAGAGACAGAATGGGGGGAAAACATACAGGAAATCACATTAAAGGATTTCTAATGAATTAATTGGTAAATTCCTAGGTAAAATAAGTATTTGGTCAGCTACAAACAAGCAAGATTTGTGGCTCTCACAGACCTGTAACTTCTTCTTTAAGAGTCTCCTCTGTCCTCCACTCGTTACCTATATTAAGGGCACCTGTTTGAACTTGTTATCAGTATAAAAGACACCTGTCCACAACCTCAAACAGTCATACTCCAGACTTCACTATGGCCAAGACCAAAGAGCTGTCGAAGGACACCAGAAACAAAATTGTAGACCTGCACCAGGCTGGTTTGAAGAAATCTTTGTGTAGCTTGGTGTGAAGAAATCAACTGTGGGAGCAATTATTAGAAATTGGAAGACATATAAGACCACTGATAATCTCCCTTTATCTGGGGCTCCACACAATATCTCACCACATGGTGTCAAAATGATCACAAAAACGGTAAGCAAAAATCCCAGCACAACATGGTAGACCTAGTGAATGACCTGCAGAGAGCTGGGACCAAAGTAACAAAGGCTACCATCAGTAACACACTACACTGCCAGGGACTCAAATCATGCAGTGCCAGACATGTCCCCCTGCTTAAGCCAGTACATGACTGGTCCCGTCTGAAGTTTGCTAGAAAAGCATTTAGATGATCCAGAAGAGGTTTGGGAGAATGTCAAATGGTCAGATTAAACCAAAGTAGAACTTTTTGGTCAAAACTCAACTTGTCATGTTTGGAAGAGAAAGAATACTGAGTTGCATACATAGAACACCATACCTACTGTGAAGCATAGGGGTGGAAACATCATGCTTTGGGGCTGTTTTCTGCAAAGGGACCAGGATGACTGATCCGTGTAAAGGAAAGAATGAATAGGGCCATGTATTGTGAGATTTTGACTGAAAAGTAAGTGAGTAAAATGAGTGGCCATTGATCAGCTGAGACTGAGAGAAGGGGGAGGGTAGGGAAGTACAGAGAGAATGCAGGGACAGAACAACTGGCAGCCATACACAGTGACGAAATCCCAGCTCCACACAGCCCCTCCTGTCAGTCCCGACTGCAGCAGAAACTACAAGTTAGGGGTACGGAGGGGAAAGAAGGAATTAACCCATTACTGTACTGCATCCCCCCTTCAGTGCCATGATCTATACAGGGATAGGTCCCTGACATAAAGCTGAATTTATCTCCACAGCGCCCTCTGTCATGTCACTTTGTGTGTTTTCAAGGCCTCACCAGCAGCATGATAAGTAGCTATTCATTTTTATAGGAATGTGTATATATGTGACTTTATACAGTATGTGCATGCATGTTATAGCTATGTGGTTATTGTGTGCTGTCTGTGTGACTATGTGGTGATTATGTGCTGTATGTGTGACTGTGAAGTGATTGTGCTGTATGTGGGACTATGTGGTGAGTGTGTGTTGTATGTGGAACTATGTGGTTATTGTGTGCTGCATGTGGAACTATGTGGCAATTATGTGCTGTGTGTGTGACTATGCAGTGATTGTGTGCTGTATGTGGGACTATGTGGTAAGTGTGGGATGTATGTGGAACTATGTGGTTATTGTGTGCTGTATGTGGGACAATGTTGTGATTGTGTGTTGTATGTGTGACTATGGGGATTGTATGTCCATGTGTGTCATAAATATGCATAAACTCTGTAAGGGGACACAGTGTGGGCTAAGTACGTGGTGAATGCATGTATAAGGGCATACATGTAAGTCATCATGGCAGGGCTGTAGCAAGGCCAAGTCAGAATTAATACTGTTTAGGTTATGTAAACATATAAAAAGCTTATCTGTGTTTGATCAGCGTGGCTGCCACTGCTCTGTAGGTAAAATTTCAAGTTTACCACAGAAAGTTACTTATAAATGCATATGAAATAGCAAAGCATGCTAGTAAACAGCATGAGCCAAGCTGCTTCCAGTATATTTAGCAGATTAATAAATAAATTAGCATATTCACATTTTAATCAAAAGCCAAACAAGTTCTCACCACTGTGACTGTTGTTCAAAGTAAGAAAAAAATAAACAAAACAATGTAAGTTTCACACTGATGCAAACATATCCTAGGGTCAACATTTTAATTATTGCAATCACTTATATAGAGCCAAGAGATGCACACAGCGTTGTCATCACTCAAATTGGTCTCTGTCCCCCATTAGGATTCATGAGCTAAATTCTAACATAACCCATTAGAATGGCTTTTTGGAGTGAGGGAGGAAACCCACATGGGGAGAATATACAAACTCATTGCAGATGTTTTCCTTGATTGGATTTAGGTTTAAGACACAGTACTGCAAACCCGTAGAACTTTGCTAAAAGTTTGTTTTTGCTAGAACTCGAAGTTTGGGTAGTTTGGTTAGGCAGAACCTGCTAAAATAACATCAGCCAAATGCCAGAAAGGAGGAGGAAGGATCACATGACCTCAGGGAATCCCATATTGCCTTTTAAACAGCTCTCCCATCCTAACAAGAGGCACTAAAAATGCCTATGCACTTAGCTTCAGCAGTCATTTTAGAGATAGCAGTTGTTAGGTGAAGATCTCTGTGAGGGACAGTATATATATATATATATATATATATATATATACATACAGTATATATATATATATATATATATATATATATATACATATATATATATACAGGGCCGGCCTTAGGGGTGTACGAGCTGTGCGGCCGCACAGGGCGCCATAGCAACAGGGGCGCCAGTCGGCCGACACAGCTCGCACCAAGTATGCCGGTGTAATGAAGAAAACTGTGCCCTGTAGCGGAATGTGACCCTCCGCACAGGGACACAGTTTTCTGCTTTGCAGGCCGCTCCCTCTCATTACATTCCCACTACCCTCCCTCAACTGTGTCCCTATGCGGAGGGTCACATTCTGCTTCAGGACACAGTTTTCTTCATTACACAGGGAGGTTTCACTTACCCCGACCTCTTCCGCGTCTCTGGTTGGCTGGCGGCCGGAGTCTGAAGAGGGACGTTGCGCATGTGACGTACCTCCGCAGACCCGCGCAGGAGGATGTCAGCGACGTCACTCGTCAGGCCGACGCCAGAGAGAAGAGATGCGCAGCGCAGGTCAGGTAAGGTTGTCTATGTGTATGTGTGCATGTGCGGGTGTCTGTCTGTCTGTGTGTGCATGTGTGGGTGTCTGTCTGTCTGTGTGTGTGTGCATGTGTGGGTGTCTGTCTGTCTGTGTGTGCGTGCATGTGTGGGTGTCTGTCTGTCTGTCTGTGTGTGTGCATGTGTGGGTGTCTGTGTGTGTGTGTGCATGTGTGGGTGGGTGTCTGTCTGTGTGTGTGTGTGTGCATGTGTGGTTGCCTGTCTGTGTGTGTGTGCATGTGTGGTTGCCTGTCTGTGTGTGTGTGCATGTGTGGTTGCCTGTCTGTGTGTGTGTGTGTGTGTGTGTGTGTGCGAGTCGGGGGGGGGGGGGGGTGTTATGGGGGAATGACAATGCTACCGAATTTGGGGAACCTGCCACTACCTAATGTGGGGAACCTGCTTCTTCCTAATGTAGGGCTATAGTGCACCTAATGTGGGGCTATACTGCACCTAATGTGGGGAACTATACTGCACCTAATGTGGGGAGCTATACTGCACCTAATGTGGGGAGCTAAACTGCACCTAATGTGGGGAACTATACTGTCACGATTCGGCTGGCTGGAGGTGGATCCTCTGTGCCAGAGAGGGATTGGCGTGGACCGTGTCGGTGGACCGGTTCTAAGTTGCTACTGGTATTCACCAGAGCCCGCCGCAAAGCGGGATGGTCTTGCAGCGGTGGTAGCAACCAGGTCGTATCCACCGGCAATGGCTCAACCTCTCTGACTGCTGAGATAAGCGCGGTACAAGGGAGTAGACAAGAGCAAGGTCGGACGTAGCAGAAGGTCAGGGCAGGCAGCAAGGATCGTAGTCAGGGGCAACGGCAGGAGGTCAGGAACACAGGCTAGGAACACACAAGGAAACGCTTTCACTGGCACAATGGCAACAAGATCCGGCGAGGGAGTGCAGGGGAAGTGCGGTATAAGTAGGGAGTGCACAGGTGAGGATACTGATTAGGCCTGCTGCGCAAATCAGTGGCGCAGTGGCCCTTTAAATCGCAGCGATCCGGCGCACGCGCGCCCTAAGGAGCGGGGCCGCGCGCGCCGGGACAACACAGATGGGGAACGGGTCAGGTACGGGAGCCGAGATGCGTATCGTGAGCGGGCGCGTCCCGCATCGCGAATCGCATCCCGGCTGGGAGTAATATCGCAGCACACCCGGTCAGCAGGTCTGACCGGGGCGCTGCGAATGAGAGAACGCTGCGAGTGCTCTGGGGAGGAGCGGGGACCCGGAGCGCTCGGCGTAACATATACTGCACCTAATGTGGGGAACTGTACTGCACCTAATGTGGGGGAACTATACTGCACCTAATGTGGGGGAACTATACTGCATCTGATTAAGGGGGACATGGGACTGATTAAGGGGGTAGGGGAATGATTAAATATTTTAAAAAAAATATTTGTTACAAAGATTTTTTTCCTCTTTGTGTATGTTTATGGGGTAATAGGGGGGGGGGGGGGTGCCACAAGGTTAGCTCGCACAGGGCGCCTGAACACCTAAGGCCGGCCCTGTATATATATGTTGTAGTAAACAACAGAGTGACCCTGATTTACTATTGTGAACCTGACCTATTTTCTCGGGTAGTGCACCAGATTCTGGTGCATTGCACCAGGTGCACCAGAAATTCTGTCTGTGACAGAATTTGTGCCAGAATTGAAAAAAAAAAACAACCAACTCTCCAATTTACTGAGAAAACCCAAAAAAGGGGCATGGCCCTGACATTAAAAAAAAAATCCCAGCATATTTATTAAGGTTTCCACAGAAAATGTGGTGGATTTGGGCTGAGGAAAACCCAAAAGCTCAGAGCATGTGTTAAAAAAGCAAAATGTGGGGAAAAGTGCAAAATATAGGGAAACCTTAGTAAATACTGTGGAAAAATATCTGTTGGGAAAAAGAACCCACAAAGAAAACCACACAACACTCTTAGTAAATCAGGGCAAGTGTGTTCGGCATCTGTTCCGCCAGGGCAAAATCTGTTTTCATTTGAAGTTACATAGTTTGTATCATCAAAAAAGAGTTCATAGAGTTCAACCTAAACCCTACTGTGTTGATCCAGAGGAAGGCAAAAACCCCCATGAGGCTGATGCCAATTGCCCCATGACAGAGGAAAAATTCCTTCCCGATCCCGATATGGCAATCAGAATAAATCCCTGGATCAACATTCTATCCATATAAATCTAGTATCCATTACCTCTAATGTTATTGCTCTCTAGAAAAACATCCAGCCCCCCCCCCCCTGAACTTATTGAGTCAGATGTCACAACATCATGGGGCAGAGAGTTCCATGGTCTCACTGCTCTTACAGTAAAGAATCTCTGTCTGTGATGATGGTGAAACCTTCTTTCCTCTAGACGTAAAGGATGCCCCCTTGTCATGGTTACCAGCCTAGGTATAAAAAGATCACTAGAAAGACCTCTGTACTGTTCATTGCTATATTTGTACATTGTGATCAGATCCCCCTAAGACGTCTTTTCTCTTAACTAATTAACCCCAAGATTGATAACCTGTCTTTGTCCTGTAATCCTCCCATACTACCAGTTTTCTTTGCCACCCCCCTTCTGTCATGTAATTCTTATATACAGGTGCCCAAAATTGGACAATACTCCATATGTGGTCTGAATAGTGATTTATTCAGCGGTCCGAGCCTCTATGCCTCTCTTGATATACCCCATGACTTTGTTAGCCTTGGCAGTTCCTGTCTGGCACTGATTGCTAGTTGATTTGAGTTTACTGTCCACCAGTACCCCCAAGTCTTTTTTGGTAGAAGTTTGACCTAGTGTCTTATTATTTAGCATTTAGTTTTTATGGGCCAACTTCCGACTCGAGCCCGCGTCACATCGGCCGGCCCCCAGCTGATTTCTGGCCGCGGCCGGCTATTAACCCTTTAGATTGCTGCTATCAAAGTTTACAGTGCCGTCTAAAGGTGCCTGTATACCGTCCCTGATGGTCCAGTGGGGTGGATCGCCCCCCCCCCCCCGCAGCACGATTGTGTGTGGGGGGGGGGGGGGGCGATCCACTGCTTAGGTAGCCTGAGGGCCTACCTCTCCTGCTGCGGCGGCTCCGGTGCTCAGAATGATAAAGTCTGGCAGGGCCAGGATTTATTAATCGAGCACAGAGCACAATGATCAATGGGATTATATGTAACCCCATTGATCTGTATGAGGAATCAAATGATTCCTCCTAAAAGTCCCCTAAGGTTAAAAAAAAAATGTTTTAAAGGTTTAAAAAAATGCACATTAACCCCTTCCTTATTAAAAGTTTAAATCACCCCCCTTTTCCCAAATTCCATATAAAAAAAAATATAAACATAATAAAAATAAACATATATGGTATCACCACATGCGTAAATGTCCGATCTATAAAAATATATCGTAAATGAAACCACTTGGTCAATGGCGTACGTGCAGAAAAAGTCCAAAATAGCGTATTTTTGGTCACTTTTCATGCCCTAAAAAAGGAATAAAAAGCGATCAAAAAGTCAGATAAAAAAAAATGGTACAGATTAAAACTTCAGATCACGGCGCAAAAAATTTGCCCTCATACCACCGCGTATGTGGAAAAATAAAAAAGTTATCGGGGTCAATTTTAAATGAATTAATTTTCGTGCATTTAGTTATGAATTTTTCCAAAAGTACGACAAAATCAAACCTTTATAAGTAGGGTAACGCTTTAATCGTATGGACCTACAGAATAAACAGAATAAAGATAAAGTGTCATTTTACCAACAAATATACGGCATAGAAACGGAAGCCCCCAAAATTTACAAAAGTTTTTTCTTCAATTTTGTCACACAATAATTTTTTTCCCATTTTGCCATAGATTTTTGGGTAAAATGACTGATGTCATTACAAAGTAGAATTGGTGGCACAAAAATAAGCCCTCATATGGATTTTTTGATGAAAAATTGAAAGGGTTATCATTTTTAAAAGGTGAGGAGGAAAATGCAAAAGCAGAAAAATGCTTGGTCCTTAAGGGATTAAACAGTTGAGATTTGACAGAGAATTTACTTTGTTCCCTCCCCTGTTATACATAGAAACATAGAATGTATCGGCAGATAAGAACCCTTTGGCTCATCTAGTCTGCCCAATAATCTGAATCCTATCAATGGTCTCTGGCCCTATCTTATATGAAGGATAGCCTTATGCTTATCCCATGCATGTTTAAACTCCTTCACTGTATTTGCAGCAACCACTTCTGCAGGAAGGCTATTCCATGCATCCACTACTTTCTCAGTAAAGTAATACTTCCTGATATACTGCAGAAACCTTTGTCCCTCTAATTTAAAACTATGTCCTCTTGTGGTAGTTTTTCTTCTTTTAAATATGCTCTCTTCCTTTACCGTGTTGATTCCCTTTATATATTTAAAAATCTCTATCATATCCCCTGTCTCTTCTTTCTTGCAAGCTCTACATAAGGTCCTTTAACTTAAAGTCCTTTTACTTAAGGTCCTTTAAAGGAGTACTCTAGTGCAGAGTATTCCTGCTCCGTTCTGCCTGGGCTGCAAAATAAATGAAAATGAACCCTCACTCACCTCCCTGGGTTCCTGCGGAGCGCCACTACAGCTGTTCGGTCCTCCGGTCCATCCTCTTCATACTTCCGGGTGTAACGAAGCGTCACATGGCGCTCAGCCTATTGCCGGCTGCCGCGATGTTCAGCCTCGGCCGGCGATAGGCTGAGCGCCATGTGATGCTTCGTTACACCCGGAAGTATGAAGAGGATGGACCGGAGGACCGAACAGCTGTAGTGGCGCTCCACGGGAACCCAGGGAGGTGAGTGATGGATCATTTTCATTTATTTTGCAGCCCGGGCAGAACGGAGCAGGAATACTCTGGACTAGAGTACTCCTTTAACCTTTCCTTGTAAGTTTTATCCTGCAATCCATGTACTAGTTTAGTAGCTTTTCTCTGAACTCTCTCTACAGTATCTATATCCTTCTGAAGATACGGCCTCCAGTACTGCACGCAATACTCCAAGTGAGGTCTCACCAGTGTTCTGTACAGCGGCATGAGCACGTCTCTCTTTCTACTGCTTATACCTCTTCCTATACATCCAAGCATTCTGCTAGCGTTTCCTACTGCTCTATTACATTGTCTTCCTACCTTTAAGTCTTCTGAAATAATTACTCCTAAATCCTTTTCCTCAGATACTGAGGTCAGGACTGTGTCAAATATTCTATATTCTGCCCTAGAGTTTTTACGCCCCTGGTGCTTTATTTTGCACTTATCCACATTAAATTTCAGTTGCCAGAGTTCTGACCATTCTTCTAGTTTGCCTAAATCCTTTTCCATTTGGCATTTCCCTCCAGGAATATCAACCCTGTTACATATCTTTGTGTCATCAGCAAAAAGACATACCTTATCATCGAGACCTTTTGCGATATCACTAATGAAGATATTAAACAAAATTGGTTCAAGTACAGATCCCTGAGGTCCCCGCTGGTAATAAGACCTTGCTCTGAATATTCTCCATTGACTACAACCCTCTGTTGTCTGTCACTCAGCCACTGCCTAATCCGGTCAACAATACGGGAGTCCAAGCTCAACGACTGTAGTTTATTGATAAGTCTTCCATGTGGGACAGTGTCAAAAGCCTAACGAAAATTAAGATATGCGATGTCTACTGCCCCTCCGCCATCTATTATTTTAGTCATCCATTCAAAAAAATGTATAAGATTTGTTTGACATGATCTCCCTGAAGTAAACCCATGTTGTTTTTCATCTTGCAATCCATGGGATTTTAAACGTTCCACAATCTTATCCTTTAGTACGGTTTCCATATCATTTCCCCACTATTGATGTCAGACTTACTAGCCTACAGATGCTTGATTTCTCCCTTCTAACTTTGTTGTGAATGGGCACAACATTTGCTAATTTCCAATCTTCCGGGACGACTCCTGGTACCACAGTGGTCTCGTCCTTTTTCTGGTTTACTGACAAGTCTAATGCAATTTTCTGTTGCCTTCAATAATGTGTCTTTTAAGTAGTCCCATTTCTCCTGGACTCCATGTAATCCGTTCCAGTCTAATAAGGACTCTAATTTTTGAAAAGTCTGTTCTTCTAAAATCTAAAAGTTTTTTTTTGTGTGTGGTGTGACTCCTTCACTGTTCTTATATTAAACCACACTGACTGGTGATCACTAGATCCAGAGCTTTCACCTACGATAAATCATATACCAAATCCCCATTTGTGAGTACCAAATCCAAAATGGCCCCCTTCCGGGTTGGCTCAACCACTTGTTGTAGAGATAATCCCAGTAGGGAATTTAGAATATATGTACTTCTGGTAGAACTAGCTATTTTGGTTTTCCAGTTTATATCCAAAAGATTGAAGTCTCCCATAATGATAACATCTCCTTTCATTGTCATTTTAGCTATTTCTTCAACTAGTAGATAATCTAATTTTTTAACTTGGCCAGGTGGTCTATATATCACACCTACAAGAGTTACTGCATGATTACCAAACTGCAACCTAGCCCAAACTGACTCTATGTTGGCCTCACTAACTTGTATTAGGTTAGATTTTCTGGGCCACTCCTCCTCCTTTCTTGCCTTCTCTGTCTCTTCTGAATAAAGAGTACCCTGGTATGGATATGTCCCAGTCATTACTTTCATTAAACTATGTCTCAGTAACAGCCACTAAATCTATATTCTCAGATGCCATTATTGACCGAAGTTTATTGATTTTATTACCTAAACTGTGAGCATTTGTAGACAGGACTCTGAGCTTATTTCTTATTTCTTAACCTCTGTGCTACTGACATGTTCTGGGATTGTTTTGGGGGGCAATTGGACTCATAGAACTAGTTTAACCCCTTAAGGGCACAGCACCCTGGGCTTTAATGACCAAGGACGTCCCCGGACGTCCTGGTGTTTCTCTGGTCTCTGCCGCGCGCTGGGCAGAGATCGGAACGGCATTCCTGCTGAAATCCTTCAGCAGGCATGACGTGCAAATGCCGAGGGGGGTCCCGGGATCCCCGCATGTTGGTGATCGCTGGAGATCGCTTGCGAAATCACGGAAAGGATCTTCGGCAATTCGGGTCATTCGGGTCACTTGTGACCCGATGACCTGGAAATAAATGGTACAGTACACCGCCAATCACCTGCCGTTGCTGTGGAGTGGTGACGCCCCAGCAACGCTGCTATTGGCCGGCGATCGTCCGGCCAATAGCAGAGCAGCAGAGGAGGGGTTAACTGCCCCTTCCCGCTGCTGCACCCGCTCTCTTCGTTCAGTCAGCGGGTGCAGTAGTGAGAAGAAGCCGTGGATCCCCCCTCGGAGCTCCGGAGCCCCCTCAGGAGCCTTAGAATAGGGACAGCGGATTGCAGGGACAGGTAGGAGTTTAATAGGATAAAAAAGCTAAATAAAAGTTTAAAAAAAAGGAAATAAAAAAATTACCCCCCCCCCCCCTGACCCCCTAATAGGTCCCCAGGGTCCTATTAACCCCTTAACGATGCAGGACGTATATTTACGTCCTGAGCCGGCTCCCGCGATATGAAGCGGGATCGCGCCGCGATCCCGCATTATATCGCGTCGGTCCCGGTGCTAATCAACGGCCAGGACCCACGGCTAATACCACACATCGCCGATCGCGGCGATGTGCGGTATTAACCCTTTAGAAGCGGCGGTCAAAGCTGACCGCCGCTTCTAAAGTGAAAGTGAAAGTGACCCGGCTGCTCAGTCGGGCTGTTCGGGACCGCCGCGGTGAAATCGCGGCGTCCCGAACAGCTGATCGGACACCGGGAGGGCCCTTACCTGCCTCCCCGGTGTCCGATCGGCGAATGACTGCTCCGTGCCTGAGATCCAGGCAGGAGCAGTCAAGCGCCGATAATGCTGATCACAGGCGTGTTAATACACTCCAGTGATCAGCATAGAAGATCAGTGTGTGCAGTGTTATAGGTCCCTATGGGACCTATAACACTGCAAAAAAATGTAAAAAAAAAAGTGTTAATAAAGGTCATTTAACCCCTTCCCTAATAAAAGTTTGAATCACCCCCCTTTTCCCATAAAAAAAATAAAACAGTGTAAAAAAAAGTAAAAAATAAACATATGTGGTATCGCCACGTGCGTAAATGTCCGAACTATAAAAATATATCATTAATTAAGCCGTACGGTCAATGGCGTACGCGCAAAAAAATTCCAAATTCCAAAAAAGCGTATTTTGGACCTCTCGGTAGATCAGTCTCCCATCAGTTTTAAGGGGAGACTCATTTTCCACCAGTATATTCCCTCGAAGCGGGCACGGTATGGTGTGAAACTCTACAAACTCTGCGAGAGTACCTCTGGGTACACTTGCAGGTTTAGAGTATATGAGGGACGAGATTCCCGTATTGAACCCCCAGAATGTCCCCCCACTCTGGGTGTTAGCGGGAAACTCGTTTGGGACCTTGTGCACCCATTGCTGGATAAGGGTTTCCACGTGTACGTGGATAACTTTTATACCAGCATCCCTCTGTTCAAATCCCTTTCCGCCAGATCCACGTCTGCATGTGGGACCGTGCGGAAGAACCAGAGACGCCTCCCTCTAAATTTTGTTAAGACGCCTATCCCCAAGGGTAAGTCCCGTGCCCTGACCCATGATAACCTGTTGTTGGTGAAGTATAAGAGGCATGTCCTTATGCTCACCACTATTCATGGGAACGGCAGCACCCCTGTCCCTGTGCGAGGTACCGTGGGACCGGTCCTCAAGCCCGATTGTATTCTGGACTACAATCGGTATATAGGGGGAGTTGATCTCTCAGGTCAAGTCCTCAAGCCATATAACGCCATGCGGAAAACACGGGCATGGTACAAAAAAGTTGCAGTCTACATGGTTGCCATGTACACCACTTTTGTACTATCCCAGTACGCTGGCAACACAGGGGCATTCCTCCAGTACCAAGAAGAAGTCCTAAGGTTCCTGATCTTTGCTGACCGGGAAAGATCAGGCCGGACTTCCCAAGGGTTTGTAGTTATAGGCGCCAGGATCGTCCCAGGCCAACACTTTCCAGGTGACATCCCCCCCACTGGAAGGAAGGGGCGATCCCAAAAAAAATGCAGAGTGTGTTACAGGAAGGGGATGCGGAAGGACACCAGGTATCAGTGTGACACTTGCCCAGATAATCCCGGCCTCTGCATAGGCTGCTTCAGGGAGTATCACACTTCCATGGAGCACTAAATTTTCCCTTTTCATTTGAATTTTCCATAATTTGACCAATGTACCAAGTCCAGAGTACATTCCAAAATTTAACCCCCATAAATCACTAAATTGGCCAAAAAAAGCAAAACAAAACCTGATAAGACCTCTGAGGCTGTTTTTTCAAAAATGGGTAATAGGTCACTGAGTCACTATCATCGGGGACTTTTTATGTTGCCTCAAATGCGCAGCGCTCTCTCTCCACCTGAGCGGGTGCGCATTTGAGGCCACAGGTTAGGGACAGCCACACAAATCACATTCCCAGAATGATGATTCAGAGCATAGAGTTTGGGGCGGGCATATTTTTTTTAGTTTTGGCTATGCTCTGGGTCATCATTCTGGGAACATATCCTGTTTTATTATTTTATGATTTATAGTTTTCTGGCCCACTGTACCCCATATTACGGGCCTCTGTACCCCACCTGTCTACCCCAGTTACGGCCCGTTGTCCCCCATAGTGTTCCCCTATTTTAGGGCTCAGTGCTCCCCCATTAACGCTCCTTGAGGGGGGGGTCCCACATCCTGGCTGCTATAATAAGCTCAAGGCCCCTGACTGACCTCCCACTCCAAGACCTGGTGTGCACCCACGGAGCAAAAATCATCAAAAATTAAGGTATGTTGTTATTCCAAAGAAATGTGTTTACAAATTTTGGGGGGTCTTTTCTGCTATTAACCCTTATAAAAATGTAAAATTTTGGGGAAAACCCACATTTTAGTGAAAAAAAATATTTTTTTTTTACATATGCAAAAGTCGTGAAACCCCTGTGGGATATTAAGGCTTACTTTACCCCTTGTTATGTTCCTCAAGGGGTCTAGTTTCCAAAATGGTATGTCATGTGTTTTTTTTTTTTGCTGTCGTGGCACCATAGGGGCTTCCTAAATGCGCCATGTCCCCCCCATTTCAGCAAAGTTTGCAAATGTGACTCCTTCTCTTCTGAGCATTGTAGTGCGCCCATATTGCACTTGACGTCCACTTATGGGGTGCCTTCACACTCAGAAGAGATGGGGTTACAAATTTTGCAAAAATGTGAAATTTGGGGAGAAACACACATTTTTGTGAATTTTTGTTTTTTACATATGCAAAAGTCGTGAAACCCCTGTGGGGTATTAAGGCTCACTTAATTCCTTGTTACGTTCCTTAAGGGGTCTAGTTTCCAAAATGGTATGCCATGTGTTTTTTTTTTTTGCTGTACTGTCACCATAGGGGCTTCCTAAATGCAACATGCCCCCCTAGCAAAATTTGCTCTCAAAAAGCCAAATATTGCTCCTTCTCTTCGGAGTATTGTAGCTCGCCCGTAGTGCACTTCAGGTCAACTTATGGGGTACCTCCATACTCAGAAGAGATGGGGTTACAAATTTTGGGGGGGGGGCTTTTCTGCTATTAACCCTTGCAAAAATGTGAAATTTGGGGGGGAAACACACATTTTAGTGATTTTTTTTTTTTACATATGCAAAAGTCGTGTAACCCCTGTGGGGTATTAAGGCTCACTTAATTCCTTGTTACGTTCCTCAAGGGGTCTAGTTTCCAAAATGGTATGGCATGTGTTTTTTTTTTTTTTTTTTTGCTGTTCTGGAACCATAGGGGCTTCCTAAATGCGACATGCCCCGAAAAACCATTTCAGAAAAACATACTCTCCAAAATTCCCTTGTCGCTCCTTGGCTTCTGAGCCCTCTACTGCGCCCGCCAAACAATTTACATAGACATATGAGGTATGTGCTTACTCGAGAGAAATTGGGCTACAAATATAAGTATACATTTTCTCCTTTTACCGCTTGTAAAAAAAAAATGGGTCTACAAGAACATGCGAGTGTAAAAAATGAAGATTGTGAATTTTCTCCTTCACTTTGCTGCTATTCCTGTGAAACACCTAAAGAGTTAAAACGCTGATTGAATGTCATTTTGAATACTTTGGGGGGTGCAGTTTTTATAACGGGGGCATTTGTGGGGTATTTCTAAGTTTAAGACCTTTCAAATTCACTTCAAACCTGAACTGGTCCCTGAAAAATAGTGAGTTTGAAAATGTTGTGAAAAATTGGAAAATTGATGCTGAACTTTGAAGCCCTGTGGTGTCTTCCAAAAGTAAAAACACATCACACATCAATTTTATGATGCAAACATAAAGTAGACATATTGTATATGTAAATAAAAAAAAAATATTTAGAATATCCATTTTCCTTACAAGCAGAGAGCTAAGTTAGAAAAATGCAAAATTTTAAAATTTTTCATTAAATTTTGGGATTTTTTTTACCAAGAAAGGATGCAAGTTACCACAAAATGTTACCACTATGTTAAAGTAGAATATGTCACGAAAAAAAAACATCTTGGAATCAGAATGATAACTAAAAGCATTTCAGAGTTATTAATGTTTAAAGTGACAGTGGTCAGATGTGCAACAAACATTCTGGTCCTAAGGTGTAAAATGGCCTAGTCCTTAAAGGGGTATTCCAGGCAAAAACTTTTTTTTTATATACAACTAGCTCCGTAAAGCTTTTACAGATTTGTAAATTACTTCTATTAAAAAATCTTAATCCTTCCAATAGTTATTAGCTTCTGAAGTTTTCTGTCTAACTGCTCAATGATGATGTCACGTCCTGGGAGCTGTGCATGATGGGAGAATATCCCCATAGGAGCTGGACAGCTCCCTGGACGTGAGTCATCAGAAAGCAGTTAGACAGAAAACAGCAACTCAACCTCCGGAACTAATAACTATTGGAAAGATTAAGATTTTTTAATAGAAGTAATTTTCAAATCTGTTTAACTTTCCGGAGCCAGTTGAGATATATATATATATATATATATATATATATATATATATATATATATATATATATATATATATAAAGTTTTGGCCTGGAATACCCCTTTATGGGGTTAAATACTCCTTAGCAAATTCTTAGAATTGTTCACTGAGTAAATTTTTTCCTTTGATAGAAAGATGCAAACCTTTTTTGTACAGTTCCTTTCTATTCCAAGTAAAGCTATTATGAGACACAAAGCCAATATTAGATTTTCCTTTGTAATTACAGTAGAGAAGTAATTTAGTAGGTAGGCCTTCTCCCCACCCTCCTCCACCATTACCCCCATATTATTTATTAAGGGGACAACATTTTCAGCTTTAAATTTCTTATTATATATGCAGGAGAAGAATATTTTGGAGTTATTTTCACTTTATATGGCAATTCCTCTCTCTGCTGCAATTTTTGCTAGTTTTACTTATTTATTTATTTCCTCTTATCCTTTATCACTTCCTTAAAGGGGTACTCCGCCCCTTGACATTTTATCCCCTATCCAAAGGATAGGGGATAAGATATCAGATCGCTGGGGTCCCGCTGATGGGGACCCCCGGGATTGCCGCTGCGGCATCCCGCTATCATTACTGCACATAGCACACTCGCTCTGTGCATAATGACCGGCGATACAGGGGCCGGAGCATGGTGTCATCACGGCTCAGCCCCCTCGTGACGTCACGGCCCGCCCCCTTAATGCTAGTCTATGGGATGGGGCGTGATGGCCCCCACGCCCCCTCCCATAGACTAGTATTGAGGGGGAGGGCCATGACGTCATGAGGGGGCGGAGCCGTGACATCATGAGGGGCAGAGCCGTGATGTAATGATGGTCTGTTTCCTGTATTGCCAGTTATTATGCACAGAGCGAGTGTGCACGAGTGTGCACCTGCCTCCAAAAAGGTATCATTTTTTGCATCAATTAAAAAAAAAGTTTTTTTTATTCAGCCTGTTAGATACCTTCAGAGTTCGGCAAAAGACAAAACCATATTTTTTAAATGTTCACTCATCTCTAGACCCACTGCTGTCTATCAAACAAATGATGTTGCCTTATTTCACATTCAATTTCATTCTACTCCATTTTAACTTCTACCAAGTTACGTGCACATTATGCTCGGCAGTTACAGCTCATATTGAAAGCAAAGACACCATAAACTTGTTTGTTGCTGGTCACACTGGTTGGTATAGGACACTGGAGTATTCTACTGTACAATTCAATCAAATCTTTAACACACTAACTTTTGCAAGGACTGGTCAATGTTAACTGCACAGAGATCGTAGTGTTATTGTCACACAGACCCCTGTAACCTAACATAGATAAACTGGATAACATACAACAATTAATGGGAACCTGTCACCTGTTTTCTGCTGTCCAAACCATGGGTAGCATAAAATAGGTGCAGGAAACATGATCCCGACATACTGTGATTAACTCTGAAATGTTCGGGCATTTCAGAAAAATTATATAGTTTAAAAATGCCACCAGGACCAGAATTAGTAGTCATGGGGGTCAATTCGTACCCTGTTGGTACTCATTGATGCATTTCTTCCTTTCTTTGTATAGAAAGACACATCACTCGGTGCTGGTGGGTAGAGAAAAGCTGTCTGGACCCGCCCCAATGACTGGTTACCCTGTCCTGGTCGCTTTTTTAAACAATGATTTCAAAGTAAATCATGGTGTGACGGGTTCCCTTTAACCCCACAGAGTCCCTCAACTTTTTACAGTTAAATGTCAAATCTAAATACAACTTACTTGGCATGACCATTCTTCTTCTTTATGCAATTGATAGAAGAAAAAGAAGGTTGAAGCACTCACCACGGAATCCTGCTGCAAAACTTTATTGACAGTCCATCAATATATACATGCATAACATACCCCATATAGAGAGCAGAGCTATGCCGGCAGGAGCTTGCACCCGGGCGACATACGCTGTTTCTCGCCAATAGGTGTTTCACCTATCGGCGAGAAACCTTGTCTGTCACCTGGGTGTGCGCTCCTGCAGGAATAGCTCTGCTCTCTATATGGGGTATGATATGCATGTATATATTGATGGACCAAGAAGACGCGGAAGAAATATTTACCCCATATCAGCATTAGTAACACTCATGACCGCTAACTTATGATAGCAGTGCCAGGTACCTGTTTTTTCTATGTGTTATTATAGTGTAAACAAATTTCATTCAGAACCAGCGCCAGGAGATGGTCCATTTTTTCCAATTTCTTATTATCCTATCAATATTTTGCCACAAGCACTCCAGCATCACAAAGGACAAACTTACATCAGAATCAGGTCCTTACTGACACTGGCATCTCCTCCTATTTGCTGGAATCCCGTGAATTAACTTTATCCCTTTAGCTGCTATGACATAACATGGCATTATAGCTGAAGAAAAAAGGAGTAAAGATGGTAAACTATACAGATAAAAACATATACAAATAAGTAGAATACACATTCAATGTTCAATATTTACAAAAAACCCTGCCCATCTATCCCACTGATTAAAAATACTTACAAAATACCTGTCACCAAATAATTTTTTCTAAACTATGTTCCCTAACTACTCCTAATACTCCTACAACCTTTAAAAAAAATTCAGAGCGTTCACCCCTGTGTTCTAAGGGAGTTTAGTAATGTCATAGACAGACTCCTATTTCTAACATTCAAGGACTCTATAGTAACAGGGATGGTTCCCCAGGACTGGCGCATAGCAAATATGGTGCCAATATTTAAAAAGGGGTCAAAAAGTGACCACGGGAATTGTAGGCCTGTTAGTTTAACCTCCATAATATGTAAATTGTTTGAGGGTTTTCTAAGAGATGCTATTTTGGAATATCTTGATAAAAATTAATGTATGACCCCATATCAGCATGGCTTTATGGGGAACTGGTCCTGTCAAGCTGATCTGATCAGCTTTTATGAGGAGGTGAGCTCCAGACTGGACCAGGGGGAATCGCTGGATGTCGTAAATTTGGATTTACGTGGGTAAGTACCTGGCTCAGTGATAGGAAACAAAGGGTGGTTTTTAATGGTAATTATTCTGATTGGGTGACTGTTACTAGTGGGGTACCACAGGGGTCAGTTTTGGATCCTATTCTATTTAATATATGTATTAATGACTTTGTCAAAGGATTGTATAGTAAAGTAGCAATCTTTGCAGATGATACTAAACTCTGTAAAGTGGTTAACAATAGAGGACTGTTCACTGTGTATAGTAGATAACACAATAGAGGACAGTGCACTGTTTCAAATGTATCTGCATAGGTTGGAGGTTTGGGCTGGGAAGTGGCAGATGGGGTTCAACACTGATAAATTTCAGGAAATGCACATGGGGAGGAAAAATCCAGGCTGGGATTAAGTATTAAATTGGAGTATACTTGGGACAACTGACATAGAAAAGGACTTGGGAGTCTTAGTTAACAGTAAATTTAGCTGCAGTGACCAGTTTCCGGCAGCTGCCAAGGCAAATAAAATCATGGGGTGCATCTATAGGGGCATAGATACCCACGACAAGGAAATAATTCTACCACTGTAGAAATCACTAGTCAGACCACACATAAAATACTGTGTACAGTACTGGGCACCAGTGTACAAGAAAGATATAGTGGAGCTGGAGAGGGTTCAAAGACGGGCAACCAGGGTAATACGGGGAATGGAAGGACTACAGTACCCAGAAAGATTATCAGAATTAGGGTGATTTAGTTTAGCAAAAAGAAGGCTTAGGGGCGACCTATCAACTATGTATAAATATAGCAGGGCACAGTGAAGAGATCTTTCCCATGATCTATTTATACCCAGGACTGTATCTATAACAAGGGGGCATCCTCTACGTCTAGAGGAAAGAAGGTTTCTACACCAGCACAGACAGGGGTTCTGTACTGTAAGAGCAGTGAGACTGTGGAACTCTCTTCTGGAGGAGGTGGTCATGTTGAACTCAGTAAAATAGGTCAAAAGGGCCTTGGATGCATTTTTGGAGAGTAATAACATTACGGGTTATGGATACTAGTTTTCTGGGGAAAGAATGTTGATCCAGGGATTTATGCTGACTGCCATATTTGGAGTCAGGAAGGAATTTTTGTCTCAAGTATGAGGGTTTTTTGCCTTCCTCTGGATCAACTCAGTAGAGACACATTAGGGATATACAAAAACTGAGAGAAATCTAACACCGGCACTTCCACCACTAGTAGTCAGACTTGGATGACACCTGGATAGGTAGCTTAGCTTCAATCACCTCCCCTGATTGCAGTGGTGCACAATGCTGTAAGTCATTCATATAATGTGAACAAGAAGACAAGACAGAAGCCAGCACTCACCATTCAGGGGTCCTTTATTTATGGATGCGTTGTGGGTACATCAGCGGGCAGGGTGAAGAGGGACGGGGTATCGGGACAGCACTGTTTTGCGTGTCTTGCGCTTCCACATTACCGGTTTGTGGAAGCGCAGGACGCGCAAAACAGTGCTGTCCCGATACCCCGTCCCTATTCACCCTGTGCGCTGATGTACCCGCACCGCATCCATAAATAAAGGACCCCTGAATTGTAAGTGCTGGCTCATGTCTTGTCTTCTTGTTCACATTAGGGATATAGGTTGAATTTGATGGACTCTGGTCTTTTTTAAACCTTATGAACTATGTAACTCTTCTTGCTCACATAGTGCAATCTCCCAGAAGGAAAAAGTGGGCGTTTCCCAGCAGGCATGACATCACTGAAGCCTGCTGGGGGACCACTTCCGCCCTCACATAGTTGCAGTGCTGTGATGAATAGAAGACCTAAAGCTCTGCTACTGCAGCCACACCCCCTCCATCCATGTCTATGGAAGGAGGTGTGACGGCTGCGTACTAGCCGTCACGCCTCCTCCCATAGACATTAATGCAGGGGAGTGGCACAATGTCATGAACACGTAAGCTTCAAGCTTCCGTGTACCGGCTGCTGCCGGCCCAGAGATCCCAGGGTTCCCCAGCGGCGAGACCCTCATAATCAGACATCTTATCCCCTATCCTTTGGATAGGGGATAAGATGTTTTAAGGTGGAGTACCCCTTTAAAAAAAGAGGCAGAAGGCACAATATCTGCTTTCCTCAAGGAACTGCCCCTAATAACATAAACCCAAGCTGAAAATTTTACCTATTACATTGTCTTTACACTTTTGTACATATGCATACACTGAGGCGTAGCTTGAAGCTTCTGAGCCCAGAAGCAAAATCTGCAACAGGGCCCCATGTGCCAATTATAATACTGGTCTGTTATGGGGCAGAAGTGCTTTGGGGCACCCTTAGGCACCAGGATCCCATTGCGAATGCTACCTCTATAGCTACACCCCTGTGCATACCCTGAGAAATTAAGTAGTGGAAGAGTAAGCACTTCAGTACTGCCACCACTAGTCCAAAAATGATTAGGAATAAGATCACATGACCTTCCACATGATCTGTCAGATACGTTTTCCTCGGTTCTACGTTGTTAGCTACGTGTTGGTTATGGTGAACAATGTCATTGTGTGGTGTCTTGTAGGTTTTTAAACTGTCTGCACTGTCTCCAGTTCACGCTGTGAGGTTATCTGTTCCTCCCTTTCTGTTTCTGCTCCAAATGGGAAAATCATCTCTTAGCCAGAAGATAAAGAAACTGTCTCCCATTACTCTTTGTTGGCTTATGGCTATAGTCAGTGCTGCATGGATTACAAGTCATGAACTTTGGCCTTACGTTCTGCAATAGGGAATCACAACACAGCTAACTATGAGTAAAAGCCTTCTATATTTATTAACCACACTGTGAAAACCATATTCAGTAAAGTAAATCTTAACCGGACAGTGTCTGTATTTTTATCAGTACTTCAATTGCTTTCAACATTATTACAGACTTTCGTACAGTATTTCTGCTACTAAACTTCTCATTACCTTCTGTTGCTTGTATTGGTGTTTACAGAGAATATTAAGTAAAGTTGTTCTTGTTCTCAAGTTTTTTCACTTGTGTCTGAATAAGGTTCTTTGCACATACCATGATTTGTACACCAGAGGTCAAGGACTTTCCTGATGATGTAGACCCAAATTACAAACATTCCATGGGCCCAAGGAGGACATACAGGGTTCAGCCCAACTACCAAGGGATTCAACTAGAGGAACTACTAACCTCAGATGCACAAAACTACTACACCTATGCTCCTTAAAGGAGTACTCCAGTGAAAAATAACTTATTCGCTATCCACAGGATAGGAGATAAGTAGTTGATTGTAAGGGGTCCGACCGCCACGATCACCGGGATGGGACCCCAGCGCTCTCAGTGAGGAGCGAACATGTGATTTGTACCGGTAGATGATGCCCGAGAGCTGTACTGCCATAGAAATGAATGGAGAGTGTGCTGGCTGCAGATGGGGATAAGTAGGGGATAAGTTAGGATTGGGGATGAGTTATTTTTCAATGGAGATCTATTTTAAGACACCACAGAAGGGAAATGTGCATAGAAGTTTGATTGTTTTGTAATGGGCAAGTAGTGTAGAGATATCAATGGTCTCCAGCCTATGGCTTGTCAACTATAACTTCTAACATTTGGCATAGGCATATGGGCATATGAAATAAAGGGAATGGCTTTATGAAATTAATATAGCCACGGTATCCATTATCTTCATTTGTCCATTTTCCTAATTTTTATTCCTCCTCATTCCTCATTTTTATTCCTTCTCATTCCATACGGTACTCACCTGGCCTGCTCTCCTTCCCATGCGGATGCACCAGAGTACTGGGAGTAAGTGGTTTTAACCTCCTCCCAGTTCTAGGCAACCACAGGGACAAGGGAGCAGCCGCCACACAGAAGACACGTCCCCAAGCTGATCAGCCCCAACAATGACAAATGTTCCCTTCATCAGGACCACGGAATATAATCCAGAGAAAACAGCCAATGCAAGATACATGGTGAGACCACTGAAATTATTGAATGTCTTGTCACCAATGGGGTGGATGTCTTGCCATCAATGTGATGGCGTTATGCAGGAACTCTAAAGCAGGACCCTGCGGTCAGCTATTCATCAGTAGACCAAAGAAAAGAAAAGTTTTCCAAACCAGATAACTCCTTTAAAGCAATTATTTCTGTTTACCTTGAAACAACCATTTTTCCACCTCCCATAAATAACATTTGCCTGGAAAGAAAAACATTAATGACAAAACCCAACAAATTCTAAGTAATGTTTCCTTATAGAATAAATGTTCAGACTCACAAAGTCACTTTGCATTGATTTCAATAGTTTTACACTCCCTGGAGAGACAGTCATAAGAAAAAAAAATATTTGGGTTGAGATTGCATTTTTCATCAATCATGCTTTGCTATTTCTGCTCCAGCACGACAAACACATCAAATTATTTCATAAATCTCGTCTTTTTGGCTTACCGTTTGCCTGAGCACAGCCTGAATTTCCAAACAAGAAAAAAAAATGTGCTGTGGATGTGCAGTGAATACTCAGATATCAACCAGTTTGTTTAGCGCAATGATATGTTTGAGAGAATTACAGGCGGCTCTATCTAGACAAATAAAGATAAATTGAAATTTGAAGGACCTTATTTCCTATATATTGGTTTATGGTTTAGATGTATTATTTCTACACATAACTAGGATGTATTATCTTTCCTGCTGTAAAAGTAATCTTCAGAGTTTAGTCTTAGGGTACGTTCACACGCGCTGATTTTTTAGCGGATTTTCCACTTCGTATTTAAAAGTGGGAGGGCTCTTCTCGGCTGTCCGCAGCAGATTTTCCGTGGCGGAATGTATACAGCGGAAAATCCGCCGCAAGCCCCATTGAAGCCAGTAGGGACTGTGGCTGATTTTCTGCAGCGTAAATTCCACCGCGGAAAATCTGCTGCGGACAGCCGAGAAGAGCCCACCCACTTTCAAATACGCCGCAGAAAACCCGCTAAAAAATCTGCGCATGTGAACGTACCCTTAAAGTGGAAACTGTATAACAAAAGGTCTGACTTAAAGGGGTACTCCGCCCCTAGACATCTTATCCCCTATCTAAAAGATAGGGGATAAGATGTCTGATTGCGGGGTTCCCGCCGTAGGGGACCCCCGCGATCTCTCCTGCTGCTCCCCCGTACATCAGCATCCTGGAGCTATGTTTTCTCCGTGGCTGATGACAGGTGATACAGGGGCGGGGTATCATGACGTCACGGCCCACCCCCTTAATGCAAATCTATGGGAGGGGGCGTGGCGGCGGTCTCGAGGATAAGATGTCTAGGGGTGGAGTAGCCCTTTAACATAACACGGCCTTAGTACAATTGTAGATTTGTTTCGGATTCAACGATCAATTTAGTTTCGGTCTTAGGCTATGTTCATATGGATATTTCTGTGCAGAATTTCCAACTAGAAAATACAAACGGATAGTTCCGGTGGAAACTAGGAACGCTTGAAAATACGAGGTCTCATATAAAGTAATGCACTTCCGAGCGGAATCTGAAAGGAGGAAAAGACACGACTATTTTTTCTGTGGACACTGAAATCCAGATTTGCTTCTGCCACTGAAGTCATGTCGGAAATTCAACCGTGTGAATATAGCATAAACTACCTGGGCCAGGTGCAGAACATCCATCTCATGGAAAGTATGAAGTTATAGCATAGCACTGTCATCCCCTCCGCAGGCCATACAGTAAACAGGAATTCGTAGTGCATCACTGTTTACTGTATGAGAGCAGATATTCCAGTAAAATATACGAATGTCCCTACACTTAACATAGTTTTCCTGGTTCCTTATGCCGTGGAAACTAACTACTGAGCAAGAGGCATATGCTGCATGCCTCCTGCTCAGTGAATACAGTAAGCAGCAATGCGTAGCGCATCACTGTTCATAGTAGAAGAGCGGAACTCTTTTCAAAATGACAGAAGAAATTGCCACTCTGCGGGTTGTTGTGCATATACTTACGCCTCACTGCTCCTTTCTTGCCCAGACCGGCATCTTCCTGTGTGTCCTTTAGTGACCATTCAGTGATCACAAGGTGCTGTAAAGGAAAACCCTACAGCCTAAGGCTTCATTCACACTTCCTATATGCCCTGTCAATAACGACCGTCAAACTCTGTCTTTTTTTTTTCCTTTTTGGAGTTTGATGGCCATCATTTTGACAGGGTACAATGGGCAATAACAGATCCTGGTGGACCCCATTATAGCCAATGGGTCCCTTGGATGCCTCTATTTTCAGAGAGAATAGTGGGAGAAAAAGATAGTGCAAGCACTATTTTTCTCCCGCTATTCTCCCTGGCGGTCCTGACGGTCGTCACACTACCAGGTCATAACGGTAGTGTGAAAGGGGCCTTATAGTGATGACTAAATGGTCAGTAGAGGTGCGCAGAAAGATGCCGGTACGGGCCTGACTATTTTCTGAACAGGTCTCTATTGCTAAGTTACAAGGCACATAGCATATGCCAATAGTTGGACGTGGCCTAATCATAAGTTAATACTTAAAAAGGGTTACCGTATTTATTTTAGCTGTATATTTCTTCAAGAGAGTTAACCGAATCAGCAATATTTAGGCTTTACAATGGTTTGTTACTGATCATGTTATCATATTAGGAGGGTAAGATAGGTAACCTGGAAAACATTTGACCCCTGTCTGCCATGTCACCTTCCACTGCATGGCAAAAGAGTGGAGGCAATTGAGTGGCTCCCATTACCTAGCTGCTTAGATGCCATGGTCTGCAATGAGTTATACTACTTAACCCTTAAATCATGGCCTTAAAGTATCAAAAAAATAATGTTAGTCAATGCCAAGCATAGTATGCCATGGAATACAGGGGAAGACCATTGAAATCAATAGATTTTTTGTTAATTCAGCTAAAGCAACATTCATTTTAGACCTACTTAACTTTGTTCTTATTCATACAGTATTTTATTTTTTACTTATAAAGAAAGTTTCTTCTTATTACTTCAGGTACAGTAGGGGAAACTTTTCCGTCTTCATATGCTAATTTGTTGCTGCAGCTGTGGGAAAGAGATGTGTTTTTAGAATACTACTAGCTGAGTACCTGGCGTTGCCTTGTTTTTCCTTCCTAATTCTTGTTGGGGATTAAAATAAATAAAGGAGGATGCTTTTGACTTCATGTCCAGTCCTCATATATTGTTTTCATATCCCGACCTCCTATCCCGTCCTCCTATCTCGACCTCCTAACCCGACCTCCTGTCCCTATCTCCTATACTGTCCTCCTATCTCGACCTCCTATCACGATCTCCTATCCCGACCTCCTATCCCGTCCTCCTATCCTGTCCTCCTATCCCGTCCTCCTATAACATCCTCCTATCCTGTCCTCCTATCCCGTCCCCCTATCCCGTCCCCCTATCCCATCCCCCTATCCCGTCCTCCTATCCCATCCTCATATCTCAACCTCCTATCCCATCATCCTATCCAAACCTCCTATCCTGTCCAACTATCCCGACCTCCTTTCCCGTCCTCATATTACGTCCTCCTATCCCGACCTCCTATCCCGTCCTCCTATCCCATTCCCCTATCCTGTACCCCTATCCCATTCTCCTATCCCGTCCTCATATCTCGACCTCCTATCCCGTCCTCCTATCCCAGCCTCCTATCCCATCCTTCTATCCCGTCCTCCTATGCCGTCTTCTTATCTCGACCTCCTATCCCGGCCTCATATCCTGACCTCATATCCTGACCTCCTATCCGGACCTCCTATACCGTCCTCCTATCCCATCCTCCTATCCCATCCTCCTATCCCATCCTCCTATCCCATCCTCCTATCCCGTCCTCCTATCCCGACCTCATATCCCATCCTCATATCCCGTCCTCACATCCCGTCCTCCTATCTCGTCCTCCTATCCCGACCTGCTATCCCGACCTCCCATCCCGTCCTCATAATCCGACCCGTAATATGTGTACCAGGTATTCAAATATCTCCAGCCATTCCTTCCTAATCCTTGTTGGGGAGGAAAATAAACAAAGGAGGAAGCTTTTGACTTCATATCCAGTCCTCATATATTGTTGTCATATCCCGACCTCCTATCCCGACCTCCTATCCCGTCCTCCTATCCAAACCTCCTATCCCGACCTCCTATCTGGTCCTCCTATCCCAACCTCCTATGTCGACCTCCTATCCCGACCTCCTATCCCATCCTCCTATCCCGACCCATAATATGTGTACCAGGTATTTAAATATCTCCAGCCGTACAGAACTTATGTGGGAACATACATTTCCCATTGATTTGTATGGGACTTTAAACAAAAACCCAACCCTCACAAATGGGGGTAGTTAAGGGTTAAATTAACTATCCTATATTTTAAGTGGACATATAAGTAACATGTGACCAAGTATTATCGAAATATCTCCAGCCGTTTGGAAGTTATGCAGTAACATATATTTCCCATTGACTTGCATGGGACTTTAAATATAAACCCTGCCCCTGGCAAATGGGGGTGAGTAAGGGTTAAATCACCTATCCTATGTTTGTTGTTGACATATAAGTAACATGTGTGCCAAGTTTCATGTTAATATCTTTAGCCGTTTGGAAGTTTTTGTGGAACATACACACATACATACATACACACACGTTGAGTTTATATATATATATATATATATATATATATATATATATATATATATATATATACTAGCTGAATACCCAGCGTTGCCCGGTTTTTCCTTCCTAATCTTTGTTGGGGAGGAAAAAAAACAAAGGAGGAAGCTTTTGACTTCATATCCCATCCTCATATATTGTTGTCATATCCCGACCTCCTATCCCGTCATCATATCCCTACCTCCTATCCTGACCTCCTATCCCGTCCTCCTATCACGTCCTCCTATCCTGTCCTCCTATCCCGTCCTCCTTTCCTGTCCTCATATCTCGACCTCCTTTCCCGTCCTCCTTTCCCGTCCTCCTTTCCCGTCCTCCTATCTCAACCTCCTTTCCCGTCCTCCTTTCCCATCCTCCTATCCCGTCCTCCTATCCCGTCCTCATATCCCATCCATCTATCCCCTCCATATATCCTGTCCTCCTATCCTGTCCTCCCATCCCGTCCTCCTTTCCTGTCCTCCTTTCCCGTCCTCATATCTCAACCTCCTTTCCTGTCCTCCTATCTCGACCTCCTATCCCGTCCTCCTATCCCGTCCTCATATCTCGACCTCCTATCCCGTCCTCCTATCCCGTCCTCCTATAATGACCTCCTATCCCGACCTCCCATCCCGTCCTCCTATCCCATCCTCCTATCCCGTCCTCATATCTCGACCTTCTATCCCGTCCTCATATCTCGATCTCCTATCCCGTCCTCCTATCCTAACCTCCTATCCCGACCACCTATCCCGACCTCCTATTCCGACCTCCTATCTCGACCTCCTATCCCGTCCTCCTATCCTAACCTCCTATCCCGACCACCTATCCCGACCTCCTATTCCGACCTCCTATCTCGACCTCCTATCCCGTCCTCCTATCCCATCCTCCTATCCCGTCCTCCTATCCCGTCCTCCTATCACGACCTCCTATCCCGTCCTTCTATCTCGACCTCCTATCCCGTCCTCCTATCCCGTCCTCATATCTTGACCTCCTATCTCGATCTCTTATCCCGTCCTCCTATCTCGATCTCCTATCCTGACCACCTATCCCGACCTCCTATTCCGACCTCCTATCCCATCCTCCTATACAGTCCTCCTATCGCGTCATTCTATCTGGACCTCCTATCCCGACCTCCTATCCAGTCCTCCTATCCCGTCCTCCTATCCCGACCTCCTATCTCGACCTCCTATCCCGACCTCCTATCCCGACCTCCTATCCCGACCTCCTATCCCGACCTCCTATCCCGACCTCCTATCCAGTCCTCCTATCGCGTCGTTCTATCTCGACCTCCTATCCCGACCTTCTATCCCGGTCCTCCTATCCCGGTCCTCCTATCGCATCCTCCTATCGCATCCTCCTATGACGTCCTCCTATCCCGACCTCCTATCCCACCCATCCCGTCCTCCTATCTTGACCTCCTATGTCGACCTCCTATCCCGACCTCATATCCCGACCTCTAATATGTGTACCAGTTATTGAAATATCTCCAGCCGTACGGAAGTTATGTGGGAACATACATTTCCCATTGATTTGCATGGGACTTTAAACAAATAACCCGACCCTCACAAATGGGGGTAGTTAAGGGCTAAATTAACTATCCTATATTTTAAGTGGACATATAAGTAACATGTGACCAAGTATTATCAAAATATCTCCAGCCGTTTGGAAGTTATGTAGTAACATATATTTCCCATTGACTTGTATGGGACTTTAAACATAAACCCCGCCCCTGGCAAATGGGGGTGAGTAAGGGTTAAATCACCTTCCTATGTTTGTTGTTGACATATAAGTAACATGTGTGCCAAGTTTCATGTTAATATCTTTAGCCGTTCGGACGTGATGGTGGAACATACACACACACACCCACATACACACATATATACACACACACACATGGTACACAATTTAGTCTTCTTATGGGTAAGATTGTCATCATCTGATGGGGACAAATATGGATCTGGAGAATTTTCTCATACAGCTGCTGGCATCATGTTATGGAGAAGCTGCAAAGATTGATAAAAAGTTTTTAGTTTTTTTTTATTACTCTAACATGTTCCTAGAGTAGATGAAATCTCTCAAAAATCATATTATGGGGGTTTGCTCTTAGTGGTCTTTGGATTCACATTCAACATTAAAGGGGTATTCCCGTGGAAAACTTTTACATCAACTGGTGCCAGAAAGAGTTGTAAATTACTTCTATTAAAAAAATCTTAATCCTCCCAGTACTTTTTAGGGGCTATATACTACACAAGAAATGTTTTTCTTTTTGGATTTCTCTGATGTCATGACCACAGTGCTCTCTGCGGACCTCTGCTGTCCATTTTTGGAACTAGAACAGGAGAAAATTCCCATAGCAAACATATGCTTCTCTGGACAGTTCCTAAAATGGACAGCAGAGGTCAGCAGAGAGCACTGTGGTCATGACATCAGAGAAATCCAAAAAGAAAAGCATTTCCTCTGTAGTATACAGCCCATAAAAGGTATTGGAAGGATTAAGATTTTTTTTTTTTTCAAGTAAAGCTTTTATTGAAGTTTTTCCAGTAACAAGAAAAATAAAAAATAGCAACAATGAACAATGATCCGCAGATCAACACTATGTCACAAGCATCATCAAGGAGGGTCACATAGTCACAACTTCGCTATCCCTCTAAACAGAACTAACTAGCACTCATAGGGAATAATAGGTACCTCTCAATGTAGCAAAGCATATGTCAATTACTGTAAGAATAAGAGGTTCCAAAGAGAGGTAGGACCATGTGGCTATGAGACCCAGGGACAGAATGGACACAGGTAAGAATGTGAGCTAGAACAGTTCACCTTGATGGCTTAATATCGATGTGATGTCAAGGGTTGTGTAGAAAAGGGGGAAAAGTTAGAATGAGGGGAAGGCAGGGGGAGGAGGAAGCAGAATGTCGGAGAATAGGAGAATAGGAAAGGGGGGGGGGTGAGATAATCATGAAAAGTGAAGGACCAAGTAACAGAAAGCGTCTACTTACCACGCAGTCTGGACTCTGGAGTCGCCTACATAGTTCAGGGTCCTCTGGAAAGCGCCCGCATGTGGGTCATGTCGCTACCTTTATGTCCTCGGGGGGGAGAGAGAGTGGATTAAGATTTTTTTAATAGAAGTAGTTTACAAATCTGTTTAACTTTCTGGCACCAGTTGTTTAAAAAAAAAGTTTTCCACGGGAGTACCCAAAAGCATCAAATTTGTTAACGGCAGAAGTCCCAGGAGTCCCTGCTACTTAAAGGGGTTATCCAGGAATAGAAAAACAGAGCTACTATCTTTCAAAAACCTCTCCCTGTCTGTCTCCAGGTTGGGTGTGGTTCTGCAGTTCAGTTACATTGAAGTGAATGAAGCCAAGTTGTAAAACCACACCCAACCTGGAGACAGACGTGGAGCTGTTTTTCAATTAAATTAGCTGTGTATTTCCATTCCTGGATAACCCCTTTAACTCTAAGTGGTATACAATGTATTCCTCTCTCCTTAGTTAACACATATAAACCCTTGAATATCCCAGTGATGTGTGCAGGATTTTTCAGGGAGTATCTGTCATCTACAACTTTTAGATGGGCTTTTGTCACCAGTCTAAATAGCATGCAATTCAATATAGGTTTATGTTGGCATTAATCCATAGCTCAGTATAGGCAATTCTTGATGGTGAGTCTGATGTTGCCCTAGGGTACTGAGGTCACCATGGTGGTTACTGGTGATATTCTTTGGCTATCCTGATCAGTATGCAGGAGCAGGGACTCCTATCTTTGAAAGGAGTCCCTGTTTCTCTACATAGTTTCATTGCTGCCTTATGCTAGAGTGCCATAGAAACTACATACTGAGCAGGAGGCATTTGTGGCCCAGCCGATGTGAGTAGGAAGATTAATTTCAGGCCACAATAACTTCTTTTGAACAGGTGGATCTTACTGGATTTACGTCCCACACACAATGCGTAGGGATTTCAATCAATAAGTTGCAAGTTATGCCAAATCTTTTTTACACAAAACTACAGACCAATCTACTCAGCTCTCCCCTGCTCTATAATATGAGGCCGATAATTCAGATTTCATGTTTGATGTATCAGGTTCTCTTTCATGACAATGACTGGAATATTAAATTAACCTGAAGCTACAGTTCTAAAAGAGCGTCCACGAGGGATTGATTGGTACAGATGTCTTTAGGAAGCCACGTATGCCCTGCTTGCTTCACTTGTCTTCCTCTCATAATCCTCAGATAGTGAACCGATCCCTCTGGGTCAGTTTTCGAGGATGGAACACATCTGCTTTGGCTATGAAATGCTTTAATTACACGCAATTGATCTCACTAGGAGGTTTTTACAAGGTGGATACAACAGGAGGGCTGTACAGAAGGGATACGTATGAGCTAGGCATACAGATTCTAAGACTCTAACGACAACTAATGAAGATTAGAGGAAGTTCAAAAAGTAAGATTAGCTTCTGAAGGCAATGGCCATTGGAAAGAAATAAAAGTTATTACGAGAGATAAGGTGTTATTTATGGCTGGAATTCCACTTTTTTTTTTTTTTGGGCAATTCTGCCGTACAGCGTTTTTTTCGACCAAAAAACGCTGCGGCCAGATGTTAGCTGTAAATTAATGAGAAATCGCTAAATTCTTTTTCCACTTGGTGTTTTTCAGTTTGGTGTTTTTTTTAACCTTTTGGCGTTTTTTCACTCTTTTTTGCTGTTTTTTTTTTTTTGTTTTAGCTCCTTGGCAGTTTTGCAAAATTGTAGCATGTTGAGCCTATGGCGTTTTTTCCCCTGAAATTGTGACGATTTTCTCCCATAGAAGTCTATGGGAGTAAAAACACCAAGAAAAACGCCATGTGGGTTTTAACTTTGGCATTTCTGCAGGTGATTTTTTATTCATTTTTTGGACTTTAGCGATCCAAAAAAAATAATGGAGATACATTTTTTAATAAAATTTCATAGGGTACCATAAAAAATAAAATAAAGATAAAATAAAATAAACAGGGATCAATTTATGTCTCTGGGTAGGGCACAAAAAATATAGCCGACAATAATAATAATTTAGTGTGTGTGTGTTCTTTACTTTTTTCTTTATGTTTTTAGGTGTTACTACTACTCCCAGCATGGAACACACTGTTCCATGATGGGAGTCGCAGTACCTGTACTAATTGACAGATCGCTCCTGGTCTGTTGTGATCCTCCTGTATAATGTATAGATGCGGCCGGCCGCTCTTCTATGGTTCCCTGCACTGCCGTATATATACCCCTATTCTCCCCAATCACAACTCTCTGTTGGAAATTGGAATATGTGTATATATACATCAGTGCAGGGGACCATAGAAGAGCGGCCGCCCACATCTATACATTATACAGGAGGATCACAGCGGGTGTCAGGAGTGACATCCACTGTGATCTTTCCTTAAATGCAGGTACTACTACTTGGTGTAGGATTGTATTGTGGCACTTGTAGTCTGCTGCAGACAACCTCCATTGTATGCATTTTTATGCTGGGGATTGCCCCTAGCAACAGACCACAAGGGCAGGATCTGCTCCCCCAGTATAAATGCACAACTGCAATTGGGGTTGAGCACCTCCAGCCATTTGAGACCACATATTTGTTGTTGTTTAAACTTTATACTTGGAGGTGTGTAAACTCCATATGTAATGTGCCTTTAACATCTTCCAGGCAGCATTAAGGTTGCACCTGTGAGGCCAGCAACTATATCAGCCAACTTAGGTGGGGCTTGTAGTCTGCCTCCCTCCTCCCATTATATGTGTGCTCAGCCACACTGGAGGGTACCTGGGAGGAGGCTGTGAGTCGGCCTAATGCTGCTGTAATTTCCCACTGGCCCCTGGTTTTGCTTATCATGCACAGGTAGGTTAGTGTTAGGTCCCGTGCCACTTGAGAAACCTTGGCGTTGGTGTGCGGGCTCAGGTATGTCTTTCATACAACGAGATACTGGCTAATGTCTCACTTTTAACATCAGTGTTGAGGGTTAGCCAATGTCATTGTTTACATCTACCACAGTAGTGCACCTAAATACCTGTATGGTACTACTACTCCCAACATGGAGAAGAGAGTGCTCCATATTGGGAGTAGTAGTACCTGCAGATAAGGACAGATCACAGCAGGTGTCACTCCTGACACCTGCTGTGATCGTTCTATCTATTGCAGAGATGCGGTGCGGCTTTCTCCTGCGCTCTGCATCTCTGCACTATACTCCGGCCAGTGATGTGAATAGAACATCAGTCATTCATATTTCCTTCTGATAGCTGTGATTGGCTGCAACCATCCGGCCAATCCCCACTCTGGATGAATGAGTGATGTTCTATTCACATCACTGGCCGGAGTATAGTGCAGGGATGCGAGCACTGTATATAGCCGCTCCACATCTCTGCTATTTTATGGATGATCGCAATAGAGAAAAAAAGTGAAACACACACACACTTTATAAAAAATGTATTAAAAGTTCATTATAAAAAATTAAAAAAAATCCTTAAAAAATGTTTTTCCCATCCCTACTGCATCTTTTCTTTTTTTTTTTTTTTTTTTGGTACCTAAACACATTTAAAAAAAAAAAAAAAAAAAAACAAAAGGGCCAACAATGCTATTTTAACTCAAATGCAAAAACGCCAGAAAAAACATCAGACACAGGAAATTGCACTGACACCTCTGTCCATGTTGGGAACTGTCCAGAGCCGGAGAAAATCCCCATAGCATACCTGTCCTGCTCTGGACAGTTCTCGACATGGACAGAGGTGTCAGCAGAGAGCACTGTGGTCAGACATAAAGGAAATTCAATAAGAAAAGAACTTCCTGTTATATATTCAGCAGCTGATAAGTCCTAGAAGGATTAAGATTTTTACAAATTTACAAATCTGTTTAACTTTCTGGCATCAGTTGATTTAAAATAAATAAATAAATGTTTTCCACCGGATTACCCCTATAAGGTACTTACCTAAAGACCTTCCCTGTAACCAACCTACCGATTCTTGCTATGGATCCTCTGTGCTGCAGGGGTGTAGTGTGAAGTCCTATCAAGAGCCTAATCCAAGAAGCCCCTGTTCTTCACCCTTACTCCAATATATAAGGTGTGGACTTCTGAATCAGGAGACTTCCAGGTCACAATCCTTAGCATGGTCAATGATGGCATAGATATGGAAAGCACTAAAGCGGTGATCTCAAACTGTGGCCTCCCAATGTTGCAAGGCTTCAACTCCCAGCATGCCCGGACAGCCAACGGCTGTCCGGGCATGCTGGGAGTTGAAGTTTTGCAACATCTGGAGGGCCACAGTTTGAGATCACTGTATGAAAGGATGAGACAAAAGCATAGTTGTAAAGTCAGCAGGTTGGTGGCAGGTGGAGTCAGGACAATTGGCACAGGTCAGGGCCGTTGGTGGGCATCAAAGTAGTCAAGTAAAAGGGTGATTCAAACACAGAAGAGATGGATCTAAAGACACTTCACAACAAGTCCCTTTAAAAAAAGGTTCACCTTGACATGGATTGGTGGGAGATAGCAAAGTTCGGCGTGCATTTGCCATTTAAGATATCTAATGCACTAGTAAAAGGGGTCAAGTCCTGGGTAAAAAAAAAGTGAGGGAACTCACCCAAGATTTCCACTCAAGAGCTGGTCCTACAGGACTCCTGCTAATGGGAATGGCGTTCCTGCTGTGAAAAAAGTGCAGGAACTCAGTTCCCACAGGTTCCTGCAGGACTTAAGCCCTGACTAGTACCTAGCCTTACTGCGGCAGGGCTGGGAAATCTGATATTGCCCAGGAGGCAGAGAAGTTTGGTGGTGCGTAGAGCAGGGATGAAGTGAGCATGCAGCTCCGTAGCCAAAAACAGGAATACTATTTCTTGGAGACGATGATACAGGATATCTTACATAGCCATTAGGCCAATCCAAGGGTCAATGTATTTCTGCAAAAGAACAGCTGGGTGAGGTTGGCACCCCATGTTCTCAAATATTAAAAACAAATACACTGTTTGTGCGGATTTGTGTAGCAAAAATGGATGTGTAGTTTTCTTTGTCTTTGTCTAGGTTTCCCTATATTTTGCACTTTTCCCTACGTTTTGCTTTTTAACACATGCTCTGATCTGTTGGGTTTTCCTCCACAAATTAACCACATTTTCCGTGGAAATCTTAGTAAATATGTTGGTATTTTTCTAAAATGTCGGGGATATGTACCCTTTTCGGTGACCACGCCCCCTTTCGTAATGACCATGCCCATTTTGGGGGTTTTTCTCAGTGAAATGGAGAGTTGGTCAGGTTTTTTCAATCTGGCGCAAACTCCAACAAAACATGTTGGGTTTACAATAGTAAATCAGGGCCATTATGTGTTATATTTGCTTAAATCCCGCCCACTTACTACCCCATGATATAGAATGTTGAAAACAAATATACAATACGTTTATGCAAATTTGTAAAGAAAGCAAGGGTTAAGATTGCAGCATAAAGTTTAAAGGGGTACTCCGCTGGGGACCCCCGTGATCTTGCACGCAGCACTCCAGTTAACCCCTTAAGGACCAGGCCATTTTACACCTTAGGACCAGAGCGTTTTTTGAACATCTGACCACTGTCACTTTAAACATTAATAACTCTGGAATGCTTTTAGTTATCATTCTGATTCTGAGATTGTTTTTCATGACATATTCTACTTTAACACGGTGGAACATTTTTGTGGTAACTTGCATCCTTTCTTGGTGAAAAATCCCAAAATTTGATGAAAAAAATTGAAAATTTTGCATTTCTCTAACTTTGAAGCTCTCTGCCTGTAAGGAAAATGGATATTCCAAGTAATTTTTATTATTCACATATACAATATGTCTACTTTATGTTTGCATCATAAAATTGACAAGTTTTTACTTTTGGAAGACATCAGAGGGCTTCAAAGTTCAGCATCAATTTTCCAATTTTTCACAAAATTTTCAAACTCACTATTTTTCAGGGACCAGTTCAGGTTTGAAGTGGATTTGAAGGGTCTTCATATTAGAAATATCCCATAAAAGACCCCATTGGAAAACCTGCACCCCCTAAAGTATTCAAAATGACATTCAGTCAGCATTTTAACCCTTTAAGTGTTTCACAGGAATAGCAGCAAAGTGAAGGAGAAAATTCACAATCTTCACTTTTTTACACTTGCATGTTCTTGTAGACCCAATTTTTGAATTTTTACAAGGGATAAAAGGAAAAAAAATATACTTGTATTTGTAGCCCAATTTCTCTCGAGTGAACACATACCTCATATGTCTATGTAAAGTGTTCGGTGGGCACAGTAGAGGGCTCAGAAGCGAAGGAGTGACAAGGTGATTTTGGAGAGTACGTTTTTCTGAAATGGTTTTTTGGGGGGGATGTTGCATTTAGGAAGCCCCTATGGTGCCAGAACAGCAAAAAAAAAAACACATGGCATACCATTTTGTAAACTAGACCCCTTGAGGAACGTAACAAGGAATTAAGTGAGCCTTAATACCCCACAGGTGTTTCAGGACTTTTGCATATGTAAAAAAAAAAATGTTTTCACTAAAATGTGTGTTTCCCCCCAAATTTCACATTTTTGCAAGGGTTAATAGCAGAAAATACCCCCCAAAATTTGAAACCCCATCTCTTCTGAGTATGAAGGTACCCCATAAGTTGACCTGAAGTGCACTACGGACGAACTACAATGCTCAGAAAAGAAGGAGTCATATTTGGCTTTTTGAGAGCAAATTTTGGTCGGGGGCATGTTGCATTTAGGAAGCCCCTATGGTGCCAGAACAGCAAAAAAAAAAAAAAAACACATGGCATACCATTTTGGAAACTAGACCCCTTGAGGAACGTAACAAGGAATAAAGTGAGCCTTAATACCCCACAGGGGTTTCACAACTTTTGCACATGTAAAAAAAAAAAAAAAAAATCACTAAAATGTGTGTTTTCCCCCCCAAATTTCACATTTTTGCAAGGGTTAATAGCAGAAAATACCCCCAAAAATTTGTAATCCCATTTCTTCTAAGTATGGAAATACCCCATGTGTGTACGTCAAGTGCCCTACGGTCGAACTACAATGCTCAGAAGAGGAGGAGCGCCATTGAGCTTTTGAAGAGTGAATTTGTTTGGAATGGTAGTCAAGGGCCATGTGCGTTTACAAAGCCCCCCGTGGTGCCAGAACAGTGGACCCCCCCACATGTGACCCCATTTTGGAAACTACACCCCTCACAGAATTTAATAAGGGGTGCAGTGAGTATTTACACCCCACTGGCATTTGACAGATCTTTGGAACAGTGGGCTGAGCAAATGAAAAATATATTTTTTTAATTTCACGGACCACTGTTCCAAAAAATCTGCCAGACACCTGTGGGGCCTAAATGCTCACTGCACCCCTTATTACATTCCATGAGGGGTGTAGTTTCCAAAATGGGGTCACATGTTGGGGGGTCCATTGTTCTGGCACTATGGGGGCTTTGTAAACACACGTGGCCTTCAATTCCGGACACATTTTCTCTTCAAAATCCCAATGGCACTCCTTCTGTTTGAGCATTGTATTTCGCCCGCCGAGCCCTTTACATCCACATTTGTGGTATTTTCTTATTCAGAAGAAATGGGGTTACAAATTTTGGCGGGATTTTTTCCTATGAAAAATTTAGGGTAACACCAGCATTTTAGTGAAATAATTTTTTTTCATTTTCCCATCCAACTTTAACGAAATTTTTTTAAACACCTGTGGGGTGTTAATTCTCACTATACCCCTTGTTACATTCCGTGAGGGGTGTAGTTTCCAAAATGGGGTCACATGTTGGTATTTATTTTTTTGCGTTTATGTCAGAACCGCTGTAAAATTAGCCACCCCTGTGAAAATCACCAATTTAAGCTTCAAATGTACAGTGCGCTCTCACTCCTGAGCCTTGTTATGCGTCCGCAGAGCATTTTATGCCCACATATAGGGTATTTCCGTACTCAGGAGAAATTGTGTTACAAATTTTGGGGGTCTTTTCTTCCTTTTACCTCTTGTGAAAATAAAAAGTAAAGGGCAACACCAGCATGTTAGTGTAAAGATTTTTTTTTTTTTACACTAACAGGCTGGTGTAGACTCCAACTTTTCCTTTTCATAAGGGTTAAAAGGAGAAAAAGCCCACCAAAATTTGTAGTGTAATGTCTCCCGAGTACGGAGATACCCCATATGTGGCCCTAAACTGTTTCCTTGAAATACGACAGGGCTCCGAAGTGAGAGAGCGCCATGTGTATTTGAGGACTAAATTACGAATTGCATAGGGGTGGGCATAGAGGTATTCTACGCCAGTGATTCCCAAACAGGGTGCCTCTAGCTGTTTCTAAACTCCCAGCATGCCTGAACAGTCAGTGGCTGTCCAGAAATGCTGGGAGTTGTCGTTTTTCAACAGCTGGAGGCTCTGTTTTGGAAACACTGCTATAAAATACGTTTAAAATTTTTATTCGGGGGGGGGGGCAGTGTAAGGGGGTGTATATGTAGTGTTTTACCCTTTATTATGTGTTAGTGTAGTGTAGTGTTTTTAGGGTACATTCACACCGGCGGAGGTTCACAGTGAGTTCCCTGCTAGGAGTTTGCGCTGCAGCAAATTCACATGGGGGGGGGGGGGGCAAACCTCGAGCTGTTTCAAAACTACAACTCCCAGCATGTACTGACAGACCATGCATGCTGGGAGTTGTACTTTTGCAACAGCTGGAGGCACACTGGTTGGAAAACCTTCAGTTAGGTTCTGTTATCTAACTCAATATTTTCCAACCAGTGCGTCTCCAGCTGTTGCAAAACTACAACTCCCAGCATGTACTGATCACCGAATGGCATGCTGGGAGATGTAGTTATGCTACAGCTGGAGGGATCGCAACTACAACTCCCAGCATGCTGAGATTTGCAGTTTTGCAACATCTGGAGAGCTACAGTATAGAGACCACTGCAAACTGTGGCCCTCCAGATGCTGCAAAACTACAAATCTCAGCATGCCCAGACAGCAAACAGTTGTGTGGGCATGCTAGGAGTTGTAGTTTTGCAAGATCTGGAGGGCTATAGTTCAGAAACTACCATATAGTGGTCTCAAAATGTAGCCCTCCAGCTGTTGCAAAACTACAACTCCCAGCGTGCCCAAACAGCTGTCTGGGCATGCTGGGAGTTGTAGTTTTGCAACATCTGGAGTGCTACAGTATAGAGACCACTATATAGTGGTCTCGGACTGCAGCCCTCCAGATGTTGCTAGGCAACTTACCGGCTTCCGTCGGATTCAGGGAGCTTGCTGCACGACATCGCCGCCCGCCGATCTCCGACGCCGATCGTCGCCCGCAGCCTCCGCAGATCGGTAAGTGGACTCCGGCGCCGTTCCTCTGTCGTTTCCCCGTTCTGCCCCACCTATTGTGGGTGGGCAGGACGGGGAAAGCGAAAGTTGACCCCAAGGCCCCCGATCTGCTATTGGTGGTCGGGTCTAGACCACCAATAGCAGGGATAGGAGGGCTGGCACCCCTGCCACCTCACTCCTATCTCTTCAGGGGGATTGTGGGTGTCTTACACACACGCGATCCCCCTTATATTCCGGGTCACCATAGACCCGTAATGACCCGGAATCGCGCAAATCGCAAGTGTGAATTCACTTGCGATTTGCGCCGATCGTTGACATGGGGGGGTCTGATGCATTTGCGCGGGGTGCCTGCTGATAGATATCAGCAGTCACCTCGGTCCAGTTCCCGCCCGGCGAGCGGCGGGCACCGAAATTCCCATGGGCGTACAGGTACGCCCTTGGTCCTTAAGTACCAGGGAGCAAAGGCGTACCTGTACGCCCTTGGTCCTTAAGGGGTTAAGATCAGTCCCCGGAGCATGTTCGCTCCATGTCTGATTACAGCTGTCATGCCCACTCCCATAGGCTTGCATTTAGGGGCGGAGCGTGACATCACACGGGGGTGGAGGCGTGAAGTCACACGCCGCCTGCCCCATGGTCGCCGGTAATCAGACCCGGAGCGAACATGCTCCGGGGACTGATTTTAATTGGGGTGCTGCGTGCAAGATCACGGGGGTCCCCAGCAGCAGGACCCCCGCGATCAGGCATCTTATCCCCTATCCTTTGGATAGGGGATAAGATGTCTAAGCGCCGGAGTACCGCTTTAATGTGGCCATAAGAGGGAAAAATGTATACTCTAATTAAGGGGATTAACATGGCAATATATGGATTAATATGGCATACACAAGTAATTGGAGAGGATTACCATGACCAGTTAGTGATGGGAATAGATTATATTGCTGGGCAGAAGTGTAAAACACAGTGGGGGAGATTTATCAAAACTTGTGCAGAAGAAAAAGAGTGCATAGCAACCAATCAAATTGCTTTTTTTTATTATTTATGAGAATTAAAAATAATAATAAAAGGAAATCTGTGAAATATAGAGTTGAGCGAGCTCTCTGAAAGTTTGGCTCACAAACCACTTTCTGAACTGGTTGTGAAAGGCTGCGCAGTCCAACTTAACTCTTTTGTCACTGTAGATTTGCTTGTTTACTGTAACATTTTGCAGGGGGTTGGGGGGTGGGAGTTCTATGCGCTGACCCAGCTTGGGGGTGGAGTATATACACTATACAGCCATTGTATAACTGTATAATGTGTACAGTTAAGGTAGTGATACTTACCATCTCTTCTCTGGTCTGGACCTCTTCTTGTGTAGCCCCGCCTCTAACAATGACATAAATAGGGGCGGAGCTACACAAGAAGAGGCCTGGACCAGTGACGAGATGGTAAGTATCACTTTATACATTATTCAGCCATAGAGGTGGCTTTATAATGTATACATCCATCTCCAATTCCCCCCTAAGGAGTTAATTAACTTTTTGGGCTGAACTGCACTCACAACTATCAGCTGCAAGCACAGCTCAGCCCCGACATTACCAGGTTTGCGCAAGTCGCACCTGGCAATATTTAAAAGTTTGGCGAGCCACAATCCTCCTGAAATTCATATGGAATCCAGGTTTGGTTTGCTCAACTCTAATCATCAGTATTATCCGCACTTACCTATTGGTACAGGATTGTAGTGCTGCTGAGACTGTTGAATATCATACTTACCAACCTATTGCCCCCCGCTCTGTTCTTCAATAATCCCCAGTCTTCTAGATATGTGAATGGCCCGCTTGGTGTGTGTGTCCCAAAAAGTGAGAAATGTTGATAATTTTTATACTTGTCATTCTTAACCTTTTCACCACTTTCAAAAATGGAAACTATTTCTTCATCACTAATTTGGGACAACAATCCTGTTGCATCCCCAAAACGGGGATAGGGGATAAGGATAGGAGATAAGATATCTGATCGCAGAGGTCCTGCCACTGGGAAGTACTGCGATCTCTGTGCAGCACCTGGCATTCTAAACGGTATGTTTAGAATCCTGGGTTTAGGCGACTGGAGTTGTACCCCCCGCTCCCTTGTGACATCACACCATACCCCCTCCATTCGTGTCTATGGGAGGGGCGTGCCGGCTGTAAGGCCCCCTCCCATAGACATGAATGAAGGGGGTGTGGCATGACATCACAAGGGTGTGTGGCATGACATCTTATCTCCAGCCGCCCAAACCAATCATTCTAAACATACTGTTTAAAATACTGGATGCGGCACAGGTGCTGCATGGAGATCATGGGGGGCCCCACCAGCGGGACTCCCGCGATCAGCCATCTTATCCCGTATCCTTTGGGTAGAGGATAAGATATCTGTGGGCAGAGTACCCCTTTAAAATCAAAACTACTTGAATGCTGTCACGATTCGGCAAGCTGGAGGTGGATCCTCTGTGCCAGAGAGGGATTGGCGTGGACCGTGTCGGTGGACCGGTTCTAAGTTGCTACTGGTTTTCACCAGAGCCCGCCGCAAAGCGGGATGGTCTTGCAGCAGCGGTAGCAACCAGGTCGTATCCACCGGCAACGGCTCAACCTCTCTGACTGCTGAGATAGGCGCGGTACAAGGGAGTAGACAAGAGCAGGGTCGGATGTAGCAGAAGATCAGGGCAGGCAGCAAGGATCGTAGTCAGGGGCAACGGCAGGAGGTCTGGAACACAGGCTAGGAACACACAAGGAAACGCTTTCACTGGCACAATGGCAACAAGATCCGGCAAGGAAGTGCAGGGGAAGTGAGGTATTAATAGGGAAGTGCACAGGTGAAGGTACTGATTAACCCCTTAAGGACTCAGGGTTTTTCCGTTTTTGCACTTTCGTTTTTTCCTCCTTACCTTTTAAAAATCATAACCCTTTCAATTTTCCACCTAAAAATCCATATTATGGCTTATTTTTTGCGTCGCCAATTCTACTTTGCAGTGACATTAGTCATTTTACCCAAAAATGCACGGCGAAACGGAAAAAAAAATCATTGTGCGACAAAATCGAAAAAAAAACGCCATTTTGTAACTTTTGGGGGCTTTCGTTTCTACGCAGTGCATATTTCGGTAAAAATTACACCTTATCATTATTCTGTAGGTCCATACGGTTAAAATGATACCCTACTTATATAGGTTTGATTTTGTCGCACTTCTGGAAAAAATCATAACTACATGCAGGAAAATTTATACGTTTAAAAATGTCATCTTCTGACCCCTATAACTTTTTTATTTTTCAATGTATGGGGTGGTATGAGGACTCATTTTTTGCGCCGTGATCTGAAGTTTTTATCGGTATGATTTTTGTTTTGATCGGACTTTTTGATCACTTTTTATTCATTTTTTAATGATATAAAAAGTGACCAAAATACGCTTTTTTGGACTTGTACGGCTTAATTAATGATATATTTTTATAGTTCGGACATTTACGCACGCGGCGATACCACATATGTTTATTTTTTATTTTTTTTACACTGTTTTATTTTTTTTATGGGAAAAGGGGGGTGATTCAAACTTTTATTAGGGAAGGGGTTAAATGACCTTTATTAACACTTTTTTTTTACATTTTTTTTGCAGTGTTATAGGTCCCATAGGGACCTATAACACTGCACACACTGATCTCTAATGCTGATCACTGGCGTGCATTAACACGCCTGTGATCAGCATTATTGGCGCTTGACTGCTCCTGCCTGGATCTCAGGCACGGAGCAGTCATTCGTCGATCGGACACCGGGGAGGCAGGTAAGAGCCCTCCTGGTGTCCGATCAGCTGTTCGGGACGCCACGATTTCACCGCGGCGGTCCCGAACAGCCCGACTGAGCAGCCGGGTCACTTTCACTTTCACTTTAGAAGCGGCGGTCAGCTTTGACCGCCGCTTCTAAAGGGTTAATACCGCACATCGCCGCGATCAGCGATGTGTGGTATTAGCCGCGGGTCCCGGCCGTTGATTAGCGCCGGGACCCACGCGATATGATGCGGGATCGCGGCGCGATCCCGCTTCATATCGCGGGAGCCGGCGCAGGACGTAAATATACGTCCTGCGTCGTTAAGGGGTTAAAACCCATGCGCCAATCAGTGGCGCACCGACCCTTTAAATCGCAAAGACCTGGCACGCGCGCGCCCTATGGAGCGGGGCCGCGCGCCGGGACAGCACAGACGGGGAACGAGTCTGGTAAGTGGGTCGGGATGCGCATCGCGAGTGGGTGCGTCCCGCATCGCGAATCGCATCACGGCTGGGGACATTATCGCAGCGCATCCGGTCAGCAGGTCTGACCGGGGCGCTGCGAACAGGAGAACGCTGTGAGCGCTCCGGGGAGGAGCGGGGACCTGGAGCGCTCAGCGTAACAAATGCATTCCTGGCAATATTATGCAGAGCTCATTGGCAGTGTTATACATGTGTTTTGAGGCTCATTGTATTGCCGGTTAGCGTAGAACCTGTTTGCCGCAAGCCAAACTTTTGCGAAAAGTTTAGAGAGCCCGGCAAGCAGAACTTTTGAAAAGCTTACTCAACTCTAGTTATTACCAAACCACTGGATAGGAGATTATTGCTAGATTGGTTGGAGTCTGATACCTTGGACCCCCACCAGTACGAGGGATGCTGGTCTACCACCCACCCTAACTGTAAAATTATGGCTAGGGGGAATTTCAAGGGAGCAGTTTCTAGGATCAGTGGGGATCCAGTAAATAGATGAGAAATACTTCAGGCTGAGATTCCCCTTTAAATGTATAGCTTGTGTATTTAGGGTAAATCATTTACCACAGACATAAAGTCATCAGTCTTTGAATAACAGCTTCTTACGTGCTGGAAATTAGATGAAGAACAATTGGGAAATAATGAAGCTACTGTATTTATAATTGCTGTTTCCCACTCGTATTATTGTTTCTTTCAAAACCTTCTGTGAGTCATCACCTGCCTGAGTAATGTACGGAGGATTGGCCTCCTTCTTCCTACACCCTCTAATTGTATCCGTTCACACACAGCTGGATTATGAGAAGTCTATGTCTTATAGGAAAATCCGGAATTTATTCCATACAGAAGGAGATAAGAAACGTATGTTCTTGCCATGTCATATTTTGGGCCATAGTATATAATAGCACAGATGCAATTTTAGACATTTGTAAGGTAAAATATCTTTGTTTGTTTTTTGGACTAATATCAGTATATAAAGTTGCTTTTAGTAGGTCATTTTCTGGCTGATATTGATGTTATTGTTGGCAAAAATCCCAGCAATACTAAGTATATGACCTAGGGCTGCCGTGTTTTTATCTCAGTATGAACATACTCACCAACCATTTACCATTCTCTTCTTAAAGGAAACCAATCATGAGATTTTACCCTATATAATGCATGGCAACACATTATGTATGGTAAAATCTTCTTCCTCACTATCCTTGGAAGATGCTCCTGCCCACAGGAATGGTGAGGATCATGTCCCCTGCGGACCCCATAAGTAGTCCGCTTGGTGAGGAGCTTTACTCACCTAGTCCCGTCTTCTCTTGCTGTAATCATGGCCAGTGCATATAGACAGGTAGACAATGACGCGTTTCAAGCGCAGGTGCGCTCTTAGTCGTATACTGATTATACAGATAAACAGGTTTATATAGGGGAAGCAATTCCCTCAGGTCACGCCTTGTGGGCCAGAGGAACCGTTAACCCCTCACAGGTACATGTTTCACAATAAAACTTCCAAGTTTATTCAAATCCTCTTAAAAATATATATATTAAAGTGATAGACATACAAGATATAAAAAGTAAATGTAAAACAACAACAACAACATGAGGTTGGTATACAGCAAAATCCAGACTATTCCTCTGTTCAACAGCTTCTGCATATGGTCACCTCCTCTCAAGGGAGGACTGACTCTCTCAATTGCAGAAACGGTTAAAGATGAGAAAGAACCATTATGAACTTCAGAACAGTGTCTAGGTTCAGCAGAACCAAAGTGTGGAATGTCTGATAACTGCTTCCGTATTCTTACTTTCAGTGGGGTTGCAGTGTCGCCCGCATACTGCATTCTGCAAGTGGTGCATGAAACCAAATAGACCACATCACTGTACGTGAAAGGATATATTGGGGGTCTGTGGGGCTCTGGCCATTTGGAATGCCAGAAAACTGTGTCAATGGAGGGGGCTGCACATGAGTGGCCACCACTATGTATTGTCTGGGGGCCTTCTGAACGTTGTTGAATGGATTAGTGGCCACGCGGCCTGATCCGTACAGTACATTCAGGGCCACTATTTTACTGCATTCTTGGGAAGAGCAGAGATTTTGGATAACGTGCTTAAGCGAGAATACCTGTTTAAAGGGGTACTCCACTGGAAAACATTTTCTTTTAAATCAACAGGTGCCAGAAAGTTAAACAGGTTTGTAAATTAGTAAAGGAAAGAAAAATGTTACCATAAACCTTAAGGCCAATATCAGATAAACCGATACATGATGGATATGAATGAACCGTGCTTCAAATGTATGATGAAAAAATATCAAATTTTCTAAAATACATATAATAATCAAAATAGTATTAATAATAAACCTCCTTTCACAGGTCCCTTGTGAGGAGGTAAATGTAATATATATATATATATATATATATATATATATATATATATATATATATATATGACAGAATAATCAATTGATTATATTCAAATCACACCACTGCATATATTGTTATATAATTCATTAGTCCGGCATTTGCTGGTTCAGAATAGTAATAATCTCACAGTCCGCAAGTATAAGCAGTCCATGAGTCCATAAGTTAGACACCAATAGTGAATATATATTTACCAGCCAGATGTAGTTAGACAGATATGTTGCTCCAAAGAAACTGGTGCCGGCAAGTACCCGTCCGAGATGGTGTCTGTGTGCGCTGAGTGCAAGCACTGGCGTGCGCTTCTGCGGTTTGGTCTGCCTGCCACAGACCCGATGAATGCCGCTGTGATGTTGGAAGAGGCAGCTGGCAGATTACCAGTGGCCGGACCTCGTGGAGTTTCTTGGCATCTGAGGTCAGTAGCAGAGAAGGTGGGCCGGAGAAGTGAAGGCTGCAGCTGTTGTAAGCAGTGGATGTCGTACTTTCAGTATTCACTGGTGGACATCTCAGATGGCAGTGATGCGTTATTGATGCGTTAAATATAGATCTAGACGTGTTTCAGGGTATTTAAGTATAGCAAACCACCCTTTCCTCAGAAGAAATATATGTCAATAAAGTCAATGGTTCCTTTTATACATATGTAGTTACAATAAGAACAAATGAAAACAAGCTGTCACATCGTAAAAAGTAAAAGCAGAGATGAATTAACTGTATAATACTGACATGTCTTAAATCCTGATATATACTAAGTTGTTTATGGGATCTATCTAACAGACATATTAGGCGACATAAATATAAAGCTGACAGTCAAATGCATAACATTGGAAATATATGTTACAACTGTAGCACAAAATGGAATGGAATACAATAATGTCTAAATATACCTGGAAATAGATCTGAAAATAAATGATATACCGTATTTATCGGCATATAACACGCACTTTTTAGGCTAAAATTTTTAGCCTAAAGTCTATGTGCGTGTTATACGCCGATACACCCCCAGGAAAGGCAGGGGGAGAGAGGCCGTCGTTGCCCGCTTCTCTCCCCCTGCCTTTCCTGGGGTCTAGAGCCCTGCTGCCGGCCCTTCTCTCCCCCTGGCTATCGGCGCCGCTGCCCGTTATGTCCCCCTGACTATCGGTACCGGCGCCCCATTGCCGGCGCCGACAGCCAGGGGGAGAGAAGCGGCGCCGACAGCCAGGGGGAGAGAAGGGGCAGCGGCACCCATTGCCGGCGCCGCTGCCCCGTTGCCTCCCCCCATCCCCTGTGGCATAATTACCTGTTGCCGGGGTCGGGTCCCCTTCGTCGTTGCTATGCGCTGCACGGTGCGGCGCATGACGTCAGGGGGTACCGATCGTCAGGGGGATAGAACGGGCAGTGGCGCCGATAGCCAGGGGGAGAGAAGGGCCGGCAGCAGGGCTCTAGACCCCAGGAAAGGCAGGGGGAGAGAAGCGGGCAGCGACGGCCACTCTCCCCCTGCCTTTCCTGGGGTTGTATCGGGGTATACACGCGCACACACGCACCCTCATTTTACCATGGATATTTGGGTAAAAAACTTTTTTTTACCCAAATATCCTTGGTAAAATGAGGGTGCGTGTTATAGGCCGGTGCGTGGTATACCCCGATAAATACGGGTATGTAAATAAACATTTTAAAAAAAATTTAAAAAAAAATAAATGAAAAAAAGAAAGTTAAAATAAAGTTAAAATAATAATAATAAAAAATATAAAAAATACAAATAAATAATAATAAAACTAAAAATCAATAAAAATAATTAGTAATAAGCAAAATAAGGATACTGACAATATAGTAGGACACAAATGGCATAGAATAGAATGAACGGAATGGCTGCAAATATTGGAAAATGTGTTGTCCCCTGCATATTCTTCGTGACAACACATTTTCCAATATTTGCAGCCATTCTGTTCATTTTATTCTATGCTAGTTATGTCCTACTATATTGTCAGTATCCTTATTTTATAATATTACTAATATTTTTTATTGATTTTTAGCTTTATTATTATTTATTTTTATTATTTTTGTATTTTTATTATTTTTGCTTTATTTTTACTTTACTTTTGCATAATTTTTTTTTATTCTAGATTTGTAAATTACTTCTATTAAAAAAAATCTTAATCCTTCCATTACTTATCAGCTGCTGTATACTAGAGAGAAAGTTCTTTTCTTTTTGAACTGCCTTTCTGTCATGACCCCAGTGCTCTCTGCTGACACTTCTGTCCATTTTAGGAACTGTGCAGAGCAAGAGAGGTTTGCTATGGGGATTTGCTCCTACTCTGGACAGTTCCTAAAATGGACAGAGGTGTCAGCAGAGAGCACTGTGGTAAAGCAGAAAGGAAGTTCAAAGAGAAAAGAACCTCAGCTGTAGTATACAGCAGCTGATTAGTACTGGAAGGTCCAAGATTTTTTAATAGAAGTTATTTACAAACCTGTTTAACTTTCTGGCACCACTTCATAAAAAAAAAAAGTTTTGCAGCAGAGTACCCCTTTAACAACTGGATTACCACATTGCAACCTCTCCAGCTTGTGTCAGAGTCATCTTTGTTGTTCCAGGTGGCACTAGAAAGAAAATTTACATTTATCCCATGCATAAAAAAAAAATAATAATAAAAAAATAATGATCAAAAGCCATTTGATCCATATTTATGTCCATTTTTGATAAATCAAGGCCAATGTGTGTGCTCATTTAACCCCTTAAGGACGCAGCCCATATGGGCCTTAAGGACACAGAAAGTTTTATTTTTACGTTTTCATTCTTTCCTCCTCGCCTTCAAAAAATCATAACTCTTTTATATTTTCATTCACAGACTAGTATGAGGGCTTGTTTTTTGCACAACCAGTTGTCCGTTGTAATGCCATCACTCAATTTACCATAAAATGTATGGCGCAACCAAAATAATACTATTTGTGTAGGGAAATTAAAAAGAAAACCGCAATCTTGCAAATTTTGGAAGGTTTCATTTTCACGCCGTACAATTTATGGTAAAAGTGACATGTGTTCTTTATTCTTTGGGTCAATACAATTAAAATGATACCTGTGATTACATACTTTTCTATTACTGTTGCACTTAAAAAAAATCACAAACTTTTTAACCAAATGAATACGTTTAAGATCCCCCTATTTTGATGACCTATAACTTTTTCATTTTTCCGTATAAGCGGCGGTATGAGGGCTAATTTTTTGCGCCGTGATCTCAAATTTTTATTGATACCATATTTGCTTATATAAAACTTTTAATATATTTTTTATTAATTTTTTTGGGAATAAAATGTTATAAAAAAAGCAGCTATTTTGGACTTTTTTTTTACGTTCACGCCGTTCACCGTACGGTATCATTAACATTTTATTTTAATAGTTCAGATATTTACGCACGCGGCGATACCAAATATGTATATAAACATTTTTTTTATACTTTTTGGGGGTGAAATAGGGAAAATGGGGACATTTACGTTTTTATTGGGGGAGGGTTTTTTCAAAATTTTTTTACTTTATTTTTTTACTTTTATTTTTACACTTTAATAGTCCCCATAGGGGACTATTTAAAGCAATCACTCGATTGCTAATCCTGTTCAGTACTATGTATAGGACATAGCACTGATCAGGGTTATCTGTGATCTTCTGCTCTGGTCTGCGGGAAGGAAGATCAGAGCAGAAGACTCCCGGAAGACAGCGGAGACAGGTGAGGGGACCTCTGGCTGCCGTGCTGGATGATCGGATCGCCGCGGCACCGCTGCGGGCAATCCGATCATCCAATTAAGTGACCGCGATGCTGCAGATGCCGTGATCGGTATAGATCACGGCATCTGAGGATTTAATGGCGGACATCCGCGGGATAGCGGGTGTCCGCCATTACTGGGGGTCCCTGGCTGCAATCAACAGCCGGGACCTGCCGCGCATGATCCGGGCATCGCTCCGATGCCCTCAGTTATGCTTAGGACGTAAATGTACGTCCTGGTGCGTTAAGTACTGCATCACCAGGACGTAAATTTAGGTCCTTCATCGTTAAGGGGTTAAGCAAAAATCGATTCCTGTTACTTTGTGGCTATCATGGAATATCACGTTACGGTAGATCTGCACAGCACCATCTGTTGGCCTCCACATGACAAGCAGCCTGTATTTGGCAAACATTTTTAAGCACAATCACTATTAAATTCCAAAAAGCCAATGAAATGTTGGCAGGCATGAAGTGTAATCTTGTCTCTGCAGCACCTATAGTTTTTAGATGATGTTATTATTTAACTTATATCTAAAAGTCCAGCTGTGATGCCAAGAGCGAATATGAGCTCTGTATAATCAAAATATTTGTACCGATTATCAGTTACGTAATCTAACATTAAGAAATGATGCATGAGAAGAATTCTTTTCCTTTCAGCATAGGGAGTGGTGCAAATAAAAATAAAAATCTTCCAAAAGTATCCTATGACTGCTCAAGTTTGCATTGCCAATATAGTTAGGGTAAGGGTAGTTCACATGGAGCAGATCTGCTGCCGATTTTTTGTCAGGATTTGTAAGCAAAAAACACTTAGGTGGTCATTTATCAATTGCCAAAGTTGCGTCATACAGTGTTTGGCACATTTATGAATCTACTTTTGCTGTCATAAACTGGATTTTTCACTGGCGAATCAAGTAGGCATGTTGTAGGTGTGGTTTAAGCATGGTTCACAGATTAAGCACTAATTTATGATGTACGTCTTTGGCCAAAGTGGCACAGTTTTGCACAATGGCCACTCCAGTCAGAACTAGGAGCTGACAGACTGCTGGGCTGACAAATGCGCCCCACATCAGCTCCGTAATCATTAGCCGGTATTTAAGAGAAGTCAAAAGCTTCTCATTTAATGCTGACCAGCTGCCTCGGGTGCACACCAGTGCACCAAACAGGCAGAAAAAACTAAAGTTGCACATGTTTACATATATATATATATATATATATATATATATATATATACTAAAGGGGATGAGTATTTAACTCAGGGCGAGTTCACCACTCCTGATGTGACGGAGCTTTCAAGGGCCACTTAGCACTCTGCGGGCATTCTGGGTAGGAGAATATGCAAAGCAGCTCATTACATCACCTTCTCAGGCGATGTTCCCTGGTATCAGCTGAGCTCCAGTTACGAAATATAAAAAACTGATCGGGATTAATGCCAAGCCAGACTTACTCCCCAAAAGGGAAGTTTCTACCCATCTGCAGACAGCTGTTTCGGGTTTATTGAAAGAGCTTTATTGTCTGTTCAGTCATTACAAGTCATACAATAAATTACAATCACACAAAGCATGACAGTACAATACACAGCAAAGGTTCTCTAAGCTATACATCGCACATCATGCTACTCTAACACTCCGCTCAATCCTGTAATTGAAGAGCACAAGAGATCGAATAACAAAACAATACAATCTGTGATCGGGGTAGGGGCGTGGGCTGTGGGGAGTATGGGCGACTATGTGGGGGTGGGGAGGGGGCGGATCACAGGGCCAAACTGCTGGGCTGTATCTTCAAGGAGACATGGGAGAAGGAGAGAGGTCTTCACTCCTCTTCTTCCTCATCGACGGCCGGGCTGTCCAAGATGGAATAGTCTCTAAGCAGGCTCTTGATGAACCTGCGGCAGTCCCGGTGCATTGCCGTGGAATGAGATTTGCCATAGAATGAGATGGTCCGCCTCCATCACATCCTATTGGCTCACTCTTGTCACGTGACATATTTAAACGTCAAGCATCGATGCGCACAGCAGTGTCAGTTTGGCTATCACAGGGAGAGGATCTCCTCTCCCTATGATAGCTGAAGCTGCATGGAGCTCTCATGGCCTCTGTGGCCCGACAGAAGTTCACACATGTACGCAGCTTATACGGCTGCCTCATATACATTTACTTTTGATCCACAGCGCTATCGGGATCCCGATGCCGCTGTCATCAGTGTGCGTCCCCGCGAGCGCCCCACGCCCGCAGCTGTACTCCCCGTCCCGTTAACGCTCAGAGAGCGGGGAACAGAAAGTAGAGCATCGGGCGCAGGTTAAGTTATTCGCGTAGTGCTGCGCATGCGCAGTACTACTTTACCTGCGCCCGATGCTCTACTTTCTGTTCCCCGCTCCCTGAGCGTTAACGGGACGGGGAGTACAGGTGCGGGCGTGGGGCGCTCGCGGGGACGCACACTGATGACAGCGGCATCGGGCATAGGAATCCCCATAGCGCTGTGGATCGCTCCCTGAGCGTTAACAGGGGACGGGGAGTACAGCTGCGGGGGACGGGGAGTAGAGCTACGGGCGACGGGGAGTACAGCTGCGGGGGACGGGGAGTGGAGCTGCGGGCATGGGGAGTGGAGCTGCGGGCGTGGGGCGCTCGCGGGGACGCACACTGATGACAGCGCCATCGGGCATCGGGATCCCGATAGCGCTGTGGATCAACAGTACATGTAATAATAGAGTAAATGTATATGAGGCAGCCGTATGAGCTGCGTACATGTGTGAACTTCTGTCGGGCCACAGAGGCCATGAGAGCTCCGTGCAGCTTCACCTATCACAGGGAGAGGAGACCCTCTCCCTGTGATAGCCAAACTGACACTACTGTGCGCATCGATGCGTGACGTTTAAATATGTCACGTGACAAGAGTGAGCCAATAGGATGTGATGGAGGCGGACCATCTCATTCTTTGGCAAATCTCATTCCACGGCAATGCATCGGACGGACATGTTCTCCCTGTTGATCACGAGGCGGTTCCTGGCAAGCCACACTGCGTCCTTAAAACAGTTCATAAGGCGCCAGGCCACCTGGATGGCCTCCACGTCGTGGGTCCCAGGGAACAGACCATAAAGAACCGAATGGTACAATAGGCAGTTCCTGGGTACAGAGTCTCTGAGTTCATGTTCCAGGGCGTCCAACAGACCCTGTGCAAAGGGGCACTGCCAAAGCACGTGCAAGGATGTTTCCTCCACATAGGGGCACCGGGGGCAGTACCGGGTTGTGCCCAGGTTGCTGGCATGCATGAACAACCTGAGAGAGAGTCCTCCCTTGACGGCCATCCACGACAAGTCCTTGTGTCCATTGGTAAGCCGCTTTGAGGCCACATTAGTCCAAACTGTCTCTGCAGTGGCTGCGGAGAGTCCCGGAACCAGCTCAGTCAACTCCTTGGCTCGGATGAGCTTGTAGATTGTCTTCGGCTTCCATAGGTCAGGTTTCAGTCCTTCCAGCTGGTGCTCCCTCACAAACCGGACAACTTCCCCATAGAACCAGTGAGCGTTCCAGTTGTAAGGGATGGAGCTGTCCCACCTGTCCCAGCCCAGCTGTCTCCCGAGGGGCATGAGAAACAAGCGCACGCTTTAAATCATTGAACTGCAGCGGCTTATCGGCATATAACACGCAGATAGACTTGAGGACAAGCAGGGCTCTGTACACTGAAGACAAGCAGAGCTCTGTACACTGAGGGCAAGCAAGCTTCTGTACACTTAGGACAAGCAGGGCTCTGTACAGTGAGGACAAACATGGCTCTGTACACTGAGGAAAAGCAGGGCTCTGTACACTGAGGAAAAGCAGGGCTCTGTACACTTAAGGCAGGCAGGGCTCTGTACACTGAGTAAACAAGGAGAGTGCGACACACGTTTCAAATGCAGCTTTGATTTTTCTTTATGTATATATTCAGCAGATATACAATTTTCAAAAAGTAAATTCACCCATGTGCACAAATAGATCAGTAGCGTCCAGCGGGAGACATCTTAAGGCTCATCAGGTTTTCTTGACTTTTATAACCTGTGTACGGCCATCTCCTACACCAGCAGGTGAGTAAGTCCATGCAACGTTTCGAAGGAAACACCTTCTTTGTCCAGCATGCTCATGTCTAGTGTTGAGCGGCATAGGCCATATTCGAATTCGCGAATATTCGCGAATATATGGACGAATATTCGTCATATATTCGCGAATATTCGCATATTCGTTATATTTCCGTTTTATTTTCGCATATGCGAACATTCGCGTATGCGAAAATTATCATGTGAAAATTAGCATATACAAAATTTACATTTGCGAAAATTCGTATATGCGAAAATTAGCATATGCTAATTTTCGCATATGCGAATTTTTGCATGGCAGTCTCACACAGTAGTATTACAGCCTTTTTTACACCACACAAGCTGGAAGCAGAGAGGGGTGATCACTGTGATGTGTACTGTGAAGAAAAAAAAAAAAATAAAAATAAAAAAAAAAACGAATATTCGTAATTACGAATATATAGCGCTATATTCGCGAAATTCGCGAATTCGCGAATATGCGATATTCGCGAATAATATTCGAATTGCGAATATTCGCGAGCAACACTACTCATGTCATGCTGGACAAAGAAGGTGTTTCCTTCGAAACGTTGCATGGACTTACTCACCTGTTGGTGTAGGAGATGGCCGTACACAGGTTATAAAAGTCAAGAAAACCTGATGAGCCTTAAGATGTCTCCCGCTGGACGCTACTGATCTATTTGTGCCCATGGGTGAATTTACTTTTTGAAAATTGTATATCTGCTGAATATATACATAAAGAAAAATCAAAGCTGCATTTGAAACGTGTGTCGCACTCTCCTTGTTTATTGAATGCATTATTTTTGAGTACGGAGCACTCAAGCGACCACGTGGACCCTATGCACAGTGAGCCCCTACATTTATTATTATAAGACTCTGTACACTGAGGACAAGCAGGGCTCTGTACACTGAGGACAAGTAGGACTCTATACACTGAGGTCAAGCAGGGCTCTGTACACTGAGGACAAGCGGGGCTCTGTACACTGAGGACAAGCAGGACTCTATACACTGAGTACAAGCAGGGCTCTGTACACTGAAGACAAGCAGGGCTCTGTATACTGAGGACAAGCAGGGCTCTGTACACTGAGCACAAACAGGACTCTGTACACTGAGGACAAGCAAGCTTCTGTACACTGAGGACAAGCAGGGCTCTGTACAGTGAGGACAAACAGGGCTCTGTATACTGAGGACAAGCAGGGCTCTGTACACTGAGGACAAGCAGGGCTCTCCTACACTGAGGACAAGCAGAGCTCTGTACACTGAGGACAAACAGGACTCTGTACACTGAGGACAAGCAGGGCTCTGTACACTGAGGACAAGAAGGGTTCCATACACTGTGGCTCAATAACACGCTCCTGGTTCACACATCAGGATAATTGGCAAGCTAGTAGTCTGCACAGAGCCCTGCTTGTCACGTCTACAGGGACAGCATTTTTTCACCAAATAATATACACATTTTTATGGGTCCCAATAAAAATTCATGGTTTCTTAGAACAGGATGACATGAAAATGGACATAAGCACACAAGGTACTTAAGGAAGCATGTTAGAATGAAACCAGGAATGACCAGGAAAGAGTAGCTGAAGAAATGAATGTGCACATATATGGACACATAGGAGAATGGGTTGGTAAGTATTTATATGGGGAGCATTAGGTGTGGAGACCCCTGGCAGGAAAAGCAACACCTGTATTGGCAACTGTTCTGTACTCTAAGGGATCTGAAAGTTGCACATGTTAATAAGTGACCCCCAAATTCTATAGGGGCATGTTCATACTATGGAATTGTCTTCAATGTAATTCTGCTGCAGCATGCATACTGCAGAATGTCAAATTCCTGACTCTGCTCAGAAATGCATTGCTGTCTAGGGAGTTGGCACATGTCTGAACAGTCCTAGTGCTGACTAATTCAGTCATTGTCCGCAACAGATGTTGCTTGTTGGACGAGTACTGAAAACGTGCAGGTTAGGTGAAAAGCCACTTTACTGGCCAAAAGAAATTATTAACTGGTGTGGAAGTCGCTTGTAGCCAATACCAGGAGGAGCGCATGCTTTACACATCTGTCTCCATGTGCCTGGACATACCCCCCACACCCCAAAAGTAAATTTTTCAATGGCACAACACTTATGTCCATGGCAAACTGGAATGGACATAAGCGCCAATTCCTGAGCATTGTGAACTCTGTGGATCCTCTGTGAAGATTCCGCAAGGAAACTCCTTGCTGAATTTCTGTAATGTGATAATCGTGTGATTGGTAATACAGTATGTTCAATATTTATCCAAGGACATTTGACTATATGGCAAAAAAATTGGGATTGGTAAGTCTATGTTTATATGCCTGGAATTCTATGATTTACTTGTTATGATTACAGTCACAACTGGAAGATTATTTTATTTGATATTGATACAACAAATATCCAAAATGTACTATAGATGTCCATGTGCATTACCCATGGTGCTTACCTGACCATGAAGATTCTGTATATATAATGTGAAACAAAATGTTGTATTATATACATCCAGTCCTGTACTAAATGGAATTGCTGCATCACTGATCATTCAATCTCGATTTACTTGCTAGAAGGATTAATTTGTCACGGTCCATCAGTATCCCTTTACACATGACGGCAAAGCCCAGGGATAACCAAAGGAAGTACATTGTTTGAAATAAACGGGTTAAATTATTGCTATTTCACTGTTACAAAATACCGTAAATAAATTTCCCCCTTCCCCTAACATCTTGCTTTGCATAGACAAAAGGCATTTAATGTAATGTTCAAATATAGCAATTATGTGGTGGAAATTATAATACCTATAATAAAGTACAAAATTATTAGTTGAGTAACAATTTACCTTCATATTTAAAGTGAATATTCACATTTAAATGCAGTTTTGTTTTTTGATCCAACATTCTATGCTAATAACTGTAAGTAGTTCAGTAAGACATCTTTGTGCCAACCACCCAAATTTGCAACAAAAAGTGGGGCAGAAGTCAGTGAGCATGTAGAGCACACAAATAAACACATGTCAAATTACTGGTCCCCAGCAGGGTATGCCCTTTCATTCATGGTCTTCAGCATGACTCCCCTATCATTCCTTGTCCCTAGTATTGCTCCCCATCTGATTCATAGTCCCTAGCAAGGATTCCATTCTCATTTATGGTCCTCAGTCTCGATCACAATCTCATTCCTAGTCCCTGTTATAGTCCCCTTCTTATTTCTGGTCACCAGAATGGCTCTTCATCTCATTCCAAGACATCAGCATGGCTCCGCATCCCAAATCAGATCCCCAGCATAGCTCTCCTCTCACTCTTAGTCCTGTGTATGACTTCCCAGTTCATTCCTTCACCCTATCTAAGCTTCCCATGTATGACTTCCCAGTTCATTCCTTAACCCTATCTAAGCTTCCCATGTATGACTTCCAGTTCATTCCTTCACCCTATCTAAGCTTCCCGGTTCATTCCTTCACCCTATCTAAGCTTCCCATGTATGGCTTCCCAGTTCATTCCTTCACCCTATCTAAGCTTCCCAGTTCATTCCTTCACCCTATCTAAGCTTCCTATCAAATGTATGGTCCACAGCAGGGCTCCCTATCTGCTCCCTTGTTCTCAGCATGACTCTCCATATAATTCCTAATCCCCAGCATGGCTCCTCATGTTATTTCAAGACCAAAGCATTGCTTCCCATCTCAATCCTGACCCCTAGCATAGCTTCCCCCTCATTTTAGGCCCATACACGTCTCCCCAGCTCATGTTGGTTACAAGCATTGTTCAGTTCTCATATTTGGGCCCAAGTATGGTTCTCCTACCTCTTTTTAATTTCCAGCATTGATCCCCATCTCATCCATATACCCCATTAGGACACCCCTCTCATTCATTGACTCCCTCTTTCATTCCCAGTTCTAGTTCCCAGCATGCCTCCCTCTCTCATCCCTATTTCCCGGCTTGGCTTCACCTCTCATTCCCAGCCACCAGCTTGGCTCCACTTGTCATCTCATGTAATGCATTTGTACCAGTGAAACGAGTCTATGACTTCATCTGGTTTGACAGCCCTGTCACAATTAGGTCTAGACTATAACACCGATAGTTCTTCTGGTAATTTTAGCTAGGTACAGTATAGAAAGACTCAAAAGAAATGCAGGTTAAATGATGAATTATCTAGTTCAATTAGACTTTCAGCTATCACTTGAGCAATGAATAGAGAGATACTTCTCCCCTCACGCTGTATTATTTATTGAAAAGAGGTCCCGTAAATTGTTTCACTGCCTTGTCTCTTCTAAAAGGCAAAATAATGAAGTGCCATATAGAGGCAGGTGTCGTCAAATGAAGTTACATAAATTCAGAATAACAAGTTAGCAATTTCTATATAATTTAGTTCTATTTCTACATCATTTTCTTTTTGCAGCTGTCTAACAAAACACAGATGGCTGGTGATAAACACATTAAAGCTACAGTACAGATAAAAATACTTTGATGTACAAAATGATTGCATAAACATACATTACAATGAAGGAAACAGACCATCCGGGGAGAAAAGGGGAATTCAATAGCAAAATCCCAAATTGTGTTAAATGTTAAGCACTGTCCACTGCCCAAAGAGCCCCCTAAATACATTATACAAATTTGTAAAAAAAAAAAAATAATAAAATAAATAAGCTCCTTTTGCAATCTATCTTGCTCTACAGTCCCACAAGCATAGGGACCATTGATGAGATCTTCATTGGCAAACTTCAGACGGGCCTATATATGAGCGTTCTAGAGCAGGGGGAACTTGCGGACGCTGCAGGATTTCAGTCCTAAGGGCAATAGTATTTTACCAATTGTTTTCTTGATGACTATGGCCCCTGTTGCCTTGAGATCATTGACAAGGTCCTCCAACGTAGTTCTGCGCTGATTCCTCACCGTTCTCATGATTATTGTACCAACTGTTGTAAACTTCTCACCAAGCTGCTTGGCGATGGTCTTGTAGCCCATTCCAGCCTTGAGTGGGTCTACAATCTTGTCCCTGACATCCTTGGACAGATCTTTGTGGAGAATCTTTGGAATTGATTGATTGGAGAGAAGTTATACAAGTTCCCCACAGAAGCGTTCTATGACCTTTCATGTCTTTAGGGCTTCTAGGACAAGAAACTGCAAGAATCCACAACCTGCAGCTTAGAGATTGTGGAAATAAGGAAAGAAGCAAGATCATCCGGTCCTCTGAACTAAACCAAAGATAAAGGACATGCAGACAAAACCCACCTGCCTCTGAGCTCACTATATGTTTTGTTATTAAAGTTTGAGTAACCTATGTCAGAAGAAAACTAGAAAGGACTAGAGAACCCCACTGGAGTTCACATATTCTGATAGAAACACTGCCATTTTGTGCATAACCCTTCTGCTCCTGCTATATTCTATTGAGTATACTAAAGAGACCGGGCCTTCATTTTCTGTGGAAAAGTTAACTTCAAATACATCCTGTTATACTCCTCTCCACAGTGCTTGACTTATTGCTGTTCCTCATCATCAAGAGCACCCCCCATGCCTTTAAAGGAGATATGCCCAGGCTCTGTACATGACAGTGCACTCAGACTATCACCAGTCGAGGTGGGACATTGTTGTGGCCGGCGATACGCTGACCACAGCATGATGTTTCGAGCCTAAGAAGCACGGAGCCCAGCAGCAGCAGCAGAGGAACGGGATGCCGATACCGGAGCTATGGGGGAACGTAGGAAGGTGAGTTAAAGTTTGTTTTATTCGTTTTTTCAGCCCAGGCACAGGGGGACATTAAAGTGTTATGTTGCAAATCTCCTTTAAGCCAGACACTATATAGGGTGTACTGCAGGGGAGGCAAACCTAACTATACCTACTATTATGCAGCCCCTTGTTATCGCATCAGCCCACAGGCAGCGGTGATGTAAAATGTGACAACGCTGTGGAACTACTTTCCTCCCCTAGGCATCATCTTGGCAACCTCTAGGTCCACTGCAATTCTTTATCATACCTTATTGTTTTCCAACCTTTCCATAAATAAAATGCTTACATCATCCATAAGGTTGAAAAAATAGTCCATTAAGTTCAACCTACATCTCTATTGTCCAATGACCAAAAGTGTCTTCTTTATTCAAATTCTGCAGTGCATACAGACAAGGGGCAGGGGCATCTGGGACAGACTGTATTCACGTATGTGCTGTTAGAGTGTGCTCGTATACATGCAAAACAATCTGTCCCGGATGCCCCTGCCCTCTCATTTCAACCTGCCCTTGTCTGTATACACCGCAGAATTTGAATAAAGAAGATCCTTTTGGTGAGTGCCGTCTCTGTCTATTGTCTCATTGGATTGTATACCTACTCCAGACTGAACACTGGTGAGTGCCTTCTCTGTCATCTATTGTCTCATTGGACAGCACTAGTGTTTGGGCTTCAGGTGCAGTTCAAGATGCAGCTGTCTACTTGTGCATGGTGTGAACAGAGCCCAGTCGTGCATGTGTCGGACATTACCTTCCCTAGTCACTCTACGTCTCTATTGTGCCCCTACTGTGTTGATCCAGAGAAAGGCAAAGCAACCTAAGATGGCTGATGCCAATCACAGACACGCCCCTATATGACGCCACGCTACGGCTGCCATGCCCCCTCCCATAGAGTTGCATTGGGGGCGTGGCCATGATGTCAAGACCCCGCAGTTCCAAACGCTGGGCCAGTGGAGAACCCCTTTAAGACTGACACTGTGGCCATGGATTTGTGGTGGCGGATAAAAGGATACTGTCTTGTGGGGGTGTAGGGTAGTTAGGGTGTTGCTGTTCAGGATAGTTAAGTGCGCTGTTAACCCTTGTCACTCGTGACGCCAGGGTGTGGGTTAAATGCTGTGTTTCTTGATAGTCCTATTGCCACCCTTCCCAAGAGCAATAGGTGATGCAGAAATAAAGGATTGTCCACAACCGCTGTTAACTGAAAACTTGCAGGAACGCTTACTGAGGAATTTCTGTGCATGTAATAATAGTAACGGTCCAGATAACAGTCTCTTTACATATAGCTTGAGCAGCGATTGACAGTCGGTTGGGATCAGATAAGCCCAATTTAACTTCTGAAGGATTGTATTGCAGAAATCCGCTGGATTTAGGGGTGTAGTTAGGTCCAGTGATCTTGCGATGACTTGCGGGGAATTGCTTAGTCTATCCGCTAGGTTAGAGGCCGTGGCCGCAAGGCTTTGGCCTAGTAAATTGTCTTGTAAGCTGCGGAGGTCCTACCTCTTCCAGAGTCAGCAACCCAAGAGAGGGATCAAGATGGCGCAGGTCCCTTATATGGACAGGGGCCGGCCGTTTTGGATTGTTCCGTAACGACTGTCACTCACCTTTACAGTGCATTGTGGGTGAACACGTCAAGGGAACCTCCAAAGGTCCTGAAGCAAAACCATAGAGTTTCAACCTGAATACGTGACCCGCAGGTCCTGCTATGCTCCGAACAGGTAGATAACTGAATATATACATATTTATTCCTATACTTATATTAATATTAAATAGAACTGCTATATAGTCATCGACTAAGTGTGAGGTGACAAGGGAAAAACTACAAAAAAGGGACGCCGACGTCCTAGGGACTCTGACTATGGGGACATCTATACAGGTAACGTATACAATACGGTACCGGGACACCACAGATTGTTATCCGAAAAAGGAGATATTTGAAAGGTTGCCAGAGCATTTTGCCCCACCCCTGCAGAGCCTTTTAGTCTGATAAATGCTGATATCCTGTTATCTATTGATTACAGTAAGGGGTGAATTTTCAGAACTCATTCCATATTAGACGGTTTACAAAGGAAATAACTTTCAGACAGAAGACAATGGCCCTGATTTACTGTTTGTCAGGTTGTGCACCAGAATTTGAGAAAACATGGAAAAGGGGTATGACCACTGTGAAAAGGGGGCATGACCATTGAAAGGGGGCGTGTCCCTGACATTTTCACAACCCAACATATTTACTAAGGTTTCCACAGAAAATGTGGTGGATTTGAGCTGTGGAAAACCCGTCAGATCAGAGCATGTGTGAAAAAAAGCAAAATGTAGGGAAAGTGTAAAATGTAGGGAAACCTTAGTAAATATCGTGTAGAAAAATTGTAGGGAATTAAAACCCACAAAAGAAAACTACACTCCACTCTTAGTAAATCAGGGCCAATATCCTTGCATCTCCCACTTATTCTTTTGCTCAAGCATTATGCATATGTTATTGTTTCCTTTTGTATTCCTCATAATAAAGGACACATTTACCATTGAGCTTTTGGAGATTGTTTAAAAGTACAAAACATACTAACTACCTTCTCAGGGGCTTTAATTGAATTAGATGCTCCAGTACCTAACTATGAGACATTACCGACGAGCCTGGTCTGTGTCTAATTAGCCGAACAAATTGAATGGATGAAATGTAGGAGAATGTTTGGCTTACCCGGGGAATTCTTAATTACATAATTTGTATTGCAAACTAATTGAATCTTTATGGAAATATACTCTCTTTGTCTGCATTCAAAATACCTTTGCGCGAGTGGGACTCATTTTCACAAGAGTTCAATTAATAACGCCTATGGTTCCAAAATGGAAAAAAATATCGTAGACTTATTGGGCGTCTGCAATTCTTTGGCTGCAATTAAAAAATGCAAATGGTCTCAGCATCTATCTGGCATTTAGGAAGTTGTTAAAACAATCTATTTTGACTTTGTAAATACATACTTTGCATATATTTCAATAAAAAATATAGCATTTTTTAATAATGACCAAAAACTTGGATGCAACAACATAGGTCTGAATTAAAAGGACCTTCTGAGATTTTATGTTGTTTCAATAAGGGCCTAGCGTTCAATGAGATTGGTGTTCATTAACAGAATGGCTCGGGTTGTCTAATATGGCCCTTATTTAATAATTCCCCTTCAGTGCCACCATGGAAGAAGTTAGGCATTAAACAGTGGCCATTAAAATAATATATAATGCAGGAGAGGACAGGTCCTTCTGGGCAAGAGATGCTCTTTGTAACCATGCTCCTATGTGACCAAAATATGATAATTCATTCTAAACAGAGGTTACACTCCTCAATACCTTAATGGGGTACTCCGCTACTTTAAAACTTATCTCTGCAGGATAGGGGTTAAAGCGTAGCTGTCATATTGCCAAAAGTGATATGTTACCTAATAATGATCATGTACGTAACATTTATGTGTCTAGGACCTATAAATTCCTAACAAATACAATTTATATCTTGCTCACTTGCTTTGTCTTCTTGTCTTGTGGAGGGGGCATGTCCATCTCTCCCTCACTGTGATGACTCACCTGCTCTGAGTCTGGGAGCAGCCTAGCAATTTGCAAATCACTGCACAGTAGTGCATACATTTTCTATCTGTTCCTAGTAATGCTGGATCAACATAACTGTCACTATGTGTGTCATTCAGCTTTCACAGACTCCTGAATGTCTGATCAGCTTCTTTGTCATTCAGGAGTCAGAGAAAGCTTTGGCTGTTCAAGCATGCTCGGAGTATTAGTTTTGCAGAGCAGTGTTGCCTTTTGCTGTTGCAAAACTACAACTCCAAGCATGCCCACACATCCTTTGTTTGTAATTTTGAAAGAACTGTAGGCACACAGCTGGAGATTACACAGCTCTAAAACAGAGTTCTACAAAGATTGAACCCCCAGCTGTTGCAAAACTACAACTCCCTTCATAAGAGTTGCAGTTTAGGAACAGTTGAACGCTGTAGTGGTACAATGGTGATGTCCTATACTGGATACCAACACACTTTACGGCCGGTATCCAGTATGCTGAAAAATACAGAGTAGTCTGTCTGCATAAAGATAGATGTCCCCCAGTGGCGGCTATTTCCATTTTAAATTTTTTTAGTAAAATTGACATTTTTTTTTAAATAAATGTATATTTAAAAAAGTTATCTTATCAGTAGTACTACAAGATATAAAACATTTTTCCTAATGACAGTGTCTCTTTAACCCCTTAACGACCAAGGACGTATATTTACGTCCTTGGCTGGCTCCCGTGATATAACGCGGGGTCACGTGGTGACCCTGCGTCATATGGGGTTTGTCCCGGCATGTATCTGATGCTGGGACCCGGGGCTAATAGCGCATGGCAGTGATCGCGGTGCCGCGCGCTATTAACCCTTTAGACGCGGCGTTCAAAGTTGAACGCCTCGTCTAAAAGGTAAGTGAAAGCTGCCCGGCTGCTCAGTGGGGCTGATTGGGACACAAGCGGAGGTCCTTTTACCTGCCTCCGGCGTGTCCCTTCAGCGATTGATTGCTCCAAGCCTGAGATGCAGGCTTGAGTAATCGACCGCTGATAGCACTGATCACTGCAAAGCTATGCCTTTGCAGTGAACAGTGCTGGCAATCAGTGTGTGCAGTGTTATAGGTCCCAATGGGAGCTATAACACTGCAAAAAAAAAGTGTAAAAAAAAGTGAATAAATGTGATTTAACCCTTTCCTTAATAAAAGTTCAAATCACCCCCCTTTTCCCATAAAAAAAACACATGTATATAAAAATATATATAAACATATATGGTATTGCCGCGTGCGTAAATGTCCAAACTATAAAAAAAAATCAATAATTAAAAAGCACGGTCAATGGCGTACGCGCAAAAAAATTCAAAAGTCCAAAATAACGTATTTTTAGTCGCTTTTTATATAATGAAAAAATGAATAAAAAGCGATCAAAAGGGGGGCGTGGCTTGGCGCGTTGGCGGTCGGCAGCGGTTTGTGAGAGCTCCTGCTGGGACCACTACCACATGGGCTTCTAGTGTGAGATGGGAGGCAGAACCAAATCCAAAAAGAAGCACCCTGACACCGGAACACCCAGAGACTCGGCTGGCTCAATTGCAGCTTTCTTTGTGCCCCAGAGAAGTGCCGGGGCCCCGCAGACGCAGCGGCCCTCTACCAGCCGGACTTCGGAGCCTCACCGGAACACAGTGGCATCTGCGCACATACCCGCCACTACTACAGCGCACTTCCCAGCCACCACGAAAGTTCACAAAGGATCACCCACCTTGCAACGTGACTCCTCCGATCTACAGCTGAGTGACCCGCGCGGGGAACCGGGAGCTGGAAACATGCAGGTACGCTCTTCTCCCCGCTGCAGCCTCAATGCGCACCGCTGCGCACGAATGCGGATAAACCTCCTGCCTTGAGAGGAGACAGCAGTCAGACGCCCCACTCTGAGGAGGCCTCTGTCACTTCAACGGGGGCTGTAACCGATGACTGGCATTCATCAGGAGCCCACACTCCAGCCTTGTATGCAGCAGCGAACCCCGCCACCCTTACTACAGCTCCCGCTGCAACCACAATCCCTGTGCCGCCCCCCTCCCCAGATGGCCCTGGACCTACTACAGCCTCCATCTTGGCCTCATCTATGCCTGCTGGGAACCATGTATGCGCGCCTGCACTGCATACCTCCGGCCCCTCATCTCAGATCCCCTCCTGCCAGGACACACGGGCTCCGGGGCCTCCAGCTCGCTCGGTCACTGACTGGGCTGATGATATGGACTCTGATGATACGCTACAAGAGCAGAGCCCTCATGGCTCCACGGATGGGAGCGACACCCCAAGATTCTGGGAGGATAGTCCGCCAGCTAAAAAGAAACTCTTTAAGACTCCCCTGAAACATGCTGCCCGCCTGTTCGGATGATTCCCAAGAGGGGAGCAAATCCTCTTCAAGACCGCTCTATCCCCCGCAAACAACCTGTCTCACATGCATCATACCCCGACCCGAGACAGGTGACGCCTGCTCCCCACCTGCCATCACTTGAAACGGCTGCAAACACCCTTAAGAACTTTCCTGAGCTACAGGCACTACTGGCGTTCCTGCCTTCTAAAAACGACCTACTCACATTGGCCTCTGATTTGAAATCTGCGTGGCAGCAAGATCTGAAGCCGGTTAAGACTGATGTCAGTAACCTGCAGACTCGAGTTCAGGGACTTGAGGACTTTCGCTCTTCAGTAAATTCCCAGGTACAGTCACTACAGCAAACGGTCCAGGCCCTCTCGCTCCAACAAGCGGCAACGGTGGAGCATTTAGATGATATAGATAATCGCAATCGGCGAAACAATATTAGAATTAAAGTCTTACCAGAAACCGTACTACCCCAGGAGGTTACTGGCACGGTGCAAAGAATCTTCAATGAGGTGTTGCAAAAACCGCTTGACAGTCCCTTGGAACTGGATAGAGCGCACAGAGCCCTCAAGGCGAAAAATCCGGATCCCAAAAGGCCAAGGGATGTTATATGCCGTGTGCACCACTATGCGCAGAAGGAAGAAATCATGCGAAAAGCACGTGCTTTAAAGAACCTTTCTTATAATGGAACTGCTATACAACTGTTCCCAGATCTCTCCCTTCGCACTCTGAAACTAAGAGCTGCCTTACGGCCCCTCCTACACCTGCTCCTCAATGCACAGATTACTTATCGATGGGGCTACCCGTTTTCTCTTGTGGCCAGACATGGGACCACCACAGCCACGTTGCGTCATCCCGAAGATGTCGCAGGCTTCCTCGCGACTTTCCGTTTTCCTCCTGTTCAACTACCAGACTGGGAGAATTTGTTTCGGCTGCCTCCACCTCAACAATTGGTGACCCCGCAACGCCGTCACCTCCCAGAGGACCGACGACCTACCCGATCTTCACTGCCTCAACCGCAGCAGCAAAAGAGGAAGACTTGACTCCCCATGAGACTTTAAGTATCTTTTGACATTTCTTATTTTACCCGTGTGGTCTTCCCCTGCGAGGGAGCCCCCTCTCCAAAATACGGGCCTTGTGCTTGGGGACTGCCTCGTTGGGGAACGTTCCGCATTTCAGCCCTGAATTGGGTTGGACCCCCCCGAAACCCGTGTTGCCTGTACTGGGTGTCATCAGCGGTGCTAACTTTGGGGGGCTCTTACTTACCCTGCCCCCATAGTTTGCATTTATTGATGTGTTCTCTGCATTTTAGTTAACTATGTTGCTCACAGTAATTCCACTACTGCTACTTGCAGTGGTTCTGCCTCCCACCCCTTTTTGTTGTTCCAAACAGCGATTGAACTATAGCCCTTTATACACCGCTCCTCCCCGCCTATAGGGGCCGGGAGGACCCTATAGTTTAATTAGGTCCCTAGCTTCTTACTGTCCCTTACACGCCGCCTACGTGACTCCCCTTCTGTGACTGATAACGGATTTGCTCCCTATCTGGCACTCCTTCTACGTTACCCCCAATAGGTTACAGTGCCGGCTGGTTCCGTCACTGAATTTGGCCCTTATGGCCGCTTCTTCTAGTCCCTTTGCCTCCACCTCTCATTGGCTGCTTTTCCCTCTGTTCTCCCATTTACCCTTGTATCACACTTTTTCTTCTACTCCTTGCAGGTTCGCGTCCTCTCCTTCATCTCAGCCTTGTGGGCCGGGCGGCTCGGTGTCCTCCAGGTTGGTCGGTGAGTACAGTCCAACACCTCACTGTCGTAATGGCAGCTGACATTAAATTGGTGTCCCTAAATGTGCAGGGTCTCAATACTCCGGAGAAAAGGGCCCAAGTACTCTATTCCCTACACGAACAAAGAGTAAACATATTGGCTCTACAAGAGACGCATTTTAAGACAGGTCATCTCCCAAAAATTAGTGATAGGTACTTTTCCCGATGGATACACAGCTCCAATCCAGATGCACGGACGAAAGGAGTCTCCCTGGCGTTTCACCGGTCCCTGCCTATTACAGTTACTTCCTCACTCATTGACCCACACGCTAGGTACATATTTGCCAACTGTAAACTAGCGGGACAGAAACTGACGATAGCGTCCATTTATGCACCCAACCGAGACCAAGTCCCCTTTATCATGAAAACCCTAGAAGCCCTCTCCTCATTTGCATTAGGCTCAATCTTTTTATGTGGCGACTTCAACCTCCCACTGTCCCCTACTGCGGATACCTCATTAGGACGTTCGTACATCTCTCACAATAAGCTTCGTGCCTTGAAACGTAAACTGCACTCCCTTCAGCTTAGCGATGTCTGGAGGGCTCTTCACCCCCAAGGGCGTGACTATACCTTCTACTCTCACCCCCAACAATCTTATAGTAGACTTGATTATATTTTTTGTCCTCATCACCTCCTCACCTCTGTTCTTTCTTCCACCATAGGGATAATTACACATTCAGATCATGCCCCTGTGTCCTGTACATTTGCCCTTCCCCCTTATAATAAACCGCACTCCACATGGCGTTTAAATGAGTCCCTCCTCATGGATGCCCTATGTCTTCAGGAACTCAAGGACTCTGTCGCCCACTTTCGTCAGGACCACCTCGCTGACCCGACATCCCCCATGACCCAATGGGAAGCCCTCAAATGTGTCTTGAGAGGGGTCCTGATGAAACATGGAGCGCGACTGAAGAGGGAGTCGTCAGCCAAACTGCTTACACTTACAAATCTATTACATACTTTGGAATCCCAACACAAACAGTCTCAACTGGATAGGGTTTATAGAGAGATTATCAAAGTCCGACACGACCTCCTTGACCACTTAAACAATAGCCATAGATATTACAAACAGATCACGGGCAAACTATACTATGTCTGGGGCAATAAGTCGAGACGCCTCCTGGCTAATGCCCTCAAAGTGAAAAAATCTTCCCTATATGTGCCTGCGATACGCACCCCCTCGGGCTCCACTTCCCACCTCACCCCTGATATCCTGTCCGCCTTTCGTGATTACTACGCCAGTCTTTATAACCTACCAGGCCCTCGGGTCCCGGCCTCGACCACTGCGGCCTCGCCCTCCTTAGAACAATATTTGAATTCTACCGCGCTTCCTCCGCTCTCCCGAGAGGCGATCCAATCTCTCGAGGAACCGTTCTCACAGGAGGAGTTACAGGTGGTGATTTCCTCTCTGCCGGGTGGTAGGAGCCCGGGGCCCGATGGATACACAGCAAAATTCTACAAATCCCTGGGCCCAGACTTATCCCCCGTCCTGCTTTCTGCTTTCAACTCCATTACAACTGACTCCCCACCACTACCTTCCTCGTTTATGCGTGCCTTCATAACGGTCATCCCAAAAAGCGGCAAAGACCCCTTGCTATGCCCAAGCTATCGTCCCATATCGCTGATTAACAGCGACGCTAAACTATACGCCAAATTAATAGCCAATAGATTGTCTGAACACATGAGATCCCTAGTCCACCCAGATCAGGTGGGTTTCATACGGGGAAGGGAGGCCAGGGACAACACGCTCCGGACTTTCTCTATCATACACAATGCTCGCTCTCGTAAACTACCACTGTTCCTACTCTCCTTAGACGCTGAGAAAGCGTTCGATCGCGTGGACTGGGGATTTCTTGAAGCAACACTTTCTCAGATTGGTTTGGGCGCCGTTATGAGGTCACGCATTATGGCGCTCTATAGACACCCTCAAGCTCAAGTCAGGATTAATGGTCACTTATCCCCCCCTTTCGACATTTGCAATGGCACGAGGCAGGGTTGTCCTCTCTCTCCACTCCTATACGTGTTATGCATGGAACACCTACTAGTGGCTATCCGACAGAACCCTGACATTAAATGACTCCAATTATCCTCGTGCAATTGCAAATGCTCAGCTTATGCTGATGACCTCCTACTCTTCCTTTCATCCCCTGTCACTTCCCTACCCTCCCTTATGGCCACGATTTGTCTCTTCTCATCATATAGCAATTGTAAACTTAATCCCTCCAAAAGTGAAGCTCTCAATATCACACTTCCAACGTACACTGTCCAACAGCTTAAAGCATCGTACCCCTTTCAATGGCAATCACACTCACTCACATACCTTGGTATCCAAGTACCAAGAGATCAGGATGACACGTTTCGCTTGAATTTCCCTCCCCTTATACGTACCCTAAAGTCGGACCTCTCAAATTGGGAGAGAAAAGATATCTCTCGGATAGGCAGGATAAATGTTTTCAAAATGAACGTGCTTCCGCGTCTTCTCTATCTCTTTGCTACAATTTCCACACATGTGCCCCGCTCCTTCTTTGCTGAAATCTCATCCATACAGAGGAAATACGTCTGGGCTCAGAAACGTCCTAGACTGGCGAGGTCTGTTCTCATTAGGCGGAAAAAAGAGGGTGGACTGGCCCTTCCAGATGTTCTGTCCTACTACTTGGCGGCGGTCCTCACCAGACTACTGGACTCCTTCCACGGGGCGGATGGTAAACCGTGGGTGGCTTTAGAACACGATATTTCGGGTAGAGACCCTAGAGCTGCCCTATGGTTGACGGCCAATACCCTATACCCTCAAGGCGCATACAGTCCCCCACCTATCGTGGCTTCCATCCTCAAGACCCGCGCCACCTACCTCACTCGCTCCTCTGTAGTACCGCCCAACGGACCACTCACGCCCTTATTCGACAACCCGGCCTTTCCACCCCCACTCCACACCCGAACCTTTCTCTCCTTTCACCGCTCAGAAGGTACAGTTTTTCATTCACTGCTAGATACTACAAATCTGAAGCCTTTAGAAGATCTCACTGCTACCTCTCCCCCCACACAGTACCAAATCTTTCAATATGCGCAACTCCGACACTTCTATGATACTAACAAACGCTCACTCTCCCTCCATCGGCCTCTGACGGATTTTGAGCGCCTTTGTATGTCGTCATCTCCACCCCCCAAGCTGATTAGCGCCCTTTATGCTCTTTTCCTAAATGACTTTGCCACTCCCCCACTTCATTTCCGCTCCTCATGGGAGAATGAGCTGGGACATCCCATCTTAGACGTGGAGTGGCGAAGGGCGCTCTCTCTGCCATAGGACGACTGTCTCGAGTAAGGCTCACGAGACTAATTACAAAATACTGACACGATGGTACAGAGTCCCGTCCTTGTTGTCTCGAATCTACCCGGGGACTTCGGATGTGTGCTGGAGATGTGATGAAGGGAGAGGCACGATGACCCATATCTGGCTTTCGTGCCCGAGACTTGATCGATACTGGAGTGAGGCGCTTGCCCTCATGTCACGCATGGTCTCCAGCACGCTCCCGAAGACTCCTGAACTTGTCCTCCTGTCGATACTCCCCAGCACCCTTCCTAGGGCTTCCGCTAGCTTACTACACCACATGTTGATAGCAGCACGCACCGTGATTCCAAGACTATGGCGCTCACCCCAACCACCCACCTTCTCGTCCTTACTTCACGAAATTTCCCGTATATGTAGGTTAGAAGAATTGCTTGCTGACTCTAAACGTCAACACGACAGATTCCGGGCCGTTTGGGGCCCCTGGCTCTCTTTCCTATCATCGCCGGAGTTTGATTCCCTGCACTTGGGACACTAGTGTGGCCTACCTGACACCATAATGAACTGCTCCCCTCATGACTGCTGATGCTGCCGATCTGGGCGGGGGGCCAAGCCGTTCCGGTCCGGGAGGTAGGTGTCTCCAAAAGTGACCTGCTCCTTCTTCCTTTCCTTTCTTCCCCTTTCTCTCCCCGCCTATTCCTATTCCTCCTTCTTTCTCTTCCCCGCTTGTTGTGCTGCACACATCTCTCTTCTTCTTGGTAACTGGGATTAGACTATAACACTCCAAATCCTGAACAGTATGGATTGGTACCCATGTGGCCCCTGGAAAGTGTACACCATACGCAATGTTATCCCAGCTTCAATATGGCGAGATAGTTTTATTTTTTCCCATAATCCCTGCTTTTGCTCTTACCTAATGTTAGTGCTCACGACTGTCTCTCACTCTACAAGGGTGCATAGACCGAACTGGAGAGATTGTTCTACATGGCTTTACTGTTATGTGATTGTTCTACATGGCTTTACTGTTATGTGATACTTGTTACTATGTGTTGCCATATTGCCTTGCCAATTGTTTTTTCATTTGTTAAAAACAATAAAACTTTACTTTGAAAAAAAAAAAGCGATCAAAAAGTCCGATCAATACAAAAATGTTACCACTAAAAACTTCAGATCACGCCCCAAACGCAGAAAAATGAAAAAGTTATAGGGGTCAGAAGATGACAATTTTAAACGTATAAATTTCCGTGCATGTAGTTATGATTTTTTCCAGAAGTACGACAAAATCAAACCGATATAAGTAGGGTATCACTTTAATCGTATGGACCTACAGAATAAAGAGCAGGTGTCATTTTTACTGAAAAATGCACTGCGTAGAAACGGAAGCCCCAAAAGTTACAAAATGGCGTTTTTTCTTCAATTTCGTAGCACAATTATTTTTTTTTCCGTTTCGCTGTAGATTTTTGGGTAAAATGACTGATGTAACTGCAAAGTAGAATTGGTGGTGCAAAAAATTGGCCATCATATGGATTTTTAGGTGGAAAATTTAAAGGGTTATGATTTTTAAAAGGTGAGGAGGAAAAAACAAAATTGCAAAAACGGAAAACCCCTGGTCCTTAAGGGGATAAGTGTCCATTCTTTGGGACCCCCATGATCTCCAGAATGGGGCCCTGAATGTCCTTGTTCATGAATCAGCATGCAGATGCCCAGGGCCATACAAGGCCTCGTTCTGGATACTGAGTGGGGTCCGACTTCCTGTGGATTGGGTTTACACTTTAAAGTAGTTGAGTATCCATTTAAGCTGCAGAAATTTAAAGGGGTATTCCGAGCAAAAACATCTTATCCCCTATCCAAAGGATAGGGAATAAGATGTCTGATAGCATGGGGCCCGCTGCTGGGACCCCCCGCGATCTCCCTGCAGCACCCACATTCTATGCGGGGCTGCGTCTCTAGTTTTGGAAACCTCCGGGTTTCCAGGACTGGGGATGTGACATCACGCCACGCCCCTCCATTCATGTCTATAGGAAGGGGCGTGATGGCCGTCACGTCGCTTCCCATAGACATGAATGGAGGGGGCCTGGCGTGATCTTATAGGGGATAAGATGTTTTTGCCCGGAATACCCCTTTAACTTGAATAGCCCGCATACAGCGGTCCCCACCTTACAAGGCCCACCTAATCATAAAGTGTGGTGTAACTACTATCTCTGCACCCCCCTAACGTTACATTCCGAATGAGTTTTTATGGTCAGAGAACTTTCAGTTCACATTTTAATGCAATACAACAGGGCACCTATAAAAGTCGAAGGGTCATGTGTGTAATCTATGAATGTGTTTAGATGTTTTTTATAGAGGTTTTTTCTGCAGTGGCTTTTACATGTTGACCCCAAATGGAGGCCACAACATTATGTCAGAATGCCCTAATAGGACCTTTGCAAAAATTACCCATTAACTTTTTTTATTATTATATAAGCTTAAGTTCAGAACAATACTGTACTAAGAAGACTATTTATACTATAAACCATATGTGTTTATCGTTTACTGCAATTCTGTTGCAACATTTAAATACAAATTTATGGACGGAAGACATTAAATCACCGGGAACTGTCTACATTTGTACATTCTGTATCTTCGCAGCTTCACTTTTGGATGATACAGAAGACGAAGCAGTTTTTTATGCAAGAGGACAGATGAGCGCCTCTTCTAAGTAACGGCACAATTCTCCAAAACACAATTGACAAGAAGGTACAGAATGAAGGATTTCATCCAGTAACCATGTGGTTTTTATTTTGATAACTTGTTTCTGTATCACAATGGAAAATTTGAGAATTATGACAAATTATTATGACTTATGACAAAGAAAAACAATATCCTTAAAAAAAATCACAGCAATAGAAAATGTAAATGTCATAGTAAATTAGACTATACAGTACAATAACATTGTCCCTTTTCCCTCCTACCATGAATCATAAATGCATATTATTTTATTTTATTGTTTTAATTAGAAAGATACTTAGTCTTACCGCAACATTAGGGAATAAAGTGGAAAAGTGGCAATGCATAATATGACTAGTGATGAGCGGCATAGGCCATATTCGAATTTGCGATATTTGGCAAATATATTCGTGAAATTCGCATATTCATTTTTTTGCGCATATGTGAAAATATATGTGCATATTCGTGAATATTGAGCCCTCGCTTCTTTAATGGTATAGGGAACTAATGGGCTAGTGCAGTGGTCTCCAACCTGCGGACCTCCAGATGTTGCAAAACTACAACTCCCAGCATGCCCGGACAGCCGTTGGCTTGGTTTTTATAGGGGACGCTTACACATTGATAACAACATATGACATACCTGTAGACGTATCCAGTCTCTCTTTAACCTGTTGGTACGCCCTCGTGTCCCGGTACTTAAGGACGGAGGGCGTACCTGTACCCTTCCCAGGGTTTGAAGCGTGCTCACTAGCAGAGCGCGAGTCAAACCCGGTGGGTCCTGACTGCTATCAGCAGCCAGGACCCAGGGTTAATGGGAGGCACTGCCGATCAGGCCGACGCCCGGCATTAACCCTTTAGATGCCACATTCAAAGTTGATCGCAGTGTCTAAATAAAGTTATAGGTGTCAGAATATGACAATGTTAAGCATACTAATTTTGGTGCATGTATTTATAATTTTTTTAAAATACTAAAATAAAATAACATAAATTGGGTATGCCTGTAACCATATGGACCTACAGAATGAAGATAAGGTATCATTTGTACGAAAAGTGCATTGCGTAGAAACGAAAGCCCCCAAAAGTTACAGAATGGGATTTTTTTTTATTTCACCTCACAAATAATTTTTTTTTTTGTTTCACCACAGATCATGTTATAAATAAGTGATGTCAGTATAAAGTACAATTGGTAAGACAAAAAACAAGCCCTTATATGGGTCTGTAGGGGGGAAATTTTAAGCGTTATGATTTTTAGAAGGGGAAGAGGACAAAATGAAAGTGCAAAAATGAAAATTGGCCTAGTCCTTAAAGGGGTACTCCGGCCCCAAGACATCTTATCCCATCGCGGGGTTCCTGCCGCTGGTGACCCCCCGCAATCTAGAATACAGCACCCACCTGTAAGCACTGCAGGAAGCGCTGGAGGCTCTCAGTGTTATGCCTCCCGACCACGGGGATGGAGTATCGTGATGTCACGACACCTCCCCTGTGTGACATCACACCCCGCCCCCTCAATGCAAGTCTATGGGAGAGTGCGTGACGGCTGGGATGGTGCTGCATTCTTGATTGCGGGGGTCCCCAGCGGCGGGACTCTCGCGATCAGGCATCTTATCCCCCATCCTTTGGATAGGGGAAAAGATGTCTTGGGGCCGGAGTACCCCTTTAAGGTCAAAATGTGCTTTGTCCCCAAGGGGTTAACTTACTAATTGGATTGTCCTTCTTTGCTCTTTCTTCGGCTCTTTCATAACTTGTTTAACTATGCTGTCACATCAGTACTATGTAAGCGTTAAAATAATAGTTTATTCTTGACAAGCCATGCCCCTTCCTTAAACAACATCTTATTATCTCTTTATCCATCAGATTGGCACTGAGTGCTATAATTTAGCTTTGTTTTCCCAATAATTACACATTAAACCTTCTCCATTTTTTACTTTCCATGTATAAACCTTATACTTGTCAATATTGAAACTAATCTGCTATTTGGCTGCCCATAAAGCTTGTCTTTCCTCATAATTCACAACAATAGGAAATGTATGAAAGGTCATAAAAGTGTTTTTACAATATACAATATATAAAAAACAAATTGTCAAACATGGGACCAATAAGAAAAATAATAATAATAATTAAAAAAAATTATCTTGTTGTGTTAACCAGAAATAAAACCGGTAACCTCTTCCTGGAAAATAACATGTATGTACTGTATATAGTTCCTGCATGGTGCATGTATACATGTTTTCATGCATTCTTTGGATGGATAAATAGTGGGGCTCCATACATGAGATTACCAGGGCCCAGCAATCAGACCCCCCATGATCATACATTCTTTGAATGGGGGATGCATTTCAGTTCCCTGAAGTACCCTTTTAACCCCTTAAGGACACAGCCACATTTTATTTTTGCATTTTTGTTTTTTCCTACTCACCTTCTAAGAATCATAACTCTTTTATATTTTCATCCATAGACTTATTTTTTTTTTTTTGTTTTTTTTTTGCATGACCAGTTGTCCTTTGTACTGACATCACTCATTTTACCATAAAGTGTATGGCGAAAAAAAAAAAATACTATTTGTGTGTGGAAATTGAAAAGAAAACCGCAATTTTGCAAATTTTGGAAGGTATTGTTTTCACGTTGTACACTTTACGGTAAAAATGGCATGTGTTCTTTATTCTGTGGGTCAATATGATTGAAATGATACCCATGATTACATACTTCTCTATTATTGTACCACTTTAAAAAAATCTCAAACTTTTTAATCAAATTAGAGCGTTTAAAATCCCTCTATTTTGACGACCTATAACTTTTTCCTTTTTCCATATAAGCGGAGGTAGAAGGGCTGATCTTTTGCACTGTGATCTTTACTTTTTATTGATACCACATCGGCATATATAAAACTTTTTATTTTTAAAATTTTGTGGAACATTATGTGACAATAAATCAGCAATTCTTTTTTACGTTTACGCCGTTCACCGTACAGAATCAATAACATTATATTTTGATAGTTTAGACATTTAGGCTCGCGTTGATACCAAATATGTTTATCATTTTTTTTAACACTTTCTGGGGGTAAAATGGGAAAAAGGGACGATTTTAATTTTTCTTGGGGGAGGGGATTTGTCAAACTTTTTAAAAAATGTTTTTTTTAAACATGTTAATAGTTCCCATAGGGAAGGATTTATGGTAATCATTTGATTGCTAATACTGCTCATTGCTATGCATAGGGCATAGCACTGATCAGCATTATCGGTCATCTTCTACTCTGGTCTGCTCGATCTCAGACCAGAGCAGAAGACCCCTGGAGACAGACAGAGGCAGGGGAGAGGACCTCAGATGCCGTGATCTATATTAATCACGGCATCTGAGGGGTTAATGGTGCACATCAGTGCGATCGCTGATATATGCCATTACCGGCGGGTCCCTGGCTGCTGATAACAGCCGGGACCTGCCGTTCATGACACGAGTACCCCTCCGGTGCTCACGGTCATGTACAGTATGTAAATGTACGTCCTGGTGCATTTAGTACCAGGACACCAGGACGTACATTTACATTCTGTGTCATTATGGGGTTAAAGGGAGTAATCCTAATCTCAGCTTGTTATCTGTATAAAAGACACCTGTCCACAGTCAGGGACCTGCCGTGTATGACAACAACATTACTCCTGTGCTCGCGGTCATGTACAGGACATAAATTTACGTCCTGGTGCGTTAAATGCCAGGGCAGCAGGACGTACATTTACGTCCTGTGTCGTTAAGGGGTTAAAGGGAGTGCTCCTAATCTCAGCTTGTTACCTGTATAAAAGACCATAGTCATAGTACGGTACTGTTGGGCACTTGTATAACTTCTCTCCAATCAATCAATTCCAAAGATTCTCCACCAAGACCAAAGAGCTGTCCAAGGATGTCAGGGACAAGATTGTAAACCTAAACAAGGCAGGAATGGACAAGACCATCGTCAAGCAGCTTGGTGAGAAGTTGACAACAGTTGGCGCCATTATTCATAAATGGAAGATACACAAAATAACTGACTCTCCCTCGGACGGGGGCGCCATGCAAGATCTCAATATGTGGAGTTTCAATGATGATGAGAATGGTGAAGAATCAGCCCAGAACTACACTGGAAGATCTGGTCAATGATCTCAAGGCAGCTGGGACCATAGTCACCGAGAAAGCAATTGGTAACATACTACGTAATGAAGGACTGAAATCCTGCAGTGTCCGCAAGGTGACCCTGCTCAAGAAAGCTCATGTACAGGCCCAACTGAATTTTGCCAATGAACATCTGAATCAGTGGGCAAATGTACAGAATCAGAATATTTTTTTTTTTTCCTTTACCAAACCTATTTAAAAAGTTATGCGTCTCAATAATTATTATATTTATATAATAATAATAATAATAATAATAACAACAACAATGGTGAACAATGTAAAGAAAAAAGGACAAACAAAATATTTATTATTTATGCATTCTGCCAATATATATATATATATACAGTGGTCCGTTGTACAGTATGTTGAGGGATCCGTGCAATGTAAAGTATAGGACAGTGGTCTACAACCTGCGGACCTCCAGATGTTGCAAAACTACAACACCCAGCATGCTGGGAGTTGTAGTTTTGCAACATCTGGAGGTCCGCAGGTTGAAGACCACTGGTATTGAAGGTTATACTCACGTGTCCCCGCCGCTCCTGACCATCACCGCTCGTCACCGCTGCCCTGGATGTCGCCTTCCATTGCTGTCGCCGCGTGCCCGAGGTGTCCCCGATGCTCCGGCAAGGCCTCTGCTTCACCGGCATCCTCGCTCTCCGTCGCCGCCATCACGTTGCTACGCACGCCGCTCCTATTGGATGACGTGATGACGACGATGGAGAGCGCCGACGATGCAGGAAATCCCGAAGAGAACGCACCGGAGCCCAGAGGATAGGTAAGTGATCGTCAGCGGACCACATGTGGCACCGTAAACGGCTATCCGGTGGCAGCTGAAGCAGTCTGTGCTGCCGGATAGCCGTTTATGCGATGGCCCCGACATACAAAAGCAGCATATGTTGATTCTGCCTTAAACATGCGATGGCCTCTGAGAGACCATCGTATGTTGAAATGATTGTATGTCGAGGCCATTGTAGGTCGGGAGGTCACTGTGTATATATTCACAGTGTAGGGTCCGTCCCAATGAGGCCACCTTATCGCGGTGGGACGGTCCAAGCTATTTTACCACCGGCAGAGACAAATTTGCGAGCTAAGTGCCTCACTATTTCATAGTTTCACATTTGCATCTATTACACCATAGCTGTATAGCTCTCCAGGTTTTATCTGCATGTTCATGTTTCACCTATATCCTTGTGCTGGCAGTGTGCTGCTGCATTCTTCTGTTGCTGTGTATATATATATATATATATATATATATATATATATAAATCATGTACATTGAATGCTACAATATATGTAGCTATAACTAGAAAAGGAAAATGTGTGATTGACAGATAGAAATGATGAGAAAGAAACTAGCCAAGATAGGGTTGAGCGTAGATGACATATTGACCTTTCCATTGGCTCCAACCTCGGTACAATTATTTAGCAGCCAGCCGTCTTCCTGATAAGCTTCTCCAACAATTAGATTTATTTGTATATGACCGATTCTATTAGCATGAAAATCCAAGCACTGAATCCATCTGTTAGTCATACAGCAAATATACACAAATACATCTGCAGAATTGTACTGCGAGCATTGGCCAAGTACTCTTCTTACTGATAGATCCAGAAAATATTGGTCAGCAGCAGCTGCGGAGTCCTTGGATGTTATCCGATGCTCTCACTTAGGAAGTTGCCTGTGCAGCTGCTTTATACTAATACAGAACCTTATATAATGTAGACTGAGATTTACGTGTTTTCCAATTTAAATCATTAGCAAACAAAAAGCAAAGATCTCACAGATGAACCCTGATCCAAGAGGAAACCTGAAACTGAGTGGATGCTTTGTGCTAATGGTGGAATCCAGAATGTTTCCACTACTAAGGGTCTATACCAGTGGTTCTTAACCTTATTGGAGATACTGAACCCCAGCAGTTTCATATGCGCCTCGAACACCTCTTAATTGGAAAAATAAAATGTGATTTTTTTTCAAATTCAAAACATATTTAAGTATATATTTAAGTATATATTTATACATAGGTGAACAAAGAACAAAACCATGAAAACATGATTTTCACACAAAAACTAAAACATAATTTACTGCAAATCAGTGTGACTTCTGCTGTTGTCTTTCAGAGACCAGTTCAGAAATGCGCGGCTTTACCTTGGCAAGTGCCACTCTCATGTCATTTTTGCAACAATGGCAGTGTTCCCCCACATTAGGCAGGCAGTGTTCCCCCACATTAGGCAGGCAGTGTTCCCCCACATTAGGCAGGCAGTATTCCCCCACATTAGGCAGGCAGTGTTCCCCCACATTAGGCAGGCAGTGTTCCCCCACATTAGGCAGGCAGTGTTCCCCCACATTAGGCAGGCAGAGTTCCCCCACATTAGACAGGCAGAGTTCCCCACATTATGTAGGCCAGTGGTCTTCAACCTGTGGACCTCCAGATGTTGCAAAACTACAACTCCCAGCATGCCCGGACAGCCAACGGCTGTCCGGGCATGCTGGGAGTTGTAGTTTTGCAACATCTGGAGGTCCACAGGTTGAAGACCACTGATGTAAGCAGTGTTCCCCCACAGACATACAGCCTCCAGCCATATACAGTGTATGGCTGGAGGCTGTATGCCTGTGTACTGCCCCACTTCAGTGCTCCGACCACCGCTCCGGCTATAGCAATAGGTCTGAGGACCGGTGGTCAGAGCATCGAAGATGACGTGCCGCTGGTCACTTACCAAGCTGGCCAGCGCGTGTCTTCCTCGTTCTCTATCCTACGGTCCTCGGTGCCTCCATGGTCAGTGACATCCCGGCGTGCGCTATGTCCCGAGTTAATAGGGATGGGAGGATTGCCCCTTCGCTACAGGACGGGCAAACACCGGCTCTGCTCGGAGCCCCTGGCCAGCTCGGGGCCCCAAGCAATTGCTTGGTTTGCCTGTCCTGTTGCAACCTCCCCCACCGAACCCCTGGGACTGACTCACCGGACCCCTGGGGTTCGAACCCAGGTTAAGAACCACTGGTCTATACCGTGCTATATTTTGGCCACCACAATTTGAGAATATGAATGGGGTACTTAATGTTTTGGATAATTTTTGTTGATAAAATGATGAAAAATACAAAATCTGCCCATATACCTAAATGGAATGTGTTGTCAGAAAATCATATTTTGTTTAAATCATATTTTTATGTTTTAGCATGCCCTCAAAGCCTTTAAACATGTAAGTGATGATGGGTACTTCTTAACATTACAATAAAGACAATGTAGGAATACAGACCTCTAGATATAAATATAATGTTAAATAATTAGATTAAATAGCTAATTGTACTAAAAACATGTTTATTAACATAATGGTATATCAATAGATAAGTCCAAGCAGGGTCCTTGCTATGGACTGTATACAATTAAAACACTCTGTACATGAATACATAAAATAAATAAATGAATGAATGGGTAGATATCAGCAGTTACAGCCACCCACAGTCCTGTGTAAATTCAACAAGGTATTGTTAATCCAATAGGTGTGGTTCAATGAGCTATTGTTATATCCAGTATTGTTATAGATGGTTAGTAACAGATTTTCAGTTGTTTTGTAACACATTTTGTAACAAGGTTTGGTGCTCTGCACCACTCACCGCACCGCTGTGTGAAGATCTCCGGAAAGTGAAAGTGTCAGGGCAGACTTCGCTTCTGTGGACTGGCACGGCTAGGCGGCCGGCCTGGGATGGTATAGATGTCCGTATGAAGGTCTTACGGTGTCCGGAGTGGCACAAAACTGCATCCGGCCATTAACCACGGTGGAAGGCTTGCAGCAGTCCGGCGGTGAGTGGGAGCGACGTCCTCGTGTATCAAGCGCTGGCAGGCGCACGTCTGGGCGGTGGGCCTCAAACTGGGGGGTTCCAGCAGTTGAGAATGGTGGATGTAGGTTCTAGGATGTACTTCTTCTGGTGGGTGGTCTGTGTTACTGGGTCATATATCACTGCTAGACGCGTTTCGGGGTGTCCCCTTCCTCAGTAGCAGTACAATGATATAGTGGTTACCCCATGTGGGTATTGGTCTTATATAGTCCATAAAATGGTAATGTTAATTAGTGTTAATTGGTGTCTCAGATGATTAGTGTTTCAGATAAATTGTGGACCGGATTTTTAGCCTGGAGAGACTCAAAATGCGGACCAGAATCAGGATGCATCTCAATTAATCTATATAGGTATAGAAAAAATAAAGAGAGACTGGAGGGGAGGAAATTATATCTCAAAAATGTCCAGAGCTGAATCACGAAAAATTTATGAACTAGAAACATTAGAACCAAAAGGACTTAATTAAGGACTTGTATAACCATTCTATAGAGCCCCCCCCCCCTTTTTTAGGAAGAAAAGAATAAGGAAGAAATAAGGGAAAAAAAAATATTTACATTTTTTATTTTTTATTTATTTATATATATATATATATATATATATATATATATATATTTATATATATAGATCATTCATTTTATATATTTTATATGTCATAGTAACCATCTGATATTGTAATTTATATAAATACCATATTTATCGGGGTATACCATGCACCGGCCTATAACACGCACCCTCATTTTACCAAGGATATTTGGGTAAAAAAAAGTTTTTTACCCAAATATCCTTGGTAAAATGAGGGTGCGTGTGTGTGCGTGTGTATACCCCGATACACTGTTTCTGACCCCGCAGAAGCCCCCCAGGAAAGGCAGGGGGAGAGAGGCCGTCGCTGCCCGCTTCTCTCCCCCTGCCTTTCCTGGGGTCTAGAGCCCTGCTGCCGCCCCTTCTTTCCCCCTGGCTATCGGCGCCGCTGCCCCTTCTCTCCCCCTGTCTTTCGTTGTCGCTGCCCCATTGCCGGCGCCGACAGCCAGGGGGAGAGAAGGGGCAGAGGCACCCATTGCCGGCACCGCTGCCCCGTTGCCTCCCCTATCCCCGGTTGTATAATTACCTGTTGCCGGGGGTCGGGTCCGCGCTGCTTCTGGCCTCCGGTGTGGCGTCCCCTGCGTCGTTGCTATGCGCTGCGAGACGCAATGACAAGTGACGTCACTCGTCATTGCGCCGCGCCGTGCAGCGCATAGCAATGACGCAGGGGACGCACACCGGAGGCCTGAAGCAGCGTGGACCCGACCCCTGGCAACAGGTAATTATACAACCGGGGATGGGGGAGGCAACAGGGCAGCGGCGCCGGCAATGGGTGCCTCTGCCCCTTCTCTCCCCCTGTCTGTCGGCGTCGCTGCCCCATTGTCAGTGCCGCTTCTCTCCCCGGCAATGGGGCAGCGGCAGCGGCACCGATAGCCAGGGGGACAGAAGGGGCAGCAGCACCGATAGCAGGGGGTGAGAGTGGGCAGCGGCACTGATAGCCAGGGGGAGAGAAGGGGCAGCGGCACCAATAGTTAGGGGGAGAGAAGGGGCAGTGGCGCCGATAGCAGGGGGAGAGAAGCGGCGGCAGCAGGGACCCCAGGACAGGCAGGGGCAGAGAAGCCGGCAGCGGTGGCGGTCTCTGCACCTGAAAAAGCCGCTGCAGTTTATTGATTTAAAGTGCCCGCTTTAAATCATTGAACTGCAGCGGCTTATCAGCGTATAACACGCAGGTTGACTTTAGGCTAAAAATTTTAGCCTAAAAAAATGTGTGTTATACGCCGATAAATACGGTAGATTCCGCACATTTTATTTTATCTATATTCATTTATGCCATGTTATTATAATGAATTTCACATTCACTGATTCTGTTATTTATACACCAGTACACTACCTCAAATAATCATTATTATTAACTTATTATATCCTATGTATATATATATATATATATATATATATATATATATATATATATATATGTATTCATATCCATACTACTAAACAATATATATTTTTTTATCTATTATACTATGTTAAATCAACTAGCTAGTAGTATTAAAGTCACTAATGTCAATCTGGTCCGCATTTTGAGTCTCTCCAGGCGAAAAATCCGGTCCACAATTTATCTGAAATACTAATCATCTGAGACACCAATTAACACTAATTAACATCACCATTTTATGGACTATATAAGACCAATACCCACATGTGGTAACCACTATATAATTGTACTGCTACTGAGGAAGGGGACACCCCGAAACGCGTCTAGCATTGATATACGACCCAGCAACACAGACCACCCACCAGAAGAACTACATCCTAGAACCTACATCCACCATTCTCAACTGCTGGAACCCCCCAGTTTGAGGCCCACCGCCCAGCGCTTGATACACGAGGACATCGCTCCCACTCACCGCCGGACCGCTGCAAGCCTTCCACCGTGGTTTATGGCCGGATGCAGATTTGTGCCACTCCGGACACAGTAAGACCTTCATACGGACATCTATACCATCCCAGGCCGGCCGCCTAGCCGTACCAGTCCACAGAAGCGAAGTCTGCCCTGACACTTTCACTTCCCGGAGATCTTCACACAGCGGTGCGGTGAGTGGTGCAGAGCACCAAACCTTGTTACAAAATGTGTTACAAAACAACTGAAAATCTGTTACTAACCATCTATAACAATACTGGATATAACAATAGCTCATTGAACCACACCTATTGGATTAACAATACCTTGTTGAATTTACACAGGACTGTGGGTGGCTGTAACTGCTGATATCTATCCATTCATTCATTTATTTATTTTATGTATTCATGTACAGAGTGTTTTAATTGTATGTAGTCCATAGCAAAGGCCCTGCTTGGACTTATCTATTGATATACCACTATGTTAATAAACTTGTTTTTAGTACAATTAGCTATTTAATCAAATTATTTAACATTATGTTTATATCTAGAGGTCTGTATTCCTACATTGTCTTTATTGTATTTGTTTTGGCATGAAAGGTACGTGCAACAAAGCACCTCAATATATATATATATATATATATATATATATATATATATATATATATATATAACCTATTTATACATTTTATATATTGCGAGCCCCCCTAATCCCTGTTTTTTACTTCTTAATATTAGGCTGATTCCTGTGTAAAAAGTTATATGTCATGATACAATATCCCATCCTCATCTACTGTTCTTATGTTCCATCCTCATAGCCCAACTTCATATCCTGTCCTCATACTCCAACCTCATATCCTAATCTCATATCCCGTCTTCTTATCCTGTTCTCGTATCCTGACCCCATATCCTTTTCTCATATGCCAAACTCATATCACATCCTTATATCCTGTACTTATATTCTATACTTTCTATCCGGTCCTCAAATTCTAACCTCATTTCATGAAGCCTCCCAGTCCTCATATCCCAAAATTATATCCTGTCCTTATATCCTTATATATCCCGACCTAAAATGCTTTCCTCATATCCTGTCCTCATATTCCGTCACCATATCCGAACCTCATATACCAGGGGTACTCAACTATTTTTAGTGAGGGTCCGCAGTGAGGGTCCGCTCATCCAGGTCTGTCACTGGTAGAGGTCCGAGCTAAGCGCTAAGGCCTGGTTCACACCTAATGGCCACAGGAACATGAAGGATATAGGTAAAGTTACTGAACTCTGGAGGATGTAAATGTACTGTTTCCTGTATTTTCTGAATACTGCAGCATACTGTACCCCTAAAAATACTGCTGCCTACTGTGCCCCTGAAAATACTGCTGCATACTGTACCCCTATAAATAATACTGCTGCCTACTGTACCCCTGAAAATAATACTGCCGTATACTGTACCCCTAAAAATAATACCGCTGCTACCGTACCCCTGAAAATAATACTGCTGCCTACTGTACCCCTGAAAATAATACTGCTGCCTACCGTAGCCCTGAAAATAATACTGTCACATACTCTCAAAAAATAATATTGCCCTATACTGTACCCCTAAAAATAATACTGCTGCATACTGTACCCCTGAAAATAATACTGTTGCATACTGTACCCCTGAAAATTATACTGCCACAGATTGTATCTCTGAAAATACTTCTGCATACTGTACCCCTAAAAATAATACCACTGCCTACTGTACCCCTGAAAATAATACTGCTGCATACTGTACCCCTGAACTTAATACTGCCACAGACTGTATCTCTGAAAATAATACTACCACATACTGTACCCATGAAAATAATACTGCCACAGATAATAAAATACTGCCCCTAAATGTAATACTGCCACACTGTACCCCTAAATAAAATACTGCCGTATTGTGTAGCTCCTTAATATAAAACTGTTGCACGCTGTAACCCTGAAAATACTGCCACATGTTGTACCCCTGAATACTGTACCCCCTAAATATATTACTGCCACATACTGTACCCCCTGAATATAATACTGCCATATACTATACCCCTGCATATTTTACTGCCGCACGCTGTGCCACTGGTATATTACTGCCACACGCTATGCCCCTGAATATATTACTGCCTGCATGCTGTGCCCCTGGATATATTACTGCCGCACGCTGTGCCACTGGTATATTACTGCCACATGCTATGCCCCTGTATATATTACTGCCTGCATGCTCTGCCCCTGGATATATCGCTGCCTCACGCTGTGCCCTGGTATATTACTGCACATAATATGCCCCTAATATATTACTGCCAAACGCTGTGCTCTAGTTACATTACTGCCACATGCTGTATCCCTAGTATATTTCTACTGTACAGAATGCCCCTGGTATAGTACTGCCACACGCTATGTCTTTGGTATATTACTGCCACACACTATGTCCCCAAATATAATTTTGACAAACACTGTGCCCTGAACCGACTTTTTGTACCATAAAACAATGAATTATGCCACTATGCCCTCTCAATAAATGATGCTGCTGTGCCCCTTCTCACTATTCATTCGGCAATTCATTTGTATTTGTGTCTAAAGACACCTATAAAAATAAATGAGGGGAAAACCAGTGGGTGGTCCCGATGACTGGCGGCCACGGTCCAGATCTGGACCGCGTTCCGCCAGTTGAGTAACCTTGTCATATACCATCAACATAGCCCATCCCTATATCTCATCCTCATATCCCGACCTCATATACCATCCTTATATCTTGTTCTCATATCCTATCCCCACACTAAGTATTCTCTGCACCTGCCTACCTGACAGGCAGCATGTTTAAAAGTCCTGGGCAATCTCTACAGCCTCAGAGTAACACGATCAGGAAATGTGCCAAAAGTCCCATGGACCATAGACAAAAAACCCACCCTCGCAAATGGGAATGGGGTAGTAGGGTTGATTAAACTCCACTATATTTTTAGTTTACATATGAATAACATGTGTACTAAGTTTCATGGAAGTATCTCCAGCAATTTGGAAGTTACTCTAAAATATACATACACATATTGTTATTTATATCTTCCTCCTCTGCAGTACTGGCCAGACATCCAGCCAATCCCAGCTGTGGCATTTTGCCAGTTCGAGTTACTGCCAGGAATAGATACAGAAATCTCTCACTGGAAGCATCCGCAGCCGCCCTGGCATCTCTTTGGAGATAGCATTGATTCTGTAGAGTGGTAAATGGAATTATTTATATGTTCATTATATTGTCACAAAATAAGAAGCTTTTGCCACAGATCATTGTTAATAGTCAAGGCTTGGAGCTAAATTTGTCACCTGAATACAATTACGGAGTACGTTTCAGATATTAATTTCGGAATGCGTTCTCCCTCCTGTAATATAGCCCGTCCTTCATTCAGGCATTTTACGTGAAGTTTAGTACAGTCCGGCAACAATTCGTTCTCCTGGTGCCAAGAAAGTTTTATTTCCTTAAACCCCTTAAGGACAAAGCCAAAGGAGGTTATCTTTCTTTACCATCCCTGTAGATGTACCCTATTTAGAAAACATATGAATATAATAGAGGAGCTACCTACCCCCAATATACAGAGGAGAGAGATGCTTCAAAGAACAGTTCATTCCCTGAAGGAGGTAACTCGGCCCATTGACTATAATAGACACTGTGGGCTCTTTCTGCTGCCAAACTCATTATCAAGATACTTAGAATAAACATGCATATATATTTCTAGTTTTTTGCGTTTTTTGTCTGTAGGGGGTAATTTTTTTTCTATAAATGTTGGTTTATAAGATTTAAAGAGGTTAACCAGCATAACAAAAAAAAAAATAATAATAATAATATATATATATATATATATATATATATATATATATATATATATATATATAATATTGTCAGGATCCGGGTACTATGAGGATACTGGTGGTGGATCCTCTGTGTCAGTGAGGTGATGACGTGGGCCGTACCAGGGGAACGGAGTCTAAGGGGTTACTGGTATTCACCAGAGCCCACCGCAAAGCGGGATGGACTTGCAGTGGCAGGTAACCCCCAGGTCGTTCCACCCAATAGCGACTCAACCCCAACTGACGGCTGAGACAGGCGCGGTACAAGGGACAAGGCAAGAGCAAGGTCGGATGTAGCAGAAGGTCAGGGCAGGCAGCAAGGATCGTAGTCAGGGGCAACGGCAGAGGGTCTGGAACACTGGCTTGGAACATACAAGGAAACACTTTCACTGGCACAAGGCAACAAGATCCGGCAATGCTGGGAAGGGGAAGGTTATAAAGACATGTCACAGGTGTGAGCACTGATTGGGCCAGGCGCCAATCAGTGGCACACTGGCCCTTTAAATTGTAGAGAGCCAGCGCGCGCGCGCCCTAGGGAGCGGGACCGCGCTTGCCGGGACTGAGCCGTCGGGGAACAGGACGGGTGAGGAGACCGGGATGCGAGCCGCGAGCTCTGTCAGTGCATGCTGGGAGTTATAGTTTTGCAACAATTGCAACAGCTGGAGGCACTGAGGTAGGAAACGGACAATGTTTCCCAACTAGTGTGCCTCCAGTTGTTGCAAAACTACAACTCCCAGCATGCCCAGACTGCCCAGGCATGCTGGAAGTTGTAGTTCGGCAATATCTGAAGGATCAGATGTTGCCGAACTACAACTTCCAGCATGCTTGGGCAGTCTGAGCATGCTGAGATTTGTAGTTTTGCAACATCTGGAAGAGCACAGATTGGAGACCATTATACAGTGGTCTCCAAACTGTGGACCTCCAGATGTTGCAAAACTACAACTCCCAGCATGCCCAGAAAGCCAAAGGCTGTCTGGGCATGCTGGGAGTTGCAGTTTTGAAACTCCCAGAGGCAGCAGTGAGATCGCTTTACGGCGATCTCACTGCTGCCAATGAAGATGCCGCCCTGCTGCCGGAAACTCCCCGCCGGGACGCAGCGCCGCCGGGACCGCCTGGAGGACGCCGCTCGCGCCGGGACCGCTGGGGACACCGCATGGCTGGGTAAGTGACGCCGGGGGACGGGTAAGGGACACTTAGCAGAGCGGTGTGTGTCCCGATCCCCGTGATGGAAACTCACACACCGCGCTGCTAAGTATTCTGATAGCGAAACGATGCTATCAGCTAGTCAGATTTGACTAGCTGATAGCAGCGATCGCTGGGGGGGGGGGGGGGGGGGAATGAAACCCCCCGTGGTCGCATGGTAAGATGGCTGGCTATCAGTGATAGCCACCATCTTACCGGGCGCTGCGGGATGCCGCGAGTAGCGGCAAAAATGTTCATGACGTACCTGGTACGTCATGGGTTGGGAACACCTTCCCACTCATGACGTACAGGTATGTCATAGGTCGGAAAGGGGTTAAAGGTTAACCAGCATAATAAAAACAGCACCACACCTGTTCCCTGGTTGTGTGTGGCATTACAACTTAGCTCCATTAACTTAAATAGAGTTGATCTGCAATACCACATACAAACTGCAGACACTGGTGGCACTGTTTTTTTTTAGAAGAACACTTCTATCTAAATACTACTTAACCATTTTAAAGGGGCTGTATCTTTTTTTATCACATTTTTAATAAAACACAGATATGAATACATATTGTTTTTTTTTCTTGTGTGTGTGTTTATTTTATGATTGTAGATTTTTCATTAAATTTTTTATACATGATGCTTATTCTTTACAGCATCTACAGTCATGGCCATAAATGTTGGCACCCCTGAAAATTTTTCTAGAAAATAAAGTATTTCTCAAAGAAAAGGTTTGCAGTAACACATGTTTTGCTATACACATGTTTATTCCCTTTGTGTGAATTGGAACTAAACCAAAAATGGGAGGAAAAAAAAGCAAAGTGGACATAATGTCACCAAACTCAAAAAATGGTCTGGACAAAATTATTGGCACCCTTTCAAAATTGTGAAAAAATAAGATTTTTTCAAGCATGTGATGCTCCTTTAACCTCATCTGGGGCAAGTAACAGGTGTGGACAATATAAAAATCACACCTGAAAGCAGATAAAAAGGAGAGAAGTTCACTTAGTCTTTGCATTGTGTGTCTGTGTGTGCCACACTAAGCATGGACAACAGAAAGAGGAGAAGAGAACTGTCTGAAGACTTGAAAACAGCAGGGAGTTTTGCTGCCTGATGAAGCAGTCTTACTGTGAAACACATTGCATCATGGGTGATTAAACGTGAGATCCCTCTTGTCTGTGTGTCCAGCACCCTGAATCCCTTCGTCACGTTGGAGGAAATTTGGTTTTATATTTGAGGTTGGACGTGGAATGGCTGCAGGCACCTAAAAACCATTACTCTTTTCCATAGTTACGCTTGGTGGAGTGTAACTTTATGTGGTTGGAGGAAATTTGGTTTTAGACCATATGGTGGCTGAATGACACACCCTGGAGTTGGCAGCAGCATGTAGTCAGGGCCGGTTTTAGACTAAGTGTGACCCTGGGCAAAATAAAAAATGGGGCCCATGGGTCACATGACCAAAGATTACCATGTTGAATTGTGCAGCATCTCAGCTGAAGGCCATAACACAAATGCATGATAGGGTCCAAATCAAAGCTATATAGGGGGAGATTTATGAAAACTTGTGTAGAGGATCAGTGGTAGAGTTGCCCATAGCAACCAATCAGAGGCCTTTTTAAAAATGAGAGCAGTGATCAGCTCATCTCGTAGGCTGCAGTATACCAGTGATCAGATCGTAGGCCTCAGTATACCAGTAATCAGCTCGTAGGCCTCAGTATACCAGTAATCAGCTCGTCTCGTAGGCTGCAGTATACCAGTGATCAGCTCGTAGGCCTCAGTATACCAGTAATCAGCTCGTAGGCCTCAGTATACCAGTAATCAGCTCGTAGGCCTCAGTATACCAGTGATCAGCTCGTAGGCCTCAGTATACCAGTAATCAGCTCGTAGGCCTCAGTATACCAGTGATCAGCTCGTAGGCCTCAGTATACCAGTGATCAGCTCGTAGGCCTCAGTATACCAGTGATCAGCTCGTAGGCCGCAGTATACCAGTGATCAGCTCGTAGGCCTCAGTATACCAGTAATCAGCTCGTAGGCCTCAGTATACCAGTAATCAGCTCGTCTCGTAGGCTGCAGTATACCAGTGATCAGCTCGTAGGCCTCAGTATACCAGTAATCAGCTCGTAGGCCTCAGTATACCAGTGATCAGCTCGTAGGCCTCAGTATACCAGTGATCAGCTCGTAGGCCTCAGTATACCAGTGATCAGCTCGTAGGCCGCAGTATACCAGTGATCAGCTCGTAGGCCTCAGTATACCAGTAATCAGCTCGTAGGCCTCAGTATACCAGTGATCAGCTCGTAGGCCGCAGTATACCAGTGATCAGCTCGTAGGCCACAGTATACCAGTGATCAGCTCGTAGGCCTCAGTATACCAGTGATCAGCTCGTAGGCTGTGCTGATAGTTAATGACTTATTTTTATGAGACAGTTGCGCTTTAACCATTAAAATAAATCAGACCCCAAAACACTCTTTTATTGCGCCATGTTAGAACAGCTCTCACCTGAACAGAAGCAGTCACAGCACACAGGACTATTAATAAATCCAGTGACCACAGGGGGCGTCTTCTCTGATTGTATATGTTCCTCTTCTCCATCCAGCCCAGGCAAATATGATGATGTCTCCTGATGACTAAAGACTATACCAAGACATCTGTGGCCCCTTCTGCAGTCTACCCAAAACTCTATAGTAACACAACCCCCATCCTTTACACTGCAATCCTGCTTCGCTAATGCTGTGCTTGCTGCTGCCCCATTACAATGTCTACAGCATACCTAGGGGACAGTGTAGAAATCTAATCAGTAGGATCCAACCACTGGAACCCCTGGGTGATTCATACCATTCATACTCTATGGGGTCTCCATACATGTGAGTGCAGCGATCAGCAATGTTTATAAGTCCCATAGAGAACAAATGGAGCTGCAGGTGATCATGTGCTGCTGCTCCATTCATTTGGGGGACAAGGGACCTCTCTCCTCATGATCGGTGGTGGTCCCAGGGGTCAGGTCTCACCGATCATATATTCTGTGTATTGGTGATGACCTTTGGTGTGTAGACCCCAGACTGGACCAAAAGACCCTCCCCCTCCACACATTTCTCCCGATAGCCCTCTCTCATATATACTTTTCTGTATGACCCCCTATCACATATGTACTGCTCCCTATGACCCCCTATCACATATATACTGCTCCCTATGGCCCCCTATCACATATACTGCTTCCTTTGGCCCCCTTCTCCCATTATACACTGCTTCCTATGCTCCCCATACACTGCTAACTATACCCCATATATTTCTAACTTTACCCCTATATACAGTTTATATGCCACTCATCACATGTACTGGTCTCCCCACCAGTGGTGTTGCTAGGGTTGGTGACACCCGGTGCGGTAAGAAAATGGTGTCACCCCATACCTTACTCCCCCCCCCCCCCCCGCTCAGTAAGTTTTTAGCCTGTTGTGACACACACCACTGTTGTAGCGCAATGTGAGAAATTCCAGTATAATAATCTGATATACCAGTTGCCACAAAATAGGAAAGTGTTAACAAAGTTTTCACCATTTAAATATACAGCTCCTAGAATTACTTAAAGGGGTACTCCACTGGAAAACATTTACTTTTATATCAACTGGTGCCAGAAAGTTAAGCAGATTTTCAAATTACTTCTATTTAAAATCTTAATCCTTACAGTACTTATAAGCTGGTGTATTCTCCACAGGAAGTTGTGTAGTTCTTTCCAGTCTGTCCACAGTGCTCTGTCTGTCCATGTTAGGAACTGTCCAGAGCAGGATAGGTTTGCTATGGGGATTTGCTCCTACTATGGACAGTTCTTGACATGGACAGAGGTGTCATCACAGAGCACTGTGGTCAGACAGAAAATAAATTAAAAAAGAAAAGAACTTCCTGTGAATCACTTATACAGCAGCTAATAAGTACTGGAAGGATTAGGATTTTTAAGTAGAAGTAATTTATAAATCTGTTTAACTTTGTGGAACCAATTGATTAAAAAAAATGTTTTCCAGTAGAGTACCCCTTTATGCAGTGGTAAGGTTATGCTGGGAGTTGTAGTTTTACTCATCTTAACTGTAGAACTGACAAGTGACTACAGCTCTGATAGGACATAGAGAGGAGAATGTACAATGATATCAGTGACTACAGGTGACGTCTTCTCTATAGTGAGGAGAATACACAATGATTTCAGTGACTACAGGTGACGTCTTCTCTATAGTGAGGAGAATAACAATTATATCAGTGATTACAGGTGACGTCTTCTCTATAGTAAGGAGAATACACAATGATATCAGTAACTACAGGTGACGTCTTCTCTACAGTGAGGAGAATACACAATGATATCAGTGACTACAGGTGACGTCTTCTCTATAGTGAGGAGAATACACAATGATATCAGTGACTACAGATGACGTCTTCTCTATAGTCTTTCCTTATCTAATTCAGATGGTACATACCGCCTGGTCCAGCTAAAACTTCTCTCTGCAGAATGTGACGGCCAGACGTCTCCTCACTATGTCAGCGCATTCTCATCCTCTATATGAAAACAAGTATTATTATAAACCTGCCAGACACTGTATCCTCTAAATATAATACTACTATACACTACACTCTTTGATTATAAACCTTCCATACACCGTACCCACTGAATATAATACTACCACACACTGTACATTCTGAATATAATACCAATACATACTGTACCCTCTGAATATAATACCAACACATACTGTACCCTCTGAATATAAATCTGCCACATATTGTACCCTCTGAATATAAATCTGCCACATACTGTACCCTCTGAATATAAATCTGCCACATACTGTACCCTCTGAATATAAATCTGGTGGTGTTGCTAGTGGATGATGGGGGTGCTAGTACTGGGGGGGGGGTGTTGCTGGCCATCCCCCTGGCAGTATCACCCCCATCATCCATCAGCAGGATCATCCTCCTGGCAGGAGCACCCCCATCATCCATCATCAGGATCTGCTGATGGAGATGCTGCTGCTGGGGGGGGTTGCTGGTGGATGATGAGGGTGCTACTGCCAGGGGGGGAGCATTAGGTAGGCAGCAGTTCCTCCACTTAAGGTAGGTAGCAGTTCCCCCACATTAGGTAGGTAGCAGTTACCCCACATTAGGTAGTAATTTCCCCACATTAGGTAGCACAGATTCCCCACATTAGGTAGCACAGATTCCCCACATTAGGAAGCACAGATTCCACACATTAGGTAGCAGTTTCTCCACATTAGGTAGCACAGATTCCCCACATTAGGTATCAGTTTTCCCACATTATGTAGCAGCTTTCGCACATTAGGTAGCAGTTTTCCAACATTGGGTAGCAGTTTCCCCACATTAGGTAGCATAGATTCCCCACATTTGGTAGTAGTTTCCCCCCATTAGGCCGCAGGTTCCCTAGCATGTTCCCCACAATAGGTCAAAGTCTCCCCACATTAGATCGCTGGTTCAAACAAACCCCCCCTCCTCCCATCCAAAAAACACACACACAACAAAGAGAAACACACAGACACAGATAGAGAGAGAGACACACACACACAGTCAGAGAGACACACACTCACAGACAGAGACACACACAGACATGAGTCACACACAGTCACACACACAGTCACACGCAGTCACACACACACACACACACACACACAGAGACACACACACACAGAGTCACACACAGTCACACACACAGTCACACACACACAGTCACACACACACAGTCACACACACACACAGTCACACACAGAGACACACACACAGTCACACACGGTCACACACAGTCACACACAGAGTCACACACAGTCACACATACACAGTCACACACACACAGAGTGACACACAGTCACACACACAGAGTCACACACAGTCACACATACACAGAGTCACACACAGACACACACAGTCACACACAGTCACACACACACAGTCACACACACACAGTCACACACACAGTCACACACACGCAGAGTCACACACACAGTCACACACACACACACAGAGTCACACACAGTCACACACACACAGAGTCACACACAGACACACAGAGTCACACACACAGAGAGAGGCACACAAAGTCACACACACACAGAGTAACACACAGTCACACACTCACAGACAGAGACACACAAACAGAGAAAGACAGACACACACTCACTCACCCATCCTGTGCAGTGCTCCTTCTCTCCGGGCGCTCTGCGAGTGACGTCATGTCCTCCTGTGCGGCCCTGCAGAGGGACGTCCGGCCGGCACAACAGAAGACGTCGGGGCGCAGGTCGGTTCACTGTGCAGGTGACGGGGGGGGGGGATGGTGCTACTAGTACGAAGACGGCGCAAGTGAGGGGGGGGCTGCTAGTACAGAGACAGTGCAAGTGAGGGGGGGCTGCTAGTACAGAGACAGCGCAAGTGATGTCCGGGGGCGTACCTGGTGTCACCCCATCACCCCGGTCGCAACACTACTGCTCCCCACCTTCCTCACAGCCCCCTCCCCCCATGCTTTTCCCTATTACCTCCTCCTCTTTGTACACTGTATGGTAAAGGACCTGCGATGACATAGTCAGGAAAGTCCTTTACCATACAGTGTGAGTGCCTATTCTGCTCTGTGGGCTCTCTGAAGCCCGGGCTCCCACAGGGCCACTCTCACATTACTGTAGTCTGACGCATTTTTGCCGCGATTTTACTGCGATTTTGCGCAAATCGCAGTAATGTTCCTCTAGAGTTCAGGGGGCCCCCTTGGACATGGGGGCCCTGGGCAATTGCCCAGGTTGCCCCCCCCTAAAACCGGCCTTGCATATAGTGGCTGAAAGACACAGCCTGGAGTTTGCAGCAGCATGAGGAGAACATGTGGTGTCAGATTGTGACAGTTTGGAGCTGGCATCAGCATGAGGAGAACATATGGTGGCAGAATGAGACAGCCTTGAGCTGGCATCAGCATAAGGAGAACATATGGTGGCAGAAAGAGACAGCCTGGAGGTGGCATCAGTACGAGGAGAACATATGGTAGCAGAATGAGACAGCCTAGAGGTGGCAGCAGCAGCATCAGGAGTTCTGAAAGTGACCCGTGACAGAGTGGTGCGGTGGGTGGCAATACCAGTACCCAGTGAAGAAGGTGGGTGAAAAAAAGAAAACTTGGCATCAGGCGAGTGGCAGGATCAGAATAGTAGCAGAGGCAGGTAGGCAGAAGAAAACGGTCTCTTGTAATAGTGTTAGTGTGCACAAGTAAGTATTGAGGATATGTACTATGTAAAATGTAACTTTTAATAATATGCTTCGGATAAAATATATGGACCCAACATATCTTTTTTAACTCAAACAAAAGGAAAGGTGTGCAAAAAACACCATGTTCCACCAATACTACCAAGTATTGATTTGATGCAAAGACCTCTAAAAGGTGGAAGGGAACAATGTATTGTCCATTGTAGCAGTTGGGGGTAAACACTTCCCCTGTAAGGCCCTACTCTCTCATTATTAATTCCCTTCTTGGAAAGTGTTACTCACCCTAAAAAGGGTGGCCACACATTTCCCAGGGTTTTTAGGTGGAAATAGGTATTGGTTACTGTGTGGGGCTGCCCTTTATAAGACTAGCAACACTTTCCTCGAAAAGGGAACAATGTATTGTCCATCGAAGCAGGTAAGGGTAAAAACTTCCCCTGTAAGGCCCTACTCTCGCCCTATTAATTCCTTTCTTGGCAAGTGTTCCTCACCCGAAAAAGGGCGGCCCCACTCAGGAAGCTCTCTCTATTTCCAGCTAAAAACCCTGTGAAATGGCAGTGTTTGTAGGGGGAAATAGGGAGAGGTTCCTGTGTGGTGCCGCCCTTTTTAGGACAAGTAACACTTGCCAAGAAGGGAATTAACAATGCGAGAGTAGGTCCTTACAGGGGAAGTTTTTACCCTCACGGGTTACAATGGACCATATGCTATTCCCTTACATTATTTGAGGTCTTTGCATCACATCAATACTTGGTGGTGTAGGTGGCACATGGTGTTTTTTGCACACCTTTCCTTTTGTTTGATTGAATTTTTTTGGGGGGTACATACAGTATATTTTATCCTAAGAATATTATTAAAAGTTAAGTTTTACCTAATGCATAACCTCAATACTTACGTGTGGTCTGATACAAAGGAATGTCTGTTACTGGGGAGCAGCACCTTTAATAAGTTTAGTACTATCCATATTTGTGAAATGTTGGTGTGGCACCATGGTCAATCTACTCTGATGCATTAGGCATTGGTGTGTGGAAATCCTGGCTGATCCATGCCTGATTCATCTACACAAAGTCAGTCTCTCCACATTTTTGGTGGACAGAGGAGTTCTTCTTGGGGTTACTATGGCCCACGCCACACTAAAGACCCTCTCTGATGGCACACTACTGGCCGGGCAGGACAGCAGGGCAAACTCTGCCAGTTGCAGCCACAAAACAAGTCTGTCTGCCTAGAAGTCCAGCGGATCTTCAAGGTGTGTTGGCATGGTCATGTCAAGGTATGCCACCACCTGCTGGTTCAGGTCCTGCTCCAGGTCTACCTGCTGATGATGAGTTGCTTCACTATGGGGGTGAAGAAAGCTACTTATCAGAGACTGTAGACTCAGGATGCTGCTGATGGAGGTGGTACTGCTCCTGCCACCCCACCCTTCCCCAGCAGCCATGGCAGTGGAAGGTTAGCCCAGAATGCTCCTCGAGTCAGATCTGCGAGAGGATGGATGATGGCGCAGCTAGGCATTGGCCAACTGACTACGTAGGATGTCTCTGTAGTAGGTCAGTTTGTCCTCCCTCTCAGTGGATGTAAAAAAGGCCCCCATTCTGTGCCGGTAGGGAGGGTCCAATAAGGTGGAGAGCCAGAAGTCATCCCACTGCTGAATAATGACAATTTGGCGGTCACTGTGCAAGCAAGTCAGCATGCATTGTGCCATTTTTGTAAGTGGCTCGGAGGGACTCCCTGCCTCCATCTCCACTGCATGCTGCCACAGTGTGTCTGGGCCCTCTGTCTTGCCTTCCTCATAACCCTCTAGCTGCCAACAGGGCCGGACTGGCTTACAGGGATACCGGGATAATCCCCGGTAGGCTGCTCGCCCCTTGGGCTGGCAGTGGCCGGCCCGTGCTTCGCTGCCCAATGCGACAGCAGCGCAGGGGGGGGGGGGGGGGGGTCGTGCTAGGTGGGTGAAGCCTGCCAACCTAAGTGCCTAAAGGGGGAGCGATCTATTTGTCTATGGAGGGTGGAAAGGGAAGTGTTGGTGGCTGAAGCCTGCTTACAACATATCTGCCTGCCTAAAGGGGGGGGGGGATATCTAATAGAAAGAGAGTCCTATCTTCACCTTTCTTCCTCTGCCCCCCTCCTATCCTCACCTTTCTTCCTCTGCGCCCCTCCTATCCTCAACTTTCTTCCTCTGGGCCCCTCCTATCCTCATCTTTGTTTCTCTGCCCCCCTCCTATCCTCACCTCTCTTCCTCTGCCCCTCCTATCCTCACCTTTCTTCCTCTGCACCCCTCCTATCCTCACCTTTTTTTCCTCTGCGCCCCTCCTATCCTCAACTTTCTTCCTCTGGGCCCCTCCTATCCTCATCTTTGTTTCTCTGCCCCCCTCCTATCCTCACATCTCTTCCTCTGCCCCTCCTATCCTCACCTCTCTTCCTCTGCCCCCCTCCTATCCTCACATCTCTTCCTCTGCCCCTCCTATCCTCACCTCTCTTCCTCTGCCCCCCTCCTATCCTCACCTCTTTCCCTCTGCCCCCCTCCTATCCTCACCTCTTTCCCTCTGCCCCCTCCTATCCTCACCTTTCTTCCTCTGCCCCCCCTCCTATCCTCACCTTTCTTCCTCTGCCCCCCTCCTATCCTCACCTTTCTTCCTCTGCACCCCTCCTATCCTCGCCTTTCTTCCTCTGCACCCCTCCTATCCTCACATCTCTTCCTCTGCCCCTCCTATCCTCACCTCTCTTCCTCTGCCCCCCTCCTATCCTCACCTCTTTTCCTCTGCCCCCTCCTATCCTCACCTCTCTTCCTCTGCCCCCCTCCTATCTTCACCTCTCTTCCTCTGCCCCCCTCCTATCCTCACCTCTCTTCCTCTGCCCCCCTCCTATCCTCACCTTTCTTCCTCTGCCCCCCTCCTATCCTCACCTTTCTTCCTCTGCACCCCTCCTATCCTCACCTTTCTTCCTCTGTGCCCCTCCTATCCTCACATCTCTTCCTCTGCGCCCCTCCTATCCTCACCTCTCTTCCTCTGCACCCCTCCTATCCTCACCTCTCTTCCTCTGCCCCCTCCTATCCTCAACTTTCTTCCTCTGGGCCCCTCCTATCCTCATCTTTGTTTCTCTGCCCCCCTCCTATCCTCACCTCTCTTCCTCTGCCCCTCCTATCCTCACCTTTCTTCCTCTGCACCCCTCCTATCCTCTCCTTTTTTCCTCTGCGCCCCTCCTATCCTCATCTTTGTTTCTCTGCCCCCCTCCTATCCTCACATCTCTTCCTCTGCCCCTCCTATCCTCACCTCTCTTCCTCTGCCCCCCTCCTATCCTCACCTCTCTTCCTCTGCCCCTCCTATCCTCACCTCTCTTCCTCTGCCCCCCTCCTATCCTCACCTCTTTCCCTCTGCCCCCTCCTATCCTCACCATTCTTCCTCTGCCCCCCCTCCTATCCTCACCTTTCTTCCTCTGCCCCCCTCCTATCCTCACCTTTCTTCCTCTGCACCCCTCCTATCCTCGCCTTTCTTCCTCTGCACCCCTCCTATCCTCACATCTCTTCCTCTGCCCCTCCTATCCTCACCTCTCTTCCTCTGCCCCCCTCCTATCCTCACCTCTTTTCCTCTGCCCCCCTCCTATCCTCACCTCTCTTCCTCTGCCCCCCTCCTATCCTCACCTCTCTTCCTCTGCCCCCCTCCTATCCTCACCTTTCTTCCTCTGCCCCCCTCCTATCCTCACCTTTCTTCCTCTGCACCCCTCCTATCCTCACCTTTCTTCCTCTGTGCCCCTCCTATCCTCACATCTCTTCCTCTGCGCCCCTCCTATCCTCACCTCTCTTCCTCTGCACCCCTCCTATCCTCACCTCTCTTCCTCTGCCCCCTCCTATCCTCACCTTTCTTCCTCTGCACCCCTCCTATCCTCACCTCTTTTCCTCTGCCCCCTCCTATCCTCACATCTCTTCCTCTGCACCCCTCCTATCCTCACCTTTCTTCCTCTGCCCCCTCCTATCCTCACTTTTCTTCCTCTACACCCCTCCTATCCTCACCTCTCTTCCTCTGTCCCTCCTATCCTCACCTTTCTTCCTCTGCCCCCCTCCTATCCTCACTTTTCTTCCTCTACACCCCTCCTATCCTCACCTCTCTTCCTCTGTCCCTCCTATCCTCACCTTTCTTCCTCTGCCCCCCTCCTATCCTCACCTCTCTTCCTCTGTCACTCCTATCCTCACCTTTCTTCCTCTGCCCCCCTCCTATCCTCACCTTTCTTCCTCTGCACCCCTCCTATCCTTACCTTTCTTCCTCTGCGCCCCTCCTATCCTCACCTTTCTTCCTCTGCGCCCCTCCTATCTGTTACGCCGAGCGCTCCGGGTCCCCGCTCCTCCCCGGAGCGCTCGCTACACTCTCGCTCCCGCAGCGCCCCGGTCAGATCCACTGACCGGGTGCGCTGCGATTCTGCCTCCAGCCGGGATGCGATTCGCGTTGCGGGTGGTGCCCGCTCGCGATGCGCACCCCGGCTCCCGTACCTGACTCGCTCTCCGTCAGTCCTGTCCCGGCGCGCGCGGCCCCGCTCCCTAGGGCGCGCGCGCGCCGGGTCTCTGCGATTTAAAGGGCCACTGCGATGCTGATTGGCGCAGTGGTTCTAATCAGTGTGTTCACCTGTGCACTCCCTATGTATACCTCACTTTCCCTGCACTCCCTCGCCGGATCTTGTTGCCATTGTGCCAGTGAAAGCGTTCCCTTGTGTGTTCCTAGCCTGTGTTCCAGACCTCCTGCCGTTGCCCCTGACTACGATCCTTGCTGCCTGCCCCGACCTTCTGCTACGTCCGACCTTGCTTCTGTCTACTCCCTTGTACCGCGCCTATCTTCAGCAGTCAGAGAGGTTGAGCCGTTGCTAGTGGATACGACCTGGTCACTACCGCCGCAGCAAGTCCATCCCGCTTTGCGGCGGGCTCTGGTGAACACCAGTAGTGACTTAGAACCGGTCCACTAGCACGGTCCACGCCAATCCCTCTCTGGCACAGAGGATCCACCTCCTGCCAGCCGGCATCGTGACAGTAGATCCGGCCATGGATCCCGCTGAAGTTCCTCTGCCAGTTGTCGCCGACCTCACCACAGTGGTCGCCCAACAGTCACAACAGATAGCGCAACAAGGCCACCAGCTGTCTCAACTGACCGTGATGCTACAGCAGCTACTACCTCAGCTTCAGCAATCATCTCCTCCGCCAGCTCCTGCACCTCCTCCGCAGCGAGTGGCCGCCTCAGGCCTACGACTATCCTTGCCGGATAAATTTGATGGGGACTCTAAGTTTTGCCGTGGCTTTCTTTCACAATGTTCCCTGCACTTGGAGATGATGTCGGACCAGTTTCCTACTGAAAGGTCTAAGGTGGCTTTCGTAGTCAGCCTTCTGTCTGGAAAAGCTCTGTCATGGGCCACACCGCTCTGGGACCGCAATGACCCCGTCACTGCCTCTGTACACTCCTTCTTCTCGGAAATTCGAAGTGTCTTTGAGGAACCTGCCCGAGCCTCTTCTGCTGAGACTGCCCTGCTGAACCTGGTCCAGGGTAATTCTTCCGTTGGCGAGTACGCCGTGCAATTCCGTACTCTTGCTTCAGAACTTTCCTGGAATAATGAGGCCCTCTGCGCGACCTTTAAAAAAGGCCTATCCAGCAACATTAAAGATGTTCTGGCCGCACGAGAAATTCCTGCTAACCTACATGAACTCATTCATCTAGCCACTCCCATTGACATGCGTTTTTCTGAGAGGCATCAAGAACTCCGCCAGGATATGGACTTTGTTCGCACGAGGCGTTTTTTCTCCCCGGCTCCTCTCTCCTCTGGTCCTCTGCAATCTGTTCCTGTGCCTCCCGCCGTGGAGGCTATGCAAGTTGTCCGGTCTCGCCTGACACCTCAAGAGAGGACACGACGCCGCATGGAGAATCTCTGCCTGTACTGTGCCGGTACCGAACACTTCCTGAAGGATTGTCCCATCCGTCCTCCCCGCCTGGAAAGACGTACGCTGACTCCGCACAAAGGTGTAACAGTCCTTGATGTCAACTCTGCTTCTCCACATCTTACTGTGCCTGTGCGGATATCTGCCTCTACCTTCTCCTTCTCCACTAAGGCCTTCTTGGATTCCGGATCTGCAGGAAACTTTATTTTGGCCTCTCTCATCAACAGGTTCAACATCCCAGTGACCAGTCTTGCCAGACCTCTCTACATCAATTGCGTTAACAATGAAAGATTGGACTGTGCCGTGCGTTACCGCACGGAACCCCTCCTAATGTGCATCGGACCTCATCACGAAAAAATTGAGTTTTTGGTCCTCTCCAATTGCACTTCCGAAATTCTCCTTGGACTACCCTGGCTTCAACACCATTCCCCAACCCTGGATTGGTCCACAGGGGAGATCAAGAGTTGGGGTACCTCTTGTTTCAAGGACTGCCTTAAACCGGTTACCAGTACTCCCTGCCGTGACCCTGTGGTTCCCCCTGTAACCGGTCTCCCTAAGGCCTATATGGACTTTGCTGATGTGTTTTGCAAAAAACAAGCTGAGACTCTTCCTCCTCACAGGCCTTATGACTGTCCTATTGACCTCCTCTCGGGCACTACTCCACCCCAGGGCAGAATTTATCCTCTGTCCGCCCCAGAGACTCTTGCTATGTCTGAGTACATCCAGGAACATTTAAAAAAGGGCTTTATCCGCAAATCCTCCTCTCCTGCCGGAGCCGGATTTTTCTTTGTGTCTAAAAAAGATAGCTCCCTACGCCCTTGCATTGACTACCGCGGTCTTAACAAAATCACGGTAAAGAACCGCTACCCTCTACCTCTTATCTCTGAACTCTTTGATCGCCTCCAAGGTGCCCACATCTTTACCAAACTGGACTTAAGGGGTGCTTATAATCTCATCCGCATCAGAGAGGGGGATGAATGGAAAACGGCATTTAACACTAGAGATGGACACTTTGAGTATCTGGTCATGCCCTTTGGCCTGTGCAACGCCCCTGCCGTCTTCCAAGACTTTGTTAATGAAATTTTTCGTGATCTCTTATATTCCTGTGTTGTTGTGTATCTGGACGATATCCTGATTTTTTTCTGCCAACCTAGAAGAACACCGCCAGCATGTCCGCATGGTTCTTCAGAGACTTCGTGACAATCAACTTTATGCCAAGATGGAGAAATGTCTGTTTGAATGTCAATCTCTTCCTTTCCTAGGATACTTGGTCTCTGGCCAGGGACTACAAATGGATCCAGACAAACTCTCTGCCGTCTTAGATTGGCCACGCCCCTCCGGACTCCGTTCTATCCAACGTTTTTTGGGGTTCGCCAATTATTACAGACAATTTATTCCACATTTTTCCACCATTGTGGCTCCTATCGTGGCTTTAACCAAAAAGAATGCCAATCCTAAGTCATGGCCTCCTCAAGCGGAAGACGCCTTTAAACAGCTCAAGTCTGCCTTTTCTTCTGCTCCCGTACTCTCCAGACCTGACCCATCTAAACCCTTCCTATTGGAGGTAGATGCCTCCTCAGTAGGAGCGGGAGCGGTCCTTCTACAAAAAAATTCTTCCGGGCATGCTGTTACTTGTGGTTTTTTTTCTAGGACCTTCTCTCCGGCGGAGAGGAACTACTCCATCGGGGATCGAGAGCTACTAGCCATTAAATTAGCACTTGAGGAATGGAGGCATCTGCTGGAGGGATCAAGATTTCCAGTTATTATTTACACCGATCACAAAAATCTCTCCTATCTCCAGTCTGCCCAACGGCTGAATCCTCGCCAGGCCAGGTGGTCTCTGTTCTTTGCCCGATTTAATTTTGAAATTCACTTTCGGCCTGCCGATAAGAACATCAGGGCCGATGCTCTCTCTCGTTCCTCGGATGCCTCGGAAGTAGAGCTCTCTCCGCAACACATCATTCCTCCTGACTGCCTGATCTCCACTTCTCCAGCCTCCATCAGGCAAACTCCTCCAGGGAAGACCTTCGTCACTCCACGCCAACGCCTCGGAATCCTCAAATGGGGTCACTCCTCCCATCTCGCAGGCCATGCGGGCATCAAGAAATCCGTGCAACTCATCTCTCGTTTCTATTGGTGGCCGACTCTGGAGACGGATGTTGTTGATTTTGTACGGGCCTGCACTGTCTGTGCCCGGGATAAGACTCCTCGCCAGAAGCCCGCTGGTCTTCTTCATCCTCTGCCTGTTCCCGAACAGCCTTGGTCTCTGATTGGTATGGACTTTATTACAGACTTACCCTCATCCCGTGGCAACACTGTTGTTTGGGTGGTCGTTGATCGATTCTCCAAGATGGCACATTTCATCCCTCTTCCTGGTCTTCCTTCTGCGCCTCAGTTGGCAAAACAATTTTTTGTACACATTTTTCGTCTTCACGGGTTGCCCACGCAGATCGTCTCGGATAGAGGCGTCCAATTCGTGTCAAAATTCTGGAGGGCTCTCTGTAAACAACTCAAGATTAAATTAAACTTTTCTTCTGCTTATCATCCTCAATCCAATGGGCAAGTAGAAAGAATTAACCAGGTCCTGGGTGATTATTTACGGCATTTTGTTTCCTCCCGCCAGGATGACTGGGCAGATCTTCTACCATGGGCCGAATTCTCGTATAACTTCAGAGTTTCTGAATCTTCTTCCAAATCCCCATTTTTCGTGGTGTACGGCCGTCACCCTCTTCCCCCCCTCCCTACTCCCTTGCCCTCTGGTTTGCCCGCTGTGGATGAAGTAACTCGTGATCTTTCCGCCATATGGAAAGAGACCCAAAATTCTCTCTTACAGGCTTCATCACGCATGAAGAAGTTTGCTGATAAGAAAAGAAGAGCTCCCCCCATTTTTTCTCCCGGAGACAAGGTATGGCTCTCCGCTAAATATGTCCGCTTCCGTGTTCCCAGCTACAAATTGGGACCACGCTATCTTGGTCCTTTCAAAATTTTGTGCCAGATCAATCCTGTCTCTTATAAACTTCTTCTCCCTCCTTCTCTTCGTATTCCTAATGCCTTTCACGTTTCTCTTCTTAAACCACTCATCATCAACCGTTTCTCTCCTAAACTTATCTCTCCCACTCCTGTCTCCGGTTCTTCAGACATCTTTCCTGTAAAGGAGATACTGGCCTCCAAAAAGGTCAGAGGAAAAACCTTCTTTTTGGTTGACTGGGAGGGCTGTGGTCCTGAAGAGAGATCCTGGGAACCTGAGGACAATATCCTAGATAAAAGTCTGGTCCTCAGGTTCTCAGGCTCCAAGAAGAGGGGGAGACCCAAGGGGGGGGGTACTGTTACGCCGAGCGCTCCGGGTCCCCGCTCCTCCCCGGAGCGCTCGCTACACTCTCGCTCCCGCAGCGCCCCGGTCAGATCCACTGACCGGGTGCGCTGCGATTCTGCCTCCAGCCGGGATGCGATTCGCGATGCGGGTGGCGCCCGCTCGCGATGCGCACCCCGGCTCCCGTACCTGACTCGCTCTCCGTCGGTCCTGTCCCGGCGCGCGCGGCCCCGCTCCCTAGGGCGCGCGCGCGCCGGGTCTCTGCGATTTAAAGGGCCACTGCGACGCTGATTGGCGCAGTGGTTCTAATCAGTGTGTTCACCTGTGCACTCCCTATGTATACCTCACTTCCCCTGCACTCCCTCGCCGGATCTTGTTGCCATTGTGCCAGTGAAAGCGTTCCCTTGTGTGTTCCTAGCCTGTGTTCCAGACCTCCTGCCGTTGCCCCTGACTACGATCCTTGCTGCCTGCCCCGACCTTCTGCTACGTCCGACCTTGCTTCTGTCTACTCCCTTGTACCGCGCCTATCTTCAGCAGTCAGAGAGGTTGAGCCGTTGCTAGTGGATACGACCTGGTCACTACCGCCGCAGCAAGTCCATCCCGCTTTGCGGCGGGCTCTGGTGAACACCAGTAGTGACTTAGAACCGGTCCACTAGCACGGTCCACGCCAATCCCTCTCTGGCACAGAGGATCCACCTCCTGCCAGCCGGCATCGTGACACTATCCTCACATCTCTTCCTCTGCACCCCTCCTATTCTCCCCTCTCTTCCTCTGAACCCCTCCTTTCCTCACCTCTCTTCCTCTGCCCCCTCCTATCCTCACCTTTCTCCCTCTGCCCCCCTCCTATCCTCACCTTTCTTCCTCTGCACCCCTCCTATGCTCACATCTCTTCCTCTGCCCCCCTCCTATCCTCATCGTTCTTCCTCTGCACCCCTCCTATACTCACCTCTCTTCCTCTGTGCCCCACGTAAAGTGATACATCTGCGCTCGGTGGCCGTTTGCTGGCACAATGACGCAATGCTGTGGGGCTGGTATGCAATAATTTCCAGGGCTGGTTTTCATCCCCAGTCCGGCCCTGGCTGCCAATGATCCTCCTCTTCTGTCAGATGACTGGAAAAACTGCCCATCTCGCAAAACCTAAACAGTGCTCCACTGTGCCCCTCTGTCTCGTCCTCCAGTTCAGCCCCTACAGGGCTCATGTAGCTGTGAGATGTAGGCACCATGTCTCCAGTGCCCTGAACAGCCATTGTTTCCAACACACATTGTAGTAGATGTGTTGTTCATCCCGTAATCCTGGCAACTGACTAATAATGTGGCTTCCTCAAAGGGCCTGAGCAAACGGAAGGTGTCACATATGAGCTGCCACTGGTTCACATTGAAGTTACACAGAGGAGTCCCCCTATCCGCTTGGATCATCAAAAATCTATGATGGGTTTTCTCTGTTCGTATAGTCAGTCCAACATATGGAGGGTGTAATTCCAACATGTGGAAACGTCGCAAACAGACTATGTTGGGGGAGGCTGTTCTGACGCTTCAGCTCAAGGAGGGTGTGCTTTGCAGTGTACGAGTGGCTGAAGTTCATGCAAAGTTTCCTTCCCATTGTTAGGATGTCTTGCAGATGATGGGAACACTTCAGGAACCATTCGACAACCAGATTGAACACGTGTACCATGCAAGGTGGATGTCTCAGGCTTCCTTATCGCAGTACAGACAAGATGTTCTTCCAGTTGTCGGTCACCATGGTTCCCATTTCCAGTTTTAGTGGAGTAAGGCATGATTCGATTTCTTGATGAATTACTTTTAGCAGTTCCTCCCCTGTGTGACTCCGTTCGCCAAGGCAAGCCATGTGAAGAACAGCGTGACACCGCTGTGCCCTGCACACATGGTATGCTGTAGGGGCACTGAGACTTTTCCGTGCAGTGGAGACTGTGGACATGGTGGAGGATGAGGAGGTGGAGTCGCACACTGTCGCAGGAGCAATGCCCTGAGAGCGTGGAGGTGGAAGCGGCGTGACCTGTTCAAGTTGCTGTTGTGGCTGTGCAGGAACCACATTCACCCAGTGGGCCAAAAAAGACATGTATTGTCCCTGACCGTAGTTACAGCTCCACACGTCGGCGCTGCCGTGAACTTTGGTACACACCGACAGGCTCAAGGACTGCCCCACCTTATGTTCCACAAAATTGTGCAGGTCTGGTACTGCCTTCTTTCCAAAGAAATGATGGCTTGGTAATCTCCACCTCGCCTCGGCACAAGCCATCAGTTCTCTGAAAGGTGCAGAGTCCACCAATTGAAAAGGGAGGGACTGCAGCACCAGCAACTTGAAAAGGAGCACATTCAGCTTCTGTGCTATTGGATGTGTGGGTGCATACTCTTGTCTCTTGGATCTGGCTTCGCCGATGGATTGCTGGTGGAATGACTGACTCAAAGTAGGCGGAACAAGAGCATCTGGAGCGACAGAAGATGGGTATGACACACAGCTCAATTTGGCTGAGGTGGTGGAGCCTTGGCTGGCTGAAACAGGGAACAGCGTGCCACTGGGTAATGTAGCAGGCTGGACCACCACATCGGAGCCAAGATTCTCCCAGGCCCCTTTATGGTGACGCTGCAAATGTTGATGCAGGGCCATGGTGCCAACATTGGGACTCTGGCCACGCTTCGACTTCTGCCGAGACATCTTACATGTGACCAGGTAAACATCCTCCAGATGCTTGATGAAAAACTGCCACACCGCCGAGTAGCTGATTTTCCCACCAACTGTCCACACTGATTGACTGCTACTGCGCCGACTCCAGGAACCTCTGTTCCACTACCTCCCAGGAAGGTAGGCTGCCACTAAGCAGGTGGTCTATGCCGGGCACATTTGGCTCCAGACTTTCCACTTCTGCCACCATTCTAACTGCCAACCATGCTACCACCTTGCTGGCTCAGCTGCTGCCTCAAGGGCAACCTCCAACCCTCTTCTCCTGATGATGATGAAGCCCCTTCAGCAGCCAGCTCCCAAGTGCGATCAGCTTCATCATCATCATTGAGTTGTGTCTGCATGTCCCTGTTGTCCTTCTCAGGTTCCTCAATAGTGTCTGCTTCATGAGCCTGAACGCTCGCAACACCACCTCCCACGCCACTCTACTCATCATTTCTTGCATGCCTAGCGGAAGAAGCGGGGGATGTCTCCTCCACTTTTTGTCTGCTGACTGTACTCTAGTAGATCGTCCTCACTAAATAGTGGAGCTGAACCCACAGCATAAGATACTTCTGTGGGGGAGGGAACAGCATAGGACAGAGGCCATGGGAGGACAGGGACTGCTAATTGGCCATGCACACTTATGGTTGTGTCTGAGGAACCCACTGACTGGGGGTGTCAGAAGTCACTTGAGATGAAGTTGATGACCGTGTTAACCAATCGATGACGGCTAGCTAATAACTGAAGCACTGGCCTCTCGCTGTGAATCCTGCTGTCACTCGCCCCTAGTCTGCTGCAACCTCTGTCTGATGAATTTAGGCCTCTGCCACTCCTCTGTGCATGTCCTGGCACGTCTCTGCCTGACATACTTAGTGTGTATATGAGGGGAGTACAATATGCTCCACTACACTTAAAACAGTATTTGTCTACAACACCAGCAGGAGTATACTTTTGGCTGGCTTTTCACAGTATCTAGGCCCTTAACACTTTAACAGGAACAAAATGGTACACCACTTAGATGTACGTATGTGGTATGCACTTATAAGGGGAGGACAATGCGCTCCAGTATGCTTAAAACAGTATTTGTCTACAACATCAGCAGGTGTGTACTTTTGGCTGTCCTTTCACAGTATCTAGACCCTTAAGACTTTAACAGAAACAAAATAGTACACCTCTTAGATGTACGTATGTGGTATGCACTGATGAAGGGAGGACAATGCGGTAGAGTATGCTTAAAATAGTATTTGTCTACAACACCAGCAGGTGTGTACTTTAGCCTGGCCTTTCACAGTATCTAGGCCCTTAAGACTTTAAGAGGAACAAAATGGTACACCACCTAGATGTACACTTACAGGTTACACTTAATAGAGGACAATATGCTTTTAGTGCTTTGCTCACCCTAACTGGCTCGCTACTATTAGCTTTTCAGTTCTTGTACACAACAGCGCTACAGCACACAGTCGCTGTGTACTACTCCCAAAATTGCACTCTCTCTCTCTCAATCTCACTCCCTTTCCTATCAGTGCTTCTAGGCTGGATTTGGGCTTGAGGTGAATCGCTGCTGTAAAAAAGCTTTTCTATGCAAAACACACTGCTCTCTGTCCCTGTCTCTCTGCAATAGAACGCTGATGTGACTGGGAGTTGAACCACTGCTGTAAAAATACTTTTCTGTGCAACACTCACTGCTGTCTGTCCCTCTCTCTCTCTCTCTCTCTGCAATAAAAGTCTGAAGTGACTGGCCGCAAGATGGCTGCCGATTATATAGGGCTGTGACATCACAGGGGTGGCTGTCTGCTGATAGGCTGCATGCTGCATGTGATTAAGGGTCATCCTGCCTACCCGCCTTTCCAGGATTCCTTGCCCCATCTCCTCACATGTGGATCCACCATTTTTGATGCCCTGGAGCCTGGCCCTAAATGGAGTTTTATGAAGCGATTTGCGCGATTAAATCGCGGCGATATGCACATTCATTGCAAATCAAATTTTTCCAGAAATTCCTAACAAATTCGAATTTGTCAGAGTCGATTCGTTCATCCCTACTGTGCATAGCAAAACATGCATTACTGCAAACCTTTTCTGTGAGATATACTTCATTTTCTTGACAAATTTCAGGGGTGCCAACATTTACGGCTATGACTGCATATGAAACATGTGATTCTGCAGTCCAGAGATGACTTCATTGACTTCTATGGGAGTGTTTTTTAGGCCCGTTCTGTGACCAATACAGAAGTCATTGTGCAAAAAGAAGGAGGAAGAATAAGGAGAGTAGTTGTGATAATCACCTACTGTGAATGGTGGATCCTGTGTTATCTTTGTATTGGTGTCACCTTTAACCCCTTAAGGACACAGCTATTTTCATCTTAAGGACTGAGCCCTTTTTTGCAATTCTTTATGCAATAATAACTCTAAGATGCTTTTACTGATTATTCTGAGATAATTTTTTCGTGACATATTCTACTTTATTTTAGCGGTAAATTTTCCTTGTTACTTGCATCCTTTCTTGGTGAAAAATCCCCAAATTTCATGAAAATTTTGAAAATTTAGCATTTTTCTAACTTTGAAACTCTTGCTTGTAAGGAAAATGGATATTCCAAATACATTTTATATTGATTCATAAATACAATATGTCTACTTTATGTTGGCATCATAAAATGGACATATTTTTACTTTTTGAAAACTTTAGAGGGCTTCAAAGTATAGCAGCAATTTTCAAAATGTTCATGAAAATTGCAAAATCGGAAGGGACAGATGTTACAGAACTACAACTCCCAGCATGCCTGGGCAGTCTAGGCATGCTGAGCGTTGTAGTTTTGCAACATCTGGAGGGCTACCATTTGGGCACCACTGTAATAGTGGTCTCCAAACTGTGACCCTCCAGATGTTGCAAAACCACAACTCCCAGCATGCCCAGACAGCCTTTGACTGTCTGGGCATGCTGGGAGTTGCAGTTTGGCAACCACTAGCAAGGCAGCAGTAAAGATCGCTTTACTGCCACCTTCCTTGATGCTCCACGCCGTCGCCTCCCTACTTGTGCCGCTGATCTACGCTGATGTCACCGACGATTGGCGGTCCCCACGGCATCTTCTTTGCAGGTACTGGCCGCCATCTTCTCCTCCCCCCCCGTCCGTTCTGCCCGACATCCAGGGCTGGGCAGAGCGGGGGGTTTCCATTGCAACCCCCCGTCTTCAACTGCCATTGGTCAGCACTCATTGCTGATAGAGATGAGCGAATCGATGTTGACGAACCCGAATTCGTTACGAATTTCATGAAAAATTTGATTTGCAACGAATACGAATATCGCCGCGATTCTATCGCACGAATCACTTCATTAAACTCCATTTTACAGCGTTCCAGCCTATTGGAGAGCTAAGATGGCGGATCCACATGTGAGTACATGGGGCAGGGGATTATGGGAGGGCGGGAAACAGCGGCGGGAATGAAGGTAGGCGGGCTGACCCTGAATCACATGTGAGATGCAGTGTTCACTGACCCCTGTGATGTCACAGCCCCTATATAATCGGCGGCCATCTTGCCTCTCTTCATTTCATCTATGCACTCAGATGGAGAGGACGGGACTGCGTGTGTGTGAATAGCTCATACCACAGCGTTACACTGCAAATGCTAGTCACATCAGCATTAGGGAAAGGCAGGAGTGCAGAGTGCTGTGCTGTTACACTGAGAAGGATCATTGATTGCTAAACCTCCTATTCACGTTATTGAGCATTGCAGCAGAGAGGGGCAGATAGCTGTCAGCTGCCTCATACACATCTCCAAGCTGCCTCAACTTTATCATCCATCTTATCTCCTAATTTTTCTGCCCAATTGAGTTTATTTTTATTTGCTCCACAAATCTTCTGCTGCTCAGAATTGTGTGACAGAGTGCAATTTAGGGTTTAATCCCTGGATTTTTTTTTTGTGGTGCTGCACTGTTGGGTCCTGCTGCTGTTCAGAAATAAGTCATATTAGTGTGGACTTTAGTGCCTTTTTACCATTTTCACCTGTTACTCTGTCTCTGTGCTAAATTCAGTGTTATACCACACGTTATACACCTGCCGGTGTATTAAAGAAAAAAAAAAGGTTTTCCTGCGTACAAATACGCTTAACAGTGCGCTCATCATTGCAAAGGGCCTATATACAAGCAAATAGCGTACCATATACTACCTCTTTTTCTGTCTCTGTGCTAAATTCAGTGTTATACCACACGTTATACACCTGCCAGTGTATTAAAGAAAAGAAAAAGTCTTTCCTGCGTACAAATACGCTTAACAGTGCTCTCATCATTGCAAAGAGCCTACATACAACCAAGTAGTGTACTATTTAGTACCTGTATTTCTGTCTCGGTGCTAAATTCAGTGCTATTCCACACATTAGTATACACCGGCTGGTGTATACAATAAAAAAAGTTTTTTTTCTGCGTATAAATACGCTTAATAGTGCACTCATCATTGCAAAGGGCATACATAGAACCAAGTAGTGTACTATTTAGTAACTGTTATTCTGTCTCTGTGCTAAATTCAGTGCTATTCCACACATTAGTATACACCGGCTGGTGTATACAACAAAAAAAAGTTTTTTTCTGTGTATAAATCCGCTTAACAGTGCGCTCCTCATTGCAAAGGGCATACATAGAACCAAGTAGTGTACTATTTACTACCTGTTATTCTGTCTCTGTGCTAAATTCAGTGCTATACCACACATTAGTATACACCTGCTGGAGTATTTGGAAAAAAAAAAGTGTTTTTTATGCGCAGAAATACGCATACCAGTGTGCTCATCATTGCAAAGGGCATACATACAACAAAGGAGTGTACTATTTAGTAACTGTTATTCTGTCTAGGGCCTATATACTTTGAAAGGACAGCCGTAAGTAATCGCCTGCTGCTGTTCTATACCCTCATAAACGCACTAAGTATGTATTACGCCGAGCGCTCCGGGTCCCTTCTCCTCCCAAGAGCGCTCGCGGCGTTCTCCTCTCTGCAGCGCCCCGGTCAGACCCGCTGACCAGGAGCGCTGCACTGACAGTGCCAGCGGGGATGCGATTCGCATAGCGGGACGCGCCCGCTCGTGGATCGCATCCCAATCTACTTACCTGTCCCGGTCCCCGGCTGTCACGTCCTGGCGTGTGCGGCTCCACTCTCTAGGGCGCGCGCGTGCCAGCTCTCTCAGATTTAAAGGGCCAGTGCACCGCTAATTGGTGCCTGGCCCAATCAGTGTAATTAGCTCACCTGCTCCAGGCCTATATTACCTCACTTCCCCTTCCCTGCATTGCCGGATCTTGTTGCCTTGTGCCTAGTGAAAGCGTTCCTGTGATTGCCTTACCAATGTTACCAGACCTTCTGCCGTTACCCTTGACTACGAACCTTGCCGCCTGCCTTGACCTTCTGCTACGTCTGACCTCGCCTCTGTCTAGTCCTCCTGTCCCACGCCACTCTCAGCAGTCAGAGAGGTTGAGCCATTACCGGTGGATACGACTTAGAACCGGTCCACCGGTACGGTCCACGCCAATCCCTCGCTGACACAGAGGATTCACCTCCAGCCTGCCAAATCATAACAGTAGGTCAGGCAGGGAAGTGCCAGGACGTGCACAGAGAAGGGGCAGAGGCCTACATACGTCAGGCAGAGTTGACAGCAGACTAGCAGGCAGAGTTGGCAGCAGTCAAGAGTCGGTGGGTTCCTCAGACACAACCCTCAGTTGGCATGGCCGGGAGCAGTTCTCGTAATCCCATTGCCTTTGTCCTATGCTTTTCCCTCTCCCAAAGAAGTATCTCATGCTTTGGGTTCAGCTCCACTATTTACTGAGGACGATCCAATAGAGGACAGTCAGCAGCTAATGGGCAGCCAAGAATTTGAGGAGACATGCGTTGTTTGCTCCGCAAGGCGGGCAAGTAGTGATGCGGAGAGTGACGTGGGAGGCGGTGTTTCAATTGTTCAGGGTCCTGAGGCACACACTGTTGTGGAACACGAGGAGGACATCAGTGACGTGCACACATCTTTTGATGATGATGAGGCCGATCGCAATTGGGAGCTGGGTGCAGAAGCCGGGTCTTCATCATCATCAGGAGAAGAGAATTGCTCTTTGTCTATGAGGCAGCAAGGCGGTAGCACGGTTGGCAATCAGCGTGGTAGTGGAAATTCAGGATAAAAGTGACCTCATACTTACAAACAAGGAGTCATGGAGGGAACAAGGAGGGAACTCTAACAGAAAATAGCCGATTCATAAAAAGATAGCCACAGCATTGTAGTAATCTCATTAAACAGCTATTCAATTCCAAAACAAGCACGGATCCTTCCTTGGCATGTCCATTACTGTCTGGCAGGTAAGTACTAAAATCCCATTATGGTGGATAGCCCCTTTAATTCCTCCATAGGAGGTTTTTTTTCTTTTTCAGGTTACAGTATATCAGCAGCAGCTACGTAAAAGTACATATTGGCCCTCATTTACTATTCTAAACCCGACTTCTTTTGTCGGGTTTTTTTGGCGCATCTTTGTCTGCGACATGTCGCAGAAATCGTGCGCCAGTCTGCGACACAATGCAACATTTTTTCCCAAAGGACCCGATGTGGATTCTCCCAAACCCGAAAAAGCGGCGTAACCTGACATTTCTGAGCTTTCCCACGTATTTATAAAGGTTTCCAACCCAAATTTGTTGAATTGTTGTGGATTTTTTCCCGACAACTCAGAGGAGTTGGAAACCAAAACCAACAAAACCCATGTGCGACAAACAGGATGCAACATAATAATAAATACCAGGGGAAAAAAGCAGTCGGGTAAGATAGCAAGATAGATTTACAACCCGATTTTCTAAGTAAATGAGGGCCATCGTTTATTACTCACATAATTTTTTCCCCCTCAACTCTAATCCCAAGCTCAGGCCCATGGTTACCTAATGGCAAATACTGTCTTGCCCTTTTGATTAAACACCATGATGACCATTCACAGACACTCTTATGTGGGTGTGCACTCCCTCAAAGCTGCTATGTCTACATATTAATTAGGAAAGGCCATATCTAAGTGTTTTCTATCCTGCAATTCTTTATCTGTTGCAAAACTCTAAATCAAATCATACCCTGAATGGAGAGCCACAGGTTGGGGAATAGTGCTCAACAATGTTCAACTATTAATGGAGCTTCAGGTGCCATAGGGATGGCCGCTGTCAGGGGGGTACCGCCAGTATTCCAGTAAAGGGCTCCCATGGAGGCCCGAGCCCCCGTTGCACTCCCCTGCAGCAGCCGCAGCACAGAAGCAGAAGACCACTGTTTAAACAGCGGTCTCCTTCATCTCTACATAAAGTACGCTAATAGATTAGGTAATGTACATACAGGAGCTTACACTTACGCTGTCATTTCATCATGCGGCCTGCCAGAGAAAGTCTTGTGCCGCTATGGAGGATCCTGAGATCCCGGCCTAAGTGCAGAAGCAGCAAAAATATGTTTTTTTTTATTTTTGTTTTTTATTTTTAGAGGACAGTTCTGGGGACATTACCTATCTGGAAGCACTACCCGCCTGGGGCCATGACCTACCTGGGGGCATTACTTACCTGGGGCACTACCTAGTGGGGGTATAACTTACTTGCAGCATTACCTACTATCTACTGGGGACATTACCTTCCTAGGGGCACTACCTACCTACTAGGGGAACTACTTACTGGGGGCTTTACCTACTACCTACGTAATTAGGGCATTACCTACAACCTACCTGGGGGCATTTCCTACTACTTAGTGGGGGACATTACCTACATTGGGGCACTACCTACTGGGGGCATTTCCTATAACTTTCTACTGGGTTGCCCTTCCTACCTACTGTGGGCACTACCTACGACCTACCCAGGGGCATTACCTACTACCTATTTACTGGGGCAGTACATGTTAACTACCTACTGGGGGCATTACCTACTGAGGGCATTACCTACTTGCTACTTACTGGGGACATTACCTATCTACCTACCTGATAGGGGCATTTCCTACTAGCTACTTACTGAAGGCATCACCTATCAGGGAGCATTACTGGGGCATTACCTACTTACCTACTGGGGGCATTACTGACCTACTGGGGGCTTCTAGGCCTCCAAGGCCTTGAGCTGTGTAAGGAGCCCCAACATTTCGCAGACCTGGCCATATGGGTTGCCATGACAGCCTAGGGAACCTATTGAAGAACAGTGCATTGCCCCCTTGCTTTGCAATATTTTATCATAAGTTACCAACTTTATATCTATTTAACAAAATTAAAGGAAACCAATCATCAGATTTTACCCTATACAACGCTTGGCAAAGCGATATATAGGGTAAAATCTTTATCCTCACCATCCCCAGGAACGCTCCTGCCCCCAGGGATGATGAGGATATGAACGTATAAACTGCTACCCTCCAGCCCCGTAAGTAGTCCCCTGGGCGGGGAGCTCCACTCGCACAGTCCTGTATCATGACACCCCCTCCACTTGAATGATGGGCCGTGTCATCACTCTGCTCCGTCTGTTCAGTGAGCAGAGCGATGACGTGGCCCGTCAATTAAGAGGAGGGGGCGTCGCTGCTAAACCAGGTGAGAGGAGCTCCCCGCCCAGGGGACTAGTTACGGGGCTGTTTATAAGTTCATATCCTCAACAACCCCGCAGGCAGGAACGTCCCCCAGGGATGGTGAGGATAAAGATTTTACCCTATATAATGCTTTGCCAAGCATTATATAGGGTAAAATCTGATGATTGATTTACTTTAATGTAATACCTGGAATATACAGTAAATACACATGTCAAATCGACCATCTTCCACCCCCTTTTTACAAGGGTGGAGTTTTTCGTCTGAAGTCTCATGTAAGTCTATGATTGTGTTACTCTCGGGCTGCAGAGATGGCCAGAGACTTTTACTTTTATATGACTTTTTGTTGATTCACAACATCTGACCATCCAGAATGTAAGGGCTGGACGTAGTATATGTGCATTCGTACAGCAACCTAGTACACACAAGGGTCCGATTCTACCTTAAAAGCATTTTACTGTCTATTAGATTTCAATTACATTGCAAGGGTAGAAAGATCCTTCAAAAAGAAAGATCAAAATAAAATAACATATCATCTTGTGCTATAACACATGATTGGATGGTTATCTTCTGAAATTGCAGTTTTTTGCTCTAGATAACTATAGTTTACCAGTTTTAAACCTTTTTTTTTATTTATTTATTTTTTTATTTTTTTTTATAAAAGTTGTAACCAAAAGTTTGTAATCAAAAGACTCAGAAAGTTTTTTTTTTTTTACTGTAAAGTCAGCATTGCTGTGATCTCAGCACTGAATCAACGAAGCTAAAAGAAAAATCACTGTAGACGACTTCAAATGTATTTCTTCATCTGCTATATAGTACAGAGGAGAAAGCCAACAAACAAATATATTTTCATAGACTGTGAGAAATGAGACCATCTACAATATGAAACTGTCATCTTATCCTGAGATATGTTTCTCCGTGTAATGAATATTTCACTCTCTACTCTGGGTTTTTGCAGACGACAAATATCTTGGGCTATGTAATTACCTCCATAGCTGCATAGATGGCGCTATTGTCTTTCACTTCAGAAAATTGACATCTCTTTTGTTTTTCATTCGAAATAATTTGTATATATATATATATATATATATATATATATATATATATATATATATATTATATTTTTCTTTTTCTTTACAACTTGCATATTATATCATATTATAATTATCATATATTATTTATTTGAAGAGTAATTTTCTCCCAATGCTGTGAACATTATACAGTGACCTTCCGACTTATGATGGCCCCGACATATGATCATTTCAACATATGATGGCCTCTCAGAGCCCATCGTATGTTGAAGGCAGCATCGACATATGATGCTGCTGTGTGTCGGGGCCATCGTACAACCAGCTATCTGACAGCGCTGACAACTTCAGCAACTGACAGATAGTTGTTTAATGTGCCCCGTGTGCCCCGTTCTGCCTCCTGTTACTCACATGCTGTCCTGCTAACTCATACAGGCTTCCACTGTGAGCTCCGTGTAAGCCCCGCCCCCCCAGTGCAGCCATAGCCAATAGCCTGCAGCATCTTGCTGCAGGCATCCAATGAGCTGCTGGCTGCCCTCCCCTTCCTTTCCTATAGAGCTGTAGTCGGCAGGATCGTAATGGAGGACATTCTGTCCCCCCTGAAGGTATTTAAAGAACTGTACAGTACTGTATGCGATGTCACACATCACATACAATACATATACACACAATACACCCCATACATCAATGTTTTCCTATCAGTGTGCCTCCAGCTGTTGCAAAACTATAACTCCCAGCATGCCCAGACAGTCAATGGCTGTACATGCATGCTGGGAGTTGTAGTTGTGCAACAGCTGGAGGCACCCTGGTTTGTTAAACACTCCCCATACACTCCACATACAATGGTCATCCCAGAACCAATTAGCAGTTTCCCATAGAGATATGTATTCAACATACAATGGTTCCAAGGCCCCAGAACCAATTACCATTTTTACATAGACATATTTACTCGACATATGATGGTTTCAACATATGATGGTTCTCCTGGAACCAATTAATATCATATGTTGAGGGACCACTGTATTGTTATATAAGAAAGAAGAATCTACTTTTAAACATAAACAACACCTCTTCAGTTAGAAAACTGAGTCTTCTTTTGCAACAACTACAAGTGTGGTGCTGTTTCTGGAGAAAAAAAAAAAGATGCAGGGTCCCTTTTTCTAATCCCCAATAACTACTTTAACCCCTTTACAACAATGGACGTAAATGTACGTCATGGTGCCATGGTACTTAACGCACCATGACGTACATTTATGCTCTGTGATGACCGCGAGCATCGGTCCGGTGCTCGTGGTCATCACAGAGCATAAATGTACGTCATGGTGCGTTAAGTACCACGGCACCATGACGTACATTTACTTCCATTGTTGTAAAGGGGTTAAAGTAGTTATTCGGGATTAGAAAAAGGGACCCTGCATCTTTTTTTTGCATCTCACATCAGTTCCCGGCTGCTGTTAGCAGCCAGGGACCCGCCGGTAATGGCGGACATCAGCAATCGTGCCGATGTCCGCCATTAAAGGGGTATTTCAGGAAAAAAACTTTTTTTTTTATATCAACTGGCTCCAGAAAGTTAAACATATTTGTAAATTACTTCTATTCAATCTTAATCTTTTCAATAATTATCAGCTGCTGAAGTTGAGCTGTTGTTTTCTGTCTTGCAACAGTGCTCTCTGCTGACATCTCGGCTTGCCTCGGGAACTGCAGAGTAGTAGAGGTTTTCTATGGGGATTTGCTTCTAAACTGGGCGGTTCCCGAAACACATGTCATCAGATAGCACTTAAAACAACTTCAGCAGCTCATAAGTATTGAAAGGATTAAGATTTTTTAATAGAAGTAATTTACAAATTTGTTTAACTTTCTGGAGCCAGTTGATATATATATATAAAAAAGTGTTTTTCCTGGATAACCCCTTTAACCCCTCAGATGCCGTGATCAGTACAGATCACGGCATCTGCGGCAGTGCGGTACTTTAAATGGATGCTGCGGGGATCAAATCATCCATAATGGTGGAAGGAGGTCCCCTCACCTGCCTCCATCCATCTCCAGGGGTCTTTTGCTCTGGTCTGAGATTGAGCAGACCAGAGCAGAAGATCACCGATAACACTGCATAGCCAGTGCCAAATGCATAACACTGCTTAGTATCTGCAATCAAATGATTGCTATAAATAGTACCCTATGGGGACATAAAAAGTGTAAAAAAAATGTTTTAAAAAATGTTTTTAAAAAAGTCAAAAAATTAGAAAAATCCCCTCCCCCAATAAAAATGTTAAATGTCCCCTTTTCCCATTTTACCCCCAAAAAGCGTACAAAAAAAAAAAAAATGAATAAACATATTTGGTATTGCTGGGTGTGTAAATGTCCAAACTAATAAAATATTATGTTAATTATTCTGTATGTTGAACGCCGTAAACATAAAAAAAAGTCCAAAATTGCAAAATTGCTGCTTTTTGGTTTTAGTACATACCTGCCAGACAGTAATGGACATATTTAGGAAGGATCTGTGCTTGTCTTGGCTATGTTGGGAGATTACCATAACGCTGTGGCTATCTTTTTGTGAACTGGCTATTTCCTGTTGGAGTTCATTCTCTCAAACTACAAATACCATAGTTCCTTGTTTGTAAGTGTGAGGTCATTTTTCTTCCTCCCACAAATCAGCCACACCACCCTTTGAAACACACGTATGATCCCTTCAGTGCAATAGACCAATGTTTTCAGACCAGGGTGCCTCAAGCTATTGCAAATTCTTGCAAAATGATCTCCCACCCAGCGGTCACTCCACCCATTGAAGAAAAGATTATTCTGAACACCTGACTAGTGATGTAATGTCTCGAGCTGCACTAAAAACCTGGGAAAACCTGAGACGGCACTCATTTTGAATGCTGTTGTAAATAAATGTTGGGGCAAAAAAGAATTGTGAGACCATCATCACACACAGGTACAGACACTGCCGGTTTGTAGCCTCTGAGCCTCCCGGACATCCATGGCGGCTGTACTACGCTGAAGCCAATCCTTGCCGTGAGTTGTTGGACTTTATCTTTTCTGTTTATTGGTTTATATGGTTCTGACTTCCAGGCACCACCATACACTCAGCAACTTTGATATTGTGTGATACACATTATGCAGCAGGTGCGCTAGTCAGGTGCCTCCACTTTGTTCCTCTTTCTTTATTTGCCAGAAATTGTCGAACGTTGAAGTCCTTTATTTTAAAAAATCTTTTATTGCTGATTTTTGGATTTAATTCTATACAAAAACCAGGTCTAGGAAACATGTAGAGAGGCTTCCTTCACTCTTTAACAATGAATTGTCTTGTTCTATCAGGCAAATTCTTCTAGCCTGAATTGAAAACCTCATAAATGATCTATTGATACAACAATGAAATAAAATCCTTTTCCCCTTTTTGGCCCAATATTTGTACGTTATACAAGTCGAGCGGAGATGATGTCAGGGATTCTCACCTCAGATTCTATATACGGAAGTAAAAGTTGGAAAGTTATAAAAGCAATGTTTCCAGCAATACTGAATACATTTCATTATGTTAAAGGGGTACTACCGTGATGACAACTTATCTCCTATCTAGGGATCGGGGATAAGTTGCCTGATTGCGCGGGGTTCCGCTGCTGGGGACCCCCGCGATCTCGCACGCAGCACCCCGCTCTCATCAGGCCCAGCTGTCTCGCCCCCTGCCATAGACTTATATTGAGGGGGTGGAACATGACGTCACGATACTCTGGCCCCGTGTTCGGCAGTCATCAGACCCGGAGCGATGTTCGCTCCGGGGCCTGATGAGAGCGGGGTGCTGCGTGCGAGATCGCGGGGGTCCCCAGCGGCGGGACCCTGCGTGATCATGCAACTTATCCCCTATCCTTTAGATAGGGGATAAGTTGTCAGCACGGTAGTACCCCTTTAATATTTTATGGGAAATTAGCTGACCTGCGGTGCATGTGTCTTCCACTTGAGAATACATGGCTACTAACTAAAATGCATTGATGTCATCAGGTTGAGTGAATTTGTGTTCTTACCTGTGGGGGGGGGGGGGAAAAGCACCTCGTGAAGAAACTCCTGCCTTGGCTGCATTTTCTTTTGTTTTAAATGAATACTTCCATTATCACCTAAAGTCCAATGTCCGAATTTAAAACATCAGCTCCGCTACATTTATACTATAACATGCTTTTGTCAGATCCCACCATTCTTAACTGGATTGACAAAATTGCAATGTCTATGAAAGCTATAAGGCACATTTTGGTGGCTGTTGTCACTTCTTCAGGGGGCAAAAATACATTGGGTCTGGCCCTATGTGTACAGGCAGCTACATGGACCACGTTGATAGGAAACATTTCGCATTAAACAAAGCAGCCCTAATAGCAAAACGTTTATAATAAGAACAAAAGTAGAAGACACTTTTTTTGTTCCACAGCCCAAGAAGTATAAGAATAAACTTAGAATAAACTTTTTAGAATTAGAATTAGAATTAACTATCCAGATTGCACTCATGTCTACAGAATATTCCGGCTAATAACAATCTTAAAGAGTCACTTTTATTTAGAACAAGATTTGACATGTTGCCTTCTGCAATCACATGGTACAGCTACAGCTGTCATTCAAATCTGACCCTTTCACTATATACATCAATATAGTAAAAAGTTAGATTTTGCTAGTCAGTGAGGCAGGGGAACACACTGCTGTGCACTTCACAGGGTTATAACTCGCCATCGTGGTGGGTTCCAGGAGTGAGACCTGGTAAGATATAAACTTTTTAAAACTCTGCTGCCTACACCTACTGGGGGGAGGGGGGGAAACTCTGCTGTCTACACCTACTGGGGAAACTCTAACTCTGCTGCCTACAATTAATATAAAGTGGGGCTAGGGGGAAAAACTGCTGCCAGCGCCTACTTGGGGGGAACTCTCCTGCCTACACCTACTGGGGTGGGGAAATCTGCCGCCTACACCTACTGTGCGGGGACCCTGCTGCCTACACCTACTGTGGGGGGACCCCGCTGACTACACCTACTGTGGGGGAGCCTGCTGCCTACACCTACTGTTGGGGGACGCTGCTGTCTACACCTACTGTGGAGGAACTCTGGCTACCTACTTGGCTAACTGCCTGGCTACCTAACTTTATACCTGGTTGCCTAACTACTTACCAACATAGCTTGCTACCTACCTACATGCCTGGCTACCTGACTATGTACATACCTGGCCTTCATACATGGCTGCCTAACTACCTAGCAAGCAACCTACCTACCTAACTGGCTAGTCACCTACCTACATATCTGGTTACCTGATCTACCTACCTAGTTAACTATTTACCTGGCTACCTACCTACCTACCCTTTTACTGTGCAGGACACCAAGGAGGGCATTACTACAGTTTGTGTGCCAATAGAGGGGAAGTTTGTGTAGAGGAAGGGGGCACTGATTCTGAGTCTAACATATTTGTCCTGCAGATGGTAAGAGATCGACATGGTGGCCTGATCCGGACAGAGAAGAAAAGGAAAGAGGATGCCGCCGATCAGAAAATACGTCATTTTGAGTCCTTTGATGTAACTATAATCACTTCTATGGTATACAGATCCTGTGTACTGCTGATATCTACCGCTATATGGTCCTGTAAATAATCACTTATATAGTATACAGATCCTGTAGAGTATACTTGTCTGAGTATAGTGGTTCTATTTAGTACAGAATGGTGGTTTTATCAAGGTATTGTGTGGTGGTATGTATTTACTCCTTGTATACTGGTATTATTGGTTTAGAAAATTATTTTACCTAGCTTAAAGTGTTTCTTATTTATAAAATGTAGTTAATTTGTGTGTAAGGATTTGGGTGGAATAGGGGCAGAAGTGTGACCAGCAGCAGAGCATCGCACCCTTTATGCTTTCCTCGCTCTCTCTTTGCCCCCTCCCTATCTATGCACTTTTGTGTTTCCTCCTCTTGTTTGCACTTATTTCTTCTTTCTTACATTGCCCATTAATGTCTCTTCAGATAGGCTGAGAGTTTGTTTCCAATGTTATCGCTGTCCTCACTGACTACACATTTTATACCTAATGCATCAATTTTCCATTAGCTGGAAACAAATCTATTTATTATTTTTTATTTATTTATTTATTTTTTACAGATTGTCACAGAATGTTCTTTGCTTTTTATGTTTGTCAAATTAACCTTCGTGGAAGTTTAGACAAGCAAAAATATTAGAATAATTTCTGCTAATCTCACATCCAAATACCAGCTTTGTATTATTGAAAGCCAGATAGTTTACAAGCACAAAGCGGTATTATAATTGTTTCACATAAAGCGCAGAAGTATATGTGAATACGTGAAACTTTTTAATACAACTTATAAGGGGAAAATGGAATCTTCCTCCCTTTCCATTAGCCTGTATTTCCTAATTCCTTGTCCACAGGCTCTCTGTCATTATTCCAAAACTTCCTCATTCGCCAAATGTAAAACATAAAACAAGATGGAGGGGGAGGAGGGAGATGCAGCTGTAGTTTCTCTCCCTCTGTGATTTCATGCTGAGGGAGAGGGAACTGTATGGAGAGACATATTATTGTCTCAGATTACTCAGCACATTTCTTACATCACTCCAGTAAGAAAACACTCAGTAAGCATGGAGAGAAAAAAATAGCTCCACATTATATATTTATTTGCTATATTTTAATATTTTTTTTATACAAATAGTAAATGTTATGATGGTTACTACATTATATCAAAATAGATTACTAGACACTCCACTTTGGTGGGAAAAACACATTTATTGGAGCAAGCAATCACAAACAAAGGATGGTGTTTCGGTCACAGTGGACCTTCTTCAGACCAGACTGCTCCGGGGGTCAGTGTGTAAAGTAATTGAATGGATGGTCCTAGACCATGTATTAGAATAGATGTAATTGCGACCTATAGGTTCCACTTATCAGAATACACGGTCTAGGACCGTGTATAGTAGGACCTTTCCAACTATTACTTGGGCTATAACAACGACTAGGCACTTCACTTTATTGTAAAGAATGCATTTATTAGAGCAAGCAATCACAAAGTGTGACGTTTCGGTCACAGTGTTCCTTCTTCAGACCAGACTGCTGCAGAGGCAGCATGTAAAGAAATAGTTGGAACGGTCCGATTATACATGTCCTAGACCATGTATTAGGATAAGTGGAATTGCAGCCTATAGGTCCTACTCTACAGGGTCCTAAACCATGTATTAGGATGAGTGGAATTACAACCTATAGGTCCTACTCTACAGGGTCCTACACCATGTATTAGGATGAGTGGAATTACAACCTATAGGTCCTACTCTACAGGGTCCTAGACCATTTATTAGGATTATTGATGAGCGGTATTGCCCATATATTAAAATTTGTGATATTTCGCAAATATGTAGACAAATATTAATCTTATATTTGCGAATTTCACGCATTCGTTATATTCACATATGTGAATATTCGCATATTCACGTATTCGAAGAAGAAAATAGTGAGGGGCTGGGCAACTTTTCTATTGATTGATAGGGATGTTGTTGATAACCTCTGACAAGTGTATTTGCATCATTCTAATTGGCCCACAAGTGAAAAGAAGGCATATGCGAAAAAAAGTGAATATTTGTAATTTCGAATATTTAGCCAATATATTCGCAATATTCGTAAATTTGCGAATGCGAATATTCGTGCCCAACACTAATTAGGATGAGAGGAATTGCAACCTATAGGTTACAATTCCACTTATTCTAATATACAGTCTAGAACCGTTCCAACTATCCGCAGCAATCAGGTCTGAAGAAGGTCCACTGTGACCGAAATGCCACCCTTTGTTTGTGATTATCGTTCCAACTATTACTTGGACTATTACCTAGTTAACTAGGCACTCCTATGCATTTATTGGAGCAAGCAATCACAAACAAAGGGTGACTTTTGGTCACAGTGGACCTTCTTCAGACCATATTGCTGAATTAGCAGTGTGTAAAATAATAGTTGGAACCGTCCTACTATAAACGGTTCTAGACTGTGTAGATTGCAATTCCACTTTTCCTAATACATGGTCTAGGACCATACCAACTATTACTTTACACATTGCCTCCACAGCAATCTGGTCTGAAGAAGACCTACTATGACCGAAACGTTACCCTTTGTTTGTGATTGCTTGTTCCAATAAATGCATTCTTTCCACTAAAGTGTAGTGTCTAGTTGTCTATTTTGATGTTATAAGAAGGATTCAGATTCTACATGAGCACCCATGACCGTCAGGGAGTGCCGTACATACCATATAGTCACTACATTATATCCATACTCCTTTTTTTTTTCATCTAAGTTTTGTAAGTAAGTACGTGATATACTTTGTTTTTGATTTAAATTTGATTAACATTTGGGAAAAGCCTTGGGGAAACTCTTGCTGATTAGAACTTCACTTTTGATCATGTGCCCAATTGTCTCTCTGCGTTACACTTGGCTTTGTAGCATTACCTATTATTCAGTCTTTTTCAGAGTCACGTTTCATTTCTACTCTATTAATTATGACTTATCGGGCAACTTGCCTCCAGAACCATCACTACTTTTATCAAGGGTGAAGGAACCATCTGTGGAAAACAGCCCTGGACGATACAAAACATTAGCAGAGCCAGATCAAAAATGCATGTGAACAAAATAAATCGCATGATCTCTTCAAACCCAAACTTAAGGTCATCGAGTCAACTTCAGTAACTTCAGCAATTATTTTTCTACGTCAAACAGCTGAAGACCAGACAAACTAATATTATGTGAATTGAATTACTCAATGTGTTAGTTCTGATATGAGAACTCACATTTTGGGGCCTTTAATTGAAAAAAATACTATTAGATTTCAACTCAATTTTTTTTGTGTTAACTGTATTTTCAAACAGCTCCGGCAAAGAAATTGTAAATGTAATTTATATATTTTGGCTTAATGAGAAGATTTGTCTCGAGGGAAGTTAGAAAGAAAAAAAAGTAATGTTATCGGAATAGTGAATAATATTATGAGAGCTGTTTAACCACTCGCCAACCAGTAATGAAATGTGCATTATAGACAGCTGTCAGTTATCATAATCACAAAAAAGTAAGAAAATGCATCTCAGCTCCCCACCCAGTGTGAATGTGTTCCAAGGACAGGTCTGACATGTAATGTCTGATGAGCTCAGACTGAGCAGGCACCATCCCGTCAATAGTTCAGGTTGCAAAAGGAAATGGTGTCTAGCCTTTAGGGCAGAAAAAGTGTCTGATAGGAACATAATATTTAGGGTAGGGTAACAGGTAGGGCATCTGCAGCATATTTGATGCTGTGGATTTGCTACTGACCATCCCTAAGAGCGTGCCTTCTTCTGTGCCTGCTTTGTCTGCTCGTAGCAGCAATCCACCAGTGATCTGTGAGTCGCCGTGCACATACGCAGTGTACTCACAGAAATCACTCCCCCTGCTCCCTGACATAGGCCGAGAGCAGACAAAGCAGACACAGGGGTGGTAAGTAGCGCATCTGCAGATGCGCTACGTGTGACCCTACCCTTAATGGGTATACATAAAAAATTGGACAAAAAAGAAAATTGGTAAAAGGAAAGGAGGTTCGCTTTACCAATTTTCATTTTTGTCTTATTTAATGTATATCTATGAAATAGGAAGTTTTAATCCTATTAGACACTTTTTCTGCCCTAGGAGCCGTTTCCTTTTGCGAGTCAGCTATCATACATAATGTAAATTTTTGTCATGGTGGTATTGTTGGTGCTGTTAGTGAACTTGCGAGTTTTTCGTCAGGAACAGGGTTATAATATACATCTCTTCTCCTGCTGCCATTGCCAGGATAAAAAAAATAAATATATAAAAATAAAAACATCTAATGGTGCCTATACACCTTATTCTGAAGTTGTGGTAAATTTTGCATGTATGGAAGGCCACTACCCTTTTGTGCTAAGCTCCTTCTACTCTGCACTAAACCCCACCCACAGCACACTTAGCCTCACCTACTCTACTCTACATCCCACCCACTCATTGAGTGTTTCATTAAATATACAGTTAAAGTACCTCTACAGAACAAACTAATTTAAGATTAAATGGGCACTGTCAGATATATAAACTGTTTATATGTTGTAAATCTTGGCAAAACAATAGTTTTCCAAATATACTTCATAAAAAATAAAAAATAAATCACATTTTATTAAAGAAAACTGCCTTTGAAAATCCCACCACTAGGGGTCCCCATACCTCCTGGGACACTGATGAGCCTGACAGCATGAGCGTGTCCAATGGTCATAGACACAAGATGGATGATTGACAAGGCTGCAGGAATAATGCAGCCTGCAGCAACACGCTGTAACATAGTTTTACCAATCATGTGCCTCCAGCTGTTGCAAAACTACAATTCCAAGCATGCCTGGACAGTCAAAGGATGTCTGGGCATGCTGAGAGATGTAGTTTTGCAAAAGCTGTAAGCACACTGTTGAAAGCAACACTTCTGCAAAAAAAGAGTTATCCAAACACTGTATGTCCAACTATTCCAAAACTACAAGTCCCAGCATTACAGGATTGTCAAAGGGTAAAACACATGAATGACATAGGAACATATAGAAAATGTTTGCATAAAAAACTATTGTACTTTTGCCACTAAACTTTTTCACTAATTTAGGAAGATGTAAGTTATACACTCACCATATGGTCTTTGGCAGAGTACAGGCAATCTCCAATAATACTTGTGTGTGTGTGTATACAGCATAAACCCAGAGAGGAAAGGGTTACAGAGCAGGGCTGCCAGGCTCCCGAGAGCAGTGATTCAGCAGAGTGAGGAAGGGGGAGAAGTCATCACAGTGCAGGCAAGAGAAGGACACGTCCCATCCCTTGGGAAGGATGAAAAAGACATTAAAGGAAAACTCACATATTTTCTCCCACACTATCCACAGGTATTGGTGGATAGTGCGGAAGACGCTGATTAAAACAAGCCCTACCTTGGTCTGATCCGTGCCGCCGTTCCCCCGCAATTGTAGTTTTAATCTCTGTGTATATCCTGCTGTAACTGGCAAAGGCGGTGCTTCTGCGGGCCGCTCATGAATATTCATCCTTCCTGTTCTCCCTCTCTTCGCCGCTCCTAACCAGAGGGAGGGATGAATATTCATGAGCGGCGCTGACATCAGTGTCCGTTAGCCCACAGAAGCACCGCCTTTGCCAGTTACAGCAGGATATACACAGAGATTAAAATTACAATTGTGGGCGAACGGCAGCGCGGATCAGACCAAGGTAGGGCTCGTTTTAATCAGCGTCTTCCGCACTATCCACCAATACCTGTGGATAGTGCGGGAGAAAATATGTGAGAGTTTTCCTTTAAGCAGCTGTAATATGTATTTTTTTTAGTGAAATATTGGTGATATAACATAAAAATTTTATGTACATGATCAGGATGAGGTACTGAGTAACATGTAACAGTTTTGTTTTTTTGTGGTATCTGACAGGTATGCTTTAAAAATAAATATATTTTTTTGGTTTTTAACTCCTTAACGATGAAGGACGTTTATTTATGTCCTCCGCCGGCTCCCGCAATATGCTGCGGGGTCACGCGGTGACCCCGCGTCATATCGGGTCGGTCCCGGTGGCCATCAACGGCCGGGACCCACGGCTAATACAGGACATTACCGATCGCAGTGATGCCCTGTACTAACCCTTCAGATGCGGCGATCAAAGCTGACCGCCGCGTCTGAAGCGAAAGTGAAAGTATCCCGGCTGCTCGGTCGGGCTGTTCGGGACCGCCGTGGTGAAATCGCTTACAGGACACCGGGAGGGACCTTACCTGCCTCCTCGGTGTCTGATCAGCGAATGACTGCTCCGTGCCTTAGATCCAGGCTGGAGCAGTAAAGCGCCGATAACAATGATCACAGGCGTGTTAATACATGCCAGTGATCTGTGTAAAAGATCAGTGTGTGCAGTGTTATAGGTCCCTATGGGAGCTATAACATTGCAAAAAAAAGTTAAAAAAATGTGTTAATAAAGATCATTTAACCCCTTCCCTAATAAAAGTTTGAATCACCCCCTTTTCCCATTACAAAAAATAAAACAGTGTAAATAAAAATAAACATATGTGGTATCGCCACATGTGTAAATGTCCGAACTATAAAAATATATCGTTAATTAAACCGCACGGTCAACGGCGTACACGTAAAAAAATTCCAAAGTCCAAAAAGCATATTTTTGGTCACTTTTTATTCCATTAAAAAATGAATAAAAAGTGATCAAAAAGTCAGATCAAAACAAAAATGGTACCGATAAAAACTTCAGATCACGGTGCAAAAAATGAGTCCTCATACCGCCCCGTACGTGTAAAGATTAAAAAAAAAGTTATAGGGGTCAGGAGAGGACATTTTTAAACGTTTACATTTTTCTGCATGTAGTTATGATTTTTTCCAGAAGTGCGACAAAATTAAACCTGTATAAGTAGGGTATCATTTTAACCGTATGGACCTACAGAATAATGATAAAGTGTAATTTTACCGAAATATGCAATGCGTAGAAACGGAAGCCCCCAAAAGTTACAAAATGGCCTTTTTTCTTAGATTTTGTCGCACAATTATATATTTTTTTCATTTTGCCGTGGATTTTTGGGTAAAATGACTAATGTTCCTGCAAAGTAGAATTGGTGATGCAAAAAATAAGCCATAATATGGAATTTTTTGGGTGGAAAATTGAAAGGGTTATGATTTTTAAAAGGTAAGGAGGAAAAAAACAAAAATGCAAAAACTGAAAAACCCTGCTATCTGGAAAAGTGAATAGGATATATATTTTTTTAATCTCATCATGGGGAGCTTAACCATGGAGCCCTCACGATCTCAAGAGTGTCACTTGTTCATAATGGAGCTGCTCTATTCATGGGAGCTGGCTTCCATAGTGAATAAACCGAGTGGCAGTATAAAAACTCAGCGACCCTTTCTCAAGGTCATGGAAAGGAGAGGGCCCAGTGATAAAATATAATTCACTATCATCTATCTAACGTTGCCAGTTGGGAAACCTCCTTTAAGAATACGCTTGGCATGTTAATGGTTTGATAAGTTCAAGTGCTACAAACTTCAGAACACTGGGGATAACAATATGCAACACATTTACATGGCGTTCTACCAGCTTGTCACCGACATGCCCTAAAGCCTGTTTTTGGAATTCCCTATTTTTTTTTATTAATCTAGCACATGCCACATTTAAACTAATCTTGTTCTAGAATTCAGCAAACATTACATTGGGAATGTACAGGTAGAGAAAGTGTTTGACAGGGTGGAATGGACGTTTCTCTGGGCTACACTTGCTGTTTTGGAATTGGTCCTCATTTTCTGACACTGATCCAGCTTTTGTATAATGCTCCAAATGTTAGAATGATGTTAGAGGACGGTCTTTCTGAGGCTTTTATACTATCCGGAGGAACCAGACAGGGGTGTCCATTATCATCTCTACTTTGTTTTATATATTGAGCCCTACTTTTTTTTGAAGGATCCATCTAAGGCTCTACCAAAATTAATGAAAGCAATATATCATTTTGGTAGTTTATCGGGCCTCGAGGTGAACTGGAGTAAGTCCTATCTTATGCCTCTGAGACCTCTCAGTGATTGTACCAAATTTCCCTTGCAAATAGTCAAAGTTTTGGATTACTGTAGGTTGGTTTAGAAATGATTTTAAATACATTTAATTGGGGGAGAAATTGTTCTAGATTAAGATATATTTTTTCTTGCATGTGGAAAGGGAAGGAGTTTTGTCACTTCTTGACTTCAGATTATACACTGCTTAAAAAAATAAAGGGAACACTTAAATTACACAATGTAACTCCAAGTCAATGACACTTCTGTTAAATCACACTGTCCACTCAGGAAGCAACACTGATTGACAATCAATTTCACATGCTGTTGTGCAAATGGAACAGACAACAGATGGAAATTATAGGCAATTAGCAAGACACCCCCAATAAAGGAGTGGTTTTGCAGGTGGTGATGTTTTGGTAACTTTTGAATGCTGTTGGTGCTTTCACTCTAGTGGTAGCATGAGATGGTATCTACAACCCACACAAGTGGCTAAGGTAGTGCAGCTCATCCAGGATGGCACATCAATGCGAGCTGTGGCAAGAAGGTTTGCTGTGTCTGTCAGCGTAGTGTCCAGAGCATGGAGGTGCTACCAGGAGACAGGCCAGTACATCAGGAGATGTGGAGGAGGCTGTAGGAGGGCAACAACCCAGCAACAGGACCACTACCTCCGCCATTGTGCAAGGAAGAGCACTGCCAGAGCCCTGCAAAATGACCTCCAGCAGGCCACAACTGTACATGTGTCCACTCAAACAGTCATAAACAGACTCCATGATGGTGGCCCGACATCCACAGCTGGGGGTTGTGCTTACAGCCCAACACCGTGCAGGACATTTGGCATTTGCCAGAGAACACCAAGATTGGCAAATTCGCAACTGGCGCCCAGTGCTTTTCACAGATGAAAGCAGGTTCCCACTGAGCACATGTGACAGTCATGACAGAGTCCGAGACACTATGGAGAACGTTCTGCTGCCTGCAACATCCTTCAGCATGACTGGTTTGGCGGAGGGTCAGTAATGGTGTGGCATTTTTTTAGGGGGCCGCACAGCCCTCCATGTGCTTGCCAGAGGTAGCCTGACTACCTTTAGGTACCGAGATGAGATCCTCAGACCCCTTGTGAGACAATATGCTGGTGCGGTTGGCCCTGGGTTCCTCCTAATGCAAGACAATGCTAGACCTCATGTGGCTGGAGTGTGTCAGCAGTTCCTGAATGAGGAAGACATTGATGCTTTGGACTGGCCCGCCTGTTCCACAGACCTGAATCCAGGTGAGCACATCTAGGACACCATGTCTCGCTCTATCAACCAACGCCAGGTTGCACCACAGACTGTCCAGGAGTTGGCGGATACTTTAGTCCAGGTCTGGGAGGACATCCATCAGGAAACCATCCATCACCTCACCAGGAGCATGCCCAGGCATTGTAGGGAGGTCATACGGGCATGTGGACGCCACACACAATACTGAGCTTCATTTTGACTTGTTTTAAGGACATTGTGACCCCATATCCAGACCTCCATGGATTTTGTTGTCTTCACATTCAACTATGTAAAGACGAAAGTATTTCATACGATTAGTTAATTTATTCAGATCTAGGATTTGTTATCCTAGTGGTCCCTTTATTTGTTTGAGCAGTGTATTTTTTGGCTAGGCAGCTAGATATATGGGGAAAAATCTAGGATAATCACGCATTGGCCCTCATTTACTAAAGTCCAACGGACTCTTTTTCTCGGTTATTGCGCCTAAATTTTTGTCGCAACATCTGTGCAACTATTTATGCGACCAAATTTTTGTTGCACAACCGACACTTTAGAAAACACTCGGAGTGTTTTTTTTTTCACTCTGAAATGGGCGTGTTTTATGCAAAAATTGGGCTTTTACCAACAAAAAACATAAAATACTCAGAGTACTTCCAAAATCACTCGAGAAAATGTGTGAGTTTGCCTCACACAATAATCAACAGCCAAGAGGCCGAGTGAAATTCCAAAAATGGAGTGATTTCTATCAAGGGACTGTTTGCCATTGTGTTTTGTGTGAAAGTAACTTGTTTTATAACCTGAAAACATTTTCTACAGTTCAACACTTTTATGAATAAAATATTGAATGCTTTTGTGATAGTTAATGTTTATATATATTTTTTTCTTTTTAACACGTTTGCAATATTAGGTTTAAATCAATTTAACACCCAAACTGATAAACAAGGAGAATTGTTGTAATGTTTGAAAAATTATAGCACATGAATACTTTTGATTCATGAATTTAAACAAACAAGTCTAAACCATTTTGACTTTTTTTTTAGTTCGGAGTTTGTGAAAAATGAAAGAAGCTATCTGATTGGTTACATATGGGCAACTGCACCACTCTTCCTCTAGACAGGTTTTGATAAACCTCCCCCTTTGAATATTGGACTGCTCAGAAATCATGTAACCCTAGGAAATCTCTGAAATATGCTAAAATAAGGAGTGAATGTAAATAGTTTTAGAAAGCATCACAAATGTGAAAGATGTGAAAAGGTGAAAAGTACGTTGGTGTTGGGTTTGTTTTCCTATGTGTTTTAACAGCAGTGGGGTAATGAAGTTTAATGAAGGATTCATGGCATGGACATTGCTAGGGATGAGCGAACCGAATCTCACAAATCCGAATTCGTTAGGAATTTCAGGAAAAATTCGATTCACAACAAATTTGAATATCGACGCAATTCGATCGCGCGAGTCACTTCATTAAACTCCATTTAGTGTGGCCCAGGCTCCAGGACATCTAAAATGTCAGATCCAAATGTGAGGACATGGGGCAAGGAATCCTGGGAAGGCGTGTACAAGGGTAGCGGGATGACCCTGATTCACATGCAGCATGCAGCCTATCAGCAGCCAGCCGCCCCTGTGATATCACAGCCCAATATAATCAGCAGCCATCTTGCTGCCAGTCACTTCAGTCTTTTATTGCAGAGAGATAGAGAGTTAGAAACAGCGCGGTGTGTTGCACAGAAAAGCATTTTTGCAGCAGCGATTCACCTGCCAGTCACTCCAGCGTTCTATTACAGAGAGGGACAGAGAGTAGAATGTTGCACAGAACAGCAGTGATTCACCTCAAGCCCAAATCCTGACTAGAAGCACTGATAGGGAAGGTAGTGAGAATGAGAGAGAAAGTAAAATGTTGGGTGTAGTACACAGCGACTGTGTGCTGCAGCACTGGTGTGTACTGCTGGTATTGTACACAAATACTTTTTTAAGTATACTGGAGCAGATTGTCCACCCCTCACAAGTGCATACCACATACATACATCTAAATGGTGTACTATTTTGTTCCTGCTAAAGTCTTAAGGGCCTAGATACTGTGAAAGGCACGCCAAAAGTACACACCGGCCGGTTTTGCATACAAATACTTTTTTAAGTGTTGTTCCACTATAGAGTAACAGAAAAAGATATCCGGCACTGTTATGATTCCTTCCTAAAATGTGAGCATATGCTGATGATTTAATGCTATAAGTCCAAAGATCAATGTAGGTGGTGCTTCAAGCTGAGATAAGGCAAGTGAATAACACATAAGAAAAAGAATTACGGAGCAGCTCACCAGTTCCAAGAGATCAGACATGTAGCATCGCGGTCAGGCGGTGGGAGAACGGGGAGGCTGAGATGTTAGCGGCGGAATCAGACGTCAGGGCCACAGCCGTATCGCACCCTTTTGTGCTTCGTCAGGCCCCTGTCAGGGGCCTGACGAAGCACCAAAGGGTGCGATACGGCTTAGGGGCCTGACGAAGCACCAAAGGGTGCGATACGGCTGTGGCCCTGACGTCTGATTCCCCCGGTAACATCTCAGCCTCCCCGTTCTCCCACCGCCTGACCGCGATGCTACATGTCTGATCTCCTGGAACTGGTGAGCTGCTCCATAATTCTTTTTCTTATGTGTTCAGTTATTCACTTTTTAAGTGTACTGGAGCGCATTGTCCTCCCCTCATAAGTGCATACCACATACGTACATCTAAGTGGTGTACTATTTTGTTCTTGTTAACCCCCTAAGGACCAGGACCATTTTGGCCTTAAGAATCAGACCAATTTTATTTTTGCATTTTCGTTTTTTCCTCCTCGCCTTCTAAAAATCATTACTTTCTTATATTTCCATCCACAGACCCATATGAGGGCTTGTTTTTTGCATCACCAATTGTACTTTGTAATGACATCCCTTATTTTACCATAAAATGTACGGCGCAACCATACAAATATTATTTATGTGGGAAAATTAAAAAGAAAACCGCAATTTAGAAAATTTTGGAAGGCTTTGTTTTCATGCTGTACACTTTCCGGTAAAAATGACATGTTTCCTTTATTTTGTGGGTCAATACAATTAAAATGATACCCCTGATTATATTCTTTTCTATATATGGGGCAATATGAGGGCTCATTTTTTGTGCCATGATCTGTAGTTTTTATCAGTATTACTTTTGCTTAGGTTTTACTTTGTACTAATTTTTTATACAATTTTTTGGGAATAAAATGTGACAAAAAAGCAGCAATTTTGGACTTTTGAAATGTTTTTACGTTTACGCCATTCACCATGCGGGATAATTAACAATATATTTTAATATTTCAGACCTTTACACATACGGCGATACCAAATATGTGTATTTATTACTTTTTTACGCTTTTTGGGGGGTAAAATGGGAAAAACGAACGTTTAACTTTTTTATTGGGGGAGGGGATTTTTCACATTTTTTTACTTTTTTAGTTTACATTTTTTTACTTTTTTTTTTTTTTTACACTTTTTATGTCCCCATAGGGGACTATTCATTGCAATCAGTTTATTGCTAATACTGTGCAGTGCTATGTATAGGACACAGCACTGCTCAGTATTATTGGTGATCTTCTGCTCTGGTCTGCTCGATCTCAGACCAGAGCAGAACACCCTGGGATATGGCCGGAGCCAGGTGCAGGGACCTCCGGCGCTCCAGCGCTGCGGGCGATCCGATCATCCATTCAAAATTTCCGCACTGCCGCAGATGCCATGATCTGTATTAATCGCGACATCGGAGGGGTCAGTGGTGGACTCTGCACCTTTCAGAGAACTGATGGCTTGTGCTGAGCCGGGATGAATAGTCCCAAGTTGTCATTTCTTTGCGAAGAAGGCAGTACCATCCTTGCACAATTTTGTGGAACCAAAGTGCACGGCAGCGGTGACATGTGGAACTCTAACTACGGTCAGGAACAAAACCTGCCCTTTACGGCCCACTGGGTGAATGTGGTTCCTGCACAGTCACAACACCAATTTGGAAAGGTCACGCCGCTTCCACCTCCACATTCTCAGGCCATTGGTCCTGTGACAGTGTGCAACTCTGCCTCCTCATCCTCCACCGTGTCCTTAGCCTCCAATGCACGGACAAGTCTCAGTGCGCCTCCAGCATACCCTGTGTGCAGGGCACGGCGGTGTCATGCTGTTCTTCACATGGTTTGCCTTGGCAAACGGAGTCACACAGGAGAGGAACTGCTAAAAGTCCTTCATCAAGAAATCAAATCATAGCTTACTCCAGGAAAACTGGAAATGGGAACCATGGTGATCGACAACGGGAAGAACATCTTGTCTGCGCTCCGACAAGGAAGCCTGAGACATGCACCATACATGGCACACGTGTTCAATCTGGTTGTCAAGTGGTTCCTGAAGTGTTCCCTCCATCTGCAAGACATCCAATGAAAGGAAACTTTGCATGCACTTCAGCCACTCATACTTCAAAGCAAACCCTTCTTGAGCTGCAGTGTCAGAACGGCATCCCCCAACATAGTCTGATTTGCGACATTACCACATGTTGGAATTCCACCCTCCATATGTTGGACCAACTATACGATTTCTCGATGATCCAAGCGGATAGGGGGACTCCCCTGTGTAACTTCAATGTCAACCAGTGGCAGCTCATACGTGACACCTGCCGTTTGCTCAGGCCCTTTGAGGAAGCCCCATTATTAGTCACTTGCCAGGATTACGGGATGAACAATCTCATTCCACTGCTTCATCTATTACAACACTTGTTGGAAACAATGGAAGGTAAGGGCACTGGAGACATGGCACCTACATCTCACGGCCACATGAGCCCTGTGGGGGCTGAACTGGATGAGGAGGAGGGGCACAGTGGAGCACAGTTTAGATTTCGCAAGATGGGCATTTTTTCTAGTCATCTGACAGGAGAGGAGGAGCAGGAGCAGCTAGAGGAGCTAGAGGGTTATGAGGAAGGCTAGACAGAGGACCCAGACACACCGTGGCAGTGTGCAGTGGAGATGGAGTCAGGGAGTCTCTCCGAATCACTTGCACAAATGGCATGATGCATGCCCACTTGCTTGTGTTGTGACCACTGAATTGTCATCATTCGGCAGCAGCATGACTTCTGGCTCTCAACTTTATTGGACCCTCGCTACCGGCACAAAGTGAAGGCCTTTTTTACACCCACTGAGAGGAAGGACAAACTGACCTACTACAGAGATATCCTACGTAGTCAGTTGCACCATCGTCCATCCTCTCGCAGGTCTGACTTGGGGGCCCTCTACGCTCAGCTTCCACTGCCATGGCTGCTGGGGAGGGGTGGCAGGAGCAGTACCAGCTTCATCAGCAGTAGCCTGAGTTTACAGTAGCTAATGAGTAGCTTTCTTCACCTGCATAGTGAAGAAACTCATCAGCAGGAGGTAGACCTGGAGCAGGACCTGAACCACTAGATGATGGTATACCTTTACATGACCATGCCAACACACCTTGAAGATATGCTGGACTTCTGTGCAGCCAAACTTGATTTGTGGCCGCAACTAGCAGAGTTTGCCCTGGAAAAGCTGTCCTGACCGGCCAGTAGTGTGCCATCAGAGCGGATGTTTAGTGCGACAGGGGCCATAGTAACCCCAATGAGAACTTGTCTGTCCACAAAAAATATGGAGAGACTGACCTTTGTGAAGATGAATCAGGCATGGATCAGCCAGGATTTCCACCCACCAATGCCTGATGCATCAGAGTAGATTGACCATGGTGCCACACCAACACTTCACAAATATGGATAGTGCAAAACTTATTTAAGGTTCCCCAGTTACAGACATTGCATCAGACCACAAGTAAGTATTGAGAATATGCATTACATAAAACTAAACTTTTAATAATATTCTTAGGATAAAATATATGTACCCAAATTTTATTTTTTTAAATCAAACAAAAGGAAAGGTATGCAAAAAACACAATGTGCTATCTACACCACCATGTATTGATGTGATGCAAAGACCTCTAAAAGGTCTAAGGGAACAACGTATGGTCCATTGTAACCGGTGAAAACTTCCCCTGTATTATTATCTCGCATTATTAATTCCCTTCTTGGCAAGTGCTACTCACCTTAAAAAGGCGGCCCTACACAGGAACCTCTCCCTATTTCTCCCTACAAACACTGCCATATCCCAGGGTTTTCAGGTGGAAATAGAGAGAGTTTCCTGTGTGGGGCCGCCCTTGTTAGAGTGAGTAACACTTGCCAAGAAGGGAATTAATAGGGCAGAAGTAGGGCCTTACAGGGTAAGTTTTTACCCCCATCGGTTACAATGGACCATACGTTGTTCCCTTCGACCTTTTAGAGGTCTTTGCATCACATCAATACTTTGTGGTGTAGGTGGCACATGGTGTTTTTGTACAACTTTCCTTTTGTTTGATTTAAAAAAAATATTTGGGGTACACATATTTTATCCTAAGCCTATTATTAAAAGTTACGTTTTACGTAATGCATATCCTCAATACACAAAATTTTTTACAAAAGAGACCATTTTCTTCTGCCTACCTGCCTCAGCTACTATTCTGATCCTGCCACCCACCTGATGCCACACATCTGATGCCAAGTTCTTCTTTTATCATCCACCTTCATCATCGGGTACTGGTATTGCCACCCACCACACCACTCTGTCACGGGGTCACTTTTAGGACTCCTGATGCTGCTACCAGCTCCAGGCTGTCTCTTTCTGCCACTATTTGTTCTCCTCATGCTGATACCAGCTCCAAGCTGTCTCATACTGCCACCATATGTTCTTCTTATGCTGTTGCCACCTCCAGGCTCTGTGATTTAGCCACTATATGGTCTTCTCATGCTTCCGCCACCTCCAGGCTGTGTCATTCTGCCACTATATGGTCTCCGCATGCTTCTGCCACCTACAGGCTGTGTCATTCAGCCACTATATGTTCCCCTCATGCTGTCGCAAACTCCAGGCTGTGTTATTCAGCCACTATATGCTGCCGCCAACTCCAGGCTGTATGATTCAGCCGCTATTTGGTCTCCTCATGCTGCCGCCAACTCCAGGCTGTGTCATTCAGCCACAATATATTCTCCTCATGCTGCCGCAAACTCCAGGCTGTGTCATTCAGCCACTATATGCTGCCACCAACTCCAGGCTGTGTCATTCAGCCACTATGTGATCTCCTCATGCTGCCACCAACTACAGGCTGTGTCATTCAGCCAAGTCATATGGTCTCCTAATGCTTCCGTCGCCTTCACTGTGTGTCATTCAGCAGCAATTTGGTCTCCTCATGCTGCCGCCACCTCCAGGCTGTGTCATTCAGCAACTATATAGTCTCCTCATGCTGCCGCCACCTCCACGCTGTGTCATTCAGCCACTATATGGTCTCCTCATACTGATGCCACCTCCAGGCTCTGTCATTGTGCCGCTCTGCAACAGTGATTCTAATAGCAACACCTCTGATCTGCATGTCATACTGAATAACAGTATTATTTCAGTAACCTGGCACACACCCTATGCGTGTTACAGCAAGGCAAAGTGTTCTACAGCCCTATTGAGGCTCTCGTTTTTAATAGCGATTTTCCACGAACAAATTCGGACCGAAACAAAGTGTTTTGGAAAATGTTCTCATCTCTAGACATTGCATTTGGGACTATTGGATCTTTTACATTAGGATCGGTAATCTGCTGAATAGTGTCCCACAAACTCCATATGTATTGTGTTAAGTGGTGCTGATTGAAATTATTTTGCCCTTTGGACGACAAACAAAACTTTCAGCATCTGATAGAAGTATGATCTTTAAGCTTTTTTAAGGTTTTATTTTAAAACCCATAGCACAAAACAAGATAATAACACGTTTCATGCTGTAAGTGGCCCTTAATCATAGCACACTGGTAAAAGTACACAAGATGTCCCGAGTACTCTTACCACTATACTATGATTAAGGGCCATTTACCACCTAAAACACCTAAAGTGATTGTTTTGCTTTGTCTTGTGGGTTTTAAAAGGAAAATCTTGAAGAAAAATCTTGAAGATTTTTTTCCTATATTGGATGCTGGATATCCTGTCTGTTCCTGTTGAATTGGTGCTGTTCTGCACTACCAGGTTCATGTTCATAGGGAGCTGAATTTAATTTTTTTCCGTTGAACCTTAAAAATGGTCACACATTACATTGGCCACATTAAAACATGTCATTATTCATCTTATCGAGCCAAGTGGTAACTTTTTGGAGGTCAATATGTGTCAATCTGTCTCAGATGTTGCATCTTTGTTGGTACAGCATTGTGAAAAAAAAAATCTGTAGAAAACCTCAGAGATCAGGAACAGTCCTAAGTAATGCTCAATGATTTGTGATGAGTCTGTAGAATTAATTTTTCATGGAGTCTAAATTACAAATGATTCTTATCTCTTACCTATCCTTCATTTTTAGGTGGTGGTGAGCTTAGTCTTCTATTGGGACATATTTCGAAATTCAGATAGGCCATCAAGATTAGGGAGCCCGAACCTGTCAGTCAGAGGCTCCAGCTTGCGAAGGGGCTGCAGCTTTCTGTGGGCAATGCCACATCTTTTATGTTTATTTCTTCTGATTCTTTCATCTACAAACTATTTGTAATGGCGGTACAAGGTACTACAGAACTTGGGAACATTATTCTATACATCAAATGGAACAGAATAGGAAAACCCTGCAGGAAGTGCATCGTTGGTATGAAACGGCTGTAGCCCTGAAAAGCCCCTGCATCTCAGATTGTAATCTGCCTTGCCAAGAAGTTTCATAAAGCTTAAGAAAAATATCCAGAGTGGATGAGTGCCATGTTTTCCTAAGATGTTTACTTTGCTGTACAGAACTGTAGTTTTTATATACACGAGCAACGACAATCACTGGAGTGAGTAACTGTGTCATAGCGTTGTCCATAGAACCCTCCTGCATGAACAGTGCAAATACAGTAACTGTTTCTCTGTACATACACTGGGAACAGCATTCTATTAGCTTGCAACTAAAATATGAAGGGGAGGGGAAGAGCACAGACAGGTATGGGCTGCAAATCAGCAACGCTGTATTCTAAACACTCGGAGTGGTGCAGCATCCAGAGCAGACTGAGGTATAGATGAGATGATTATAGGAGCTCCATTCTTAATCATTGAGTAATCAATACAACTGTAGTAAAACAGAAATAAGAAGGGCACTGACCATATTACGTGACTTCTTAACCCCTTAAAGGGGTACTCCGGTGGAAAACATTTTATTTTTTTAAATAAATCAACTGGTACCAAAAAGTTAAACAGATTTGTAAATTACTTCTATTAAAAAATCTTACTCCTTCAAGTACTTATTAGCTGCTGAATACTACAGAGGAGATTATTTTCTTTTTGGAACAGTGCTCTCTGCTGACATCACGAGGACAGTGCTCTCTGCTGACATCACGAGCACACTGCTCTCTGCTGACATCTCTGTCCATTTTAGGAACTGTCCAGAGCAACATATGTTTGCTATGGGGATTCTCTCCTACTCTGGACAGTTCCTAAAATGGACTGAGATGTCAGCAGAGAGCACTGTGTTCCAAAAAGAAAATAAGTTCTTCTGTAGTATTCAGCAGCTAATAAGTACTGGAAGGATTAAAAAAATGTAACCCCTTAAGGACTCAGGGTTTTTCCGTTTTTGCACTTTCGTTTTTTCCTCCTAACCTTTTAAAAATCATAACCCTTTCAATTTTCCACGTAAAAATCCATATTATGGCTTATTTTTTGCGTCGCCAATTCTGCTTTGCAGTGACATTAGTCATTTTACTCAAAAATGCACGGCGAAACGGAAAAAAAAAAGGATTGTGCGAGAAAATCGAAGAAAAAATGCAATTTTGTAACTTTTTGGGGCTTCCGTTTCTACGCAGTGCATATTTCGGTGAAAATTACACCTTATCATTATTCTGTAGGTCCATATGGTTAAAATGATACCCTACTTATATAGGTTTGATTTTGTCACACTTCTGGAAAAAATCATAACTACATGCACTTTTTATTCATTTTTAATGGTATAAAAAGTGACCAAAAATGCACTTTTTTTGACTTTGGAATTTTTTTGCGCATACGCCATTGACCGTACGGTTTAATTAATGATATATTTTTATTGTTCGGACATTTACGCACGCGGCGATACCACATATGTTTATTTTATTTATTTTTTTTACACTGTTTTATTTTTTTTATGGGAAAAGGGGGGTGATTCAAACTTTTATTAGGGAAGGGGTTAAATGACCTTTATTAACACTTTTTTTTTACATTTTTTTTGCAGTGTTATAGGTCCCATAGGGACCTATAACACTGCACACACTGATCTTTTACACAGATCACAGGCGTGTATTAACACGCCTGTGATCAGTGTTATCGGCGCTTGACTGCTCCTGCCTGGATCTCAGGCACGGAGCAGTCATTCGCCGATCGGACATGGAGGAGGCAGGTAAGGGCCCTCCCGGTGTCCTGCCAGCTGTTTGGGACGCCGCGATTTCACCGCGGCGGTCCCGAACAGCCCGACTGAGCAGCCGGGTCACTTTCACTTTCGCTTTAGAAGCGGCGGTGGCGGCGCTTCTAAAGGGTTAATACCAAACATCGCCGCGATCGGCGATGTGTGGTATTAGCCGCGGGTCCCGGCCGTTGATGAGCGCAGGGACCGACGCGATATGGTGCGGGATCGCGGCGCGATCTCGCTTCATATCGCGGGAGCCGGCGCAGGACATAAATATACGTCCTGCGTCGTTAAGGGGTTAATAGAAGTCATTTACAAATCTGATTAACTTTCTGGCACCTGTTGACCTTATGTTAGTGGTAAAGTTTTGTCAATACTTGGATCATTTCTTGGTGAAAAATTCCAAAATTTTATGAAAAAATGAAAATTTAGCATTTTTCTAACTTTGAAGCTCTCTGCCTGTAAGGAAAATAGACATTCCAAATAAATTATGTATTGATTCAGATATGCAATATGTCTACTTTATGTTTGCATCATAAAGTTGACGTGTTTTTACTTTTAGAAGACATCAGAGGGCTTCAAAGTTCAGCATCAATTTTCAAATTTTTCACAACATTTTCAAAATCTGAATTTTTCAGGGACCAGTTAAGTTTTGAAGGGGATTTGAAGGGCCTTCATATTAGAAATACTCCATAAATTACCCCATTATATAAACTGCACCCCTCAAAGAATTCAAAATTACATTCAGAAAGTTTGTTAACCCTTTAGGTGTTTCACAGGAATGACAGCAAAGTGAAGGAGAAAATTCAAAATGTTCATTTTTTATACTTGCATTATCTTGTAGACCCAGTTTTGAATTTTTATAAGGGGTAATATGAGAAAAAGCCCCACAAAATTTGTAACTCAATTTCTCTTGAGTAACAAAATACCTCAGATGTGGATGTGAAGTGTTCGGCGGGTGCAGTAGAGGGCTCAGAAGGGAAGGAGCGACAATGGGATTTTGGTGAGTGAATTTTGCTGAAATGGTTTTTGAGGGGCATGTCACATTTAAGAAGCCCCAATTGTGCCAGAACAGAACAGTACTATTTTGGAAACTACACCCCTCAAGGCACGTAACAAGAGGTCCAGTGAGCCTTAACACCCCACAGGTGTTTGACGACTTTTCGTTAAAGTCGGATGTGTAAATTACATTTTTTTTTCGCTAACGTGCTGTTTTTTTCCCCAAATTTACCATTTTTACAAAGGGTAATGGGAGAAAATGCCCCCCAAAATTTGTAATCCCTATTTCTTCTGAGTATGGAAATTACCCATGTATGGACATCAATTACTCTGCTGGCGCACTACAATGCTCAGAAGAGAAGGAGCACCACTGAGGTTTTGGAGAGAGATTTTGTTTGGGATGGAAGTCCCCCATGGTGCAAGCAACAGTGGAGTCCCCCCACATGTGATCCCAGGTTGGAAAATACACAACTCACAAAATGTAATAAGGGGTGCAGTGAGCATTTACACCCCACTTGCGTTTGACAGATCTTTGGAAAAGTGGGTTGTGCAAATGAAAAATTACATATTTCATTTTCACGGATCACTGTTCCAAAAATCTGTCAGACACCTGTGGGGCGTAAATGCTCACTGTACCCCATATTACATAATGTGAGGGGTGTAGTTTCCAAAATGGGGTCACATGTGGGGCTTTGTAAACACATGTGGCCTTCAATTTCGGTCAAATTTTCTCTCCAAAAGCCCAATGGCGCTCCTTCTCTTCTGAGCATTGTAGTTTGCTCGCAGAGCACTTAACATCCCCATATGGGGTATTTTCTTACTCAGAAGAAATGGGGTTACAAATTTTGGGTGGCCTCTTTTCCCTTGTTCAAATGAAAAATTTAGGGTAACACCAGCATTTTAGTGAAAACTATTTTTTTTTTCATTTTCCCATCCAAATTTAAAGAAAATTCATCAAACACATGTGTGTGGTTAAGGCTCACTATACCCCTTGTTACGTTACGTGAGGGGTGTAGTTTCCAAAATGGGGTCACTCGTGGGTATTTTTTTTTTGTGTATATGTCAGAACCGCTTTAAAATCAGCCACCCCTGTGCAAATCACCAATTTAGGCCTCAAATGTACATAGTGCACTCTCCCTCCTGAGCCTTGTTGTGCGCCCGCAGAGCATTTTACGTCCACATATGGGGAATTTCATTACTCAGGAGAAATTGTGCTACAAATTTTGGGGGTCTTTTTTTTCATTTCACCTCTTGTGAAAATAAAAAGTATGGGGCAACCCCAGCATGTTAGTGTAATCTTTTTTTTTTTTTTTTTTTTTTTTATTTTACACTAACATGCTGGTGTAGCCCCCAACTTTGTAGTGCAATTTCTCCCAAGTACAGAAATGTGGCCCTAAACTGTTTCGTTGAATTACGACAGGGCTCCGAAGTGAGAGAGCACCATCACATTTGAGGACTAAATTAGGGATTGCATAGGGGTGGACATAGGGGTATTCTACGCCAGTGCTTCCCAAGCAGGGTGCCTCCAGCTGTTGCTAAACTCCCAGCATGCCTGGACAGTCCGTGGCTGTCCGAAAATCCTGGGAGTTGTTGTTTTTCAACACCTGGAGGCTCCGTTTGAAAAAAAACACTGCCGTTCAATACATTTTTTTTTATTGGGGGACAGTGTAAGGGGGTATATATGTAGTGTTTTACCCCTTATTATGTGTTTGTGTAGAGTAGTGTAGTGTTTTTAGGGTACATTCACACAGGCGGAGGTTTACGGTGAGTTTCCCGCTGGGGGGAAACCTCCAGCTGATGCAAAACTACAACTCCCAGCATGCACTGACAGACTGTACAAGCTGGGAGTTTTAGTTTTGCAACAGCTGGAGGCACACTGGTTGGAAAACCCTCAGTTAGGTTCTATTATCCAACTCAGTATTTTCCAACCAATGTGCCTCCGGCTGTTGCAAAACTACAACTCCCAGCATTTACTGATCACCGAAGGGCATGCTGTGAGATGTAGTTATGCAACAGCTGGAGGTACGCAACTACAACTCCTAGCATGCCGAGACAGCTGTTTGCTGTTCGTGCATGCTGGGAGTTGTAGTTTTGCAAGATCTGAAGGGCCACAGTTTAGAGAACACTGCACAGTGATCTCCAAATTGTGGCCCTCCAGATGTTGCAAAACTACAAATCCCAGCATGTCCAGACAGCAAACTGCTGTGCGGGCATGCTGGGAGTTGTAGTTTTGCAAGATCTAGAGGGCCACATTTTAGAGACCATTGCACATTGATCTCCAAACTGTAGCCCTCCAGCTGTTGCAAAACTACAAATCCCAGCATGCCCAAACAGCAAACAGCCTTCTGGGCATGCTGAGAGTTGTAGTTTTGCAACATCTGGAGGGCTAAAGTTTATAGACCACTGTAAAGTGGTTTCAAAACTGTAGCCCTCCAGATGTTGCTAAGCAACTACTCACCAGCTTCCATAGGATCGTCGCACCAGGGAGCCGCATCGCCGTCCTCTGCCACCCGCTGCCGATCGCCAATGCTTAGTGGACCTCCGGCGCCGGACACCGTCGGTCCCCCCCCGTTCTGCCCAGACTACTGTGGGTGGGCAGAGTGGGGGAACTGAACTTTAACCCCCCGCCCCCGATCTGCTATTGGTTGGTCGCTTCTGACCAACCAATCGAAGGGATAGGAGGATAGGGATAGGAGGGATAGCACGCATCAATTAGCTGAAGCCTCTGAACTTTCTGTTTGAATCTGCCCATGCCACCCCCAGCTCCTATCACTGGGATGAAGATTAAAGGGGTACTCCACCGGGAAAAAAAAAATTTAACTTAATTGGTGCCAGAATGTTAAACAGATTTGTAAATTACTTCTATGAAATTTTTTTTAACCCTTCCATTACTTATAAGCTGTTGTATCCACAGGAAGTTCTTTTTCTTTTTAACCCCTTAAGGACGCAGCCCTTTTTCGCCTTAAGGACTGAGCCCTTTTTTGCAATTCTGACCACCGTTGCTTTACGAATTAATAACACGGAAATGCTTTTACCGAATATTCTGATTCTGAGATAGTTTTTTCGTGATATATTCAACTTTATTTTGGTGGTAAATTTTCGGCGTTACTTGCATCCATTTTTGGTGAAAATCCCCAAATTTCATGGATATTTCATGGATATTCCAAATAAATTTTATTTTTCTTCACAAATACAATATGTCCACTTTATGTTGGCATCATAAAATGGACATATTTTTGCTTTTTGAAAAAATTAGAGGGCTTCAAAGTAGAGCAGAAATTTTCAAAAATTTCATGAAAATTGCTAAATCTGAAGGGACAGATGTTACAGAACTACAACTCCCAGCATGCCTGGGCAGTCCAGGCATGCTGAGAGTTGTAGTTTGGCAACATCTGGAGGGCTACCATTTGGGCACCTCTGTAACAGTGGTCTCCAAACTGTGACCCTCCAGATGTTGCAAAACTACAACTCCCAGCATGCCCAGACAGCTGTCTGGGCATGCTGGGAGTTGCAGTTTGGCCTTCCTAGTAGTTGCTTTCACTTTCAATTCCCCCCCCCCCCCACTGTCGCTTTCCTACCTGAGCCAGGATACAGCAGTCTCGAGCGAAGATCGGGGGGTCCCCAGGCATCTTCTTTGCAGGTACCCGGCCTCCATCTTCTGTCCACATTCCCCTTGACATCCAGGGGTGGACAGAACGGGGGGGTTGCCATGGCAACCCACTGTCCTGCTCTGCCATTGGTCAGAATCAGTTCTGACCAATGGCAGGGGATAGGAGGAGATTGCAGCACTGCGACCTCACTCCTAGCCCTCAGGATGATCAAAGCTGTCTCTGACAGCTCCGATCGTCCAAATTTTCCGGGTGATCGGGTCACCAGAGACCCGGTCAGCCCGGAATAGCAGAAAATCGCATGTCTGAATTGACATGCAATTTTCTGCGATCGCCGACATGGGGGGGGGGGGGGGTCTCAGGACCCCCCTGGGAGATGTGCCGGGGTGCCTGCTGAATGATTTCAGCAGGCATCCCGGTCCGGTCCCCAACCGGCTAGCGGCGGACACCGGAATTCCCACGAGTGTATGCATACGCCCCATGTCCTTAAGGACTCGGGATGCAGGGCGTATGCATACGCCCGGCGTCCTGAACAGGTTAAATGTCCTTTCTGTCTGACCACAGTGCTCTCTTCTGACACCTCTGTCCATTTTAGGAACTGTCCAGAGTAGAAGCAAATACCCATAGCAAACCTCTCCTGCTCTGGACAGTTCCTGACATGGACAGAGGTGTCAGCAGAGAGCACTGTGGTCAGACAGATAAGAAATTCAAAAAGAAAAGAACTTCCTGTGGATCATACAACAGCTGATAAGTACTGGAAGTATTAAGATTTTTTAATAGAAGTAATTTACAAATCTGTTTAACTTTCTGGCACTAGTTAATTAAAAAAACAAAAAAAGTTTCCAGTGGAGTACCCCTTTAAGAAGACATGTAATATGATTAGCACCCTTCTTATTTCTGTTTTACTACAATTCTATTATCTTGCACCACTGCAATTAACAGTACAACGATTGCAAAGACGAGCATGAATATAAAATAAATAGGCTGTAGCGCTGATATGAGCCCCCAGCCCTATTAAACAGTTGATCAGTGGGGTGAAAGGAGTAGGAAGCCCTCCAATCATAAAGGTTTTTAGGTGGGTCATTAGAAGTACACTTAAAAAATAACTGAAACAGAGTGGTTACTAAGGCTCAGGTCCTTGAATAGTAAGTTATATTGTACAGTACGTGAGGAAATGTAGCCTTGACTATTGCACAGCATATTTCGGGTTTCTGATGGAGGAAGGTGATTCAGAACATGTGTTTTTCTAGACATGGAAAAATGGAATCTCCAATGAGTTTAGGAGGAAAAAAAACAACAAAAAAAACAACAGGTCATCCGTGTGAACTGAAATTTTCTCAGCACATAAAACCTCCTGATTCGTCTATCTGCCTGCCAAATAAAGGAAAAGAAAAATACATTTTATAGGAGTCAAACCCTCTGATATTTGTTCAATTGGCATTTTACAGACCACCAGATGATGGGAAAAAGTACTGTAACTGTGAATGAAGAAAATGGCTTTCCTATAGAAGCTGGAAACGTAAGATCTCTATGGGGAGTCATGTTGGTCCATTGCAGTGTTCTATGTGGCAGACAAGTGATGGAGAAGTGCATTTAAAGGGGTACTCCGACGCTAAGACATCTTACCCCCTATCCAAAGGATAGGGGATAAGATGCCTGATAGCGGGGGTCCCACCGCTGGGGACCCCCGTGATCTTGCACGCAGCACCCAGTTACAATCAGTCCCCGGAGCGTGTTTGCTCCGGGTCTGATTACTGGCGATCATGGGGCCGGAGCATTGTGACGTCACGGCTCCGCCCCCGTGGGGATAAGATGTCTTAGTGCCGGAGTACCCTTTAATCAATTTTTATCAGACTGAGTTCTGGGCTTTCTGATGATCTTGAGATAGAAGTTTCAACTTTTTTTTACCCCTCAAAGCGGCTGCTATCGATTTTGTAGGGAGCTGCAATACATCTAGGGTGTGTTCACATGTTCAGGTTTTTAATAGCAATTCTTGAATACAAAGGATTTGAAAAAAAGAGAAGTTCCAGTCTATCCTTTCTACTTGTCCTTAGTTTATGATCTGTTTCTGGCTATTCAGTTTACCTGAACGTGTGAACACACCATTCAAGGGGTACTCCAGTGGAAAACATTTATTTATTTATTTTTTCAAATCAACCGGTGCCAGAAAGTTATACAGATTTGTAAATTACTTCTATTAAACAATTGTAATTCTTCCAGTACTTATCAGCTGCTGTATGCTCCACAGGAAGTTATTTTTTTTTTTCCAATCTAACCATAGTGCTCACTGCTGACACCATTTTAGGAACAGTCCACAGCAGGAAAGGTTTGCTATGGTGATTTGCTCCTACTCTGGACAGTTCCTGACATGGACAGAGATGTCAGCAGAGAGCACTGTAGTTAGACAGAAAAGAACAACTGAACTTCCTCTGAAGCATACGGCAGCTAATAAGTACTGTAAGGATTAATATTTTTTAATAAAAGTTATCTACAAATCTTTTTAACTTTCTGGAACCAGTTGATTCGAAAAAAAATAAAAATAAAATAAAGATTTTCCAGTGAAGGACCCCTTTAACCCCTTGCCACAAATGGCCGTGAATGTACGTCCATTGCGTTCTCCCGAGGTATGACGTGCGCTCAGCAGGTGAGTGCGCATCCTACCTGATGGGTCCTAGCATCCCGATCAGCTGAGAGGATGGAGGAAGGTCTCTTACCATCTTTCCTGCTGTCCGATCACCGATTCACTGCTCCATGCCTGAGATCCAGGCAGGAGCAGTGGAGAGCCGATAACACTTATCAATGCAATGCTATGGCATAGCATTGATCAGTGTTGGCAATCAATATATTGCATGTTATAAACCCCTATGGGATCTATAACATTTCAAAAAAAATGTGAAAAAAAAGTTAATAATTGTGATTTAACCCCTTCCCTAATAAAAGTTTGAATCACCCCCCTTTAAAAAAAAAAAAAAAAAAACTGTGTAAATAAAAATAAATATATATACATATGTGGTATCGCCATGTGTGTTTATGTCTGAACTCTAAAAATATATCACTAATTAAACCGCACAGTCAATGGGGTACACGTAAAAAAAAATCCAATGTTCAAAATAGCATATTATTGGTCACTTTTTATACCATTAAACATTTTTACAAAAGTAGTAAAATAAAATCAAACCTATATAAAATGGGTATCCTTGCGACCGTATGGACCTACAGAATAAATATAAGGTGTCAATTTTACCGAAAACTGCACTGCGTAGAGACGGAAGCCGCAAAAAATTACAACATGGCTTTTTTTTTTTTTCAATTTATCCCCACAAATAATTTTTTTCTGGTTTTGCCGTAGATTTTGTGGTGAAATTATTAATGGTATTACAAAAGTAAAATTGTTGGCGCAAAGAGCAAGCCATTATATGGGTCTGTAGGTTGAAAATTGAAAGTGTTATGATTTTTAGAAGGTGAGGAGGAAAAAACAAAAGGGCAAAAATGAAAAATCGTCAAAGATGGAAGGGGTTAAGGTGTACCCCTAAAGTAAAATTCCCACCCAGACCAGGTGTGAAGCAATACATCCCATACTGGGTGATACAGTTGCTGAGGCAATAATACGACACCCAGGAATTACTTTGTATGAGCCCTATTAAAGGGGTACTCCGGCGCTAAGACATCTTATCCCCTATCCAAAGGATAGGGGATAAGATGCCTGATTGCGGGGGTCCCGCCACTGGGGACCCCCATAATCTTCCACGCCGCACCCCGTTAGAATCAGCCCCCAGAGCGTGCTTGCTCGGGGTCTGATTACTGGCGATCACGGGGACGGAGCATAGTGACACCATGGCTCCGCCACGTGTGACATCACGCTCCGCCCCCTCAATGCAAGCCTATGGGAGGGGGCGTCACGCCCCCTCCCATAGGCTTGCATTGAGGGGGTGGAGTGTGGCATCACACGGCGGCGGAGCCGTGACGTTACTATGCTCCGTCCTCGTGATCGCCAGTAATCAGACCCGGAGCGAGCACGCTCCGGGAGCTGATTCTAACGGGGTGCGCCATGGAAGATCACGGGGGTCCCCAGCGGCGAGACCCCCATGATCAGGCATCTTTTCCCCTATACTTTGTATAGGGGATAAGATGTCTTAGCTCCGGAGTACCCCTTCAATTAGGAAGGGGCTTGGCACAGAACTTGCTGGGCATCGTATTGTTGCCTCGCCAACTGCACTGTCCAGCATGGACTGAATTGCTTCACGCTCCATTTGAAAAAGGAGTTGAACTTTAGAATGGATCTGTAAGACAGTTCCGTGCAGTGTAGGATTCAGAGAGTGACGGATAAAAATGTTGGTAGACAGGGCTGCAGACTAGCACAGATTGGTGGGTTTTGTTGGAGTGGACCTCAGAAAGACTGTGCTTAGGTTTGGAGCCTTAATAGACACAGAACACACTCCGCTAATGTAGAGGTGCCAGTCACAAATAATTTATAGATGAAACAAAAGAAGGCCATGAAACTTTTATGCTTTTCTGCAAAAGGCTCTTACTTTCTTAGGACTCGTTCACACTGCGGACATTCAGCAGGCTGAATGTTCACTTGCAGCAGGTTCTTCCAAAATCATTGGCAGTAGGACAGGGCGAATGTGCACCACCTCCTAGACAGCAATGCAGTCTGGTGGAATTCATTTTCATTCTATGGACCGACGTCTGTTCTGCCGGTTGAACACTACGACACAGAGCAGCAGAATTTACCGTATTTTTCACTGTATAAGACACACTTTTTCTTCCCCAAAACTGGGGGGGGGGGGAAGTTGGTCCGTCTTATACGGCGAATACACACCTATCGGGTCGGTCCCTGCGGCCATCAACGGCCAGGACCCGCGGCTAATACAGGATATGACCGATCGCGGTGATGCCCTGTATTAACCCTTCAGACGCGGCGATCAAAGCTGACCGCCGGGCTGTTCGGGACCGCTGCAGTGAAATTGCGGCATCCCGAACAGCTTACAGGACACCGGGAGGGACCTTACCTGCCTCCTCGGTGTCTGCTCTGTGCCGGGATCCCCTGCATGGCGGCGCTCTCCTTCGACGTCATCGCGCACACCGTCCCGTCATCCAATAGGAGCGGCGTGCCTTGCGACGGGATGACGGCGACGGAGAGCGAGGATACCGGGGAAGAAGACATCCGGAGCATCGGGGACACCCCGGGGACGTGGCGACATCGATGGAGGGCAACATCCAGGGCAGCGGTGATGGGTCCGGAGCGGCGGGGACACGTGAGTACTACCTCCTATCCAGTGGTCTTCAACCTGCAGACCTCCAGATGTGGCAAAACTACAACTCCCAGCATGCACGGACAGCCAACGGCTGTCCGGGCATGCTGGAAGTTGTAGTTTTGCAACATCTGGAGGTCCACAGGTTGAAGATCACTGTTGGGTGCAGAATCTTTTTTTTCTAGATTTTGCACCTTTAAAATTGGGTGCGGCTTATATGCCGTTGCGTCCTAAAGGGTGAAAAATATGGTAATGTGACTCTGCTACAAGCGGAATTCCACAGAATTCCAGTGTTTGATGTCGCTGTTGCCTTCCAAAGCATTCATCTTCTGCTTCGCCATGCTTGTGTCCTCTCAGCTGCCATCATACTTCTCTGACTGGGCATCCCTAGACACGTGTTCTGGTTCCGGGGTACATGCGTGCCAAAAGATTTGCTTCCTCCACCTCAAATGAAGGACCCTATTGTTAGGAACTTTTTTGCTTAGTCAAGGAAAACTATGTTCCTGAATGTTATTAACGTATTATTCTCATTTGTGTTCATCATTCCACACTTGGCTAGTTTACTGACTACTCCTGCCTATACTGCCCTTTAGCCCTGACCTTGGTCTGTCTACCATGTTGACCAAACTTTGCCACTTCTGTCACAAACTTCTCTCAGACTATGTATTTTGTATATTCTTATGGTGTCGTGTTTGTATCCCTTTTAGTTTAATATCAGAGACTAAATTAAAGGGTTATCTAGGAATAGAAAAGCACAGCTACTTTCTTTCAAAAACAGGTCCACGTCTGTCTCCAGGTTGGGTGTGGTTTTATAACTTGGCTCCATTCACTTTAATAGAACTGAGCTGCATAATCACACCCAACCTAGAGACAGACGGGAGCATATTTAAAAGTAAGTAGCTCTGTTTTTCTATTGCTGAATAATCCCTTTAAGAATAGTATACCAGGGGTCCACATCCCTGTATGGGAATTAAAGGGCTATTCCGGCCTTAAGACATCTTATCCCCTAGCCAAACGATAGGGGATAAGATGCCTGACCGCGTGGGCCCCGCCGCTGGGGATCCCTGCAATCTTGCATTCAGCACCCACTTCGGGGAGCTGCACGCGACGTTGCCAGCTCAGAATCTGCCGTGTGATGACCACGGGGCCGGAGTATCATGACGTCACGACTCCGCCCCCTTGTGATGTCATGCCCCATCCCCGTTATACAAGTCTATGGGAGGGGCGTGACATCACACGGGGGCGGAGTTATCATGTCACGATACTCAAGGCCCCGTGGTGGTCACACGGCAGATTCTGAGCTGGCAGCGTGGCGTGCAGTTCCCAGAGGTGGGTGCTGAATGCAAAATTGCGGGGGTCCCCAGCGGCCAGACCCCCGTGGTCAGACATCTTATCCCCTATCCTTTGGATAGGCGATAAGATTTCTTAGGACTGGAGTACCTCTTTAAAGGAAAACCGTCAGCTTTCTCCCCCTGCATTAACCAGCAGTACTGGCTGGTAGTGCGGGGGACACTGATCAGTTTGATCCTTACCGTGCCCAGATCTACCCCCGCCGTTCGGCCTTAATCTTCTATTTACGGTATGTTCAAATGAGGTGCTAACTGGCACTCTGACGTCAGTGCCGCCTGCCGCAGTGCCGCCCAGCTCATCAGTATTCCTCCCCTCCCTCCGCCTCGCCCTCTTCTACCCGCTCTGTAATGAAGAGAGAGGGGAGGAATATTGATGAGCTGGGCGGCGCTGCAGCAGGCGGCACTGACGTCAGAGTACCAGTTAGCACCTCATTTGAATATACCAAAAATAGAAGATTAAGGCCGAACGGCGGGGCGCATCCGGCAACGGTAAGGATCTAACTGATCAGCGTCCTCCGCACTACCAGCTAGTACCGCTGGTTAGTGCGGGGGAAGAAAGCTGACAGTTTTCCTTTAAGGGATAAAATCTAATGGTGCCACAAGACTCCACTCCACTGTTTAGTCCTGTAACAAATTCAAAGCAACTGAGCAAATTTACTTCTACTATCAGGCAGGTTTTGTGTCATGGGCCTATTTTTGGGGGCAAAATGGCAAATTTTGTGAAGCTAAGTAGATCTCGCCAATGTGGATTATTATTTTACCATCCAAATGGTTTGGTGGGTGCATAGCCCTTTATTATTCTCTTTGTGGGCCTTATTTTTATTTTTAATATGTCAGTTGAAAATACCAAAACAAGATGTAATTGTTTTTTACAGAAACTTTATTTCATCAAAGTATTTGGCCTAAATGATGAAACTGCAGACACAAATGATGAAACTGCAGACACAGCTGTCATCAACAAGGGTGTTCCGTATCAACCACTAAATTGCATTAAAGCAAATAAACAAGTTTCAGAAAAGTGAATAAGTCGACCAGAGAAGATCAAAACGGTGGAAATAATGTTATTCATGTCAGATTCCTGTAAGTAATCATTCTCTGTGTTTCATTCGAGACAGGAAAAAAGTAGGCACATTATTTCCAGATCAAATGCTGCACGAAGAAATTAACCACATCAACTTGGTAACATTATAACATAAAATAATAATCCCTGCTGCTTTCTAACTTCACTTTATTCATTTTACACCTGGCAAAGACCTTGTGGTTAGAAGGTAGTCATGAAAACATATCATTTGGACGTGCCAGTACGAGGACTACTTCCTGGGCATTGCATTGTGAAATAGAACTTAAAGGGGTACTCCCGTGGAAAACTTTTTTTTTTTAAAACCAACTGGTGCCAGAAAGTTAAACGGATTTGTAAATTACTTCTATTAAAAAATCTTAATCTTTCCAGTACTTATTAGCTGCTGAAAACTACAGAGGAAATGGTTTTGTTTTTGGAACGCAAAGCTCTCTGCTGACATCACGAGCACAGTGCTCTCTGCTGACATCTCTGTCCATTTTAGAAACTGTCCAGAGCAGCATATGTTTGCCATGGGGATTTTTTTCCTACTCTAGACAGTTCTTAAAATGGACAGAGATGTCAGCAGAGAGCAATGTTGTCATGTTGTCAGCAGAGAGCTCTGTGTTGCAAAAAGAAAACCATTTCCTCTGTAGTATTCAGCAGCTAATAAGTACTGGAAGGATTAAGATTTTTTATATATATTTTTACATATCTGTTTAACTTTCTGGCAGCAGTTGATTTAAAAAAAAAAAGTTTTCCAAGGGAGTACCCCTTTAATGTTTTTTGGTCTTAACGTGTACCTTTACTATTCATGATACAAGGGGTGGACATCAGCAACCGAGACCCTTGGTTTAAAGGGGTACTCCACTGCCCCAGCATCCAAAACATTTTGTTCCGAACGCTGGATGCGGGACGCTGGGTGCCGCCACGCCCCCTGCCATAGACTTGCATTGAGGGGGCGTGGCGTGACATCACTAGGGGGCGTGTGCATGACGTCATGACCCCCATAGCCCACACTTAGCGTTCGGAACAAAATGTTCCGGACACTGGGGTAGTGGAGTACCCCTTTAAGAACAGCATATTGGCCTATGTTTTAAAAGAGCTATTTTGATGAAAGCTGGGTGATTAGGCCATAGATTACCTCGTTCATCTAGAAAACCCAGTTTGGTGAGACAGTCTTCCAGTGCTTTATAAATTGTATCTAAAATAGCCCCCCCCCCCCCCCAACTTATTTAATTTTATAATTTAATCATCTTGGGCTTGATATCTCCTTTAGGGTACGTTCCCAAGTGCCATATTTTGCTGCATATTTGCTGTTGCTTATTTTCCTACCCAGTGTAGTCAATTGGAAGCAAAATCATCTGTGTATTTTGCTACCCATTGACTTTAATTGAAAAATAAAATATGCAGCAGTAAATATGCAGCAAAATACTGTACAACACATGAGAACGTACCCTTAAAGGGGTACTCAGGTGGAAAACTTTTTTTTTTTTTTTTTTTTTTTAATCAACTGGTGCCAGAAAGTGAAACAGATTGTAAATTACTTCTATAAAAAATTATTGTGGTAGCCCTTGGGGGGTGTATAATAGTGGTGGTACGGTATCTGTATATGAGGGGTTAATGTTAACCCTATAGTTCGTGACGCCAGGCGGAGGGCTGGTATGCTGAGGTAATGCCTATTGCCGCCCTTCCCAGTAACGATAGGTGCATGAAATGACTGAAGGTCCACAAGGAGATTAAACTTGAACTTAAACAACTTTACTTAAGTGCTTGCGATACATCCAAGGCACAGTAACAGTCTAATATAACAGTCCTTTTATCGCTCAGTGACTGTCAGTTGTTGCGGACCTTGAGCTATTTAGAAAGTCTCTGAATTTAGGGTAGATATTTGCAGATCCGTCCGGATTTAGGGGTTATATTAGGTCCGGTGATGCTGCAGAGTGTCTGGGGATTGATACACACTCTATTCTGAATTACTCAGCCATTACCACAAGGCTCGGGCCTAACTTACTGCGTTAGTTGCTGCACAGATCCTTCTCGTTTGACAGCCCAGGAAAAAGAGAGCGAAAACATGGCCGCCGCTCCCTTATATGGGCAGGGGGTGGGGTGAATCCGATTGGTCCGAACATCTGTCATTCACCATTACACAGAGTAATGGGATTCCATACGTCACCGGGCCTCCAAAGGTCCTTAAGCAGAATACCATAGAGTTTACCTAGTCACATGACCCGCAGGTCTTGCAACGCTATGAAATCGGTAATTAACCATTTATTTACATATATTACTATATTTACATCACCCTTACATAAATTACTAGGCTATTAGTTGGAATAGAGGCGACAAGGGGTAGGCTACACAACAGGGATCCCTACGTCCTAGGGACTCTGGCTATGGGGACCCACACATACATATGTGGTAGCCCTTGGGGGGTGTATGATAGTGATAGATATAAGATGCGGTACCGGGACACCGCATTCTTAATCCTTCCAGTACATATTAGCAGCTATATACTACAGAGGAAATTCTTTCCTTTTGGGATTTATTTTCTGTCATGACCACAGTGCTCTCTGCTGACATTTTAGGAACTGTCCATAGCAGCATATGTTTTCTATGGGGATTTCCTCCTGCTCTGGACAGTTTCTGACATGGACAGAGGTGTCAGCAGAGAGCACTGTGGTCATGACAGAAAAGAAATCCCAAAAGAAAAGAATTCCCTCTGTAGCATACAGCTGCTAATATGTACTGGAAGGATTACGATTTTTTAATAGAAGTCATTTACAAATCTATTTAACTTTCTGGCATCAGTTGATTTAAAAAAAAAAAAAAAGTTTTCCACCGGAGTACCCCTTTAACCCCTTAAGGACCGAGCCCTTTTTCACCTTAAGGACCGGAGCGTTTTTTGCAACTCTGACCACTGTCACTTTAAACATTAATAACTCTGGAATGCTTTTAGTTATCATTCTGATTCCGAGATTGTTTTTTCGTGACATATTCTACTTTAACTTAGTGGTAAAATTTTATGGTAACTTGCATCCTTTCTTGGTGAAAAATCACCAAATTTGATGAAAAAAATGAAAATTTTGCATTTTTCTAACTTTGAAGCTCTCTGCTTGTAAGGAAAATGGATATTCAAAATATTTTTTTTTTGGGTTCACATATACAATATGTCTACTTTATATTTGCATCATAAAATTTATGAGTTTTTACTTTTGGAAGACACCAGAGGGCTTCAAAGTTCAGCAGCAATTTTGAAATTTTTCACAAAATTTTCAAACTAGCTATTTTTCATGGACCAGTTCACGTTTGAAGTGGATTTGAAGGGCCTTCATATTAGAAATGCCCCATAAAAGACCCCATTATAAAAACTACACCCCCCAAAGTATTCAAAATGACATTCAGTAAGTGTATTAACCCTTTAGGTGTTTCACAGGAATAGCAGCAAAGTGAAGGAGAAAATTCAAAATCTTCATTTTTTACACTCGCATGTTCGTGTAGACCCAATTTTTGAATTTTTGCAAGGGGTAAAAAGGAGAAAATTTTTACTTGTATTTGAAACCCAATTTCTCTCGAGTAAGCACATACCTCATATGTCTATGTTAATTGTTCAGCGGGCGCAGTAGAGGGCTCAGAAGGGAAGGAGCGTCAAATGGTTTTTGGGGGGCATGTCACCTTTAGGAAGCCCCTATGGTGCCAGAACAGCAAAAAAACACACATGGCATACCATTTTGGAAACTAGACTCCTCAGGGAACGTAAGAAGGGGTAAAATGAACCTTAATACCCCACAGGTGTTTCACGACTTTTGCATATGTAAAAAAAATAATTTTTTTTTTACCTAAAATGCTTGGTTTCCCAAAAATTTTACATTTTTAAAAAGTGTAATAGCAGAAAATACCCCCCAAAATTTTAAACCCAATTTCTCCCGATTCAGAAAACACCCCATATGGGGGTGAAAATTGCTCTGCTGGCGCACTACAGGTCTCAGAAGAGAAGGAGTCACATTTGGCTTTTTGAAAGCAAATTTTGCTCTTGGGGCATGCCGCATTTAGGAAGCCCCTATGGTGCCAGAACAGCAAAAAAAAAACACATGGCATACCATTTTGGAAACTAGACCCCTCGGGGAACGTAACAAGGGGTAATGTGAACCTTAATACCCTAAAGGTGTTTCACGACTTTTGCATATGTGAACATTTTTTATTTTTTTTTACCTAAAATGCTTGGTTTCCCAAAATTTTTACATTTTTAAAAAGGGAATAGCAGAAAACACCCCCCAAAATTTGAAGCCCAATTTCTCCCGATTCAGAAAACACCCCATATGGGGGTGAAAAGTGCTCTGCTGGCGCACTACAGGTCTCAGAAGAGAAGGAGTCACGTTTGGCTTTTTGAAAGCAAATTTTGCTCTGGGGGCATGCCGCATTTAGGAAGCCCCTATGGTGCCAGAACAGCAAAAAAAAAAACACATGGCATACCATTTTGGAAACTAGACCCCTCGGGGAACGTAACAAGGGGTAATGTGAACCTTAATACCCTAAAGGTGTTTCACGACTTTTGCATATGTGAACATTTTTTATTTTTTTTTACCTAAAATGCTTGGTTTCCCAAAATTTTTACATTTTTAAAAAGGGTAATAGCAGAAAACACCCCCCAAAATTTGAAGCCCAATTTCTCCCGATTCAGAAAACACCCCATATGGGGGTGAAAAGTGCTCTGCTGGCGCACTACAGGTCTCAGAAGAGAAGGAGTCACGTTTGGCTTTTTGAAAGCAAATTTTGCTCTGGGGGCATGCCGCATTTAGGAAGCCCCTATGGTGCCAGAACAGCAAAAAAAAAACACATGGCATACCATTTTGGAAACTAGACCCCTCGGGGAACGTAACAAGGGGTAATGTGAACCTTAATACCCTAAAGGTGTTTCACGACTTTTGCATATGTGAACATTTTTTATTTTTTTTTACCTAAAATGCTTGGTTTCCCAAAATTTTTACATTTTTAAAAAGGGTAATAGCAGAAAACACCCCCCAAAATTTGAAGCCCAATTTCTCCCGATTCAGAAAACACCCCATATGGGGGTGAAAAGTGCTCTGCTGGCGCACTACAGGTCTCAGAAGAGAAGGAGTCACGTTTGGCTTTTTGAAAGCAAATTTTGCTCTGGGGGCATGCCGCATTTAGGAAGCCCCTATGGTGCCAGGACAGCAAAAAAAAAACACATGGCATACCATTTTGGAAACTAGACCCCTCGGGGAACGTAACAAGGGGTTAAGTGAACCTTTATACCCCACAGGTGTTTCATGACTTTTGTTTATGTAAAAAAAAAATTTTTTTTTTACCTAAAATGCTTGTTTTCCCAAAAATTTTACATTTTTAAAAAGGGTAATAGCAGAAAATACCCCACAAAATTTGAAGCCCAATTTCTCCCGAGTACGGAGATACCCCATATGTGGCCCTAAAATGTTGCCTTGAAATACGACAGGGCTCCAAAATGAGAGTGCCATGCGCATTTGAGGCCTAAATTAGGGATTGCATAGGGGTGAACATAGGGGTATTCTACGCCAGTGATTCCCAAACAGGGGGCCTCCAGCTGTTGTAAAACTCCCAGCATGCCTGGACAGTCAGTGGCTATCTGACAATACTGGGAGTAGTTGTTTTGCAACAGCTGGAGGCTCCGTTCTGGAAACAGTGGCGTACCAGACGTTTTTCATTTTTATTGGGGAGGGGGGCTGTGTAGGAGTATGTGTATATGTAGTGTTTTTTACTTTTTATTTTATTTTGTGTTAGTGTAGTGTAGTGTTTTTAGGGTACAGTCACACGGGCTGGGGTTCACAGTAGTTTCTCGCTGGCAGTTTGAGCTGCGGCAGAAAATTTGACGCAGCTCAAACTTGCAGCCGGATACTTACTGTAATCCTCCGCCCATGTGAGTGTACCCTGAACGTTCACATTGGGGGGGGGGGAACATCCAGCTGTTGCAAAACTACAACTCCCAGCATGTACGGTCTATCAGTGCATGCTGGGAGTTGTAGTTTTGCAACCGCTGGAGGCTCCGTTTTGGAAACAGTGACGTAGCAGACGTTTTTCATTTTTATTGGGGAGGGGAGGGGGGCTGTGTAGGGGTATGTGTATATGTAGTGTTTTTTACTTTTTATTTTATTTTGTGTTAGTGTAGTGTAGTGTTTTTAGGGTACAGTCACACGGGCGGGGGTTCACAGTAGTTTCTCGCTGGCAGTTTGAGCTGCGACAGGAAATTTGCCGCAGCTCAAACTTGCAGCCGGATACTTACTGTAATCCTCCGCCCATGTGAGTGTACCCTGTACGTTCACATTGGGGGGGGGGGGGGGGGGAGAAACATCCAGCTGTTGCAAAACTACAACTCCAAGCATGTACAATCTATCAGTGCATGCTGGGAGTTGTAGTTTTGCAACAGCAAGAGACACACAGGTTGTGAAACACCGAGTTTGGTAACAAACTCAGTGTTTTGCAACCAGTGTGCCTTCAGCTGTTGCAAAAGCTACAACCCCCAGCATGTACGGACAGCGGAAGGGCATGCTGGGTCTTGTAGTTATGCAACAGCCGGAGGCATACTACATTGGCTGGGGATGCTGGGGATTGTAGTTATGCAACAGCTGGAGACACACTGGTTTACTACTTAACTCAGTGTGCCTTTAGCTGTTGCAAAACTACAACTCTCAGCAGTCACCGACAGCCAACGGGCATGCTGGGAGTTGTAGTTATGCAACCACCAGATGCACCACTACAACTCCCAGCATGCACTTTAGCTGATTGTGCAAGCTGGGAGTTGTAGTTACACAACAGCTGAAGGTACACTTTTACATAGCAAGAATGTGCCTTCAGCTGTTGCAAAACTACAAGTCCCAGCATGCCCATAAGGGCATGCTGGGAGTTGTGGTGGTCTGCCTCCTGCTGTTGCATAACTACAGCTCCCAGCATGCCCTTGTTGCATGCTGGGAGCTGTTGCTAAGCAACAGCAGGAGGCTGTCACTCACCTCCAACGATCCAGCCGCACAGATCAGTCCCTCGTCGTCTCCGCCGCCGCCGCTGCTCCTGGGGCCCCGATCCCAACAGGGACGCCGACATGGGGGGACATAATGACCCCCCCTGGGCGATATGCCGGGATGCCTGCTGAACGATTTCAGCAGGCATCCGGCTCCGGCTCCCCTCCGGCTAGCGGTGGGGGCCGGAAATGCTCAGGGCGTATCCATACGCCCTCGGTCCTTAAGGACTTGGAAACGGGGGCGTATGGATACGCCCTATGTCCTTAAGGGGTTAAGTAGCATTTTTAAGACCCACAAATATGATGACCATTTCTCTCTTCTTTGCTATGGCTTTGATATCTCTTTTCTATAGATATACAATTTCTTCCTGACTCCAATATGGAATACAGATCAACATTCTATCCCCATAACTCTTGTATCCATAACTTGTAAGGTTGAGTGTGAATATTCGAAACGAAAATTTTTACCGTTAATATCGGCACTTTGCGATTTCACGAATATTTAGAATATAGTGATATATATATGTATATATATATACAGCAACAGGATATATATATATATATTCGTAATGATGAATATTCATGTTTTTTATGCAAATATTTACGTGAATATCGGCACCTCCATACTGGATACTGATCCCTCCCTTCTTTTAGGAGAGATATAATTGAGCATGAGCATTATGCAAATTTCATTATGAATTTTCGCATTAAAAAAAAGAGAATGAACATAGCGAATATAGGATGAATATTGGTCCATATATTCGCAAAATATTGCGAATTCGATTATGGCCCCTGCCGCTCATCACTAATTATAAGTAACCAACCATTGGAGGGTGATGCCACTTGATGATGAACTCAGTGATGAACTCACTTTTTAGTGGCCCCAAAGAAGTCATAGGAGTTGCTTCTGTAGTACGTATGGATACGTATGGAAGCTGCTGAGTTGCCCATAGCAACCAAACTTCTTTCATTTTGCAGAGGCCTTGTGAAAAATTATAGAAGCGATCTGATTGGTTGCTATGGGCAACTCAGCAGCTTTTCCTGGAAAAGCTGCTAAGTTACCAATAACAACCAATCAGATCGCTTCTTTCATTTTGCAGAGGCCTTGTGAAAAATGAAAGAAGCGATCTGAAAGTAAAGTTTAACCACAACACTGTAACACTCCATCCCACCACGGGACTCGTACCACCGCACGGTCTCCCATCCACTGTCCTGCCGAGACCCTCCTGCTTATCTTACAGGTTTAACCAGTTAAGGACTAAGGACGTATTAGAACATCCCCACACCCTGGGCTTTAAGGACAAAGGAAGTTCCAGAACGTCATGGTGTTTCTCCGGTCTCTGCCGCGCGTCGGGCAGAGATCGGAACGGCATTCCTGCTGAAATCCTTCAGCAGGCATGCGCCCCCCCCATTTCAGCGATCGCAGAAAATCGCATGTCAATTCAGACATGTGATTTTCTCCTATTCCGGCTGATCGGGTCTCTGGTGACCCGATCACCCGGAAAATTGTGATGATCTGACCTGTCAGTGACAGCCCAGATCATACTGAAGGGTAGGAGTGAAGTCGCAATGCTGCGATTTCCTCCTATCCCCTACCATTGGTCAGAATTGATTCTGACCAATGGCAGAGCAGGATAGTGGGTTGCCATGGCAACCCCCCGTTCTGGCCACCCCTGGATGTCAAGGGGATCGTGGGAAGAAGATGGAGGTCGGTACCTGCAGGAGAAGATGCCTGGAGACCCCGATTGTTGCTGGAGACTGCTGGATCCTGGGTCAGGTAGGGAAACTACTGTGGGGGAGGGGGGAATTGAAAGTGAAAGTAAAGTGATCTTTACTGTGGCAACCACTAGGAAGGCCAAACTGCAACCCCCAGAATGCCCAGACAGCCAAAGGCTGTCCGGGCATGCTGGGAGTTGTAGTTTTGCAACATCTGAAGGGTCACAGTTTGGAGACCACTGTTACAGTGGTGCCCAAACGGTAGCCCTCCAGATGTTGCCAAGCTACAAGTCTCAGCATGCCTAGACTGCCCAGGCATGCTGGGAGTTGTAGTTCTGTAACATCTGTCCCTTCAGATTTAGCAATTTTCATGACATTTTTGAAAATTGCTGCTTTACTTTGAAGCCCTCTAATTTTTTTCAAAAAGCAAAAATATGTCCATTTTATGATGCCAACATAAAGTGGACATATTGTATTTGTGAAAATATCCATTTTCCTTACAAGCAGAGAGCTTCAAAGTTAGAAAAATGCAACATTTTCAAAATTTTCATGACATTTTTGGATTTTTCACCAACAAAGGATGCAAGTAATGCCGAAAATTTACCACCAAAATAAAGTAGAATATGTCACGAAAAAACAATCTCAGAATCATAATGATAACTAAAAGCATCCCAGAGTTATTAATGTTTAAAGTGACAGTGGTCAGATGTTCAAAAAACGCTCTGGTCCTAAGGTGTAAAATGGCCTGGTACTTAAGGGGTTAAATACTGTGAGATCCCCATAGACCACAATGGGCCTATTGGTTTCAATGGGCAAAAAAAAAATCACAGAGTTAATGCACTAATGCAGTGGTCTCCAACCTGCGGACCTCCAGATGTTGAAAAACTACAACTCCCAGCTGGGAGTTGTAGTTTTGTAACATCTGGAGGTCCGCAGGTTGGAGACCACTGCACTAGCCCATTAGTTCCCTATACCATTAAAGAAGGGAGGGCTCAATATTCGCGAATATGCGCATATGCGAAGAGCAGAGAGGGATGTTCAGTGATCACTGTGATGTGTACTGTGAAAAAAAAACAAATATTCGTAATTGCAAAAATATAGTGCTATATTCGCGAATTTGCGAATATGCGATATACGCAATTAAAATTTGAATTGCGAATATTCACGAGCAACACTAATTGCCCCCAGCAATAGCCCCTCACCTTGTCTGCAGCACTTCTGGCAGCCGGATAGAGGAGCTATGCCAGGAGCACTGCTGGCTGAGCAAGTGGTTCTGATGCTGGCTGTTAAACTCCCCAACAAGAGGACGCTCTAGGCGGCTGCCTATTTTGCCTATAGGCAGAGCCGGCCCTGCCAGGCATGCTGGTAGATGTAGTTTTGCAACAATTAGAGGTACCCTGGTTGGGAAACACTGCCTTAAACCTTCAAGATCTTCTCATTTGAACCAAGCTGAAAGAAGCAGTAAACTTTGTAACCTAACTTGGACATCCCCCATTCCAAGTTACTTTCTATGAGTGAAGGGTACAATATGAGGGATCATATCGAAGAAGGATACTTTCTAACATAAAAAGCAATATTACATTTTTAACTTTTTTTTTTTTGCTATTTCATGTCGCTTCCTCTGTTTATATCCAGAGATGATTAAAAATTCTTTGGGGTTGACCTTGAAAAAGAGAGTGATTTATCTTTACTCCGCTGTCAGACACGTAACCTAACAGCTTATCTTTCAGTAGGTTTTATACTTTTCCTTTTTTTTTATAAAGTTGCCTAGGTGTATATATATATATATATATATATATAAAATAAAATCACTTTCTGCTCTGTTCTGCATTACATTAATTGGACTTGAAAGGCCTTTTGTCTTTATTTTTTATTTCAACCTTAGAAACTATGTCATCCCTAATCCATTTCTCAAATGCATATTTGACCCTTGAGAAATTGCCCAACACATTGCTGAATAGAGTTGAGCGAGCTTTCCGAAAGTTTGGCCCACCTAACTTTCAGAAAGTGTTCGGTTCATGGCGAAGAAGACTGTTGTGAACCGGCAGTGAAAGGGTTAAGTTAAATCTGTTATCATAGTCAAACCAGCAAATCTTCTGGTTTACTGTAACATCTTGCTGGGTTGAGCACAATGCGCCAGCGCAGCAAGAAAGGGATTCATTAGTGCTGCTGAGCATCACTATTAAACTCCTTGGGGGAATGCTTTATACAGCCATTTATAAGGCTGTATAATGTATACAGTGAAGAGAGTCATACTTACCATCTCATCGCTGGTCCGGGCCACTTCTTGTGTAGTTCTGCCTCTACTGATGACCTCACTAAGTGGCGGAGCTACGCAAGAAGAGGCCCAGACCAGCGATGAGATGGTAAGTATCACTCTATTCACTGTATACGTTATACAGACATATAGATAGCTGTATAATGTATACACCCCCAAGGAGTTAACTAGCACTGCTCAGCAGCCCCAATTGACTCCTTTCTTGTTGAGCTGTGAGCTCATGGCTATCAACTCCAACACTGCAAGGCAATGTTCGAAAGTTCAGCGAGCCAAAAAAAAAACAAAGTTTGGATCAAATTTAGGGGGGCTTGGCTCGTTCAAATCTATTGCTGAAAATGGTACAATATATAATGTAAGTCTGGGTTTTTCCTCCCATGTACGTTTGATGCATGAGCCTGGCTTCATGCCTTAATACTTGGGAGCACAAAGTTTTATCACTCATTCTTTTAATTAAAGGACTGACCTTACTTTGTGTTCTTTTTCATACATCAGCTCTGTCCATCTGATGAACATTTTTGCAGCCCGCTGCCAATAGTTATTGTAATCCTTTGAATCCTTTGTTCTTTTTTAAGGACCGTTCTTCTCAACTTCTTAATTAGTTTACAATGAAAGGACGTGCAATTTATCATGTGACACGCTGCGTTGTGCTGAATGCTGATCGTGAGCTGGGACAAGGGGTCGGGACACATCAAGAGAGCATTTAAGAAAAGGATGGCACAACTTATAATGGCAGGCAGAGGAAATGAGTCAAATGCCTAAATGTATACTAAATAATATTTAGTTAACATTTTCATTAAAGGTTTGTTCAGTATAAGGAAGCCCTATTTAAGGTTCCAACTTAAAGCGTACCTGTTAGTATCACAGAAAAAAATATGCTCATATGTTACTCACTAGGTCATGCAGATACTTTACTTGTCTTTTTATGTGTATAGCTTGTGTATTTGGCTTATAAATCCCTCTGTTCTGCTGCCCACCCAGTCTGACATCCACTCCTCAGGAAGGAACGTGTGCGAGGCAAGCACAGAGCCCGCCCTTACTCATCATGCATTCACTTCCTCCGTGGATCTGCTGTGCTGTGCTTGGTCCCTTTATTCAGGCAGGCTGCTCTATAACCCCTACCTCTCTGTTTTCATGCTGCAGTCTGATAGACTGGACATGTGTGAGCACAGAGGAGTGCTAGTCCTACTTTCACTTACTGGACTTTGTCCAAGTCTGTGCTGCAGCCAGACAGGATTATGTTCTGGATGGTATGGGGAACCCTAGTGGTCTTTTTTTTTTTAAGCCATGATTTCTATAAACAGGAGATAATAGTTTGATTAAGTATATTAGAAAGGTTAATGTTTTGCCAAGATGTACAACATAAATAAATGTTTGGATTCTGGCAGTGTCAGTTCCCTCTTACCATGGATCCATTCACATAATGTATGGATTTTAGACCACTCCTAAGCGTGTTGTCTAAGTAATCCCTTGGTTTTTAACCCTCTTACTATCTCTGGATGAAGATCTGGTCTTTGCTAAAAGGGTCACTACCTCTGAAAATGGTCTCGGTATATCTGGTGGTTGGCACTCGGCAAGTGTGAGTACTGGCTAAAGTCTTGGTCAATGTACATGCATGGTGAGGGACAGGCAAACTAGCCAAAGAGGGCAGCACAGGTTTGTAGTCAATCAGGTCGAGGTCAGACACAGGAGATTCCAGCTACAGTTAGAACAAGGCAACAGACAAGGGCAGAGTCAAAGAGGCAAGCCGGGGTCAAATATAAGAACATAACCGCATGCATATTAAACATTTCTGTTGGGACACCAGTAACCTGGGATCCTAATTGTTCAGACAAGGAGAAGCTGCCTCTTAAATCTGACAATGAAATATGAATGAAGGAGGAAGGATTAAGGTGCACCCTGGCCTTTTATAAGTCAGAGAGGGAGCATGTGCAGACCCTACAGGAACAACCAGGCATAACAATGGAGGTAGTAGCAGCATCATGATGGCAGTGAAGAGCAGGGCAGACCAGAACATGAGCATTAGAGGCAACCAACAGCTCTTTCCACCAAGAAGCACAGAATGCTGTTAGGAGAGGACCTCCATTGCTACATGGGATATTGTTATTTGGACTTATTCATTTTCATATCAAAGTATCAGAGTGTCTATAGTAATTATTATGCATTTGCAGGCACTCCGTGTCCCACCATATAGTGCCTTTTTAAAGTTCTGTTTTCTCCTCTACAAGCATTCATTAGCAATGGCTGACATGTATTTCAGGAAACACCAAGTTATGGAACCAAGGTAGGAAACCATGGAGCAAAGGTCTCGACTGTCAAAGTTCTTTTGTCAACAGTGATCAGTGCAGAGGCCACGGATGACAGCAGACAGGACAACACTAACCAAGCCAAAATCAAGATTAGCAGAAACAAATGCACACCAAAGCAGGGTAAAACAAAAGGCTCTCCAACAATTATCCCCCCACCTACACAATACAGGAAAACAAGCTGAGAGGTGGTGGTCTGACCCCACCATCAAAAGAATATAGAAAAATTGTACCCCTCTGAATGAATCGAAGAATCAGGGTGGGCATGACCAGCCCTCCACTTATTTTCTATTCGGTGTCCAAATATTGCCAAACCTACAAGACACAGCAGTGACACATAACATTATGAGTATAAGCAAGAATCAAAATGTTTATTTTTAAATTAATTTTACCATAATAACTGAATAGAAGATAAATGTCTCATCTGCAAATGTCCAACCACTGGGACCCCTACATATTGCAAGAAAAGGGGTCCTTTCCATTTCAATGGATTGGTGGTCAAAAATGTTCATAGCTGCGCTCTATTAAGAGTCAGTACAGGGCTTGGCTATCTCCAGTGATCCCATTAAGTTTGAATGAAGCATTTTCATGATCAGTGGACATCCCAGCAGTCAGACCTTCACCGATCACCGATCTGCTGGCAACTTTGTAGCCGGACACCTGCCCTGCTACACTGATCAGAATATAGATTTGCCTGAAGCCCTATGCAAGTCCATGGGACTTCCAGCAAATCCAAATCTTTATCCTGATGGCTGTAGTCTCAGGCAAGTGTCAGGCTACAAAGTTGCCGGAAGTTGCCGAACAGAATTCGTTGGGTCGTGATCTTAAAAAAAAATGTCATATATTCCACTTTCCATGTGTAATATCCCTTTTGACATACGGTATAAAGGAAAACGGAAAAGGTCCTTTTCATTCTACATATAATTCCGATGCTGTAATTCCCAGTGTGATACAGTAGGCTTCATTCAAAGCAGAATACAAAAGCAATGAGGCTTAATGATTGTTGGTCATTCACTTCATCACACAATGCAAAAAAAACAGGAGCGGCCTTGTCATTTAATTTGTGACCGAGTCGTCTTCAGGATGAAATCTGAATCCCACAGGAAATGAATGGCCTTATTTTACTGGATTTTTGTTTGCCGACGTTCAGTGGACAGAATACCGGGGTATTCAGGAAATCAAATCTTTCACTAAGACAAAGCAACACTTGTTAAATACAATGACACAACGCGCTCACTCAGACAATTGTGAAGTGGTCACCTCTTTATCTCAATGAAAGAGCAATTTGTAGCCGGTGAATGGGACATTCTTGTCACTTGAAAAGGCAAAGTTGAAAATATTTTTAAAAAAATATTAAAATTGAAACAATACAGATGTAGCAGAGCTCCCATTTTTACCTCAACATAAATTATTTGGATAAGGCATATTAGTATTTAAATAATAATAATAATATAGTACATGATTTGTATTTTTAAACAAACTGGCCCTCATTAACTATTGGATGTCTATATAAATATTATTAAAGGAGAACTCCTGTAAAAAATTTTATATCCATTATGCCAGGGCTGCCGGAATAAAAATAATAAACTTTAGCCTACCTTTCACTGCTTCCATGTGACGTCGTTATCACTGTGTCATCATCCACCCCCGTTCTTCCAGCTTTTGGTGGTCAACACGTCACATTGTGCTCAGCTGAATGGGTATGCCCAACATCCAACACCTCTACCAAGTCTGCAACCTACAAGCTGGAAACTTCCAGCAGAAATCAAGATCCTGTCTGTGAATTCCACAACAGAAAAATCTAGTTGTTAATCACTAAATGGGACCATTCACGTGGCTATGCTCATTCTTGCCCATGTAGTCAAGTTGGAGTCCCTACCAAGTTGGATTGGCTTGGCAGTGGCTCTTTCAGGACTGCCCACATGACAATTTAGCCCAGAATAAGCAGAAATTTTCATGAATGAGTGACAAATTCTCTGGGAACTTTTATTATAAAACTATATATCAGTCTGTTCAGCTTCTCCTGCTCTATAACATGATGTCTACAGATTGGACTGCCTTATCATTGAAAAAGGTCGAAGACGGTCTCTTATTATTATTATTATTATTATTATTATGATTATTATTATTATTATATTGTTGTTCGTAGACAATTGTATGCAGGGGGATGAGTTTTATCTGTTTGGAATGAAGAAAATTTCTCCTGCTCCAAGTAAAATTCCAAAACAAATTTAATATCCAAAAGCGAAAAAAAATAATAAAAAATAAATAAAAATTATTGGCGGACATTTCGCAAACAGGGGGTGCAGGCAAAGCATGCCGGCACTAGGACAGCTCTGGGGTGTTCCATCTCCTTAGACAACAATACATTTCAAGACTGATTCTAAGGAGGTCGGAATCCGAATTTCCGTGGCAGATATTTCTGCCATGAAAATTCTGCTGTGGGAATTGTGCAGCAGAATCCGATTGAAAACAATGGGAGTCAGCTACAACAGAATTTCTGAGCTGAATTTTTTTGCCGGATTCCGTTTGGAAATTCCACCGTGTGAGCTTAATGGATTTGAAATAAATGTTTTACTTGAAGCCTAAGACATTTTCTTCATTCAAATTTTCTACTGCATGTATCATAGGGAATTTCCTGTGCTTCTGGACATTATTGGTGTGACATCATAAAATATGTAATGGCGGTGAGCTGTCCTTATTTTGTTTCTATTATATTGTCTACCTGTTTGTAGTTTATGTACCGTCAATCAGTAAAATACAACTCTGTCATTTTCACATCAAATCCACTCTCATAGTAAAGCACTGAAGCGGAATATTAATGCTCATTCGATTTTATACTCATTCAATGTCTTGTTTTTTTATATTATTTCAGCCTCCAGATGTTGTTGTATTTATATAAGTGAATGCCATCTGGTTAAACATCAATAGCTATTGCTTACAAATCATTTTTTGCATACTAATGAAAGAGATATAAAGATATGATATATTTACATTGTAGAGCAATGGTGTGGACAAGGAGGGTGTTTTAGCAGTTTTATCCTCCACCTTAGGCTTCTTTCAACTGCATCTGTATCCTCATGAAGCCCATACAGTTGTATGGCATATGCATTCTATAGGTGTCACTTTTAAATGGGGACTGTCATTAAAAGCAAATTTTTGCTATTGCACTCCTTATGGTAAATTAAAAATCTTTCTAATTTATTTTGTTTTAAAAAAAATTGAAGTTTTCTATGTTTCTTTGTGTTTAAAAAAGCTGCCACTAGGTGTCCCCCTACTAGTCCAGAGCACATTCTCCCCTATCTCTTGCACACACTTTGGACTCCTGCTGGCCTGGCAGAAGTCCAAAATCAGGAAATGCAGTCTGGAGTGCTGAGGGGTGTGTGTACAGCCTTAGCCAATCATAGCTCATCTCATATTGAACTGCTCTGGACTGTATGTAGCAGAGTGAGGGAGGAAGTTCTCCCCTGTATGGCTTCAGATGATGTCACGCCGGCTGGGGAACACCCCTTCCCAGTCTGTGAATCTGACTGAGACTGAGCAGAAAATACAGAGCAATGTCAAGGTAAAAAACAAAAAAATTATAAAAATAAAGGCAGGGGGTGGTTTGTCATGATGGGGGCAGTAAACTGTGAGGATTATAACATTTAAGAAGATCGTGACTGATACTCTTTAACTGTAAGGATGTCCTGCTCCTGTAAGAATCTGAATTAACTGTCTAATAAGAACTTTGATGATCGATTCAAAAAAATGGATCTCCCAAAGCAAATTTTGGGAAGTTTTCTAATCCCTAGTAAAATTCATGCCAATGCCTTTCAAATTTTCATTTTTTTTCCCCTATAAATGAATCCTTACCCCAATCTTAAAGGTGTTGTCCAGTGAAAATGTACTTATCCCATATAAGTATCTGATTGTGGAGGGTCCGTCCTCTGGGACACAAGCAATGATCAGACACTTATCATCTATCCCAGGGGTACTCAACTACTTTTAGTAGGGGTTCGCTTTTCCAGGTCTGCCATCCGGTGAAGGTCCGAGCTAAACTCTAAGACCTGGTTCACACCTGGCGGCCACAGTGCCATGCCAGAAATAGGCACTGCCTGTTGTAGAACATAATTAGTACTTAATAAGGCTGCATTCACACATCATTTTTACGTTACTGGTGCCGGATCCGGCTGGGGGAGGGGCAAACCGGGCATCCCACCAGCGCTGAAATCCATTTACTTTAATGAGCCGACCAGAAACGGTGACTCCAGTCGGCTCATTTTTGACCCGTATGCGGTTTCCTGACTGGACCTAAAACCGTAGTATACTATGGTTTTAGGTCCGGTCACAAAGCCGGATACGAATCAAAAATGAGCCAACCGGAGTCACCATTTGACTCTGGTCGGCTCATTAAACTAAGTGGATTTCTGCGCTGGTCTGGCTGGGGTACGGGAGCGCCCGGCTTGCCCCTCCCCCAGCTGGATCCAGCATCCATAACAGAAAAACGAGGTGTGAATGCAGCCTAAGTTATAAACGTTGCCCCTGGTATAATACTGCCACACACTGTGCCCCTGAATGTATAACTGCCACATACTGTGCCCCTGGTATAATACTGCCACACACTGTGACCCTGAATATATAACTGCCACAAACTGGTCCCCTGGTATAATACTACCACACACTGTGCCCCTAAATACATAACTGCCACATACTGTGCCCCTGGTATAATACTGTTGCACACTTTGCCCCTGAATATAATACTGCCCCATGCTGTATACCTAAATAGAATGCTGTCAAGCACTATGCCCCTGATATAATACTGCCACACACCTGTCCCTAAGTATAATACTGCCACACACCGTGCCCCTTAGTATAATACTGCCACACACCGTGCCCTTGAGTATAATACTGCCATACACCGTGCCTCTGGGTATAATACTGCCCCAAATTGTGCCACTGATTATAATGCTGACTGACACTGTGCCCCTGACTATAAAACTACCACATGCTGGGCCCCAAACATTGTATTGCCACTTGCCCTAAAGCTAATTATACCTATTTGTCCCTTATAAGAATGAATGAGGTCCCCCCCCCATATGAACTCTCCAGCTGTTGCAAATACTAAAACTGCCATCATGCAGACAGAAAAAGAGATAAAGGTTGGGAAATTCTTGTAATACACATACTTCCAGGGTCGGACTGAGAGCAAAATTGGCTCGAGCATATTGAATTATGCAGCCCATCTTTTTTACAGTGGGTGTCGCAGAAGTCAGACACCCAGTAAAATAAAATCACCTCGGTTTAAGTGGCTCTCCAGCTGTTGCAAAGCTACCACTCCCATCATGCCTGCAAAGCTTCAGGCATTGTGGGAGCTGTAGTTTTGTAAGACAGATTGGGGTACAGTGTCATCTGTCATTACTGCAAAAATAACAAGTGACTCTGATGGGACACCATCAGGCAGCATACATAATTGTATAATCACTCACAGGAGACGTCTTCTCTGTTGTCTTTACTTTTCTTCTTCCTCTGGTCTTTATCTTCTTTCAGCTCCATCTTCTCTGGTTAGTCGGCGGAATGTCCGCTTGCTGCAGACACCGCTGAAGCGATTGGCGGTAGGACTGCACGGATGTTTGCCATCTCTATAGATGACAATGCAGTCCGGTGAAATTCCACTAGCAGAATGGACGTCCACCCAAAGAACGAACATGTTCGTTCTTGGGGTTTACGTCCATTCTGCTGGGGGAATTCCACTGTGGCGATTCCACAATATGCCCTGAGAAGCAGAAAACCAGTGAAAACATTTGGACTCTTCTGTAAGCAGATTTCCCCCTGGAGGAATGTCCTCAATGTGGATGGGCCTTAATGTTACCCATGTACACTCCTCTATACCCCTCTGTCACCCATGTACACCTCTCTGTCACCCATGTACACTCCTCTGCCACCCATTTACACTCCTCTACATCCATCTGTCACCCATGTACACTCCTCTACATCCATCTGTCACCCATGTACACTCCTCTACACCCATCTGTCACCCATGTACACCTCTCTGCTACCCATGTACACTCCTCTGTCACCCATGTACACTCCTCTACATCCATCTGTCACCCATGTACACTCCTCTACACCCCTCTGCCGCCCATGTACACTCCTCTATACCCCTCTGTCACCCATGTACACTCCTCTATACCCCTCTGTCACCCATGTACCGTCCTCTACATCCTTCTGTCACCCATTTACACTCCTCTACACCCTCCTTTCATCCATGTACACTCCTCTACACCCCTCTGTCACCCATGTACACTCCTCTACACCCCTTTGCCACCCATGTACATTCCTCTACACCCATGTTCACTCCTCTACACCTTTCTGTCACCCATGTACACTCCTCTCCAGAGTTGTGGCTGGAAGAAATGGTCAAGACTGTCCAGACCAGACGAAAGACGCTAATTAGAGAAGACATAATTTGTGAGTTGCTGTATAAAGCAGCACTTTAAACTACATACCAACTGATAAATAGATATTGGAATTTGTGTGCATTGCAGCTTTTTTGTTTTTTTTGCTCGTCAAATTCGGTTGAGGGGGGCCACAATTTTTTTTTTTCCGGAGGGGGCGAAAGAGCCGAAAAAGGTTGGGAAACACTGGTCTAGTATATAGTCTAGTCATGTACAGTATATCACATGCATAGTATGTCATGTCATGTTTAGTCAAAAGCATGCATAGTCAAAAACGTCATGTCATTTTTAGTAAACAGTTATGCAAGTCAGTAAATGCATAGTGCAGTTATAAAATGTAAGTCAAGTTATAAAGTACATAGTAAAGGTCCTTACAAGTAAAGTAAAGGTATATATGTAGCAGCTATATATAACCACCAATCCTGTTCACCATCCTGTTCAGCTACAAGTCAGAGCGTGTATGGACTATTATTCAAAGACTCTAATGTTATTTGTTATTTCACCAGCCAGAAATGGACGTTTGTACATAAAATGCCTCAGGGCTGCATCTGGCCCTGCGGCCACTTCGTTCCTCAAGCCTGACAGAACCTTAGGTTGAGGATGACTTATGTTAAGCAAGGGGTTTTGTGATGTCCCAGTACAGGTACACAGTCCTGTACTACCTGTAGGCCCTGTCAGGTAGAGTCCATCAGTGACCTGGGGCTACCCTGCAGCATCTCCTCCTGTTGTCTCCCTGTTGTTTTATATGGTGTGTATGTCACTTCAATGCATATACAAGATCCCTATGTAAAGATAGTATAAAGACCTTTGGGAGGTCTCAAGGACCTGTAAGTAAGCCTGATACATGTGGTGTTATGCAGTCACATGATTTGTTGTCACATGTTCTCCCAGAGAGCACCACCAGCTTAACCTATGACCCACAGCTTGATAAATGGGCTTTAGTCCAGCCCCCGACTATATAAAGGGGTTGCCATTACTATTCAGTCTCTTAGCACTTACCGCCAGCTACCTTACTGAGCTCAGCTACCAGAGAACTCAGGGCAAGTGAGCAGCATCTGGAAGGCCACAATGCTACCGTCTCTCCAGTAAGTCTCAAGTCTATGTCTGCTGTCACTGAAACTAGTCAAGTCCTGCACACAGTCAAGTCAAGTCTAATTACAAGTCAAGTTTATTGCAAGGATATTGGTCCAGCAAGCTGCGAGGTCCTCTTGGTCCTGGCCACCTCTCTGGGAATTCTGACCTTAGCTGTGAAAATAATTCCATCTGTCTTCTACTCAGTAAAGTCTCCATTTGGCCATAACTGGTTGTGGACTCTCATTTCACTACTAGCAATTGGGATAGTGGAAAATCCGGGCGTGTGGTGTTCTGGAACCCGAAAACCACACTGGCGTCACAAACAAAAAAGGGCTAATACCATCCAGCCTCCGGGGTTAAAACCATCTGATCCCACCAACCTACACCGCCACACCCGTGGTCCCACCATTCGCCTGGTGGTTCACCACACATCATGCTTATTTTCACTTTTATGCCCCCCTCAGACTCCTTTATTCCCTTCTGCCCTAACCCCCCCCCCCAATACCCCTGTATCATTTTTATTTTCACTTTTATGTCCCAGACCCATTTATGCCCTTCTGCCCTAACACTACCAAGACCGCTGCATCATTATTATTTTTACTTTTATGGCCCCCCAGACTTCTTTATCCCCTTCTGCTCCAACATTCCCCCCAACCCCCAAGACCCCTGAATCATTCTTATTTTCACTTTTTATGTCCCAGACCCCTTTATCCCCTTCTGCCCTAACACCCCCACACCGACCCCTGCATCATTCTAATTTTCCCTCTTCTGCCCCCCCTCCTTCCCCAGACCCCTTTATCCCCTTCTAACCCTAATGCCAACACCCCCCCAAGACCCCTGCATCATTCATATTTTCACTTTTACCCCCCCCCAGACCCATTTATTCCCTTCTGCCCTAACACCAACACCCCCCAACCCCCAGACCCCTGCATCCTTAAAGGGGTACTCCGCCCCTAGACATCTTATCCCCTATCCAAAGGATAGGGCATAAGATGTCAGATCGCCGTGGTCCCGCTGCTGGGGAGCCCCAGGATCTCCGCTGCGGCATCCCGCTATCATTACAGAACAGAGCGAGTTCGCTCTGCACGTAATGACGGGCAGTACAGGGGCCGGAGCATCGTTACGTCAGGGCTCCGCCCCTTGTGACATCACGGCCCGCCCCTTTCAATATAAGTCTATGGGAGGGGGCGTGGCGGTCATCATGCCCCCTGCCATAGACTTGCATTAAGGGGACGGGCCGTGATGTCACGAGGGGCGGAGCCATGACATCACGTTGCTCTGTCCCCTGTATCGCCCGTCATTACGCACAGAGCACTCGCTCTGTGCTGTAATGATAGCGGGGTGCCGCAGCGGGGATCCCGGGTCTCCCCAGCTGCGGGACCGCGGCGATCTGACATCTTATCCCCTATCCTTTGGATAGGGGATAAGATGTCTAGGGGCAGAGTACCCCTTTAATTAAATTTTTCTGGCACCGGGCTCAGATGGCTAGACCTGTGGACGGCCTGGTCCTGAGGCTTCTCAGGTCCTGCGCTGCTCCACTGCTCTGGCCTCTTCTTGTCATGCCTGGCCAAAGCAGATGATGCAGGCAGCGCTAAACACGCCGCCTGCATCATATTAGAAGCACTGGCCTGGCAGGGAGCAGAGTGTTCCCTTGCTCCGGCAGTGCTCAGCTATTCATTTGAATCCGTGTCTTAAAGACCCCAATACATATGAATGCCAGGACAGAGGTCGGAGGTCCGGATGACTAGTGGCTGCGGTCCGGATATGGACCGCGGTCCGCCAGTAGAGTACCGCTGCTCTATCCTGTAAATAGAGGATACGTACATTTTCAACTTTCTAAACTTTTAGACTAATTTTTACTAAATGACTAATCTACCTTTCTCCGAATCAAGAAAATTAACATATCTTGGTCTTTGCGGGTTCCATTGAACTCCGGCATTCCACAGATCACTGACTGGGAATGAATGGTGTAGTAAAATTAAACTGGAAACAAAATCCTTTATTTTGCATCATGGAAAATGTTACATAAATAAAGAATTAACGCAGTGTATTTTAATAAGTCATTCTGGATAAACGCTGTATAAACCTAATTTTGCTCTGTAATCAAGTAATCTACACACAGTAGGAGTCAAGGGACCTTAAAAATAGTAACAAAGGTCATTAGTTTGATACATGTGAATAAATTAGCCAGGAAATGGACTGGATTGATAATTCTCTGCATTTCTGCACAGTGCAGGTAAAGCAATAAATAAATAAAAAATATTGTAATTCAAATGCAAATAAGCTAATTAACATTAGCATAATAGCTAACAGTTCTCTAAACGTATCCAGTAATGTGAACAGTGAAGATTAGACAAAGCAACTGATACAAAACTCTACTGCTTACACTGCTGACTGCACAAGAACTGGGGAAGTAGCTTTTGGCTACACCCATATAGAAAATGTGTACTTTCGACATGATTTTGGGTTTCATAAATTGGTATACCCAAGGGGGTAAATATTACAAAGGAACACCATGTGGCTGCTTTGGGAAGGGCCATGTTGAACTTGGTTCCATCTCTTGTGCTCCTATATGGTGATGTGATGTTACAGTATGGGATATGCTCCTACAGTCCAGAAAGCCCCCGGAGCATACAGTATGGGAGAGGAGGGGGCACATGACAGGGGGGTAGGTAGGGCAAGGAAGGGTTAATGAGGGGAATATAGGAGAGGGGGGGTTAGGGGTTAAGAGTAAGAGGAGGAAGGTGGCAGGCCCGGGCAGAGGACAAGGAGGAACAGAAATAGGAGGGGCCAGTCTGCATGAAGAAAGTGTGTGTGCTGGTCGCAGGTTCCTGTTATGGTGGACTTAGAGGACTTATTGCGGAGGGTGTGGGCTGCTGCCTTGTTGCGCGGTCCGGGCTGGCTGGAGGAGCAGCTGCTCGAGGTCGCCTCGGGCTCCGGATCTGGCTTGGCCTCTGGCGCTGTTCCGGGGCCTAGTGCGGGTCCGCAGGGGTGGAGCCTCTAACCGGCGAGTCGCGGGGCTCTCTCTGGTGTAGCTTGGCGGTCGGGCCGGGCTTCCACAACCAGACGGGGGTCAGAATTGCTGGGAGCCGTGGAGGTGATGAGGATAGAGTGCGGGGGGCGCCCTGTCAGCTCTACCTCTCCTGCTGTACAGACTGTTCAGGAGCCGCAGGGTACTGTGGCCTGCAGGCACAGGGGTCGCAGTGCCACTGCTGTGGTCCGTTGAGCCCCCGGGGGCCGAGAAGACAGGAGCGCGTCGTAGTAGCGGAGGAGTGGCCGGGGAGAAGGTGCCTGAGTCCTGCCCCTAGTATCTCAGAGCTTGAGGATGGAGAGTTGTCGAATGACGGGGGCGTGTCCCCTACCCCTGAGGCTGCTGGGAGATCGGAGTATGTGATTCCTCGCCGGGGGTCCACTGTGAGAGTGGCGGTGGATGTCCCTGATGGTGCCAGTGCAGTTGCGGCCGGGGGCAGTCGGCCCCCGGGCCCTGTGGAGGTCCGGACAGACAAGGTGGCATCGAGCGGAGGTCGTGGAGCTGTTGCAGTTACGGCAGCTGGGAGCACTGCCCCAGAGAGGTTGGGTGAGTTGACCACAGACTCCAGCGGGGTAGGGGGGGTGGGCTTTATGCTTTATTGCACAAGGTGCGTAGGCCGCGGCAGGGTGGAGGGGTCTCCGGCGGCGGTTTGGGGTGTGCCTGCTCAGCCGATGGCGTCCGGGGGGGAGCAAGATTGCGGGGTTAGTGGGGTGGCGGCCCCTTCTGGGGTTGTGGTTCCTGGGCAGTCATCAGCGGGCACCGCTGGGGTGGAATCTGATAAGCTTGTTGATGGGGTGCGTTTGGCAGACGTGGCGAAAGGGGAGGTGTACGTCTGCTTTGAGGGCCCTTTGGGGGCGCACTTGAAGGTGGAGGTGTGGGAGCGGATTTGGAAAGGGGAGTATGTGGAGATATTTTCCTGCTCCCGCTTGAAAAGTTTTATTTGGATCGGGTGAAGCCTGGACAGGGTGAAGCCTGACAAGTCCAAAAAGGAGGAGAAGGAACGTCACCGGTATCGACTTTTTCAAACTGGCTTTTCAATCTGTCTAACTGTTCGGCTCTTTTTTGCTACCTAGACTTGATTGGGGAGACGTATCAGGTTTATGGGAGTACCACTTGGTTGCCGTACGACGAACAGTTTCGTCAGAGGAAGGAGGTCCACCCGGTGCTACGGTGGGACTATAAAGACATCAGCCTCGGAATGAGGCTTATGTTGGGGCCTCAGGGGAGGGAGTGGACAGCAGTCCTTTTGTAACAGAGCCGGCGGTTCCGGAGGGGGGCGCCCGACGGGTACTGGTAAAGGCTGCTGTTGGCAGTTTAAGTTGCAAATTTGGGAGCGACTGCAAGTTTAAGCGGCTGCGGGGGAGGGCATAGCTTGTCCCACTGTTTCAAGCGGGGTAAAGGCAAAGGAGCGGGGGAGGTTGAGCAGAAGAGGGGCGACGCCGGTGAGGCTGGCAGAGATGCTGCCCTTCCTCACGCGGTACCCCGATAGGGAGGCAGTGGCCTTGTTGGTGGCTGGTTTGACCCTGGCTTTTGGATTCTGTGTATGGAGCGGGGGTCTGTGGAGGTCGGCGCAATTTGGCGTCGGCATTGGCACACCCAGAAATAGTGTGGGCTAAGTTGCTCAAGGAGGTGGACTTGGATCGGATGGCGGGCCCCTTTCAGGCTCCACCATTGCCAGGTTTGCACCTCTCCCCTTTGGGATTGGTCCCAAAGAAGGAGCCCAATAAGTTTAAGTTCATTCACACCCTGAAGGGGCGACGGTTAATGACGGGATTGACCCTGCTTTGTGTGTGGTCACCTATAAGTCTTTTGATACGGTGGTTTCATGGGTTCGGCGGTTGGGGTGCTGAACGCTGATGGCAAAGACCGACATTGAGTCGGCGTTTCGCCTGTTGTCGGTGCATCCCGACAGTTTTCACTTATTGGGTTGTGTTTGGGAGGGCGGTTTCTTTGTTGATATGTGTTTGCCCATGGAGTGCTCAATTTCGGGTTCTTACTTTGAGAATTTCAGCACCTTTTTGGAGCGGGTAGTACGGAGTGAGACACAGATGTCGTTTATACTGCACTACCTTGATGATTTTTTGTTTTTGGGTCCGCCGGGGTCTGCTTTGTGCGGGGTGCTGCTGCAGGTAATGGAGTTGGTTGCTGCGCAGTTGGGGGTGCCGTTGGCCCTGGACAAGATGGAAGGGCCGTCCAAGGGGCTTAAGTTCTTGGGGATTGTTGTTGGGTATAATGGATTGCCGGCTGCCGGAGGACAAGCTGGCTGAATTGCGAGTAGCGGTGGATGCGGCCCTGAAGGAAAGGTCAAAGTACAGCTGCGTTACATTCAGTCTACCTTGGGTCGCCTGAACTTTGCGTGTCGCATCATGCCCATGGAGCGGTTGACTGGCTCCACTGTGGGTGTGTGGCGGCCGCCCCCTCTCGGCGGATGTTTGGGAGGACCTGGCAGTTTGGTAGGACTTCCTGGCCCGTTACAACGGAAGGCCAATGATGATGGAAGCCATGGTGTCCAGTTGGGACATTGAGCTTTTCACGGACGCAGCAGGGAGCGCGGGCTTCGGGGCCTATTTGCATGGCCAGTGGTGTGCTGGGAGTTGGCCGGATGCTTGGGGTTTGGGGTTGGTGCGGAATCTTGCCCTTCTGGAGCTGTTCCCGATTGTGCTGGTGATTAGGGGGGAGCAGTTGCGGAATTGCAGGGTTTGCTTTTGCTGCGATAACCTGGGGGTCGTGCAGGTGGTGAATTCCCAGACGGCGGGGTCAACGCGGGTAGTTTGCTTGCTGCGCCAGTTGGTTTTGCGTGGGTTGGAGCTTAACGCGCATTTTGTGGCTAAACATGTGGCGGGCATGTATAATGACATTGCTGACTCACATTCTCAGTTTCAGTGGGACCATTTTCGAGAGTTGGCACCGACGGCGGAGGCGGAAGGGTTGGCCTGCGCAGAGTGGGTTTGGAGCGTGGTCTGGCTGTGGCATTCGCTTTGCTTCGCCGGTCAGTGAATGCGGTCAAGTAGGCGGGCTACAGCAGATGCTGAACTGAGTGGGAGGTGTTGGTGGCTGAGGTGGGCGTGCCGGCCGCACCAGCGGAGTGGGAAGTGCTCTTGCTTTATGTTGGCAGGTTGTTTGTTGACTTAGTTTCCACTTCTGTATTGGGTCAGCATTTAGCTTTGTTGGCCTTTTGGCTTAAGTTGTGGGGTTGCAGGATTGGATGAAGTCATTCTTGGTGTGTCAGGCGGCCCGGGGGTATCGGAAGGGGGTGAAGAGACGAGATTCCCGGAGGCTCGTGTCTCTTCCTTTGTTGACACATTTAGGGGAGGTTTTGGGAGGGGTTTGTTGTTCGAGTTATGAGGCGGTTTTGTTCCGCTTGGCTTTTGCGCTGGCTTTCTTTGGGGCGTTTCGCATTTCTGAATTGGTGCCTCCCAGTAGGCATTGCGCTGGGAGTTTTTTGGCGGTGGATATAGTTCTGGTGGGGTCAGTCTTGGAGTGCGTGTTGCGTAGGTCCAAGACGGATCAGTTGGGTAGGGGTGTGAAAGTGCTGGTGGAATTGCCGGGGGTGTGCCCGGTGTCCTACTTTCGGGTTTTTGGGGCTCGGTGACCAGCGGGCGTCAGGCTGTTGTTGTTGCATGAGGACGGTTCTTTTTTTTCGAAGTTTCAATTTGTGCAGGTTTTTCGCAAGTGTTTGGGAGTGTTGGGTTGTGTTCCCGGAGAGTTTAGTTCACACTCCTTTTACATCACGGTGGCTACGGAGGCATCTCGGTGGGGGTTTGCGCCGGAGGCTATCCGGCGGCTTAGGAGGTGGGAGTCGCAGCGACCTCATTTGTTGTAAGGGGCCGTGATGGGTTTGATTGAGGGTGTTTTTCGAGTGGGTGCGTTTTGTTTATTGTTTGTTTTGTGTCTTACAGATCCGGGGCCCTGCTTGGTGTGGATAGCAGGGTATTCTTATGTGCGCAGGGGCGGAGAGAGGGCTTCGGTGAGGCCGAATGGTCGTCAGATGGGCTTTACTAGGGAGGTGGCTCAGGTTCGTTGGTTGGGGTGTGGGTGGCTGCTCTGGCCTGAACTTTTCCCATTCATACAATCTTATGTGGAGGTGGACTGGGCTCCTGATGTTCTGGTCATAAACGCTCGGGGTAACAACCTGCCGATGCGTACGTCCAGGTCGTTGCTCCGGGATATCAAGTTGGACCTGTTAAGGCTTTGGTCTTCGTTTCCTGGGCTTCTGATTGTGTGGTCAGACATGGGGGCGTGTGTCAAGTGGAGGCAGGCACGGTCAGTGCGCAAGGTGAACAGGGCCAGAGCTCGGGTTAATAAAGCAGTGGGGAAGTTTGTGGCCAAGAATGGGGGGTTTGTGGTCCGTCATATGGATTTGGAGGGGCCTTCTCTGGAGTTACTGGATGGGATGGGGTGCATCTGACAGACATGAGGATGGATTTGTGGATGTTGTCTATCAGGGAGGCGGTGGAGAAAGCAGTGGCGTTGTGGAGACCCCTGCGTTGTGACTGAGACTTTTGATGCAACTTTTTTAGATACTGTACAGGGAGTGCCATTTATATGAATACACCTTAATAAAATGGTTGGTGATATTAACTTCCTGTTTGTGGCACATTAGTATATGTGAGAGGGGGAACTTTTCAAGATGGGTGGTGACCATGGCGGTCATTTTGAAGTCAGCCATTTTGAATCCAACTTTAGTTTTTCAATAGGAAGAGGGTCATGTGACACATCAAACTTATTGGGAATTTCACAAGAAAAACAATGATGTGCTTGGTTTTAACGCAACTTTATTCTTTCATGAGTTATTTTCAAGTTTCTGACCACTTATAAAATGTGTTCAATGTGCTGCCCATTGTGTTGGATTGTAAATGCAACCCTCTTCTCCCACTCTTCACACACTGATAGCAACACCGCAGGAGAAATGCTAGCACAGGCCATTTTGTAGCGGTAGTGAAGGTCCAATAAGGTGGAGAGCCAGAAGTCATCCCGCTGCCGAATGGTGACAATTTGCTGTCACTAAGCAAGCAAGTGAGCATGCATCGTGCCATTTGTGCATGTGACTCGGAGGCACTCTCTGCCTCCATCTCCACTGCATACTGCCACGGTGTGTCTTGGTCCTCTGTCTCGCCTTCCTCATAACCCTCCAGCTCCTCTGGCTGCTCCTGCTCCTCCTCTCCTGTCAGATTACTAGAAAAACCGCCCATTTGGTGAAACCTAAACTTTGCTCCACTGCGCCCCTCCTCCTCCTTCTCCAGTTCAGCCCACGGGGCTCAAGTGGCCATGAGATGAAGGCGCCCTGTCTCCAGTGCCCTGACCAGCCATTGATTCCAACATGTGTTGTAATAAACGAAACAGTGGAATTACATTGTTCATCCTGTAATTCTGCCTGTAATTCTTACTAATAATGTCACTTCCCCAAAGGGCCCGAGCAAACAACAGGTGTCACGTATGAGCTGCCACTGGTTCACATTGAAGTTACACAGGGTAGTACCCCTATCCGCTTGGATCATCAAGCAATCTGTGATGGCTTTTCTCTGTTCGTACAGTCGGTCCAACATATGAAGGTTGGAATTCCAACGTGTGGCAGCGTCCCAAATCAGACTTTGTTATGGGATACCGTTCTGACACTGCAGCTCAAGGAGGGTGTGTGTTGTGGTGTACGAGTGGTTGAAGTGCATGCAAAGTTTCCTTCCCATTGTTAGGATGTCTTGCAAATGGGGGGAACACTTCAGGAACTGCTTCTCAACCAGATTGAACACATGTGCCATGGAGGGAGCATGGCTCAGCCCTCCCAGTCGCAGTGCGTGCAAGATGTTCTTCCCGTTGTCGGTCACCATGTATCCCATTTCCAGGTTTTGGTGGAGTAAGCCATGCTCCGATTTCTTTACGAAGGACTTTTAGCAGTTCCTCCCATGTGACTCCGTTCGCCAAGGCAAACCATGTGAAGAACAGTGTGACACCGCCGTGCCCTACACACATGGTATGCTGAAGGGGCACTAAGACTTTTCTGGGCAGTGGAGGCTGAGGACACGTTGGAGGATGAGGAGGCGGAGTCACACACTGTCACAGGACCAATGGCCTGAGAGTGTGGAGGAGGAAGCGGCGTGACCTGTCCAAGTTGGGGTTGTGGCTGTGCAGGAACCACATTCACCCAGTTAGCCATAAAGGACGCAAATTGTCCTTGACCATAGTTACAGCTCCAGACATCGGCGCTGCCGTGCACTTTGGTACACACCAAAAGGCTCAAGGACCGGCCCACCTTCTCTTCTACAAAATTGTGCAGGGCTGGTAGTGCCTTCTTCGCAAAGAAATGACGGCTTGGCACTCTCCATCTCGGCTCGGCACCAGGGGATCCGATATAACATGCATCTCTCTATTATGTAATGGGGTTTTGGGGTGGCTGCCATCATAGCGCACCTACCTAGTTGTGTTTGCTCGCAATCCCTAAACAGTTTCTCCCCTGAGGGAGCCACCAATAACTTGGCATCAGAAACGCGTTGGGTGGTTCTAGAAGCATTGCAGTGAGCCATTGTACTGATTGGTGCATTTTGTATTATAACAACCTTATGGAGATTTCTTGTATTACCTTTAGCTAAACTGCAGACATAGCAGCAGGAGGTTGAACTTCCCGTAAATGGTTCTATTTGCGTTCTGATTGTGGCACTTTGTTGTTTATGAGTGGATACAGTCCTAGGAGAGAGTCTCCAGCCCACCGGAGCACCTGAAAGCTGAACTAATTTATGCAGGCTAAAGTCAGCAAGAAGTTCGTGATGAATCAAATCACTGTAAGTTTGCTCATTTCTATCAGCCACCCCACCCATTGCAGAACAAATGAGCTCAAAAGATCAGTGTTTTCTAATCAGCGTGCCTACAGCTGTTGTAAAATGATCTCTCTGTTGCTCCACCCATTGAAGCAGGACTGGATCCCTTTGCACAACTGACTAGTGATGTCAGGTCTCCACGCACTGAAACCTGGGAAATCCTGAGACATGAGAATTTTGTATGTAGTTAAAAATAAATATTGGGGCAAAAATCACATAGGAATTGTGAGAAAACCATCACACACAGGTACAGACACTATATTATGAACTTCACTAACTTTACAGCCTCTATAGCATAGTCAAATAAAAAAAAATCCTGGAATACCCCTTTATTTTTTTCTGTTTTTGCTGTTCACCAATGTCTTAATTTTTAATGCAATTTTAATTCATGCTGGGAGTTGTAGCTTTGCAAGACCTGGAGGTCCTCGGTTTGGAGACCATTGCCTTTGGGGGACAACCTGAGAGGAAATCACAGAAATTAAGGGGGTGCCATAACAGGTATTTATATATTGTAATATTTTATGTATGTAACTGCAACATATCGGATGACCCAATACTATTTGCAAAAGTCGCTTTTTCCTTTTAGATGCATCAGATAAAGTAGGAAAATAAAAGCACTGAAGTATAGGTTATTTTATAAAGTTTTAAAACTCCCAAAAAAGTTTCTCAGAAGCAAAAAAGGAATGTTCATATATCAGAGCCGTTCTCTATTTAACCTTGTTAAGATCCATCGCATGCAAAGCGAAGGAAGGGAATGTTCCTTTATTTATGCTGATGGTTTCACCGCTTTGGTTTATGGTCTATATAAAAGCATCATGAGAAATTTTATAATTGGCTACAGAAGTTCTTTAAAAGTCACTTGAAGAAAAAAAAATAAAGTATGGCGGGTTCATCTATAAAGTTACTTACACTCAAAACCAAGGGAGGCGGCTGTATGAGGTACTCAGGTGTATGAGGTATTCAGGTGTATGAGGTACTCAGGTGTATGAGGTATTCAGGTGTATGAGGTACTCAGGTGTATGATGTATTCAGGTGTATAAGGTACTCAGGTGTATGAGGTACTCAGGTGTATGAGGTACTCAGGTGTATGATGTATTCAGGTGTATGAGGTATTCAGCTGTATGAGGTATTCTGGTACATGAGGTCTTCAGGTGTATGAGGTATTCAGGTGTATGAGGTATTCAGGTGTATGAGGTATTCAGGTGTATGAGGTATTCTGGTATATGAGGAATTCAGGTGTATGAGGTATTCAGGTGTATGAGGTATTCAGGTGTATGAGGTATTCTGGTATATGAGGAATTCAGGTGTATGAGGTATTCAGGTGTATGAGGTATTCAGGTGTATGAGGTATTCAGGTGTATGAGGTATTCAGGTGTATGAGGTATTCTGGTATATGAGGAATTCAGGTGTATGAGGTATTCAGGTGTATGAGGTATTCAGCTGTATGAGGAATTCCGGTGTATGAGGTATTCAGGTGTATGAGGTACTCAGGTGTATGAGGTATTCAGCTGTATGAGGTATTCTGGTATATGAGGTATTCAGGTGTATGAGGTATTCTGGTATATGAGGTATTCTGGTGTATGAGGTATTCAGGTGTATGAGGTATTCAGGTGTATGAGGTATTCAGGTGTATGAGGTATTCAGGTGTATGAGGTATTCAGGTATATGAGGAATTCAGGTGTATGAGGTATTCTGGTATATGAGGAATTCAGGTGTATGAGGTATTCAGGTGTATGAGGTATTCAGCTGTATGAGGTATTCTGGTATATGAGGTATTTAGGTGTATGAGGTATTCAGCTCTTTGAGGTATTCAGTTGTGAGGTATAAACCTGTATGAGGTATTAAGGACACAGCCCATTTTAACCTTAAGGACATGGCCAATTTATTTTTGCATTTTCGTTTTTTCCTCCTTGCCTTCTAAAATCCATAACTCTTTTAAATTTCCATCTACAGACCCATATAAGGGCTTGTTTTTTGCGTGACTAATTGTAATTTGTAATGAAACCTCTAATTTAACTCTAAAACTTAAGGTGAACCCCAAAAATGTTTTTTTTTAGGGAGGAAATTTAAAAGAAAACCACAATTTTGCACATTTTGGAGGGTTTGTTTTCACACTGTAGATTTTACGGTAAAAATGATATGTGTTCTTTATTCTGTGAGTCAATACAAATAAAATGATACCCATGGCTAGATACTTTTATATTTTTGTACCGCTTAAAAAAAAATCAAAAACTTTTTGTACAAAATCAGTAATCTAAAATTGACCCTATTTTGACCACCTATAACTTTTTCATTTTTCCATATATAGGGTGGTATGAGGGCTCATTTTTTGTGCTGTCATCTGTACTTTTTATCAATATCACATTTGGATATATAAAACTGTTAGATCATTTTTTATTACTTTTTTTTAAATAAAATGTGACAAAAAAGCAGCATTTTTGGATTTTTTTTTTTACGTTTACGCCATTCACCCTATAGGATCATTAACATTATATTTTGATAGATTGGACATTTACGCAGGCAGCAATACCAAAATTGTTTTTTTTTTTAAATGTTACGCTTTTTGGGGCAAAAATGGCAAAAACTGACAATTTTCATTTTTTATTGGGGGAGGGGATTTTTTTTTTTTTTTTACATTTTTCAACTTTTATTTTACACTTTTTATGTCCCAATAGCTGACTATATACAGGGTGGGTCATTTATATAGATACACCTTAATAAAATGGGAGTGGTTGGTGATATTAACTTCCTGTTTGTGGCAAATTTGTATATGTGAGGGGGAAACTTTTCAAGATGGGTGGTGACCATGGTGGCCATTTTGAAACCGGCCATTTTGAATCCAACTTTTGTTTTTTCAATAGGAAATAGGGTCATGTGACACATCAAACTTATTGGGAATTTCACAAGAAAAACAATGATGTGCTTGGTTTTAATGTAACTTTATTCTTTCATGGAGGGGCAAGCTGTGCATAACTAGCTTGCCCCCTGACTGGTGAGCAGTTAAGGGGACTACTGTGGTAGATGTATACAATGACATTGGCTATCCCTCAACACTGATGCTAAAATTGAGACATTCGCCAGTGTATCCTTATATGAAGGACACACCAGAGCCCACACACCAACGCCAAGGTTTCTCAGATGGCACGGGACGCTGGAGGCAACTGGGAGCAGGCTGCATGTCGATCTAGTGCTGCTGTAATTGCCCACTGGCCCCTGGTTTTTGCTTTTCACGCACAGGTAGGTTAGCGTTAGGTCCCGTGCCATCTGAGAAACCTTGGCGTTGGTGTGCGGGCTCTGGTGTGTCCTTCATATAAGGATACACTGGTGAATGTCTCAATTTTAACATCAGTGTTGAGGGATAGCCAATGTCATTGTATACATCTACCACAGTAGTGCACCCATATTCCTGTATTGTATTATTCTAATTGTTACACATCCACACCATTTATCTGGTGTAGGATTCTATTGTGGCACTTGTAGTCCACTGCAGGCATCCTCCATTGTATGCATTTTTATGCTGGGGATCGCCCCTAGCAACGGACTACAAGGGCAGGATCTGCTCCCCCAGTATAAATGCACAAATGCATTTGGGGTTGAGCACCTCCAGCAATTTGAGACCACATTTTTTGTTGTTGAGCAGTTAAGGGGTTAATAAATATATAGGCAAGGTTTTTAGCCCCCTCCCCCGCCTGTAAGACTTGTCGGTAACTATAGTGGTATGTCCCATGGGTGGGGGGAAGGAGTGCACCAATCAGGGGTTTAATAATTTCCCGGGCTTTCAGGGGCCTTCCCTGAACCCCTGAACATCCGTGGTCGTTCAGGGGTTAAGCTGTATGAGGTATTCAGGTATATGAGATATTCAGCTCTATGAGGTATTCAGCTCTATGAGTTATTCAGGTATGTGAGGTATTCAGGTATATGAGATATGCAGCTTTATGAGGTATTCAGTTATATGAGGTAATCACCTGTATGAAGTATTCAGTTATATGAGGTATTCAGCTTTATGAGGTATACAGCTGTATGAGGTATTCACCTGTATGAGGCATTCAATTGTATGAGGTATTCATCTGTATAAAATAGTCAGCTGTATGAGGTATTCATCGTTATAAGGTAGTCAGCTGTATGAGGTGTATGATGTATTCAGGTGTATGAGGTATTCAGGTGTATGAGGTATTCACCTGTATGAGGTATTCACCTGTATGAGGTATTCATCTGTATGAGGTATTCAGCTGTATGAGGTATTAAGCTGTATGAGGTATAAAACTGTATGAGGTATTCACCTGTATGAGGTATTCAGCTGTATGAGGTATTAAGCTGTATGAGGTATTGAGGTGTATGATGTATTCACCTGTATGAGGTATAAAACTGTATGAGGTATATGAGGTATTCAGGTGTATGAGGTATTCACCTGTATGAGGTATAAAACTGTATGAGGTATTCATCTTTATGAGGTGTATGATGTATTCAGCTGTATGAGGTATTCACCTGTATGAGGTATTCAGCTGTATGAGGTATTCATCTGTATGAGGTGTATGATGTATTCAGCTGTATGAGGTATTCACCTGTATGAGGTATTCAGCTGTATGAGGTATTCAGTTGTATGAGGTGTATGATGTATTCAGCTGTATGAGGTATTCACCTGTATGAGGTATTCAGCTGTATGAGGTATTCAGTTGTATGAGGTATTCATCGGTATAAGGTAGTCAGCTGTATGAGGTGTATGATGTATTCAGGTGTATGAGGTATTCAGGTGTATGAGGTATTCACCTGTATGAGGTATTCACCTGTATGAGGTATTCATCTGTATGAGGTGTATGATGTATTCAGGTGTATGATGTATTCACCTGTATGAGGTATTCACCTGTATGAGATATTCACCTGTATGAGGTATTCAGGTGTATGAGGTATTCAGGTGTATGAGGTATTCAGGTGTATGAGGTATAAAACTGTATGAGGCAGTAGTCATCTTATTCTTGTGCAGAGGAGTTCACCTAAGGATACGATCATCTCTCTCCATACAGCACCCAAATACCTGTCTGAAGTTACTTAGCAACAGCAGACGTCTCCCCGAAGCCCGGCTCTTAGAGGGTGTCACTGGTGCGAGCTCATCCTTATCTTTATTAACGGAAGGATTATTTCTAGTAGACCGGGGCCAGTAAGAGAATAGGTGCTAATAATGGGAGCTACAGGATGTGCTAAAAAAATACTCCCATAGGATTGTGGTAATAACCTGTGTCCTCCTGTCTATTATCGGGGATTAGACGTCTTGGCCGCCCGGTCTGTTTCCTCCATGTATTTTTGCCGTCTCTATTTCCTCTGTGTGTGATATTAAAGTTCTCATGTATTTCATATAGAGCAAAGATGCCCTAAGATTTACCTCTTATTCCTAATCCAATAAAACATATAGGAGGTGAATTAGGAATTGAAGGACAAAAAAGTATTTCTTTCTTCCTTCTTTCTTTTATTTTTATATCCATCTTCAGTATATACGAGGTGAATTTTAAATGAAAGAAAGAAAAAGTATTCTTTATTTCTTTCTTGCAGAAAAGTAAAGTACAAAAACTCGATGTAGTTATTCCATCAGTAAGTGCAAAGTACAGCTACGTTTCAGCGGCCCCATGCCGCCAAGTTGCTAGCTGCCGAGACCGGAATCGCACCAGTCTCGGCAGCATTGACCCCATAGATGCTGTCCTAATAATGAAATCTATTGGGTTGAAAGGGGATCCTGTTGGTTGCCATGGCAGCAGGAGGCAGCTGATGGCCTCCTGTCTGCCTAGTATGGCAGCCTGTGAGGTCCAACCATAGGCTGTATGGCAAGTGCTGTTATTCAGTGTAGTACTGACTGTTATACTGTGCTGCAGTACAGATGTACTGCAGCATAGTATAACATGTGAAAAGTGAAAAGTAAAAAAATAAAAGGTTTTTAAATAAATTAATAAAATGTTTAAAAAAATGCCCCTTTTCCAATAAAACCCTATATTATCACCCAAAAAATAAAAATAAATGCCTAAACCTATACATAATACCGGTAAGTATTGTTACGTTTGTAATGACTTACATGTACAGTAAACTGATAATGGTATTTATCCCGCACAGTGAAGGCCGTAAAAAAAAATTAAAAATAGAAAAATGCAAAAAACACAAATTTTGGTACAAAAGTGACATAAAAAGATCAAAAGGTAACATGAATCTCAAAAATGTTACCAATAAAACATGAAGCTTGACGATTCAAGAGAAAGTAGAGAGACCGCACTCACCCACTGTATAGACTTGTAGATGTAGATTTATTCAGATCATCGGAGGTAGATCCATGAGGTGGAGGACATGGAGGGAAATAAACGCCAGTACCTGCTAGTCCAGTCAGGGGAAGCGCCGTCTGGCGCGAAACTAGTCCTGGCGTTTATTCCCCTCCATGTCCTCCACCTCATGGATCTACCTCCGATGATCTGAATAAATATACATCTACTAGTCTATACAGTGGGTGACTTACTCTTGAATCGTCATATTTATGGACTATTGAATTTACACCTGCACCCCCAGGTATTGCTTATATCTGAAGCTCCAGGATAGTATCTCCTGATAGTATCAGTCATAGTATCAGTCACTGGTGCCGCTCATTTTTCTTTAATTGGATTAAAACATGAAGCTTGTCCTGCAAAAATAACCCCCACACAATGGCATTGGACGAAAAATTCAAAAGTTATGGCTGTCAGAACATGACAACACAAAAAAGGGGAAAAAGGATTTTGTTGAGAAAAGGTAAAAGAACATAAAAAAGCTGTATAAGTTGGGTATTGCCATAATCGTACCGACCCACACAATTAAAATAACTTCATTTTTATCATCCCATTTTTCCACAATATTTTGGAATTTTTCACCAAAAATGCTGCATGAATCAACGAAGCTTTACCACTAATATAAAATACAATATGTCATGGAAAAACAATCTCAGAATTTTGTTGCTAAGTAAAAGCATGTCAGAGGTATTACCACTTAAAGAGACATATGCCAGATTTAAACAATTGGGCTTGGTCATTTAACCTCTTAAGGAGGTCCTTAAGGACGCAGGGCGTATCCATACGCCCGTGGGAATTCCGGTCCCACCGCTAGCCAGTTGGGGACTGGAGCCGGATGCCTGCTGAAATCATTCAGCAGGCATCCCGGCATATCGCCCAGGGGGGTCATTATGCCCCCCCATGTCGACAATGGACGAAGATCGCTGGACAATTCAGTCCAGCGATCTGCAGCGATTCCGGGTCAATCGGGTCTCCAGTAACCCGGTGACCCGGAATTACTGGCTGATCGGGGCCGTCTTCCAGAGGACGTGAGCGGGTGCGGGCAGAAGACCCCGGGTGCTGGGGACCCCGATCCCCGGCATCCCTGTTGGGATCGGGGCCCCAGGAGCGACGGCCGCGGCGAGGGACTGTCCTGCGACGGAGCAGCAGCAGGAGGTGAGTGACAGCCTCCTGCTGCTGCTTAGCAACAGCTCCCAGCATGCAAAAAGGGCATGCTGGGAGCTGTAGTTATGCAGCAGCAGGAGGCAGACCACCACAACTCCCAGCATTCCCTTATGCTGGGACTTATGGTTTTGCAACAGCTGGAGGCACATTTTTTCTATGGAAAAGTGTACCTTCAGCTGTTGTATAACTACAACTCCCAGCTTGCACAAACAGCTAAAGTGCATGCTGGGAGTTGTAGTGGTGCATCTGCTGGTTGCATAACTACAACTCCCAGCATGCCCATTGGCTGTCGGTGACTGCTGAGGGTTGTAGTTTTGCAACAGCTGAAGGCACACTGGTTGTGAAACTCAGTTTTTTTTTTTACCTAACTCAGGGTTTCACGACCGGTGTGCCTCCAGCTGTTGCAAACTACAACTCCCAGCAGTCAACTTACACCATGCACCGTACATGCTGGGAGTTGTAGTTTTGCAACAGCTGGAGGCACACTGGTTTTAAAACACTGAGTAAGGTCACAAACTCAGTGATACATAACCAGTGTGCCTACAGCTGTTGCAAAACTACAACTCTCAGCATGTACAGTCTGTCAGCACATGCTGGGAGTTGTAGTTTTGCAACAGCTGGATGTCCCCCCCTCCCCCCCCATGTGAATGTACAGGGTACACTCACATGGGCGGAGGTTTACAGTAAGTATCGGGCTGCAAGTTTGAGCTGCGGCAAATTTTCTGCCGCAGCTCAAACTGCCAGCGAGAAGCTACTGTGAACCCCCGCCCATGTGACTGTACCCTAAAACACTACACTACACTAACACAAAATAAAATAAAAAGTTAAAAACACTACATATACACATACCCCTACACAGCCCCCCTCCTCAATAAAAATGAAAAACGTCTGGTACGCCACGGTTTCCAAAACGGAGCCTCCAGCTGTTGCAAAACAACTACTCCCAGTATTACCAGACAGCCACTGACTGTCCAGGCATGCTGGGAGTTTTACAACAGCTGGAGTCACCCTGTTTGGGAATCACTGGCGTAGAATACCCCTATGTCCACCCCTATGCAATCCCTAATTTAGGCCTCAAATGCGCATGGCGCTCTCACTTTGGAGCCCTGTCGTTTTTCAAGGCAACAGTTTAGGGTCACATATGGGGTATCGCCGTACTCAGAAGAAATTGCTTAACAAATTTTGGGGGGTATTTTCTGCTTTTATCCTTTTTAAAAATGTAAAATTTTTGGGAAAAGAAGCATTTTAGGTAAAAAAATGTTTTGTTTTTTTTACATATGCAAAAGTCGTGAAACGCCTGTGGGGTATTAAGGTTCACTTAACCCCTTTTTACGTTCCCCGAGGGGTCTAGTTTCCAAAATAGTATGCCATGTGGGGGGGTTTTGCTGTTCTGGCACCATAGGGGCTTCCTAAATGCGGCATGCCCCCAGAGCAAAATTTGCTTTCAAAAAGCCAAATGTGACTCCTTCTCTTCTGAGACCTGTAGTGCGCCAGCAGAGCACTTTTCACCCCCATATGGGGTGTTTTCTGAATCAGGAGAAATTGGGCTTCAAATTTTGGGGGGTATTTTCTGCTTTAATCCTTTTTAAAAATTAAAAATTTTTGGGAAACCAAGCATTTTAGGTAAAATTATTATTTTTTTTTACATATGCAAAAGTTGTGAAACCCCTGTGGGGTATTAAGATTCACTTTACCCCTTGTTACGTTCCCCGAGGGGTCTAGTTTCCAAAATGGTATGCCATGTGTTTTTTTTTTTTGCTGTCCTGGCACCATAGGGGCTTCCTAAATGCGGCATGCCCCCAGAGAAAAATTTCCTTCAAAAAAGCCAAATGTGACTCCTTCTCTTCTGAGACCTGTAGTGCGCCAGCAGAGCAATTTTCACCCCCATATGGGGTGTTTTCTGAATCGGGAGAATTTGGGCTTCAAATTTTGGGGGGGTATTTTCTGCTATTAGCCTTTTTAAAAATGTTACATTTTTGGGAAACCAAGCATTTTAGGTAAAAAATTATTATTATTTTTTTTTTTGCAAATGCAAAAGTCGTGAATCACCTGTGAGGTATTAAGGTTCACATTACCCCTTGTTACGTTCCCTGAGGGGTCTAGTTTCCAAAATGGTATGCCATGTGTTTTTTTTTTGTGCTGTCCTGGCACCATAGGGGCTTCCTAAAAGTGACATGCCCCCAAAAATCATTTGTCGCTCCTTCCCTTCTGAGCCCTCTACTGCGCCCGCCGAAAACTTTACATAGATATATGAGGTATGTGCTTACTCGAGAGAAATTGGGTTTCAAATACAAGTAAAAATTTTCTCCTTTTTACCCCTTGTAAAATTAAAAAATTGGGTCTACAAGAACATGCGAGTGTAGAAAATGAAGATTGTGAATTTTCTCCTTTACTTTGCTGCTATTCCTGTGAAAGGGTTAAAACGCTGACTGAATGTCATTTTGAATACTTTGGGGGGTTCAGTTTTTATAATGGGGTAATTTATGGGGTATTTCTAATATGAAGACCCTTCAAATCCACTTCAAACCTGAACTGGTCCCTGAAAAAAAGCGAGTTTCAAAATTTGGTGAAAAATTGGAAAATTGCTGCTGAACTTTGAAGCCCTCTGGTGTCTTACAAAAGTAAAAACACGTCAATTTTATGATGCATACATAAAGTAGACATATTGTATATGTGAATGAAAAAAAATTATTTGGAATATCCATTTTCCTTACAAGCAGAGAGCTTCAAAGTTAGAAAAATGCAAAATTTTCTAATTTTTCATAAAATTTGGGGATTTTTCACCAAGAAAGGATGCAAGTTACCATAAAATTTTACCACTATGTTAAAGTAGAATATGTCACGAAAAAAAAATCTCGGAATCAGAATGCTAACTAAAAGCATTCCAGAGTTATTAATATTTAAAGTGACAGTTGTCAGATTTGCAAAAAATGGCCGAGACCTTAAGGTGAAAAAGGGCTCAGTCCTTAAAGGGGTAGTCCAGTGGTGAAAAACTTATCCCCTATCCTAAGGATAGGGGATAAGTTTGAGATCGCGGGGGGTCCGACCGCTGGGGCCCCCCGCGATCTCTCTGTACGGGGCCCCGGCTCTCCGCCGAGATAGCGGGTGTCGACCCCCGCACGAGGCGGCGGCCGACACGCCCCCTCAATACATCTCAACGGCAGAGCCGGAGATTGCCGAAGGCAGCGCTTCGGCTCTGCCATAGAGTTGTATTGAGGGGGCGTGTCGGCCGCCGCTTCGTGCGGAGGTCGACACGCCCCCTTACCGCGGGCTTTCGGGGCTCCGTACAGGAGATCGCAGGGGGCCCCAGGGGTCGGACCCCCCCCGATCTGCAACTTATCCCCTATCCTTAAGATAGGGGATAAGTTGTAAACCACTGAGTCACCACTGGACTACTCCTTTAAGGGGTTAAGGGGTACTCCATTGGAAAACATTTTATTTTAAATAAACTGGTGCCAGAAAGTTAAACAGTTTTGCAAATTACTTCAATTAAAGTACCAGTACTTATCAGCTGCTATATAATACACAGGAAGTTTTTTTCTTTTTTCTTTTTTTTTTCCTGCCTGACCACAAGTGCTCTCTGCTAACTCCTCTGTCCATATCAGGAACTGTCCATGTCTGGACAGTTCCTGATATGGACAGAGGTGTTAGCAGAGAGCACTGTGGTCAGACAAAAGGAAATTCAAAAGAAAAAAACTTCCTGTGTATTATACAGCACCTGATAAGTACTGGAAGAATTGGGATTTTTTAATTGAAGTAATTTGCTAAACTGTATAACTTTCTGGCACCAGTTGATTTAAAAGAAAATGTTTTCCAGTGAAGTACCCCCTTTAAGGTAAAAACAGGCTTTAACCCCTTAACGACAATGGACGTAAATGTACTTCATGGTGCCGTGGTACTTAACGCACCGTGACGTACATTTACGCACCACAATGACCGCAATCACCGGCCCGGTCCGTCTCATGTGTGGCAGGTCCCGACTGCTATCAACAGCCAGAGACCAATCGGTAATGGTGGATATCCGCGATCGCGCGGATGTCCGCCATTAACCCCTCAGATGCCGTGATCAATACAGATCATGGCATCTGTGGCTGTGCGGTACTTTAAATGGATGATCGGATCGCCCGCAGCGCTGCCGCTGCGATCCAATCATCCAGCATGGCAGCCGGAATTCCCCTCACCTAGCTCTGGCCGTCTCCCGGGGTCTTATGCTCTGGTCTGAGATCGAGCAGACCAGAGCAGAAGATCACCGATAACACTGATCAGTGCTATGCTCTATGCACTGAACAGTATTAGCAATCAAATGATTGCTATAAATAGTCCCCTATGGGGACTATTAAAGTGTAAAAAAAAATAAAATAAAGTGAAAAAATGTAAAAGAAAAAAGAAAAAAAATTAGAAAAATCCCCTCCCCCAATAAAAAGGTAAAACATCAGTTTTTCCCATTTTACCCCCCAAAAAGTGTAAAAAAAATATTAAAACACATATTTGGTCTCGCCACGTGCATAAAAGTCTTATCTGTTAAAATATATTGGTAATTATCCTGTACGGTGAGCGGCATAAACGTAAGGAAAAAAAAGTCCAAAATTGCTGCTTTTTTGTCACATTTTATTAAAAAAAAAAATAATAACAATGTATAAAAAGTAAAACCTCGAGATGTGCTAACCATTGGGAGTCATTGCGCAAATTGATGTACAGAGCATATCATACTCCTTATTAATTATCACGGATGTACTCAGATCACTCATCATTATGTTGGAGATGTGGCTTGGCTATAGGCACCTTTTTTCATATATGGTGGGGCTGTACCTTTATTAGACCATTTTGGATGAAAATCCATGACTTCCTCCAAAAAACTTTAGCAGTTCATATTACATGGTGTCCAGGACTGGCATTATTATCATTGGAATTGATCAAAATCCCAAAATCTAGTAGAACCATTATATTTCATGTGCTAACTAATGCCCGGATACAAATAGCATCACTTTGGAAGTCAAAAAATATCCCTGAGATCTCAATTGTTATCTCCAAAACACACCATTCCTATATAATGGAGGGATTAATAGCAAAACGCAATGATACTAGTGAGAAATTTTATAGAGCATGGCAGAAATGGAAACTAGGGAAACAATAATAAATTTCAATAATAAATTATAAGAACTATCTCTTGTAGCAAAAATTACTCTTTCCTTCTTTTTTTCATCCTTTTTTTTTCCTCCCCCCTTTTCTCTCTCTTTCTCTTTCCTTTCTTTATATTTTTACTTTCCTACTTGTTTCACTATGTAAAGAAATTATTATATAGTGTAAATATTGTACTTGAAATGATTTATATGATTTATATGTATTGTTACTGTAGAAACTTGTAATAAAAAAAATAAAAAAAAAAGTAAAACCTAGGCAAAAGTGGTATAGATAAAAATTACAGATCATGGCACAAAAAATGAGCCCTCATTTCACCCCATATACGGAAAAAAAAAAAAGTTATAGGTGGTCAAAACAGGGCAATTTCAAACATACTAATTTTGTTAAAATGGTATGAGATTTTTTTTAAGCGGTACAATTATAGAAAAGCATATAATATGGGTATCATTTTAATCGTATTGCCCCACAGAATAAAGAAAACATGTCATTTTTACCGTAAAGTGTACAGCGTGAAAACAAAAACTTCCAAAATTTGCTAAATTGCCGTTTTCTTTTCAATTTTCCCACATAAATAATATTTATTTGTTTGTGCCGCACATTTTATGGTAAAATAAGTGATGTAATTACAAAGTACAATTGGTGACGCAAAAAACGAGCCCTCATATGGGTCCGTGGATGGAAATATAAAAGAGTTATGATTTTTCAGAAGGCAAGGAGGAAAAAATGAAAATGCTAAAATAAAATTGGTCTGATCCTTGAGGCCAAAATGGGCCTGGTCCTTAAGGGGTTAGAGATAATTGAAAAGGAAATACAGTGCAAAGTGGGAGAAATTTACTATGGAAAATGTGTTATATTTTTTGTATGTTATATTTTTTATGTGTTATATTTTTGTTGTGCATCTGCATCAACCATCACCCTTCTGGACTTGGCTACTACTCTTTTCTTATATATAGCAGGCAATGGGAGTTCCAAAACTGCTGGTGCCTCTGGTCTTTCTCGGGTTTTGCGTCTGTAATCTGGCACATGGAATGTTCACCAAAAACTGCAACCAAAAAAGCTTTTAAACCTGATCATCACTCTATTTTCAATAAAAAAAGGGGGCGTGGTCACTGAAAAGGAGTGTGCCCCCGAAAATATTTTGAAAAATCCCAACTTATTTACTAATGTTCTCACATAAAATGAGGTGGAATTTATTTCTAGCATGCACTGTACATAGGGGATGAGAAACATGAAAAATGCAATCCACGGGCATCATGTTATAGAGAAGGAGGAGTAGATTGAGATATCTATCTATCTAGTATCCAGAAGGGGGCAGCACTGGTAATGGTGAGGGATGGTGCTCGCTGGAACAACTTGGTCAAAGTCCCATAAATGCAAAAGGAAATCAGCAGCACTCAAAAGTCTGTGAAAATGGTGTGGCTTTTATTCACCAAACATCACAAGCGAGACGTTTCAGCCGTCTCCACGGCCTTTGTCAAGCAATGAATAGTACAAAGTGCAGAGTATATATATTGTTCAGATGGTGGATAATTGGTGATACAATTAATAATAATTAACAGTGTCAAAACATAAGATCGCATTTACCTCTTGTGAAAATAAAAAGTATGGGGTAACACCAGCATGTTAGTGTAAAATATTTTATTTTTTTACACTAACAGGCTGGTGTAGCCCCCAGCTTTTCCTTTTCATAAGGGGTAACAGGAGAAAAAGCCCCCCAAAATTTGTAGTGCAATTTCTCCCGAGTACGGAAATACCCCATATGTGTCCCTAAACTGTTTCCTTGAAATACGACAGGGTTCCAAAGTGAGAGCGCCATGCGCATTTGAGGACTAAATTAGGGATTGCATATGGGTGGACATAGGGGTATTCTACACCAGTAATTCCCAAACAGGGTGTCTCCAGCTGTTGCTAAACTCCCAGCATGCCTGGACAGTCAGTTGCAACAGCTGGAGGCTCCATTTTGGAAACACTGCCGTACGATACATTTTTATTTTTAAAAAAGAATGGTGCAGCTCACAACAAAAGAACCGAGGCAATTAAAGCTATAGCCGGACCAAGGCCCCCCACCCCCCGCCGGCAACAAAATAGCGATAATTTGAAATAATAGCTTATGCCTCTAGGACCTCACCACGTATGGCATAATGGTATGGGTGGAAATAATTTAAGATATAACAGCGCTACTAATATGAATTGTTTTAATTAAATATAAAATATACAATAGATTAACACATTTAGCTGGCACTAACTGGTGATATTCCCACTGGGCCCTAGTGGGGTATAATATAAACATAGAATAAAATTAAATGGAAATAAAAAATGGAAAATAATAATGTCCTGTATAACAGTGTTCAAATAAGTCCGTTTGTCCGCAAACTTAGTAGATCCATAGAAGTCCAATTTTTATGAATGAATGAACTTGCAAAAAAGTCAATAAATGGACTTGTAACAAAAAGATACAAATGATGTTAAACTATCTCTCACCACTGCTTCTGGCGGCTCGGTGGTTCTTTGTTGTATATCACAGCCTTGTACTTCTCTTGTGCCCCGATGGTGGGGGGGCACACTGCAGTCTCCCGTCTCCCTTGGAACCCTGATGATATTCCGTGCCGCTGGCTCCGATGGCAGGGGAGCGTGGAGCGGTGTTCAGGGCTGCAGACCGTGCTTGCTTCCCGGCTGTCTGTAGATGGAATAGTACTGACACTCTAGCAAGAGTGTCAGTCAGCACGGGAGCGTTAGGCCTGGCGGCAGTGGAGCGCTCGGGAGCGGTGGATAGTCCGGGGATGGCGTCCCACGTGGAGACCCAAGCCGTGGAAAGTATGGGCTGTGAAGATGATCCAAGGTATGATTGCCGCCAGGCAGGGCGGAATGTGGCTGAATTAACTGTTCTATTGCCAAAGTCTTTAGGTTAGCGGACAGGACACTGGTACAGGATGTGTGAACAGTGCTAGACACCTAAAACCTTAGTGTAGTGTCTTCAGGGTACATTCGCACTGGCGGCGGTTTACGGTGAGTTTGCCGCTAATATTTTGCGCTGCGGGGGAAAATTTGCCACAGCTCAAACTTGAAGCAGGAAACCCTCTGTAAACCCGTACCCTGTACATTCACATGGCGGGGCAAACCTCCAGCTGTTTTAAAACTACAACTTCCAGCATGTACTGACAGACCGTGCATGCTGGGAGCTGTATTTTTGTAACAGCTGGAGGCACACTGGTTGGAAAACCTTCAGTTAGGTTCTGTTACCTAACTTAGTATTTTCCTACCAGTGTGCCGCCAGCTGTTGCAAAACTACAACTCCCAGCATGTACTGATCGCCGAAGGGCATGCTGGGAGATGTAGTTATGCAACAGCTGGAGGTACGCAACTACCAGCATGCTGAGACAGCTGTTTGGGCATGCTGGGAGTTGTAGTTTTGCAAGTTCTGAAGGGCCACAGTTTAGAAACCACTGCACAGTGATCTCCAAACTGTGGCCCTCCAGATGTTGCAAAACTACAAATCCCAGCATGCACTGACAGACCCTGCATGCTGGGAGTATTACTTTTGCAACAGCTGGAGGCACACTGTTTTTTGCCAACCAGTGTGCCTCCAGCTGTTCAAAACTACAACTCCCAGCATGTACTGATCGCAGGAGGGCATGCTGGGAGATGTAGTTATGCAACAGTTGGAGGTACCCAACTACAACTCTCAGCATGCCGGGACAGCAGTAAACTGCTGTGTGGGCATGCTGGGAGTTGTAGTTTCGCAAGATCTAGAGGGCCACAGTTTAGAGACAACGGCACAGCAGTTGCAAAACTACAAATCCCAACATGCCCACACAGCAAACTGCTGTGTGTGCATGCTGGTAGTTGTAGCTTTGCAACATCTGGAGGGCTACAGTTTAGAGACCACTATATAGTGGTCTCAAACTGTAGCCTTCCAGATATTGCTAGGCAACTTACCGTCTTCCGTAGGATCCAGGGAGCCGCATCGCCGTCCTCTTCTTCCGCCTATCCCCGCCGCTGATTGTCGTCTCCGCCGCTGCTGATGGGTAAGTGGATCTTCGGTGCCGGTCCCCTTCGGTTTCCCAGTTCTGCCCGGCCTATTGTGGGTGGGCAGATGGGCAGAACGGCGAGACAATAGCAGCTTGTGATGAGGCAGAACCTTGGTTTACTTGCATGGATTAACTTGCAAACATAGAAAAACACTTTAGCTAATTGTAACAGCAGCCATCTTGGTATAAGGAGAAAGAGAGAGAAAACCAACATGTTTAACAGATATACACAACTGACAACCTTAGTGTACAGTACCATCTACTGGTCAAGTGATGTTAAGTGTACCTGTTGTCAATAAAAACTTTTTATATAATGTAGATAATACCATTTTATGTATATTTGTAATATACATTTGTAAAAAAAAATATGAATATCTGTCTCTATGAGGAGTCCAAACATTGTAAGAGAGGGTGGACAAGTGGGGTCTGTGCAGTAAGGACAAGCAGGGCTATGTGCAGTGAGGCTCTGTGACATGCTATGGGCTCACACATCGGGATGATTGATAAGCCAGGAGCCTGCACAGAGCCCTGCTTGTCCTGCCCTCACTTCCTGTATTTGTACTCCTCCCAGAGACACACATGCAATAGCTGCAGAGACAGCATTTGTTCATCCAAAAATGTACAATTTTTTTTAAACAATGTATATTACAAATATACATATAATGTTATTATCTACATTATATAAAAAGTTTTTGTTGATGCCAGGTACATTTTAATACACAATACTGTATATGGTACATGCTGTTGTATTCCCAACATAGATCACGGTATTTTAACAGTTAAATGACGGACATCGGAGCGATCTTCGATGTCCGTCATTACTGGCAGATGTTAGCTGCTGATAGCAGCGGACCTCTCCCGGTCATGACACGCACCCAACCTGCTGGCCCCCCTCATGCCCGCCCACCCGACCCATGACGTACATGTATGCCATGGGTCAGGAAGGGGTTAATTATGAACCTTGCATTTGTATTGTGATATTTCTGAGTTTTTAACCATGGTTAGTAGTCTTTTTTTTTTTTTTTTCTGATTCAAAAGATTTTTATTGAACAATAAAAGAAGTACAGACAAATTATCCGCCAAAAACATATACAAGTATCAGTAAAAACATGTGAAGTGAAAATATAAGGCATGAACATATATAACGTCCCAGGGGACATGCCCCAAGAATAGCTAGGTACATCAGGAATGCAATGTCAGCTATGTCAAAACGGTTCAACCAGTACTAAAAAAAAAAAAAAAGAAAGAAATAAATAAAAAGTCGAGCCATACACCCAAGTGGGCTACCGTACAGGGTAAGTATAAGGCGGAGCCAAAGTAGGTAGAAAACATGAACAACTAGCCCAACAGGGTTCGGTTATATATGAACTAAACTACCAAGAGAAGAAAAAGGAAAAGAGAGGACGAACAAAATACCATGGTTAGTAGGCTTGTTTATTGTAGATTTTAGTCTGAAGTGCAATTGTCTGTTTTTTAGGATTATTGTTTGTCCGTTCTGCTTGTACCTTGCTTCTCAGTCTGTGTTTACACTGTGAGAATCCTGACCTGTGTTCCTTCAGGTTGTGGAGTTTGGTTTTCTTGTATCCATTTTTATCGAGTTCATGATTTCTGATCTTTAGAGTTTATAGTACATGCACTGATGAAAGAGTACATGATCACTGATCTAGTGTTTCCTCTGTGCTTTACCATTGGTCTATAGTGTCCTCTGTGCTTATTTACTGATCTGTGTCCTCTGAACTAGTATCCATTTATCTTGGTTCCGGTTTCTGAACTGTATGCTAGTACACTATATTCTGCCCTGTTAGTGAGTTTATATTCTGTCTGGTAGTTTTCTTGTTCTGTTTCTGGCCTGTGACCAACTATGTATATTATTTGTTTTTACGCTGACTGCACTTTAGCTCAGGTAGGGACCGACACCGTGGTTGTCGATCCGCCTTTTAGGGTGGATGGGCAAGCATGCAGGAAGAGTGTTATTAGGGACAGTTTAGGGCTCACTCTCCCTGTCCACCCCCGGTCATGACACTTACCTCTGGAGTGCTGTTGGACCTCTTTTGTGGACTTGGATCTAAACATTCAGTCCGTGACTGGAACCGAGCTTGTTACTCTTGCATCCTGCACTTTGACCTTTGTAATTTAACTGGTTGTGCTGCTTCTGCTGTTTGCATTCTATCTATCTAATGCACAAAAGAAGATAAGCGGCACACGGGGATAACTTTAACCCCTTAAGGACTCAGCCCATTTGAACCTTAAGGACTAAGACATTTTTATTTTTACGTTTTCGTTTTTTCCTCCTCCCCTTCAAAAAATCATAACGCTTTTATATTTTCATCCACAGACTAGTATGAGGGCTTGTTTTTTGCATGACCAGTTGTCCATTGTAATGCCATCACTCACTTTACCATAAAATGTATGGCGCAACCAAAACAATACTATTTGTATGGGGAAATTAAAAAGAAAACCGCAATTTTGCAAATTTTGTAAGGTTTTGTTTTCACGCCGTACAATTTATGGTCAAAATGACGTGTGTGTTTTATTCTCTGGGTCAATACGATGAAAATGATACCCATGATTATACACTTTTCTATTACTGTTGCGCTTAAAAAAAATCGCAAACTTTTTAACCAAATTAGTACGTTTAAAATCCCCCTATTTTGAAGACCTATAACTTTTTCATTTTCCCGTATAAACGGTGGTATGAGGGCTCATTTTTTGAGCCGTGATCTTTACTTTTTATTAATACCATATTTACTTATACAAAACTTTTATTACATTTTTTATGAATTTTTTTTGGAATAAAATGTTATAAAAAAGCAGCTATTTTGGACTTTTTATTATTTTTTTACGTTCACCGTACGGGATCATTTACATTTTATTTTAATAGTTTGGATATTTACGCACGCGGCGATACCAAATATGTATATAAAATAATTTTTTTACACTTTTTGGGGGTAAAATAGGGAAAATGGGACAATTTACGTTTTTATTGGGGGAGGGGGTTTTTCAAATTTTTTTTACTTTATTTTTTACTTTTTTTACTTTTATTTTTACACTTAGTCCCTATGGGGACTATTTATAGCAACCATTCAATTGCTAATCCTGTTCAGTGCTATGTATAGGACACAGTACTGATCAGGGTTATCTGTGATCTTCTGCTCTGGTCTGCGGGAAGGCAGATCAGAGCAGAAGACTCCCAGAAGGCAGTAGAGGCAGGTGAGGGGACCTCCGTCTGCCGTGCAGGATGATCGGATCGCCGCGGCAGCGCTGCGAGCGATCCGATCATCCTGTTAAGTGACCGCGATGCTGCAGATGCCGTGATCTGTATTGATCACGGCATCTGAGGGGTTAATGGTGGACATCCGCGGGATCCCTGGCTGCGATCCACAGCCGGGACCTGCCGCGCTTGATGCCGGCATCGCTCCGGTGCCCGCGGTTATGCTCAGGACGTAATTGTACGTCCTGGTGCGTTAAGTACCTCATCACCAGGACGTACATTTACGTCCTGCGTCGTTAAGGGGTTAAAGTAAAATCCGGGACTTTATTCAGTGTAAATACAGGTAGGGGGAGGACATAGCAAAAGGGCAATGAATGGGCAACAATTGTTTCGCACAAGCAATGTGCTTCTACTTGCCCCTGTCTGAAAGTTGCTCTCAACAGGTGTATTTATGTGGTGAAGGAATCCACCTCCTGTCCCCAGCTGGGTCCAACCACACAAATCACCTGTGGTGCAACGTCAGACATTTAACTATTATAAGTGCGGAACACAGAAACTTGATACTTAAGTATAAAAAAACATAATATTCTTTTAAAGTTCATAAAAAAGAGCTAAAATCGTTTCGGTCATTCAGACCCATAGTACCCAAAGCATTTAGACGTAGAATCCACTTTGCTTCAGCTTGAAGCAATAGCTGATCACGATCGCCACCTGACTTGGGAGGTTTAATTCTCTCTATAGCCACAAACTTTAATACGGAGGTATTCCCTTTATGTGTTTCTGCTATGTGGGAAATCAATCTCGGTGCTCCTTTTCCAGTACGTATAGAGTACAGATGTTCTCTCACTCTGACACATAGTTTTCGTCTGGTCTTTCCCACATAGAAGAAACCGCATGTACAGAAAAGAACATATACCACAAAATTTGTTTTACAAGTGAAAAAATATTTTATATAATAAATGACACCTCCCAGTTATAATATTTTTAGACCTGCATTAAATGAACAAAAAGAGCAATGCTGACAAGCAAAATTACCTTTTGGAACTGTGTCATTAAAGGAGAACTACGGGATTGAAAATTTTATCCCCTATCCTAAGGATAGGGGATAAGTTTAAGATCGCGGGGGGTCCGACCGCTGGGGCCCCCACGATCTCCCGTACGGGGCCGCGGCTCTCTGCATAGAGAGCGCGTGTCGACCACCGCATGAGGCGGCGACTGACACGCACCCTCCATTTACTGCTATGGGAGAGCCAAAGCGCTGCCTTCGGCAATTTCCGGCTCTCCCATAGCAGTGTATGGAGGGGCGTGTCGGCCACTGCTTCGTGTGGTGGTCGACACGCGCTCCCTATCCAGAGAGCCGGGGCCCCGTACGGGAGATCGCGGGGGGCCCCAGCGGTTTGACCCCCCGCAATCTGAAACTTATCCCCTATCCTTAGCATAGGGGATACATTTTTCAATCCCGTAGTTCTCCTTTAACCCCTTAAGGACGCAGGACGTAAATGTACGTCCTGGTGAGGTGGTACTTAACGCACCAGGACGTACATTTACGTCCTAAGCATAACCGCGGGCATCGGAGCGATGCCCGTGTCATGCGCGGCTAATCCCGGCTGCTGATCGCAGCCAGGGACCCGCCGGCAATGGCCGACGCCCGCGATCTCGCGGGCGTCCGCCATTAACCCCTCAGGTGCCGGGATCAATACAGATCCCGGCATCTGCGGCAGTTCGCGATTAAAATGAACGATCGGATCGCCCGCAGCGCTGCTGCGGGGATCCGATCATTCATAACGCCGCACGGAGGTCCCCTCTCCTTCCTCCGTGCGGCTCCCGGCGTCTCCTGCTCTGGTCTGTGATCGAGCAGACCAGAGCAGGAGATGACCGATAATACTGATCTGTTCTATGTCCTATACATAGAACAGATCAGTATTAGCAATCATGGTATTGCTATGAATAGTCCCCTATGGGGACTATTCAAGTGTAAAAAAAAATGTAAAAAAATGTAAAAGTAAAAGTAAAAAAAAAGTGAAAAATCCCCTCCCCCAATAAAAAAGTAAAACGTCCGTTTTTTCCTATTTTACCCCCAAAAAGCGTAAAAAACATTTTTTATAGACATATTTGGTATCGCCGCGTGCGTAAATGTCCGAACTATTAAAATAAAATGTTAATGATCCCGTACGGTGAACGGCGTGAACGAAAAATTTTTTTAAAAGTCCAAAATTCCTACTTTTTTAATACATTTTATTAAAAAAAAATTATAAAAAATGTATTAAAAGTTTTTTATATGCAAATGTGGTATCAAAAAAAAGTACAGATCATGGCGCAAAAAATGAGCCCCCATACCGCCACTTATACGGAAAAATAAAAAAGTTATAGGTCATCAAAATAAAGGGATTATAAACGTACTAATTTGGTTAAAAAGTTTGTGATTTTTTTTAAGCTCAACAATAATATAAAAGTATATAATAATGGGTATCATTTTAATCATATTGACCCTCAGAATAAAGAACACACGTCATTTTTACCATAAATTGTACGGCGTGAAAACGAAACCTTCCAAAATTAGCAAAATTGCGTTTTTCGTTTTAATTTCCCCACAAAAATAGTGTTTTTTGGTTGCGCCATACATTTTATGATATAATGAGTGATGTCATTACAAAGGACAACTGGTTGCGCAAAAAACAAGCCCTCATACTAGTCTGTGGATGAAAATATAAAAGAGTTATGATTTTTAGAAGGCGAGGAGGAAAAAATGAAAACGTAAAAATTAAATTGTCTGAGTCCTTAAGGCCAAAATGGGCTGAGTCCTTAAGGGGTTAAGCTAATTTTTTTCCCAGTATTTTAAACTTTTTCTTTTTTAATGAGATCCCCAATAGTTTTATTTTTCCTGTATGTGATTAATGGCTTTCTGGCTGCTACTTCATGCAAGTCAGAATAAGATTCTAACATATACCAGAATTTCCTTATAGCCCTATTTATCATTCTATTTTGCAGGGTATTCTCAAAAGCAAAATGTTTATTGTCTGGTAAATCTTTCTTATTCTTATTTTTCAAAAGATCTCTTCAATCTCGTTTAGCAGTTTTTTTGATATCCTTCTTCTATGACAGATTCACGATAGCTCCTTTCTAATAATCTCGTTTTTAGTTCCTCAGCTTGCTGTTCATATGTCACTTCTTCACTGTTAATTCTTTTAAGTCTAATAAATTGCCCATATGGAATTGCAGATTTTACTTGTTGAGGGTGTGAGCTCCTATAATGTAACAAGGAGTTCTTTGCAATAGACTTTCTATAACTGCTTGTCACCACCCTGTTATTTTTTACTGTGATTTTTACATGTAGAAAATCAAGCTATCTACCTCCAAACTGTGATGTGAATAACATGTTCATGTCGTTTACAGAATTTAAATGTTGGATAAATTCACTGAAAAAATCAGCCGATTCGTTCCAAATAATCAAAACATCATCAACAAATCGGAGGTAGAGTTTGATTTTCTTAGCAAATGGGTTAGTGGTAGAGAACACAAACTATCTTTCAAAAATGGCTAAAAAAGATTTGCAAAGGAATAAGAGACGGGCGTCCCCATTGCAGTCCCCGTTAATTGTTTGAACCATTGATCATTAACCTTAAATGTATTTTGAGTCAGAATCAACCGAAGGGAGTCACAAATGAAATTTTAAAATTTTTACTTTTTTTTCGGTCGCGTCCAAGAACATGTGGATTGCCTTCACACCCGCATCCTGCGGGATACGGGTGTATAAGCTCTCCACGTCTATGGACACGAGCGAATATCCATCCTCCCATACAATTTCGGACAGGGGATTAAGCAAATCTCCTGAATCCTTCATATACGAAGGAATCACCGGTAGCAACGGGTTTATGAGCCATTCGACAAGGTTTCAGTCACGGAGCCAATCCCTGCCACAATAGGGCATCCAGGGGGTTGGCTCCGCGACTTGTGCATATTAGGAAGATTGTACCACCTAGGACGGTGTGGGAATTTAGGCATAAGACGTTCAGCAGTTTTAACAGTCAATACACCTTTTTTAGTATAAGTTCTCAAATGGGTTTGTAACAAATTGAGAGTTTTGGGGACCGGGTTCTCTTTCAATTTTTTATATACAGTATTGACTGACAACTGTCTCATCATTTCATTTTCATAATCACATACTTTCATAATTGTCCACATAACTACAATGTTCCCACCTTTATCAGATTTGGTAATTGTAAGGTCTGATCTAGACCCTAACCATTTCAATGCTTTTCTTTCTTGTACTGTCAAATTATCGACTGGTTTCTGATAAAAAATAGATTTAACCTCATTTGTAACAGATTTCACAAATAAATCAATAGAGCTCCCTGTTGCTATTGCTGGTGAAAATTTAGATTTAATACCTCTTGTGAAAACAGTATTAGGGCTAACATTACTACTATCCATCAATGAAAAATCTCCAACCGTATGATCCCTGCCTGCACATTAAGCTAACAAATGGTCAAATTTATTCTCAGTTTCAGAAAAGCCACTAACTGGACTAAAACCTAAGGAACCAACCACTGCAGGTGTAGTGTTGCTCGCAAATATTCGCAAAGCGAATTTTATTCGCGAATATCCCATATTCGCGAATTCGCGAATATAGCACTATATATTCGTAATGACGAATATTCTTTTTTTTTTTTTCCCAGTACACATCACAGTGATCACCCCTCTCTGCTTCCAGCTTGTGTGGTGTAAAGAAGGCTCTAATACTACTGTGTGAGACTGGTGTGCGCATTTTCGCATATGCGAACATTTGCATATGCTAATTGTTGTATATGCTAATTTTCGCATATGTAAATTTTCGCATTCGCTAATTTTTGCATATGCGAAAATAAAATGAGAATATTACGAATATGTAACTATTTGCGAATATATGACGAATATTCGTCCATATATTCGCGAATATTCGCAAATTCGAATATGGCCTATGCCGCTCAACACTATGCAGGTGTATCTGTCTCCACTATTGTTTGGTTCTCTTTACTCATAGGTTGTTTCTTGAAAGATGTATGCAGTCTGATTTTGCGGCTTACTCTGAAGAGATCGATCTCAAAAGACACGGGATCGAATGCCTCACAGTACAGAAATGCAATCATTAGTAAGCTGGACATCAGTTAAATTTAAGACATTTGAAGGAGCTATTAGTTGTGCCAAGTGACACTCTTCCTCTTTTGGGGACCTTGCCAGTGAGGACCACCTCTTCCTTCGCCCCCTCCTAAAAGGGCTACATGATTGTTAGTCTTTTGGGAATTGTCATCTTAAACACTGGTGTCAGAGTCTGTGGTCCAACATTTTCTGGCGTTTTCTATTCTGATATCTTCTTCCTTTTTTATTAAAAGTTTTCTTATTATTGTTCCAAGAGAAAACACGGCCTGTGTCATAGTCTTATTTATCTCTAATGAACTAGTCACATTTTGTTTCTTTGTTTCAATCTGGGTGGTAATATATCTATCTATCTAGGAAAATAGCCAGCACAATTACACGGGTGCACACTGCTGTGGCAAAGTATACAAAAAGAGGGTTGCAGCAGCACTCTTGGTACAACAATGAAGGCTCCTTGCACACTTTTTGATCAAAACGTGTCCCCTCATCCACCACATGGAGGTGGCATTACTTCGGATGGGACTCTAACACGCTCATTCTACTTACCTCTGCTGGGCATAAGCAAAAATGAAATTGTCTGGGTCCTTAAGGCCAAAATGGTCTGTGTCCTTAATGGGTTAATTACTTTATTGCAGACTCAACAGGGGGCTGCTTTGGCATATTATCAGTATGGAGCATATCAATGGATGGAGCATGTCAAGGCCTCGATCTAGCTGAAAACTTTGTTTTATTTGCACAACATGACCTTGCCAGTCGATTTATAAAAGCAGGTCCAATTATCAACATGGACAACCCCTCCAGCTTCATTGTGGAAGTTCAACTAGTTGAGAAAGTCAACACTGTCCTGTATCGTGGAAGCTAAGGGGCACTTTTGGTGCTCCAACCAGCTCAGTGGGCAAACCAAAATATGAATCTTCAACTCAAATATCAAATCAGTCTTGCTGTATCAGAGTGAGATGTGGTAGGGATCAGCTGAAAGCTACAAGTCTTTATCAACCCCTGCTTGTGTTATATCATCAGAGCCTGGTGGCCTGCCAAGTGGAATTCTAATATCGAGCTTCACTGGTGATACAGACAGAGACCAATAGAAGGAAACATTCATGAGCACAAATGGAGAAAGATTGGAAAAACCCTCCAAAAGGGCATGGATGAGATTTGCAGACAGGCACTCGAATGGCATCCACAAGTACAATGCAGAAGAGACAGACCAAAAGACTCTTCACAAAAGAACCTGCACCATGAAATAAATGCTATTGACATAAACCTGACCAGCCCCAAAGTAATGCTATAAGAAAGAAACTGGCAGCAGTGGAAGTCTTTCTTGTTGGCCCTAGGGGCAGGCCAATAAGTAAAGTTGCATACGTACTGTACAAGCTCCCAGCCATATTCTTAACCCCTTCCCGCAGAATGTCATATATAAACGCCGGGTTGTGCAGTGCGTTCGCGCATACCGGCGTTTATAAATGACATTCAGTTAACCCGGCAATGCGCAGCATCGCACGGGTTAACTGGCAGAAGTCCCGCTGTTTCCAGCAGGGGACAACTTCTGCAACACCCCCAGGACCATCCATTGATGGTCCTGGTCAGCGATCACTGTGATTGGTCCCTGTGGACCAATCACAGTGATCTGGGGTGAAAGTTCAGATCCCCCGCACTGCCCGCCCCTGGAAGTCGGGCAGAACGGGGGACGATGGCTGCAGGGGCTCGCGGGGACCTGCGGCGTAGAGGGGGAACACGAGGGGACCAGCGGACTTACCTGGCGGGACCGAGGAGCAGCGGCAGGACCGGCCACGTGGACGAGCAGCGACGGGACCGGCAGGTATGTATATGGTCCTCAGAAGCAGCAGTGAAGATCTTCACTGCTGCTTCTAGGAGTCTGAAAACTACAACTCCCAGCATGCCTAGACAGCCTTTGGCTGTCTGGGCATGCTGGGAGTTGTAGTTTTGCAACATCTGGAGGGCCCCAGTTTGGAGACCATTGTATAATGGTCTCCAATCTGTGCTCTTCCAGCTGTTGCAAAACTACAACTCCCAGTATGCACTGACTGTCCAGGCATGCTGTGAGTTTTAGTTCAGCAACATCTGGCCCTTCAGATGTTGCCGAACTACAACTCCCAGCATGCCCTTCAGCTGTCTGGGCATGCTGGGAGTTGTAGTTTTGCAACAACTGGAGACACACTGGTTGGGAAACATTGTCTGTTTCTAACTCAGTGTTTCCTAACCTGTGTGCCTCCAGCTGTTGCAAAACTATAACTCCCAGCATGCACTAACAGACCATGCATGCTGGGAGTTGTGGTTTTGCAATAGCTGGTGCACGCCCCCCCCCCCCTGTGAATGTACAGGGTACATTCACATGGGCGAGGCTTTTACAGTGGGTTTCTCGCATCTAGAGATGCAGCAAATTTTGCGCGCCGGGAAACTCGCTGTAATCCCCCGCCCATGTGACTGTACCCTAAAAACACTACACTACACTAACACAAAATAAAATAAAAAGTTAAAAACACTACATATACACATACCCCTACACAGCCCCCCTCCCCCAATAAGAACGTCCGGTACGCCACTGTTTCCAAAGCAGAGCCTCCAGCTGTTGAAAAACAACAACTCCCAGTATTGCCGGTCAGCCGTTGACTGTCCACGCATGCTGGGAGTTTTGCAACAGATGGAGGCACCCTGTTTGGGAATCACTGGCGTAGAATACCCCTATGTCCACCCCTATGCAAATCCCTAATTTAGGCCTCAAATGCGCACGGCGCTCTCACTTTGGAGCCCTGTCGTATTTCAAGGCAACAGTTTAGGGCGACATATGGGGTATCGCCGTACTCGGGAGAAATTGCGTTACAAGGTTTGGGGGGCTTTTTCTTCTTTAACCCTTCATGAAAAGGAAATGTTGGGGTCAACACCAGAATGTTAGTTTAAAATTTTTTTATTTTTTACACTAACATGCTGATGTTGCCCTATACTTTACATTTTCACAAGAGGTAAAAGGGAAAAAAGCCCCCCAAAATTTGTAACACAATTTCTCCCGACTACAGAGATACCCCATATGTGAGCGCAAAGTGCTCTGGGGGCACACAACAAGGCCCAGACGGGAGAGCGCACCATGTACATTTGAGGTGATTTGCACAGGGGTGGCTGATTGTTACAGCGGTTTTGACAAACGTAAAAAAAACAAAACCCCACATGTGACCCCATTTCGGAAACGACACCCCTCACGGAATGTAATGAGGGGTGCAGTGAGAATTTACCCCCCACAGGTGTCTGACGGATCTTTGGAACAGTGGTCCGTGAAAATGAAAACTTGTACAGCCCACTGTTCCAAAGATCTGTCAGACACCAGTGGGGGGCAAATTCTCACTGTACCCCTTGTTACATTCCTCAAGGGGTCTCATTTCCAAAATGGTATGCCATGTGTTTTTTTTTTTTGCTGTTCTGGCACCAGAGGGGCTTCCTAAATGCGATATGCCCCCCGAGCAAAATTTGCTCTCAAAAAGCCAAATATGACTCCTTCTCTTCTGAGCATTGTAGTTCGCCCATAGTGCACTTCAGATCAACTTATGGGGTACCTCCATACTCAGAAGAGAAGGGGTTACAAATATTGGGGGGTATTTCCTGCTATTAACCCTTGGAAAAATGTGAAATTTGGGGGGAAACACACATTTTAGTGAAAAATTTTTATTTTTTTTTACATAAGCAAAAGTCGTGAAACACCTGTGGGGTATTAAGGCTCACTTTATTCCTTGTTATGTTCCTTAAGGGGTCTAGTTCCCAAAATGGTATGCCATGTGAGGGTTTTTTGCTGTTCTGGCACCATAGGGGCTTCCTAAATGCAACATGCCCCCCAAAAACCATTTCAGAAAAACGTACTCTCTAAAATTCCCTTATCGCTCTTTCCCTTCTGAGCCCTCTACTGCGCCCGCGGAAAACTTTACATAGACATATGAGGTATGTGCTTACTCGAGAGAAATCAGGCTACAAATATAAGTATACATTTTCTCCTTTTACCCCTTGTAAAAATTCAAAAATTGGGTCTACAAGAACATGCAAGTGTAAAAAAATGAAGATTGTGAATTTTCTCCTTCACTTTGCTTCTATTCCTGTGAAACACCTAAAGGGTTAAAATGATGACTGAATGTCATTTTGAATACTTTGGGGGTGCAGTTTTTATAATGGGGTCTTTTGTGGGGTATTTCTAATATGAAGACCCTTCAAATCCACTTCAAACCTGAACTGGTCCCTGAAAAATAGTGAGTTTGAAAATTTTGTGAAAAATTGGAAAATTGCTGCTGAACTTTGAAGCCCTCTGGTGTCTTCCAAATGTAAAAACTCGTCACTTTTATGATGCAGACATAAAGTAGACATATTGTTTATGTGAATAAAAAAAATTTTTTTTGTAATATACATTTTCCTTACAAGCAGAGAGCTTCAAAGTTAGAAAAATGCAAAATTTTCAAATTTTTCATCAAATTTTAGGATTTTTCACAAGGAAAGGATGCAAGTTACCACAAAAATTTACCACCATGTTAAAGTAGAATATGTCACGGAAAAACTATCTCGGAATCAGAATGATAACTAAAAGCATTCCAGAGTTATTAATGTTTAAAGTGACAGTGGTCAGATGTGCAAAAAACGCTCTGGTCCTTAAGGCCAAAATGGGCTTGATCCTGAAGGGGTTAAAGAAGAACTGTAGCGCAATATAACTCATCCCCTATCCGAAGGATATAGATCGCGGGGGGTCCGACCACTGGGGCCCAACGCGATCTCCCGTATGGGGCCATGGCAGTCTACAGGAAGCGCTGTGTGATCCCCAGCAGGAAGCCACGACAGACACGCCCTCTCCATGTATCTCTATGGGATACATTGAGGGGGCATTTTGGCCGCCGCGTCATGCGGCGCGTCATGCGGGGACGGAACACCCCCACACAACTGCATAACATAGAGGTGAATACGTCTGGGCTGTATTTTGAAAAATGTGTGCACAATTCCTAATACAAAATTAAATGAATATATGAAATTGGAGGTATATAGAGGTATATTAGGCCAGAATAGATTTATATAGACATTCTATTTTGGGGCCACACCACTCTGATCTCATAGGTAGTCATAATAACATCATGTGCATTATTCCTTGTGTCTTTCTGAAATATAAATTAGATACAGCATGCACCATAATGTGAACAGAAATATTTTATTGCCGCTTTAATATCAACTAGACTTGTCTTCTAAGCAGTTTCCACATAAACCCAGTTCTGTTGAAAACAGGTTAAAAGAGTCAACACTCTATGAAATGTTACACATCACCGTAAAAAAGATTTCAGGGGAAATGTAGCATTTTATATAAAAATAAGGAGAAAACATGTAACAAAGTGTCCTTCACATCACATGAAATCATCCGCCGAGCATCCAGCTCCTAATTCCCATGAAATCGCGCTTGTAAAAATGTTTATAAACCTCATTACATGATATCAAATGGGCTCAGGTTTGGTTGGAATAGAAACAGCTGGGTCGTGTTAGGAGAAAAAATAAATAAATCTGAATTTAACTAAAAAGATAGAAGAATACTTGTCAGATTCACTGGAGGGAAGGCAGCCATACATTGAAAGCTTCTGAGTTACATCAAAGGAGTTTATGTGTAAGTCACTCTGCTTGAGGCCTCTAAACATTGTACTGAGGACACCAGAGCCCGACATTAGAGAACTGTGTAGAGTACCGCGCATATTCCCTCTTCTGCAACATTTTAATCTTGTTTCGCTGAGAAATAAACCTGACAAGTGTTAGAACAATCCTGACGTGAGGCCTTCAAAGTGGGGAGACCTGCAGGAAGATGGAACGGAGAAACAATTACTTTGTATGTGTTATTTAGAGCATATTGAGTAGTGCTGTAGTTGCTCTTTATGTATAATCACATTTGTAAACTTTTTTAAGTTAAAACAAAAAAAAAACATTAATAGTAATTGAAAAGATACAAAAAAAGTCAAAAACACAAACAAACAAAAGCTTAAAGCCCTTAAAGGGGTACTTCGGTGGCATTTTTTTTTAAGCGGTACTCCTGTGGAAATTTTTTTTTTTTTTTTTTAATCAACTGGTGCCAGAAAGTTGAACAGATTTGTATATTACTTCTATTTAAAAATCTTAATATTTCTAGTACTTATTAGCTGCTGAATACTACAGGGGAAATTATTTTCTTTTTGGAACACAGAGCTCTCTCCTGACATCACGAGCACAGTGCTCTCTGCTGACATCTCTGTCTATTTTAGGAACTGTCCAGAGTAGGAGAAAATCCCCATAGCAAACATATGCTGCTCTGGACAGTTCCTAAAATAGACAGAGATGTCAGCAGAGAGCACTGTGGTAATGATGTCAGCAGAGAGCTCTGTGTTCCAAAAAGAAAACCATTTCTTCTGTAGTATTCAGCAGCTAATAAGTACCTGAAGGATTAAGATTTTTTTAATAGAAGTCATTTACAAATCTGTTTAACTTTCTAGTAGTGTTGAGCGGCATAGGCCATATTCGAATTCGCTATATTTCGCGAATATATATGGATGATTATTCGTCATATATTAGCTAAATTCGCATATTCGTAATATTCACGTTTTATTTTCGCATATGCGAAAATTAGCTAATTAGCTCAAGCTGGAAGCAGAGGGATGATCACTGTGATGTGTACTGTGAAAAAAAAAATACGAATATTCGAGAGCAACACTACTTTCTAGCACCAGTTGATTTAAAAAAAAAAAAAGTTTTCCACGGGAGTACCTCTTTAAATCAACTGGTCCTAGACAGTTAAACAGATTTGTAAATTACTTCTATTTATAAATCTTAATCCTTTCAGTACTTATCAGCTGCTGTATGCTTTAGTTGAAGTTCTTTCTTTTTGGATTTCTTTTCTGTCCGACCACAGTGCTCTCTGCTGACACCTCTGTCCATGTCAGGAACTGTCCAGAGTAGGAGCAAATCCCCATAGCAAACCTATCCTGCTCTGGACAGTTCCTGACATAAACAGAGGTGTCAGCAGAGAGCACTGTGGTAAGGCAAAAAGGAAATTCACAAAGAAAAGAACTTTCTGTGGATCATAACAATAGCTGATAAGTTCTGGAATGATTAAGATTTTTTAATAGAAGTCATTTACAAATCTGTTTAACTTTCTGGTACCAGTTAATAAAAAAAAAAAAAATAATAATAATAATAATAAAAGATTTCCAGTGGAGTACCCTTTTAAACCTGGCGAGTGGAGCATTGAAAGATTGAAGACAACCCTCTCAACAAATGTCAAGGTAAATGACATCCCTGGTATATTCTGGAAGCACTCATTGCCTTCTCTGTGTTGAAAAAAACACATTTATGGGGGAGTCTGGAGTAATAAATGTCAGCTGAATTAGTAATTCCCCCCCCACCAGGAGATGTTTGCTTTGGGAATTTGCTTCTACTCTGGACAGAGGTGTCAGCAGAGAGCACTGCGGTCAGACTGAAAAGAACTACACAAATTCCTGTGGAGCATACAGCACCTGATAAGTACTGGAATGGTTAAGATTTTTAAATAGAAGTAATTTACAAATCTGTTTAAGTTTCTGGCACCAGTGTATCAGAATTTTTTTTTTTCCTCTGGTGTACTCCAAAGTTTTTATTATTTTATTAGGCAGGCTGGGGATATTAAGGTGAAAAATCATTTCAGCAGATAACCCAAAATGTGATTGGCCCATTTACAGAGGTGAAGAATCAGTCTGACGCCTCTATACAAATTCAATGCCAAAATGTTATTTCCCAAATTATTTTTTTATTTATTTTTTGCTTGAGCGGCTGTAAAAATCAGCATTCTACATTTCTAAATATGAATTCAGTTCACTGTGGTATAGGTATTTACTGCTTAGCTTGTGAACTGCTCCTCATCCTGATGGTCAACAGATACTTGGGAATGACTTTTGTACCACTGACCCTACCCTTTTTTTCCCTGGGAAGAGGCCTTTAAACCTTACACAATGAAGACGTGCTAAACCCACCCAGCAGCCATTTCTCTTCTTTTGTCTATTTTCTAAGAAGGTAATTGGGGGCATGTATCATATGTGTTATTTTTTTATATTTTTATTTGGTAGGAACTTTTGTTGTCCAGTTTTGGTGCAAAAAATGATACAAATTTGCAAGTTTCTTCATAGAATTTGCTGAAAAAAATCACCCTCCTTCCTTGGGGTTGAGTTTGTATAAACTGTGCCTGGTTCTGACAAACTAGTAAAAGTTATGTTTTATGGCACCTTACCTATTTTCTTGATCTTGCTCAAGATCTGTAAGGTATTAGCTATTGGTTTACATGTAACCATACCCTTTCACATGTTGTTTCTATTGGTGTAAGAATCAAGAAGTAGCGGGGATGAACGGAGACCGGGGTAGCATTGATGTGGCAGCTACAAAGAAAGGGGGAAGGGGAGTACAGCCAGAGCCATTTTAACTCACTGTTGGTCAAGTGCTAATTTTCAATGAATAGTTATCCACCATAAGTGAATTTTAGTACATACCTGTCAGACAGTTATGGACATGCTTAGGAAGGTACTTGATCTGTGCTTGTCTTTGGGCTAAATTGGGACTGTGTTGTGAGATTACCATAATGCTGTGGCTATCCTTTTATGAACTGGGTATTTCCTGTTGGAGTTCGTTCTCTCAAACCACAAATCCCATAGTTCCATGTTTGTAAGGGGAAGGCCACTTTCCTCCCTCCCATACATCACCCCCCCCCCCATTGAAGCACAAATTAGCTGCATTCCATTCAAAAGACCAATGTTTTCTAACCAGGGTGCATCCAGCTGTCCCCCAGCTGTTGCAAAATTACAATTTAGTTGCAGAATGATCTCTCTCCCACCCAGCCGTCACTCCACCCATTAAAGCAGGACAAACTCCCTTTGTAAACCTGACTCGTGATGCCATGTCTCGGCTGTACTGCATTTTGGGAAAACCTGAGACCTGAGTCATTTTTTATATTATTAAGAATATATTTAGGGGTAAAAATGACTGAAGAATTGCAAGACCACCGTTACGCACAGGTACAGACACTATATTATAAACTACATTTACTTTACAGCCTCTGTAGCATAGTCAAATGAAAAAAAAAAAATACTGCAATACCCCTTTAATATTTCCAGCCTATTGGATGCTGGGTGGGGTGTTTTAAGCTCAACTCTCCTTGAACCCAGTGCTGGTAATTTTCATTATGCTATATCTTGCCCTGATGTTTCTGTGTGTTGCTTTTTAGCATTCCTGTTGTGTATTTTGTCCTTTGGTCTCTTTGTTGGTTATTGCGTTAACCTCTTATGTTCCTGACTTTTTCCCAGACGTGTACTGTTCCATTCCATCACATTAGAGCAGTGTAGGGACTGTCTTCATGGTTGTCGATCCGTCAGTTAGGGCAGATGGGTAATAGGAAGGGACAGGGGCCTTAGGGACATTTAGAGTGCACTAACTCCCTGCCCCTCCATGACACTTTGCACCAATAATCCTCCATGTTAGGTAGGTTCTCCATCCTCCTTAATAGTGAACCACTGCACTATTTCTTCCCATATTATGCAGGTGGGTCACTTTTCCATAAATTTTCTCCCATCCTCCAAAATCTCACTTCAATTACATAGGCACGCTCCTCCTTAGGGTAAATATGCAGACCACCATCATTAAGTACATCATTAAGTACACTTTTGCAACACAGTTGGTGTTGCAAAAGTGCGGAACCTAAGATGTGGCCTAACAATTGTGGCTGGAAGAAGTTATCTGAAGGTCTGGGCAGGATAAAGAAGAAACGAAAAGGGAACATCTAAAACCAAGTAAAACCAAGTAATTTGGGAGCCCAAGCCTTTCCAAATGAGAGTGCTTTTACTCATAGCATATTTTGCAACATTTTACTCCGAATAGATAAAGTTTGAATGGTAGGGGGGGGGGGGGGGGGGGACGACTGTTCGTTGAAAATTAACACTGTGACCAACAGTGAGTTAAAATGGCTCTGGCTGTACTCAGCTACCCCCATTCTTCGTAGCTGCCAAAACAATACTCCCCCAGTCTCCGTTCATCCCCGCTACTTCTTGAGTTCTCGTGATACATTTTTCCTGCAAGAACTGCCACACAACACCAATTACTGTTCGCAGAAGTGTCCGGCCTCCTTTAGTGTTTGGCTAAGACCAAAGTATAGTGAGACCGGGAGCATCTGAGAAGCAGTTACAGGGGATTGGGGTTTAGATTGATTTTTTTTTTTTTGTGCCTTCGAAATCTCACCCCAATTACATAGGCACGCTCCTCCTTTGGGTAAATATGCAGACTCGCCCATTAGGTAGATAGGCAGACAACCCTTTTTTGGTTGATAGGCAGACCACCCTCGTTAGATACGCAGACCACCCTTTATTAGGTAGATAAGCAGGCTACCCTAAGTAGGTAGATAGGCAGACAAACCCCATGAGGGCCATAGGCAGACTTCACTCTGTAGGTAGATAGACAGAAAACCCCCATTAGGTAGAAAGTCAGACAAACCCCATTAGGGCGATAGGCAGACACCTCTAAGTAGGTAGACAGACAACCTTCATTAGGTAATTGGCACATTCTGCAGTAAAGAGTCATGGCTAAAAAAAAGTTGTCATGGCTAATATACCTAATATACATGACCTGTACGTATTGAGCACATGTTCAAATATTTTTTCTAAACCATTTCTTCTCTCTATATTTTGTATGGTATACACTGACATTTCAGCATTCTTAATGCTTAGGGCCTTTGGTTGTTTTAGTCGCTGATACATTTTTTCATTACCACTTTATTGCATATTACCTTTGACTAATTAATTGGCTCAGGACCAAGTGTAACATTATGTTGATATACTTGTATCATTGCCACTTGTGTGTATTTATTACTGCATTTCTATGCACATGTTTTATAAGCATATTTGCATCCTTTTGTCCTCATGTATTCTTTCTCTATTGAGCTTTTTAAATGTGTTTAAGTTGTGTCTTTGGTAACCATGTATGTATATTTCATTATATTCGGGTGTACACTTTTATAGTGTTTATATAGTTTGAGTTTGGATATACCCATGTGTCCACTTTTCTCATTAAGCAGTTTGAGCCCCCAACTTTTTGTACTTATCACCGTATTTTATGTGCAGTGCAGAAAATTGTTGAAAATTAGATGAGCGAACTTTTGAAAACTTCCCAAAAAATTTGGTTTGGTCCAAATTTATTAATAGCAAATCTGTATTAACCTCTTAAGGACGTACACCCTACGCCTGGTCCTGGTATTTAAAACGGAGTCGGTTCTGGCGGCTAATGATAGCCGGGACCCTGGGCTAATAGCGTGAGGCACCAATTGTTGTGCCATGCGCTATTAACCCTTTAGACGCGGCGAACAAAGTTGATCGCCGCATCCAAAATGAAAGTGAAAGCTTCCCGGCAGTTCAGTCAGGCTGATCGGGACTATCGCGATAAAATTTCGATGTCCCGATCAGCTAGGACGCTAGCGGAGGTCCCCTTACCTTACTCTGTCGCGTCCGATCGGCATTTGACTGCTCCAAGCCTGAGCAATCAACAGCCTATAACGCTGATCAATGCAAAGCTATGGCTTTGCAGGAATCAGTGTAAAAGATCAGTGTATACAGTGTTATAGCCCCCTAATGGAGCTACAACACTGAAAAAAAAAGTGAAAAAAAGTTAAAAAAGTAATTTAACCCCTTCCCTAATAAAAGTTTGAATTAAAAAAAAAAAACAGTGTAAATAAAAATAAACATATGTGGTATCGTCGCGTGTGGAAATGTCCGAATTATAAAAATATGTTGTTTATTAAACCGCACGGTCAATGGCGTACATTCAAAAAAATTCCACTGTCCCAAATGGTGTATTTTTGGTCACTTTTTATATCATGAAAAAATGAATAAAAAGCGATCAAAAAGTCCAATCAATACAAAAATGGTACCTATAAAAACTTCAGATTACGGCGCAAAAAATGAGCCCCCAGACCGGCCAGTACACAGAAAAATAAAAAAGGTTATAGGGGTCAGAAGATGATAATTTTTAACTTTTACATTTTCCTGCATGTAGTTATGATTTTTTTCAGAAGTACCACAAAATCAAACCTATATAAGTAGGGTATCATTTTAACCGTATGGAGCTACAGAATAAAGATAAGGTGTCATTTTTACCGAAAAATTTACTGCATAGAAACGGAAGCCCCCAAAATTACAAAATGGCATTTTTTCTTCAATTTTGACGCACAATGAATAATTTTTCCGTTTCACAGTGGATTTTTTGGGTAAAATCACTGCAAAGTAGAATTGGTGGTGCAAAAATAAGCCATCATATGAAATTTTATGTGCAAAATTGAAAGCGTTATGATTTTTAGAAGGTGATGAGGAAAAAATGAAAATGCAAAAACAAAAAAAAACTGAATCCTACAGATAGCGTCAATAGGGGTGTATTACAGTTTGCTTTGTTCTAACACGCATAGGGAGTGTGCTGTGTTCATGAAATAATACTGTTATTCAGTATGACATGCGGATTACAGGCATCTCTATTAGAATCACTGCGGCAGAGCACCTGAATGTGGCAGCAGGGAGACCATATGGCGTCAAAATTGAAGAGAGTAAATAGATTTTTTTTAATGTCATTTTTATTTAATTTAATTTGAATTAAGGTGGAGAGCCAGAAGTCATCCTGCTGCCGAATGGTGACAATTTGGCGGTCACCATGCAAGCAAGTGAGCATCCATCATGCCATTTGTGCAAGTGACTCGGAGGGACTACCTGCCTCCATTTCCAGTGCATACTGCCATGGTGTGTCTGGGTCCTCTGTCTCGCCTTCCTCAAAACCCTCTAGCTCCTCTGGCTGCTCCTGCTTCTCCTCTCCTGTCAGATTACTAGAAAATCCGCCCATTTGGCAAAACCTAAACTGTGCTCCAATGTGTCTCTCCCCCTCCTCCTCCAGTTCAGCCCCCACAGGGCTCATGTGGCCGTGAGATATAGGCGCCACGTCTCCATTGCCCTGACCAGCCATCGTTTCCAACACGTGTTGTAAGAAATGAAGCAGTGGAATGACGTTGTTCATCCCGTAATCCTGGCGACTTACTAATAATGTGGTTTCCTCAAAGGGCCTGAACAAAAGGCAGGTGTCACATATGAGCTGCCTCTGTTTGAAATTGAAGTTACACAGGGGAGTACCCATATCTGCTCAGATCATCAAGAAATCGGTGATGGCTTTTCTCTGTTCGTATAGTCCGTCCAACATATGGAGGGTGGAATTACAACGTGTGGAAACGTCGCAAATCAGACTATGTTAGGGGATACCGTTCTGGTGCTGCAGCTCAAGGAGGATGTGCTTTGCGGTGTACGAGTGGCTGAAGTGCATGAACAGTTACCTTCTCAATGTTAGGATTTCTTGCAAACAGGGGGAACACTTCAGGAACCGCTTGACAATCAAATTGAACTCGTGTGCCATGCAAGGTCCATGGCTAAGGCTGCCCAGTCGCAGTGCAAGCTAGATGTTTGTCCCATTGTCAATCACCAAGGTTCCCATTTCCAGTTTTGGTGGAATAAGCCATGCTCTGATTTCTTTGCGAATGACTTTTAGCAATTCCTCCCCTGTGTGACTCCTTTCTCCAAGGCAAGCCATGTGAAGAACAGCGTGTCACTGCCGTGCCCTGCACACATAGTATGCTGAAGAGCCACTGAGACTTGTCTGGACAGTGGAGGCTGAGGACACGGCAGAGGATAAGGAGGCAGAGTCGCACACTGTCACAGGACCAACAGCCTGAGAGCGTGGAGGAGGAAGTGGCGTGACCTGTCCAAGTTGGTGCTGTGGCTGTCCAGGGACTATATTCACCCAGTGAGCCGTAAAGGACAAGTATTGTCCCTGACCATAGTTACAGGTCCAGACGTCAGCGCTGCCGTGCACTTTGGTACACACCGACAAGCTCAAGGACTGGCCAACCTTCTCTTCCACAAAATTGTGCAGGGCTGGTACTGCCTTCTTCGCAAAGAAATGACGGCATGGGACTCTACAACTCGGCTCGGCACAAGCCATCAGTTCTCTGAAAGGTGCAGAGTCCACCACTTGAAAAGGGAGGAACTACAGCACCATCAACTTAGAAAGTAGCACATTCAGCTTCTGCGTCGTTGGATGAGTGGGCGCATACTGTTATTTCTTGGACATTGCCTCGCCAATGGATTGCTGGCGGAATGACAGACTAAAAGTAGGAGGAGCAGGAGCATCTGGAGCAACAGAAGGAGATTATGACACACAGCACCTCGGCTGAGGTGGTGGAGCCTTGGCTGGCTGAAAGAGGGAGTGGCGTGCCACTGGGTGATGCAGCAGGCTGGACCACTACAGCAAAAAAAATGCGCTACAGTATTTGAGTAAAACACCAGCCAGGGAATAATTTTCCCTGGCCTTTCACAGTATCTGGGCCCTTGAGAGTTTAACAGGTACAAAATAGTACACTACCTAGATGTAGGTATGTAGTATGCACTTATGAGGGCAGAAAAATTATCTACAGTACACTTAAAAATACGTATTTTTGCACAACACCAGCAGTACACAGCAGTGCTGCAGCACACACTCGATGTGTTCTAAACCCAAAATTGCACTCTCTCACAGACTATTAGGAATGAACTGCTGGGTATGTATTATACTGTCTACAGACTAGTATAACCAGCAGACCACTTGTTGTGAAATAAAGAGGGCAGAAAAATGCGCTACAGTACACTTTAAAAAACGAATTGGAGTAAAACACCAGGCAGCAATTACTTTTGCCTGGACTTTCACAGTATGTAGGCCCTTGACAGATTAACAAGTACAAAATAGTATACTACTTAGATGTAGGTATGTGGTATGCACTTATGAGGGCAGAAAAATATGCCACAGCACACTTAAAAAAATTTATTTTAGTAAAACACCAGCTGGAGATTACTCTTCCCTGGACTTTCACAGTATCTAGGCCCTTGAGAGTTTAACAGGTGCAAAATAGTACACTACTTAGATGTAGGTATGTGGTATGCACTTATGAGGGCAGAAAAATGTGCTACAGTAATATTAAAAAAGTATCTGAGTACAACACCAGCCGGTGAGTTCTGTTGCCTTGACTTTCACAGTATATAGGCCCTTGACAGATTAACAGGTACAAAATAGTACACTATTTAGATGAACGTATGTGGTATGCACTTATGAGGGCAGAAAAATGCGATACAGTATGCTTAAAAATACATATTTTTGCACAACACCTGCAGCACACAGTTGCTTTGTACTAAACCCAAAATTGCACTCTCTCACAGACTATTGGGAATGCACTGCTGGGTATGTATTAAACCATATACAGACTAGTATAACCAGCAGACCAGTATAACTCTTTTGTTGCTGGGTAGCTCTGGGTAACCCCTCAAAGTGGTGACTTTCCCACTGCGCATCTGTTACCAGCAGGCAATGTGTCTACACTGGGAAATCCATTCTATGAGCTGACACTGAGTTACCCAGCCGCTGCAGGGTGCACCCGTATCATGTAATACACTGTAGATGCACTCTGTGTGACCCTACCCTAAGAGATGTGCCCAGTTTAACATTGTTTTTAGGTATAAAATGTCAGTTTTATTAAATCTGCCTTACATAGCAGCTACTTGAAAGCTGCATGAGAGTTTGTTATGGAGGCTTTACTGAGTCATAATGGAGACCATTGGGTTAGGTTATAGAGTCAACTTGGGATTTTGCTAATTTTTTTTCTTACTAGAAAATAAGTGTTTGTATTGTAAGCAAAGGAACTTTCCATTACCAGTGCCTCTTAGTATAAACCATTACAGTGACATAATGTATTTATGTGCAGCACTTTAGCAAAGCACCGACTGCACAGACACTACAAGACTCTCTTCATCCATTTCACATCTACCGCCAAATCAATATGTGTTTAAAGCTATACAGTCAGAGAATTAGTGACATAGTTTCCCATTTGTAATAGCTCTGTGATTATGTCATGTATTGGTAGTGAAATGTCTGTGTTTGGAGTATAGAGGTAAAAAGGTTAGGTGACCACCTGTTTTGGATATGGTGTACCCTAGATCATATCCTGTGGCCAGGGTGGGTAAAATCAAAGATATGAATATGTGCATTGAACATGTGTCATGTTAGAAAAATGCATTCATCATTTTCTAGTTCATTGAATAAACAGGGAAATTATTTAGTTTTTCTAAATATCTTAACTAAACCTTTTTTTGCAAGAGTAGTACAGAGGAGCACAGGGAAAAAAAATGGTGTCCACTCATGGTTACATATTTGTTATGATTGAAAAAAAGGTCCATTAATGTTGATCCAGAGGAAGGCAATAATATCCATATGAGGCAGATCCCGTCCCCAAATCCCTGGATCATGATCCCACCTCCAAAAATCTACAACTCATAACTTATGGCATTATTTATTTTAAGAAAGACATTTAGAACCCTCTTTGACTTGTTCATTGAATGGACCATTATAATACTGTGAGTCAGAGATTTTCGTAGTCTCCCTGATCTTACAGTAAAGAATCCCAGTCTGTGATTATGGTAAAAAAAAAAATTCACTAGATGTAGAGGATGGCCTCTTGTTATTGTTAAAAGATCATTCTGTAAAATCTGCAACTCAATATTTACCAGAGCGGCAGGGTTGATGGGTTAGAATAAAAAAGGAAACACTCATGATGTAGCTGCTGCCACCGCCTGCTGTAGCCTAAAGAAATAAAACTAATTTACCCTCTTTGGTTGAGGCCACAAGGGTCAGATCTGCTGATTTCACCACATTTTGGGTATAGCCATGAGATCTAAGGTGAATTTACAACAAAATTCACATGTGACTCATTCTTTTTTTTTTTTTTTGCATATATGTGACAAATCTGCACGAAAAAAATTCTGGTGTGCTTGAAATCAAGTTTCTTCTTGTAACATTTGTGGGCAAAAAGTACATACTTAACAACATTTAAATTGCCCAAATCGGGACATAAAAGGGCAACCCCTGGGGAAGCCCAGAATGCTCTCAAATCAACCAGTTTTGGGCAGGCTTGCATAAGGCCACCCTTTTACAGTTCAGTTCATGGGATTGTCCTAACAAAACCTTTTCAAAGACCACCTCTTTCAGAAGACCACCTCCTTATCCAGTCCATAGTGATCATGTTTCCCATAAATGTTAAAAGTTTTGATTCCTAAGATCTGCTGGGATCACTAGTTATCAGTCAGGGAAGAGAGCGCACCACTTACTTCATGGCTGGTCCGCAGCTCAAACCTTTTCTGAGTGCAAGCCTGCATAGAGACTATTAGTGATGTTTTAATGGAGACCTGTAGTGCAATATTACTTATCCTCTATCCGAAGGACTACCGCGGCCTCGTACAGGAGATTGTGGGGTCCCAGCAGTCAGACCCCCTGCAATCTATAACTTATCCCCTATCCTTCTGATAGGGGATAAGTTCTATTGCACTACAGTTCTCCTTTAAGATGAAATTTAATGCGCTGGGATGCCAGCTATGTTTAAACATTTTATGGCAAAGTAGGTTGTTGGCACATCCATGAAGTCCAACGCCAGTATCCTGCTGGCCTGCTAATACATTTGCTCATGTCGTAACATACTTTTGGATTAAGATGTTCTAGAGATGCCCTGTTGCTTGCCTACCTGCAATACTAGGTACAATGAAACCTCTCTGAGATGACCACCCTGACACTTAACCGAATACAAGGGGATAATCTTGTGGGTTTAACAAGATTAAAACAAGGCATCACCTACCAGTATTTGTGATCCGGAGATACTCAATTGTATTAAACTTCCATTGTACAAAGCCGGCTATTAGAATTGAAGGCTTCTACAACAGGTATCTCCAGACTGTGAATCCGAGGAAGTGATACCTCGTTGTTATCTAGTTCCCGTGGTTTGGGTTTAGTGCAGGTGAACCGGCTGTCAGTTTTCTTTTATTCCAGTGTGGCACTGCTTGTCGTGATTACAAGGTCCTACCACTGCGCACTAAATATTTTCTCACAGGTCATCATTGTGAAGTTTTTGCACATTATTTCCGATGAGATTTGACATCGCATATAGAGTGATTGCATTAAGAATTACACCGCATTCTTGTGACTGTGCAGATCTCTCCACCCTCTGATTGAAGCAAACACTTTCCATATGAGGGGGATCAGCATCTGGCAGATAAAGGTAAGAGGTACGCTACGTCACCCTTCCTTGATATCTCCATGATTTCCTCTGATAACACCCTGCCTGTTCTTCTAGCTGCTGTCTTTACAGTAGATAATGCAGCCACAATCCCTCTTCTTCTTTTTTTTTTTTTAATAAAGAAAACCAAACATTAAGCCGTTTTCATCTCGGAATATAATACTACCGTTTTCTATGTTTGCATTACAAGTAATGCTGACTCCATTTGCAGAATTTCCCTGAATTTATTATTGTACCCATATGCTTCATCATGACACCAGAGTCCTGAAATAACCAGCTGATCCTCAATAGTTCTTGCTATTATGGTCGATTTAGTTTCAGAAATATTTCAGCTCCATAACTAACGGGAATTATGCATCAGACATTTCTTGATAGTTACGTTTATAAGTTCCACATATGCTTGAGTAGATAACATAAATACATTTCTTCCTATGGATAAACTTAAATGCCATTGAGATGTCTGTATTGGCTTTAGGTAATAATGTGTATATACATGCCAAATTCTGCCACATTGTCCCAGTACCCACAACCATAGGAATATTTGGAAGCGCCAAATATTGCCAGACCGGAGCCTTAAAAATGGCATTCCAGGTGTGGAGTGGCAGCAGCTAGATATTATTTTTGGAAGGGCAAAAATAAATGAGTGACAGTAAACAGTGATCTGTGTAGATTGCTGCTTAGTGTCTGACCCCAAAAGAGTTGAGTGGCAATGCATGACTCCTGCTCAGACCATGCTGGGCCCAAGGTTGTTTAGGAGCAGGGGATGTGTCGGCCATTTTGAATGCCGTCTGAGCTACCGTAAACAGTGGCACACTGTGCACTACTATTTATTCTATGGCCAAACTCCTGTACACATGGCACACTGTGCACTATTATTTAATCTATGGCCTATGGAGGCCCATGTTATGCATCACCACATTACTCCATAGGGTGAGCGCTCTGCACCCAAACTCAAAGAGTGTAGAATCTACAGCAAATTTAAAGCTGTGAGTTAGCAGCAAATTTAACATCAGGGCAGGCCTAGAGGCCTTCACTTTATTAGGTACTGCAGAGTTTGCAGTCAAGAATGCTGTGTTTTCCCCAGACTAACAGGCAAGTACAGAAGTGTATAACTTGAAGAAGAGGATGATTATCCTCCAAAACGTGTTATAGAAGAATAGAATGTGTCGGCAGATAAGAAAAATTTGGCCCATCTCGTCTGCCCAATAATCTGAATCCTATGAAAAGTCCCTGGCCCTATCTTATATGAAGGCTAGCCTTATGCTTATCCCATGCATGTTTAAACTCCTTCACTGTATTTGCAGCGACCACTTCTGCAGGAAGGCTATTCCATGCATCCACTACTCTCTCAGTAAAGTAATACTTCCTGATATTACTGCAAAAACCTTTGCCCCTCAATTTAAATCTATGTCCTCTTGTGGTAGTTTTGCTTCTTTTAAATATGCTCTCCTTCTTTACCATGTTGATTCCCTTTATGTATTTAAAAGTTTCTATCATATCCCCTCTGTCTCTTCTTTCTTCCGAGCTATACATGTTAAGGTCCTTTTTATACCCCAGGTGCATTATCTTGCTCTGAATATACAAGACCTTGCTCTGAATATACTCCATTGACTACAACCCTCTGTTGTCTGTCACTCAGCCACTGCCTAATCCACTCAACAATATGGGAGTCCAAGCTCAATGACTGTAGTTTATTGATAAGTCTTCCATGTGGAACAGTTTCAAAAGCCTTACTAAAATCTAGAGATGTCTAATGCCCCTCCTCCATCTATTATTTTAGTCACCCAGTGACTAAAAAATTAATAAGATTTGTTTGACATGATCTCCCTGAAGTAAACCCGTGTTGTTTTTCATCTTGCAATCCATTTGATTTTAGATGCTCCACAATCTTATCCTTTAGTATGGTTTTCATTAATATCCCCACTATTGATGTCAGACTTACTGGCCTATAGTTGCTTGATTCCTCCCTACTACCTTTCTTGTGAATGGGCACAACATTTGCTAATTTCCAATCTTCTGGGATGACTCCTGTTAAAAGTGATTGGTTAAATAAATCTGTTAATGGTTTTGCTAGCTCATCACTAAGCTCTTTTAATAATTTTGGGTGTATCCCATCAGGCCCCTGTGACTTATTTGTCTTCACTTTAGACAGCAAACATACAACCTCTTCGTCTGTAAAGACTCATGCATCAAACTATTCATTAGTCTTCCTCCCTCATAGAGGCCCTATTACTTCTTTTTCTTCTGTAGAAACTGAACAGAAGTATTCATTAAAGGGGTACTCCGGTGAAAACCTTTTTTCTTTTAAATCAACTGGTGGCAGAAAGTTAAACATATTTGTAAATTACTTCTATAAAGAAATCTTAATTCTTCCTGTACTTATTAGCTGTTGAATACTACAGAGGAAATTTTTTTCTTTTTGGAATGCTCTCTGATGACATCACGAGCACAGTTCTCTCTGCTGACGTTATTATAATAATAATAATAACACTTTATTTATTGTTGTCCTTAGTAGGATTTGAACCCAAGTCCCCAGCACTGCAAGGCAGCAGTGCTAACCACTGAGCCACCATGGTGCCCTTAGCATACATCTATTATGCATGGTTGCTAAAATGGACAGAGATGTCAGCAGAGAGCATTGTGCTCGCGATGTCATCAGTGTTCCAAAAATAAAGGAATTTCCTCTGTAGCATTCAGCAGCTAATAAGTACTGGAATGATTAAGATTGTTTAATAGAAGTAATTTACAAATATGTTTAACTTTCTGCCACCAGTTGATTTAAAAGAAAAAAGGTTTTCACTGGAGTACCCCTTTAAGGCAGTCGGCAAGCCCTTTATTCTTTTCTACATACCTTCCTTCCTTTGTTTTTAATTTACTTATTCCTTGTTTTAATTTCCTTTTTTCATTTATATATCTGAAGAATGACTTATCCCCTTTATTCACAGACTGAGATAGTTTTTCTTCCACCTGCGCTTTAGAAGTTCTTATAACTTGCTTGGCCTCTTTCTGCCTAGTCTTGTAGATTTCCCTATCGTCATTGCTCTGTTTTTTTTTATAATTACTAAATGCAAGCTTTTAGTTTTTTTATGATTTTGGCCACTTCTGCTGAGTATCACAGTGGTCTCCTCCTTTTTCTGCTTTTATTGACAAGTCTAGTGCAATTTTCTGTTGCCTTCAATAAAGCGTCTTTTAAGTAGTCCCATTTCTCCTGGACTCCATGTAATCCATTCCAGTCTGATAGGGACTCATTTATGACTAATCTCATTTTTGAAAAGTCTGTTTTTCCAAAACTTTTTGTTTTTATGTGGTGTGACTCCTTCACTGTTCTTATATTAAACCACACTGACTGGTGATAACTAGATCCCAAGCTTTCACTTACAGTAACATCATACACCAAATCCCCATTTGTGAATCCAAAATGCAAAATTGACTCCAAAATCCAAAATGGACTCCCTCCAGGTTGGCTCCTCAACCACTTGTTGTAGAGATAATCCAAGAAGGGAATTTAGAATATTTGTACTCCTGACAGAACTAGCTATTTTGGTTTTCCAATTTATAGCCGGAAGATTGAAGTCTCCCATTATTATAACTTCTCCTTACATTGTCATTTTAGCTATTTCCTTAACTAATAGATCATCTAATTCTTTAACTTGGTCAGGTGGTCTATATATCACACATACCTGAGTTACTGCATGATTACCAAACTGCAACGTAACCCAAACTGACTTTATGTTGGCCTCACTAACTTGTATTAGGTTAGATTTTATGCTATCTTTCCCATACAGGGCTACTCCTCCTCCTTTCTTGCCTTCTCTGTCTCTTCTGTATAAAGAGTACCCTTTACTTTCATTGAACCATGTCTCAGTAACAGCCACTAAATCTACATTCTCAGATGCCATTATTGACCCAAATTCATTGATTTTATTACCTAAACTGTGAGCATTTGTAGACAGGACTCTGAGCTTGTCATTTCTTAACCTCTGTGCTACTGACATGTTCTGGCATTGTTTCGGGGGGCAATTGGACTCATGGATTTTGACTCTTTGCCCCCCCACCCCCACCCTTCATAGTTTAAATACTCCTTTGAAAATTCTTGGAATTGTTCACTGAGTACATTCGTTCCTTTGAGAGAAAGACGCAAACCATCTTTTTTGTACAGTTCCTTTCTGTCCAAAGTAAAGCTATTTTTATAGATGAGCGAAATTTATTTGTGGCAAATCACTATTAAAAACGGCTATTTCTGGCCTACAGAGAGCCTGAATAGGGGTGTAGAACACTTTGCCTTGCTGTAACATGCATTGGGTGTGTGCTGGGGTAGTGAAATAATAATGTTATTCAGCATTACATGCAGATCAGAGGTGTCACTATTAAAATCAATGTCGAAGAGTGGCACAATGACAGAGCCTGAAGGTGGCATCAGTATGAGGAGACCATATAGTGGCTGAATGACACAGTATGGAAGTGGCTGAATGACAAAGCCTGGAGGTGGCGGAAGCATGAGGAGACCATATAGTGGATGAATGACACAGCATGGAGGTGGTAGCAGCATGAGACCACCACATAGTGGCTGAATGACACAGCCTGGAGTTAGTGGCAGCATATAGTGGCTGAATGACACAGCCTGGAGTTGGCAGCAGAATGAGGAGAACATATATTGGCTTAATGATACAGCGTGAAGGTGGTGGCAGCATGAGAACATATAATGCCTGAATGACACAGCGTGGAGTTGGAGGCAGCATATAGTGGCAGAATGACACAGCCTGGAGTTGGCAGCAGCATGAGGAGACAATATAGTGGCTTAATGACACAGCCTGGAGTTGGCAGCAGCATGAGGAGAACATATGGTGGCAGAATGAGACAGCCTGGAGGTGTAAACAGCAGCATCAGGAGTACTGAAAGGGACCCGGTGACATAGTGGTGCGGTGGGTGGCAATGCCAGTAAGTGGTGACGAAGGTGGGTGAAAAAGGGAGAACTTGGCATCAGATGTGTGGCATCAGGCGGGTGGCAGGATCAGAATAGTAGCTGAGGCAGGTAGGCAGAAGAAAACGGTCTCTTTTGTAAAAGTGTTTGTGTGCACAAGTAAGTATTGAGGATATGCATTATGTAAAACTTAACTTTCAATAATATGGGTAAAATATGGATAAAATATGTTTTTTTAAATCAAACAAAAGGAAAGGTATTGATGTGATGCAAAGACCTCTAAAAGGTGGAAGGAAACAATGTAACCAGTGAGGGTAAACACTTCCCCTGTAAGGCCCTACTCTTGCTCTATTAATTCCCTTCTTAGCAAGTATTACTCACCCTAAAAAGGGGGGTCCCACGCAGGAAACTCTCTCTACTTCCACCTTAAAACCATGGGAATGGCAGTGTTTGTAGGGGGAAATAGGGAGAAGTTCTTTTTAGAGGTCTTTGCAGCACATCAATACTTGGTGGTGTAGGTGGCACATGGTGTTTTTTGCACACCTTTACTTTTGTTTGATAAAAAAAAAATGAGTACATATATTTTATCCTAAGAAAAGTTAAGTTTTAGCTAAGGCATATCCTCAATACGTACTTGTGGTCTGATGGCGAGGAACGTCTGTAACTGGGGAGCAGCAGTTATGTTTTTCACTATCCATATTTGTGAAATGTTGATGTGGCACCATGGTCAATCTACTCTGATGCATCAGGCATTGGTGGGTGGAAATCCTGGCTTATCCATGCCTGATTGATCTTCACAAAGGTCAGTCTCTCAAAATTTTTCATGGACAGACAATTTCTCTTTGGGGTTACTATGGCCCCTCCGCACTAAACACCCGCTCTGATGGCACACTACTGGCCGGGCAGAACAGCTTTTCCAGGGCAAACTCTTCTAGTTGTGGCCACAAATTAAGCTTGGCTCCACAGAAGTCCAGCAGATCTTCAAGGTGTGTTGGCATGGGCATGTCAAGGTATGCCACCACCTGCAGGTTCAGGTCCTGCTCCAGGTCTACCTGCTGCTGATGAGTTGCTCCACTATGCGGGTGAAGAAAGCTACTCATCAGCTACTGTAGACTCAGGCTGCTGCTGATGAAGCTGGTACTACTCCATCCACCCCACCCCTCCCAAGCAGCCAAGGCAGTGGTAGGTGAGCGCAGAGGGTCCCCTGAGTCAGACCTGCGAGAGGATGGACAATGGCGCAGATAGACATCGGCCAATTGACTATGTAGGATGTCTCTGTAGTAGGTCAGTTTGTCCTTTCACTCAGTGGGTGTGAACAAGGCCCCCATTTTGTGATGGTAGCAAGGGTCAAGTTAGGTGGAGAACCAGAAGTCATCCCGCTGCCGAATGGTCACAATTCGGCGGTCACTACGCAAGCAAGTGAGCATGCATCGTGCCATTTATGCAAGTGACTCGGAGGAACTCCCTGCCTCCATCTCCACTGCATACTACCACGGTGTGTCTGGTTCCTGTCTCGCCATCATAATAACCCTCTATCTCCTCGAGCTGCTCCTGCTCCTCTTCTACTGTCAGATGATTAGAAAAAACGCCCATCTTGAGAAACCTTAACTGTGCTCCACTGTGCCTCACCCCCTCTTCCTTCAGTTCAGCCCCCACAGGGCTCATGAGGCTGTGAGTTGTAAGCGCCATGTCTCCAGTGCCATAACCAGCCATTGTTTCCAACACGTGTTGTAGTAAATGAAGCAGTGGAATGACGTTGTTCATCCCTGGCGACTGACTAATAATGTGGCTTCCTCAAAGGGCCCGAGCAAACGGCAGGTGTCACGTATGAGCTGCCACTGGTTAACATTGAAGTTACACAGGGGAGTCCCCCTATCTGCTTGGATCATCAAAAAATCGGTGATTGCTTTTCTCTGTTCATATAGTCGGTCCAACATATGGAGGGTGGAATTTCAACGTGTGAAAATGTCACAAATCAGACTATGTTGGGGGATGCTGTTCTGAAGCTGCAGCTCAAGGAGGGTGTGCTTTGGGGTGTACGAGTGGCTGATGGCTGTAAGAATGTCTTGCAGATGGGGGGAGCACTTCAGGATCCACATAACACCAAAGAAAAAGAAATACTGCATAGAGTGCACACCACATAAATATAATATAATCAATAATCTTTATTATTTACTAAATAAAGTACAAATACACATAAAGGACTAAAACCAATTAAAAAGCTTAACAAAGCATGACCCAACATGTTAGAGGGGCCATGAACCCCCCCTCGCCAATGTCCTGTCCCTGTAATATACACACTCAGTGTGGCTGCTGGTACACAATATCAAGTCAATAGATAGCAACCGCTAAACAACTCTGAATAATGACAAGCAGATGCAATATAACTACTAAATGGAAAGGATGAAATAAATACAAACAGAGTACATAATGAGGGACATTTATCAATCTTTGCTTATGTATTCTTTTTTTTAGTAATTTTTTCCTTACTTTTTTTTTGCTTATGTGTGACGTATTTATCAACTGGTTTCAGCCTGTTGATAATTTTCTTTCACGTAAGCAATTTTTCCTTTTTTACTTTGGTAGTAGCTTTTTCTGCTCCATGTTTGAGCTGGAGTAAATTTAGTCAATTTTTAACGCTGTTGCGACTTTTTTTTGCGCAGTTGCGACTGTCGCAGTTAATAAATACCTGACTACCCGTAGTCCATTTTAAAATTATTACTACATAGTAAATTTTAGGAAAACTTGCTTTTCTCGATTTCCAGTCAAAATGTCGCACGAAAAATCGTGTAGTCGCAGTTGCGACAATTTTGCGACAATTATAGTAAAGAAAACCTGACTAAACCCGTTGATAAATGTCCATAATTATCACTAGATGTCGGCAGCCACAGACAGAGGATCCATAACAATGTGCACAGGGACAGGACCCCAGAGCCCCACGCGTTCCGTCACGATCGGTGACTTACTCAGGGGTGTTTCAGGAACCGCTTGACAACCAGATTGAACATGTGTGCCATGCAGGGTGCATGGCTCAGGCTTCCTTGTCGCAGCGCAGACAAGATGTTCTTCCTGTTGTTGGTCACCATGGTTCCCATTTCCAGTTTTCGGGGAGTAAGCCATGATTTGATTTCTTTATGAATGACTTTTAGCAGTTCTTACCCTGTGTGACTCCGTTCGCCAAGGCAAACCATGCGAAGAACAGTGTGACACCGCCGTGCCCTGCACACATGGTATGCTGGAGGAGCACTGAGAGTTTTCCGGGCAGTGGAGGCTGAGGACACGGTGGAGGATGAGGAGTCGGAGTCGCACACTGTCACAGGACTAACGGCCTGAGAGCGTGGAGGAGGAAGTGGCGTGACCTGTGGGCCGTAAAGGACCTGTATTGTCCCTGACCGTAGTTACAGCTCCATACATCGGCGCTACCGTGCACTTTGGTACACACAGACTGGCTCAAGGACTGGCCCACCTTCTGTTCCTCAAAATTGTGCAGGGCTGGTACTACCTTCTTCGATAAGAAATGATGGCTTAGGACTCTCCACCTCGGCTTGGCACAAGCCATCAGTTCTCTGAAAGGTGCTGCAGTCCCTCCCTTTTCAAGTGGTGTACTCAGCACCTTTCAGAGAACTGATGGCTTGTACCGAGCCGAGGTGGAGACGAGCACATTCAGCTTCTGCACCGTTGGATGAGTGGGTGCATACTGTTGTCTCTTGGACGTGGATTTGAAGATGGATTGCTGGCGGAATGACTGACTCGAATTAGGAGGAGCAGTAGCATCTGGAGCGACAGAAGATGGGTATGACACACAGCTCCCTTCTGCTGAGGTGGTGGAGCCTTGGCTGGCTGAAACAGGAAGCGACTTGCCACTGGGTGATGCAGCAGGCTGGACCACCACATCGGAGCCACGGTTCTCCTAGGTCGCTTTTTGGTGACGCTGCATATGTTGACGCAGGGCCGTGGGGCAAACATTGGGACCCTGGCCACGCTTCACCTTCTGCCAACACATCTTGCATGTGGCTATGTGAACCTCCTCCCGATGCTTGATGAAAAACTGCCACACCGCCGAGTAGCTTACTTTCCCACCAACGGTCTGCACTGATTGACTTCTACTGCCGCTGACTCTAGGAAACTCTGTTTCACTACCTACCGGGAGGGTAGGCTGCCGCAAAGCAGGAGGTCTACCTTGGCACATTTGGCTCCAGACTTTCCACTTCTGCCACCATGCTGACTGCCAACCATGCTACCACCTTGCTGGCTCAGCCATTGCCTCACGGGCAACCTGCAACCCTCTTCTGCTGCTGATGATGAAGCCCCTTCTGCACCCTGCTCCCAGGGTTGTGTCTGCATGTCACTGATGTCCTCCTCAGGTTCCTGTACAGTGTCTGCTTCAGGAGCCTGAACGCTCGCAACACCACCTTCCACGCCACTCTCCTCATCACTACTTGCCCGCCTAGTGGAGGAAGTGGCGGATGTCTCCTCCACTTCTTGACTGGGCAAAGGCTGCTGACTGTCCTCTAGATCATCCTCACTAAATAGTGGAGCTGAACCCACAGCATAGGATACTTCTGTGGGGGAGGGAACAGCATAGGACAGAGGCAATGGGAGGACAGGGACTGCTCCCGGGCCATGCCAACTGAGGGTTGTGTCTGAGGAACCCACCTACTGTTGACATCAGATGTCACTTGTGATGAAGTGGATGACCGTGTTAACCAATCGATGATGGCAGATGGGTTGCTAGTCGAGACATGACCGCTAGCTGATACCGGGAGCTCAGGCCTCTCGCTGCGACTCCTGCTGCCACTCGCCTCTAGTCTGTTGCGACCTTCGCCTGATGAATTCAAGCTTCTACCACTCCTCTGTGCACATCCTGGCACTTCTCTGCCTGACATACTTAGTGTGGGTATATGAGGGGAGTACAATACGCTCCCCTATGCTTAAAAAAGTATTTGTGTACAACACCAGTCGGTGTGTACTTTCGGAGAAGAGCAGTCCCCTGCTCACTGCACCACCGTACAGTGCACGCTTGAACAGCACCCACTGCATGAGGACGTCCCTGCCGGGAGCACTCATATTTTCATCCACAGCCTCGATTCATCTCCACCGAGCCAGACACCACTCAGTGCCATCCAGAAATCAGACCACATCTCACCCGACAGACAAACAAGTTTCCTCACCTACTTCCGCAACAATTTGTGCATCACTCCAAGATTGCAGGTACTAGCAAACCAGCAGGCCGGGCGTATACAGGTGCCGCCCTGCGTACAGACTGCAATTCTATTTGCTCCTGCATTTCTGCAATATTAGGCTCTGACATTGCAGACACATTGTAACCCTGCAGCACCGCTAACGACGCTTTGAACCTTGTATAAAAGGACAGTTCCTTATACCAACATAAGTGCATTCTAATGCATCTCATACAAATATATGCATTTTAACATTTTATAATTATATTTGTTTTAATATATTAAGTCTCTGACTTGTAGCAAGGGCCCTGCTGAGGGTGTAGCCTTTTAGTGTATTAATAGATGAATAAAAACTATATTGTTAAACCAGCAGCATCTCTAGCTATATTTTATATTATAAATCATCCTAAACTATAGCATCCTTTCACCAACTGTTCCTTGAGGTCTGAAGACCCATTTTTAATTTGGTGTGTACTTTTGTCTGGCCTTTCACAGTATCTAGGCCCTTTGTGTATTTGTGTACAATACCAGCCGGTGTGTACTTTTGCCTGGCCTTTCACAGTATCTAGGTCCTTGAGACTTTAACAGGAACAAAATAGTACACCACTTAGATGTACGTATGTGGTATGCACTTATGAGGGGAGTACTATGTGCTCCAGTACACTTAAAAAAGTAGAAAATTCGTAAAGATAAATGGGGGTGACTGGTTCTCAAGGTCTTGAGTGTGATGGAAATGTGTTGTATGGTTCTGTCTGTGAATATGTAATGATGATAGTGGTGTTTATGAATAATTCAAGAGGGTGATGATGGGTGTTTGTATAAACTTGAGGGTATGTATATATATATAATGAAGGAGGGTGATAGGTGTTCCTGTATAAACTGGAGAATCTGTATATAATGATCGGTGTATATGGGAGAGAGGGAAAAGTATGGGGGAGAAAAGTATCTTGATAGGTGTTTGTGAATGATTGGAGAGGGGGATGGTAAGTGTTACTGTATAAATTGGAGAATATGCATGTATATAATGAATATTTGTGATGATAGGTGTTACTATATAAACTGCAGTATGTGTGTGTATATATTGATCGGTGTATATGGGAGAGAGAAGTATAGGGGAGAAGGAAATGATTGAAGGAGAAGGAGGATGATGAAAGAGAGATAGAGGATGGTGAAAATAAAAGAAAAGGCTCTTACTTGGATAGATAAAAGCGTAATTTATTTGTAATTTAATAATATAAAACAGGAAAAAACGCTGGGCCCTAGCGCTTATACTTTCCAATGCATATGAAACAGTTAAAATAATTCATAAGTGTAATTCATAACAAGGTCAGTAGATGAAAAGCACTAAATAGTTATACAATGTGCAATAGTAGGTAAATGAACCCGGTGCTGCGACCGCAAGGTATAACAGACCAAGTCAATTGCTCTCGGTACGGCGACCGTAGAGATGTGTGAAATAGTCAAGTAGTCCACGGTGCTGCGACCGTATGCCAGAAAGAAGAAACAAAGTCACAATGTAGCGGTGCTGCGACCGTAGTTGGTAGTACAATTCAATGGGACACAGTGTGTCAATGTTGCGAGGGTGCGTGCTGTCTCTAACAGAGTGAGGCAGCTCTTGTCCCTCCATACACACCATTCATTATATTCTTCTTACTCATGACTATAGATCCATTGATTTATACATAAGTTTACATGGAAAAACTGTTTTCACCTCCACATTTACCCAGCCATACCTGCAAACATCAATTATTCAGCTCTTGTCCCCTCAATCATACCATTCATCATGTAATATATACTTCACCTATTACCTCCACCAGACCTTCCATAAGAACACACCTGGAGATATATATACATTTAGGTCAAATCCACACCTTGCCATATACACATACTAATCATCTACAACCTCTAACTCTTCAAACTCTATTTCCCCAATTCACCTACCTCTTTTTTCACCACCCGGACTGCGAGTCCATTCCTGTTATTCCATTTTGGACCCGGGTCCGGATCTTCCACCATGTTTTCCTTCCATCTTTTACTTGGACTGTATATAAGGCACAATTTGGCAGTGTTCAAGCAGACTACTGAGGACGGACCTAGAGGGTCCGAAACGCGTCTAGTCTTAAGGCAGTAGACACCATTGCAAGCACTATCACCACCAGCTGAACCACAGGATCATCACAGCGCGCCAGGATTCTATTACGCGCCCAACACGCTCACCGCCACGAGGAGAAGCCGAGCACCAGTGACCGCAGACAGCCACAAACAAGCGGCTTCGTTTCCAGAGTGAGGACCGACATCACAAAGTCCATAGGAGTGACCGGGTGAGAGGTACATAGTACCACAAGATATTTCTTCCCCCTTTCCACTACCCAGCCTTGCAACTGCTGGAGCTTCCTCCTTTTGGCCCACTGCCAATCCATGGCTCCCTCACTCTGTTAGAGACAGCACGCACCCTCGCAACATTGACACACTGTGTCCCATTGAATTGTACTACCAACTACGGTCGCAGCACCGCTACATTGTGACTTTGTTTCTTCTTTCTGGCATACGGTCGCAGCACCGTGGACTACTTGACTATTTCACACATCTCTACGGTCGCCGTACCGAGAGCAATTGACTTGGTCTGTTATACCTTGCGGTCGCAGCACCGGGTTCATTTACCTACTATTGCACATTGTATAACTATTTAGTGCTTTTCATCTACTGACCTTGTTATGAATTACACTTATGAATTATTTTAACTGTTTCATATGCATTGGAAAGTATAAGCGCTAGGGCCCAGCGTTTTTTCCTGTTTTATATTATTAAATTACAAATAAATTACGCTTTTATCTATCCAAGTAAGAGCCTTTTCTTTTATTTTCACCATCCTCTATCTCTCTTTCATCATCCCCCTTCTCCTTCAATCATTTCCTTCTCCCCTATACTTCTCTCTCCCATATACACCGATCAATATATACACACACATCCTGCAGTTTATATAGAAACACCTATCATCACAAATATTCATTATATACATGCATATTCTCCAATTTATACAGTAACACTTACCATCCCCCTCTCCAATCATTCACAAACACCTATCAAGATACTTTTCTCCCCCATACTTTTCCCTCTCTCCCATATACACCGATCATTATATACAGATTCTCCAGTTTATACAGGAACACCTATCACCCTCCTTCATTATATATATATACATACCCTCAAGTTTATACAAACACCCATCATCACCCTCTTGAATTATTCATAAACACCACTATCATCATTACATATTCACAGACAGAACCATACAACACATTTCCATCACACTCAAGACCTTGAGAACCAGTCACCCCCATTTATCTTTACGAATTTTCTGCTTAATCAGGGTATACAGGAGATTATACCCAGACTGAAGTTCTCGGTCACCACACCAGATTGAGTACATCTCACACTTCCTTAATCGTTTTCAAACACTTAAAAAAGTATTTGTGTACAACACAGCAGTACCCACCAGTGCTGCAGCACATATTCACAGTGACTGTGTGCTGCAGCACTGGTGTGTACTGCTGGAGTTGTACACAAATACTTTTTTAAGTGTACTGGAGCACATCGTACTCCCATGGATTCGTCAGATTCGATTCGCTCATCCCTATCTATCATGAGACACACAGCCAAATCCTTGCTCTTGACACCATTTATTTAGCCATGTGTTTTCAGTTACACTTTATAAGTCTACGTTTCCACAGATTGCCTATTGCTTCAAGGGGATGAATTGTTCTCATAGTATGTTCACTTTTACCCTTGAAAGAATAAACATCTCCCATTAACTTATTTGAGTGCTGCGAACCATGCTGAAAAGACAGATGGATCACTTCTTTTTATTTGGTTTCACTTTAAAGGTTCCATTAAAATCAAAAGTGGAAAAGTCCCTTTTCAGTTTTTGGAAGCTCAGTTTCTCTAGAAACCCTGATGTCAACCCAAAGAAACCGTGTTGTGAGAGGAGTGGTCAGGTGACAGGGGTGCCCTACTAACCACCTAGTTAGCTCTTTTTCCAGGTGTCAGCTGTTATGTTGTGCATTGTTAAGGATTTAAACTTAGTGTCACAGTAGTATTAAATACCAAGGGGATGTTCAAACTGAGGAATTGACAAGGAATTTCCTTGCGTTATTTCGGGTTCCATTGACTTTAATAATCTTTCCGTCGCTCTGATCACACTGCAGAGGAATTGTGTTCCATCAGAAGATTAAACATGTTCATTCTTCTGGCCGTATCTGCTGGTTAAAGCCTATTGATGTCAATGGGAATAAATTTTTCCTGATGAAATGAGTTTGGAGCTGAAGTGATGCACAATTTTAAAGCTGTTCGTGCAGAATGTTATCACCCTCCAAATTTCATCTTCAGAATCTGCATCAAATTCCTTTTAAAATTCCAGGCCAATGCCGCTCCATGCAGAAGATAGCAAATTTGCTGAATTTCCTGACAGAAATGATTTCTCGTCAAGTCCTCGTCCATTCCTCAGTGTGAACATACTCTAAGGCTACAGACAGACACAACTTCTGACTCTGCAAAAAAGCTGTTTCTCATTGTTCTCCTCCGTGATGCAGTTTTTGTCTTTTTTTTTTTTAACTAAAATAGTGTATTAGTATAAGCTTTTCCTATTTAGTCATTTATCCCCTGCATTTTTATCACATCATCGTGTGATACTGTATTCATGTGATTTTAGGATTTCTATTGAAGAAGTGGGGGAGGGGATGGCAAAAACAAAACACTAACAGACATGCACACATGGGGGGAGATTTATCAAAACCTGTGCAGAGGAAAAGTTGCCCAGTTGCTCACAGTAAGCAATAAGATCGCTTCTATCATTTTTAACAAGGCCTCTGCAAACTGGACAACTTTCCTTTGCACATGATGTTTTTTGTCTGGTGTGTTTTTTTTTTTTTTGTATACCTATAGAAGTCTACAGTGAGGATCAAAAGTTTGGGCAACCCAGGTAAAAATTTGTATTAATGTGCATAAAGAAGCCAAGGAAAGATGGAAAAATCTCCAAAAGGCATCAAATTACAGATTAGACATTCGTATAATATGTCAACAAAAGTTAGATTTTATTTCCGTCATTTACACTTTCAAAATAACAGAAAACAAAAAAATGGTGTCTGCAAAAGTTTGGGCACCCTGCAGAATTTATAGCATGCACTCCCCCTTTGTTCTCAATCGTCATCTGGGAAGACCAGGTGATGTCAATCTCAAAGGTTTTAAATGCCCAGACTCATATGACCTTGCCCCAACAACCAGCACCATGGGTTCTTCTAAGCAGTTGTCTAGAAATCTGGAACTGAAAATAGTTGACACAAAGCTAGAGAAGGCTATAAGAAGATAGCAAAATGTTTTCAGATGTCAATATCCTCTGTTCGGAATGTAATTAAGAAATGTCAGTCATCAGGAACAGTGGAAGTTAAAGCAACATCTGGAAGACCAAGAAAATATCAGACAAAACAGCTCGCCGGATTGTGAGAAAAACAAGTCAAAACCCATGTTTGACTGCACAATCCCTCCAGAAAGATCTGGCAGACAATGGAGTTGCGGTACACTATTCCACTATAAAGAGATACTTGTACAAATATGGTCTTCATGGAAGAGTCATCAGAAGAAAATCTCTTCTACGTCCTCACCACAAAAATCAGTGTTTGAACTTTGCAAATGAACATATAGACAAGCCTTATGCATTTTGGAAACAAGTTCTGTGGACCGATGAGGTTAAAATTGAACTTTTTGGCCGGAATGAGCAAAGGTACGTTTGGATAAGGGCAACAGAATTTAATGAAAAGAACCTCTGTCCAACTGTTAAGCATGGGGGTGGATCAATCATGCTTTGGGGTTGTATTGCAGCAAGTGGCACAGGGAACATCTCACGAGTAGAAGGAAAAATTGATTCAATAAAATTTCAGCTAATTTTGGATGCTAATTTGATGCAATCTGTGAAAAAGCTGAAGATAAAGAGAGGATGGCTTCTACAAATGGATAATGATCCTAAACACACCTTGAAATCCACGGGGGGGTTACATCAAGAGGTGTAAACTGAAGGTTTTGCCATGGCCTTCACAATCTCCTGACCTCAATATAATTGAAAATCTATGGATAGACCTTAAAAGAGGAGTGCATGACAGACAGCCCAGAAATCTCAAAAAACTGGAAGACTTTTGTAAGGAAGAATGGGCAAAGATACCTCAAACAAGAATTGAAAGACTCTTGGCTGGCTACAAAAAGCATTTAGAAGCTGTGATATTTGCCAAAGGGGGCAGTACAAGATATTAACTCTGCAGGGTGCCCAAACTTTTGCAGATGCCATTTTTTTGTTTTCTGTTATTTTCAAAGTGTAAATGATGGAAATAAAATCTTACTTTTGTTGACATATTATAAGAATGTCTAATCTGTAATTTGATGCCTTTTGGAGATTTTTCCATCTTCCCTTGGCTTCTTTATGCACATTAATACAAATTTTTACCTGGGGTGCCCAAATTTTTGATCCCCGCTGTATGGGAGAAAAAATGTCACCATTTTATCTTAAAAGTACCCTAACCAGAGCATGCTGTGATTTTTAAAAACTACCACTGAGCCTAAATAGTGGCAGTAAAGTGTGAACAAAAGAAAAAATAAATAAATAAAAATAAAAACACACGTCTAAATTTCATATTTCCATATTGACTTACAGGTAAAATATTGGCCCAAAAACAACTCTGGGGCTAAGATGGTGGTTTTGGGGCTTTTATTTTATTATTTATTTATTTTCACCAAAATATTGTGTCTGCTTACCCTTGCACAAGCAAAGAAGAGAACGGGGAATGTAACTGCATGACAATGCAAAAAACAAAGAATAAAAAAAATGCATAAAAATCGCTTAGACTTAGAATACTGAGAAACAGCTGAATGTATGAAAGACTTTACACTGTATAAAATGACAACTAGCAGGCTGACATTTCCATTTTTAGATGGTGTTGGTTATTAAGCAAAGGATTTTACACGGAATTCAATAGAAAATTTGAATAAAATTGTGAAGGTTCCGGCAATCTGCTGCTAATCCTCAATGCAGGAAAGGGATCTGATTATTTTAACTGTGATTCTGCCATCCCTTCCTCTGTGTGATAATACATTTCTGGTTGTCTGAAGGGGAAACATACTGCTCTGGGAGATGAAGCTGTAAAAGGATGTGGGTTGTAGTGAGCGATGATGATCTAAGGTAGACGGAGAAGGAACAGGAAGGGCAGTGTCTTGGATGGAGTTATCCTTCAGCTTCCGAGTCATTGTTGTTATAAATCAGCTGGGCTGTGGTCAGGTCATGGACTTTTGATATCCTAGTCAAAATCTAGACGTATTATTTAACAGTGGACCTTTGAGACTCATATTCACGACTGACAAGAATATATAAGAGCTAGGAAGAGTTGACATAATAGAGGATACTATCAAGTCCGGGCATCTTATCACCAACCTGAGCTATACTAAAGTCTGGCTTTTTGTTCTAGAGCAGTAATCTCCAAATTGTGGCTTTCTAGATGTTGAAAAACTACAACTTCAAGCATGGCCGGACAGCCAACGGCTGTCCGGCAATGCTTGAAGTTGTAGAATTGCAACATCGAGAAGGCCACTGTTAAGAGACCACACTTCTAGAGGAATGTCACCATCAATTTAAGTGGACATCCATTGAGGGGCTATATTACAAAGCTTTAGGAGTTGTGCAGGATCGGAGAAACATAGCTGCTTTCACCCCCCCCCCCCCCCCTCCTCAAAAAACAAAAAATAAAAAATTAAACCAGTCTACAGGTTGTATATGGTACTGAAGATCAGCCCCATTTACTTAAATGGGCACTGTCATTAAACATGATTTTTAATATTTGACTTCTTATGCTAAATACCAGGGGTCTCCCTTCTTTGCCAGAACGCATTCCGTCTGGTCAAAATCTCAGGAAGTGTTTCTCTGCACTGAGCTTGATTGACAGCTGTACAGAGCCTCACTGACAGCTGCAAAGAGCCTCAATGAAAGCTGGACAGAGCCTCACTGAAAGCTGCTGCACAGACTGAAAGCTGCTGCACAGAGCTTGATGTCTTCTACTCATCCCAGCACTGCAATGATGTGAGGGCGGAAGTGGTCCCCCAGCAGGCTTCAGTGATGTCATGCCTGCTGGGAAATGCCCACTTTCTCCTGCTGGGAGATTGCACTCCCCAATGAGCAAGAATAAAGATAAGATACAGAGCGTTTTAAAGCTCTGAATTTTTTTTTAAGGGTGGGAGGAGTGTTAGGTATAGTTGAGGAACAAAGACTGAGTTAGTTTATAAAAGTTTATTTGGTGACAGGTACTCTTTAACAATAAAAGTGCAACTGATAAACAAGACTGGTGCGGTTTCTGCTTCATATTATATAGATTCTCTTCATAGCAACTAGACAGCTCTGACCACTAGCTCAGAGTTCGCTCTGCGCATAATGACGGGAAATACAGGGACCGGAGCATTGTTACATCATGGCTCCGCCCCTTGTGACGTCACAGCCCACCCCCTCAATACAAGTCTATGGGAGGGGGCGTGACAGCCATAAACTTGCATTAAGGGGGTTGGCCGTGATGTCACGAGGGGCGGAGCCATGATGTCACGCTGCTCCGTCCCCTGTATTGCCCGTCATTACGCACAGATCGAACTCTCTCTGTGCAGTAATGATAATGCGGTGCCACAGCGGCGATCTCGGGGCTCGCCAGCAGCGGGACCCCGGCGATCTGACATCTTATCCCCTATCCTTTGGATAGGGGATATGATGTCTAGGGGCGGAGTACCTCTTTAATGTATTAGTTTTTTCTATGTAGTTGTCACTTTAAACCTTAAACCTGTTGTTAAGAATCTTGTTGTTAGAGTATGCAGAGGTGAACCATGTGACTCATCTGCCCAATGGATTCAAACAAGGAAAAGAGATGGGCACCACTACAATACCAAATAATGGGTGCAATCAGTGGCTACGTATAAACATGTTGAGTAAAAAAGAGAAAAAGCTAGCCACTATGTAATGACCCACACCACAAAAAATTAAGTACAAAATGCAATCTTTATTGTATACACCCTCTGACCTGTGTGAACATGACCTAAATTGTCCCTGTCCCAAGTCCTGTACTTAGAGCTCATGCTGCCTTAAGCAATTTGAGTACTTCCCCAGCTACTTGCTGGGGAGAGCACTCTGTGCTGGCCTAGTGAAGAAGGGGTTAAGTGGTGATGCACAGCACTTAACTCCTTCCTGGCTTAGCCAAAATTGGGGTCACAGCTGTGTGGCCCAGCTCAGGAGCAGAGGAAGCACCAAATCTGTGCCTAGAACTAATACACTACAAACCACTCCTCTCTTATCAATATATTAGCTGAGTACTCTGCGTTGCCTGTTTTCTCCTTCCTAATCCTTGTTGGGGAGGAAAATCAACAAAGGAGGAAGATTTTGACTTCATATCCGATCCTCATATATTGTTATCAAATCCCAACCCCATATCCCGTCCCCATATCCCGTCCTCATATCCCGTCCTCATATCCTGACCTCACGGGGTGTGCCGGGTGTGCCTGGGCACACCCTAATCAAGCCCAGGCTCCCGTCACATTCGGGACATCCAGGGAGCGTAGGAACCGGGGGGACACATCCCATCCAGAAAATCATGCAGGGGGACAGATCATGGGGGAATTCCCCCCCAGTTCTGCCCGCAGACTTTGCTGCATTATATGCTCCCTGGGTCTATTTAACCCAGGGAGGTATTAATAGCTGGTCACTCACGGCCGGAGCTCCTGGACTGTGTGCGCACACAGTTCAGAGAAGGCCGTGACCTCTTCCCAGATGCAGGCGCCGATGACGTCAGTCATCAGCGCCTGCACTGTGGAGAAGAGAGAACGCGGCCCGGCTCTAGGAGAGATTTTTTTGTTATTTTCTTCGGTACTCTCTGGGAGGGGGGGGGGGGGGGTTAGGGCAAATGTAGCTTTTAGTCACAATACACAGTGTCACTTCACACTTACTCTACTGGACCCTTTTCACATAGACACGCTATAATGCAGTTACTTCTGTGAATGTTTATTACTGCTCTTTATTTTGCAGCCCAATTATATGTGAATTAATGTCCTTTGTATGTTTAGTTCACAAATAGAGAAACTGATGGAGTGCACTTCATACAATCATAGATGCATAGCCTCTAGAGCAGTGGTCTCCAACCTGCGGACCTTCAGATGTTGCAAAACTTCAACTCCCATCATGCCCGGACAGCCATTGCGCTGAACGGCGCGACGCATGACGTCAGAGCGCCGCGCCGTGCATAGCAACGACGCTGGGGACGCACGACGGAGGCTTGGAGCAGCGCGGACCGGACTCAGGTAATTATGCCACCGGGGATGGGGGGAGGCAACGGGGCAGCGGCGCCGGCAATGGGTGCCGCTGCCCCTTCTCTCCCCCTGGCTGTCGGCGCCGCTTCTCTCCCCCTGGCTATCGGCGCCGGCACCGATAGTCAGGGGGACAGAACGGGCAGCGGCGCCGATAACCAGGGGGTGAGAAGGGCCGACAGCAGCGCTCTAGACCCCAGGAAAGGCAGGGTGAGAGAAGCGGGCAGCGACGGCCTCTCTCCCCCTGCCTTTCCTGGGGGTATATCGGGGTATACACGCGCACACACGCACCCTCATTTTTTCATGGATATTTGGGTAAAAAACTTTTTTTACCCAAATATCCTTGGTAAAATGAGGGTGCGTGTTATAGGCCGGTGCGTGGTATACCCCGATAAATACGGTACATCGGGACCCTATATTAGCACCAGGTTATTTATTCCCTGTTCATTTTATTGCAAATGTCCCAACACTGCGCTATTGCACTAGTGCCCGTGACTCCATTTCCTAATCTATATATGTACACAGCTTCCTTTGTTATGCATTGGCTGCAGATTGTATAACACTATGCCATTGCACTTCGCTGTTTCCTAGGTAGTGGTAGCTGGTTTCAAGTATTTGGGCTCCGTTCACATTGCCATAGGCGATCCTACGTGTTTCATTCGCTTCAATTAATCAGGGATCACGTTGTAGCATGTATTCTTCTAATATCGCTTCACGGGCCACCAGTGATGGGCACTAATGCAATAGCGCAGTGTTGGGACGTGAACAGTGAATATATTACCTGGTGCTAATATAGGGACCCGATGTAATACACAGGACTTTGTGCAAATATACAAGAAGGGTCCTGACATCAAGGCAAAGTTATGCACCTTATGTTTATGAATGCGCAGTTTACACAAAATGTGAAACAGTAACACCTAATTATATATGCACTTTGAATAACACTAGAGGCTATGCATCTATGATTGTATGAAGTGCACTCCATCAGTTGCTCTATTTGTGAACTAAACATACAAAGGACATTAACTCACATATAATTGGACTGCAAAATAAAGAGCAGTAATAAACATTCACAGAAGTAACTGCATAATAGCATGTCTATGTGAAAAGGGTCCAGTAGAGTAAGTGTGAAGGGACACTGTGTATTGTGATCTGACTTTGCCTACATGCTATCTACCTAGCTATCAACTACCAATCCACCTAGCTATCAACTGACCTAGCTAGCTAAAAACCAACCTACATACCTTATAGACACTGATTTGAATAGGGACCTTCCATATGGTAAGATATACCTTTTATTTATTATTTATATTTATTAATATTTAAATATTGACTTACACTACAAAATAAACAGGCTGTCACCTATGGTTTAGCACGCATTTATCAATTTGCACTTGAGTATAAATAGTATATCAAGTCCTCCGCTCGATCCCCCTTACCACTGCTCTAGTGCTCCGACCAGGGAGGTGGCGTTCCTCTCCACGTGCAGCAGACAGACAATAGATGAGGTTCGGCACAATAGTAGCAGGTAAAATCCGGTGCTTTATTCAATATGCAGAATAACAAATAGTACAGGAGACAGTCGCCTACGCGTTTCGGGCTGTTGAGCCCTTAGTCATGGCATGGCTAAGGGCTCAACAGCCCGAAACGTGTAGGCGACTGTCTCCTGTACTATTTGTTATTCTGCATATTGAATAAAGCACCGGATTTTACCTGCTACTATTGTGCCGGACCTCATCTATTGTCTGAGTATAAATAGTCTCTCAGCATAAACTCCATATAAAGTGAAAAAACTGTGTATAAAAACACAGAAGATATATACACAAAGAATTCCAGCGGGAGGTATGGTCCAGGAGTATCTTCTATTCTGTTCTCACTATCGGTCAGAGCTGAGGTTTTTTTTGTTACATGACTTAAATTCCTTTTATGTATCAATGTTCTCATTTATGCCACTGTTCACATATAACTCTGTTTATTTACTGTATCTGACTACATTCATTCTGGGGATAAAGGAATTTATGTCATGTACATAACAGAAGATAAACCTGGACCATACCTCCTGTTGGAATTTTTTGTGTGTATATTTTGTGTGTTTTTATACACTGTTTTTGCACTTTAAGTGGAGTTTATCCTGAGAGACTACGTATACTCAAGTGCAATAAGATAAATGAATGCTAATCCATAGGTGGCAGCCTGTATATTTTGTAGTGTAAGTCAATATTTTATTGGAACGTAATACAAGGTATATTTTATTGAATGGAATGGTATGGAAGGTCCCTATTCAAATCAGTGTCTATATCAGTGTTTCCCAACCTTTTTCGGGTCGGGGCACACCTCGGAAATTTTTTTTTTTCCACGGGGCACCACTACCGAGGTTGACGAGCAAGAAAAAAAAAAGGGAAAAAAATGTAAAAACGCAATACGCTATATCTATTTATCAGTGGGTATGTAGTTTAAAGTGCTGCTTTATACAGCAACTCACCAATGATGTCTTCTCTAATTTGCATCATTGCCTTCTCTTCTCCATCTGGTCTGGGCCATTATCACGATTTCTTCCACACACAATTTTTCACCGTTAAACCTGCAAAACAAACCTATTAGGCGCTGAACTTTTTTTTTTAACATGGGTGACAGAGGGGTGTAGAAGAGTGGACATGGGTAACAGAGGGGTGTAGAAGAGTGTACATTGGTGACAGAGGGGTGTAGAGGGGTGGACATGGGTGACAGAGGGGTTTAGAGGGGTGTAGAGGTGTGTACAGAGGGGTGTAGAGGAGCATACATGGGTGACAGGGGTGTAGAGGAGCGTATATGGGTGACAGAGGTGTAGAAGAGTGTACATGGGTGACAGAGGGGTGTAGAGGAGCGTACACGGGTGACAGGGGTGTAGATGAGCGTACATGGGTGACGGGTGTAGAGGAGCGTGCATGGGTGACAGGGGTGTAGAGGAGCGTACATGGGTGACAGGGGTATAGAGGAGTGTACAGAGGGGTTTAGAGGAGTGTACATGAGTGACAGAGGGGTATAGAGGAGTGTACATGGGTGACAGATGGGTGTAGAGGAGTGTACATGGGTGACAGGGGTGTAGAGGAGCAAATATGGGTGAAAGGGGTGTAGAGGAATGTACAGAGGGGTGCAGAGGAGCCTACATGGGTGACAGGGGTGTAGAGGAGTGGACAGATGGGTGTAGAGGAGTGGACAGAGAGGTGTAGAGGAGTGGACAGAGGGGTGTAGAGGAGTGTACATGGGTGACAGATGGGTGTACATGGGTGACAGATGGATGTAGAGGAGTGTACATGAGTGACAGAGGGGTGTAGAGGAGTGTACATGGATGAAAGAGGGATATAGAGGAGTGTACATGGGTGACAGATGGGTGTACATGGAGTGTATATGGGCGATAGAGGGGTGTAGAGGAGCGTACATGGGTGACAGGGGTGTAGAGGAGTGTACATGGGTGACAGGGGTATAGAGGAGCGTACATGGGTGACAGGGGTGTAGAGGAGCGTGCATGGGTGACAGGGGTATAGAGGAGCTTACATGGGTGACAGGGGTGTAGAGGAGTGTACAGAGGGGTTTAGAGGAATGTACATGAGTGACAGAGGGGTATAGAGGAGTGTACATGGGTGACAGATGGGTGTACATGGGTGACAGACGGGTGTAGTTGAGTGTACATGGGTGACAGATGGATGTAGAGGAGTGTACATGAGTGACAGAGGGGTGTAGAGGAGTGTACATGGATGAAATAGGGGTATAGAGGAGTTTACATGGGTGACAAAGGGGTGTTGAGAAGTGTACATGGGTGACAGAGGGGTGTAGAGGAGTGTACATGGGTGACAGATGGGTGTACATGGGTGACAGAGGGGTGTAGAGGAGTGTACATGGGTGACAGATGGGTGTACATGGGTGACAGAGGGGTGTAGAGGAGTGTACATGGGTGACAGGGGTATAGAGGAGTGTACATGGGTGACAGAGGGGTATAGAGGAGTGTACATGGGTGACAGAGGGGTGCAGAAGAGTGTACACAGGTGACAGATGGGTGTACATGGGTGACAGAGGGGTGTAGAGGAGTGTACATGGGTGACAGATGGGTGTACACGGGTGACAGAGGGGTATAGAGGAGTGTACATGGGTGACAGAGGGGTATAGAGGAGTGTACATGGGTGACAGGGGTGTAGAGGAGTGTACATGGGTGACAGGGGTGTAGAGGAGCATACATGGGCGACAGGGGTATAGAGGAGTGTACATGCGTGACAGGGGTGTAGAGGAGTGTACATGGGTGACAGGGGTGTAGAGGAGCATACATGGGCGACAGGGGTGTAGAGGAGCATACATGGGTGAAAGGGGTGTAGAGGAATGTACAGAGGGGTGTAGAGGAGCGTACATGGGTGACAGGGGTGTAGAGGAGTGGACAGAGGGGTGTAGAGGAGCGTACATGGGTGACAGGGGTGTAGAGGAGTGGATAGAGGGGTGTAGAGGAGTGGACAGAAGGGTGTAGAGGAGTGGACATGGGTGACAGATGGGTGTACATGGGTGACAGATGGGTGTAGAGGAGTGTACATTGATGAAAGAGGGGTATAGAGGAGTGTACATGGCTGACAGAGGGGTGTTGAGAAGTGTACATGGGTGACAGAGGGGTGTAGAGAAGTGTACATGGATGACAGAGGGGTGTAGAGAAGTGTACATGGGTGACAGAGGGGTGTAGAGGAGTGTACATGGGTGACAGAGGGGTGTAGAGGGGTGTACAGAGGGGTGTAGGGAGGTGTACAAGGGTGATAGATGGTGTAGAAGAGTGAACATGGGTGACGGGGGCATATGGGTGACAGAGGGGTGGACAGGGGGTGGACACGGGTGACAAGAGGGGTGGACAATGGAGGGTGTACATGGGTGACAGGGATGGGCAGGGGTGACAGAGGGTTGGATGGAGGGTGGACATGGATGACAGGAGGGTGGACAGGGGAGACAGGGGGTCAGAGGGGTGGACAAGGGGGTAAAAGAGGGACAGGAGTGACAGAGAGGGGTGGACTGGGGTAACAAAGGGACAGATGGGTGAACAGGAGGGTGACATGGGTGACAGAGTAGACTACGGGGTAGACGGGGGGGGTAAACATGAGTGACAGGGATGGACAGGGGAGTGGACAAGGCAGACATGGATGACAGGAGGGTGGACATGGGTGAGAGGGTGGGTGGACATGCGTGACGGGGATTGTAGGTGGGGGGACGTGTGAGTGCGGGTGGACATGAGTGATGGGGGGTGGACATGGGTGACAGGAAGGTGAACATGGGTGACAGGGGGGGTGGACAGGGGTAACAGGGAGGGTGGACAGGGGTAACAGGAAGGGTGGACAGGGGTGATAGGGGGGGTGCACATGGGTGACAGGGGGGGTGGACATGGGTGACAGGGGGGGTGGACATGGGTGACAGGGGGGGTGGACATGGGTGACAGGGGGGGTGGACATGGGTGACATGGGTGACAAGGGGGGTAGACATGGGTGACAGGAAGGGTGGACATGGGTGACAGGGAGGGTGGACATGGGTGACAGGGAAGGGTGGACATGAGTGACAGGGAAGGGTGGACAAGGGTAACAGGGAGGGTGGACAGGGGTAACAGGGAGCGTGAACAGGGGTAACAGGGGGGGTGGACAGGGGTGACAGGGGGGTGCAAATGGGTGACAGGTGGGGTGCACATTGGTGACGGGGGGTGGACATGGGTGACAGGGGGGGTGGACATGGGTGACAGGGGGGGTTGACATGGGTGACAGGGGGGAGGACATGGGTGACAGGGGGTGGACATGGGTGACAGAGGGGTGGACATGGGTGACAGAGGGGTGAATAGGGGGTGGACATGGGTGACAAGGAAGTGGTCAGAGGGGTGGACAATGGAGGGTGTACATGGGTGACAGGGATGGACAGGGGTGACAGAGGGTTGGATGGGGGGTGGACATGGATGACAGGAGAGTGGACATGGGAGACAGGGGGTCAGAGGGGTGGACAAGGGGGTAAAAGAGGGACAGGAGTGACAGAGAGGGGTGGACTGGGGTGACAAAGGGACAGATGGGTGAACAGGAGGGTGGACATGGGTGACAGGGTAGACTACGGGGGTAGACGGGGGGTAGACGGGGGGTAAACATGAGTGACATGGATGGACAGGGGAGTGGACAAGGCAGACATGGATGAGAGGGGGGTTAACATGGGTGACGGGGATGATAGGTGGGGGGGCATGTGTGAGAGGGGGTGGACATGAGTGACGGGGGGTGGACATGGGTGACAGGAAGGTGAACATGGGGTGGACATGGGTGACAGGAAGGTGAACATGGGTGACATGGGTGACAGGGGGGGTGTGGACATGGGTGGACATGAGTGACAGGGAGGGTGGACATGGGTGACAGGGAGGGTGGACATGGGGGACAGGGGAGGGTGGACATGGGTGACAGGGGGGGTGGACATGGGTGACAGGGGGGGGTGGACATGGGTCACGGGAGGGTGGACATGGGTGACGGGGAGGGTGGACATGGGTGACGGGGAGGGTGGACATGGGTGACGGGAGGTGGACATGGGTGATGGGGGGTGGACATGGGTGATGGGGGGACATGGGTGACGGGGTGGACATGGGTGACAGGGGGTGGACATGGGTGACAGGGGGTGGACATGGGTGACAGTGGGGGGTGGACATGGGTGACAGGGGGGGTGGACATGGGTGACGGGGGGGGATGGGTGGAGAAGGGGGTAAAAGAGGGACAGGAGTGACAGAGAGGGGTGGACTGGGGTGACAAAGGGACAGATGTGTGAACAGGAGGGTGGACATGGGTGACAGAGTAGACTACGGGGGTGGACGGGGGGGGTAAAAATGAGTGACAGGGATGGACAGGGGAGTGGACAAGGCAGACATGGATGACAGGAGGGTGGACATGGGTGAGAGGGGAGGTGGACATGGGTGACAGGGATGATAGGTGGGGGGGCATGTGTGAGAGGGGGTGGACATGAGTGACGGGGGGGTGGACATGGGTGACAGGAAGGTGAACATGGGTGACAGGAAGGGGTGGACATGAGTGACAGGGAGGCTGGACATGGGTGACAGGGAGGCTGGACATGGGTGACAGGGAGGCTGGACATGGGTGACAGGGAGGCTGGACATGGGTGACAGGGAGGCTGGACATGGGTGACAGGAAGGCTAGACATGGGTGACAGGGAGGCTCGACATGGGTGACGGGGATGATAGGTGGGGGGGCATGTGTGAGAGGGGGTGGACATGAGTGACGGGGGGGTGGACATGGGTGACAGGAAGGTGAACATGAGTGACAGGGGAGGGTGGACATGGGTGACTGGGGGGGTGGACATGGGTGACAGGGAGGCTGGACATGGGTGACAGGGAGGCTGGACATGGGTGACGGGGATGATTGGTGGGGGGGCATGTGTGAGAGGGGGTGGACATGGGTGACAGGGAGGCTGGACATGGGTGACAGGGAGGCTGCACATGGGTGACAGGGAGGGTGGACATGGGTGACAGGGAGACTGGACATGGGTGACAGGGAGGCTGGACATGGGTGACAGGGAGGCTGGACATGGGTGACAGGGAGGCTGGACATGGGTGACAGGGAGGCTGGACATGGGTGACAGGGAGGCTGGGCATGGGTGACAGGGAGGGTGGACATGGGTGACAGGGAGGGTGGACATGGGTAACAGGGAAGGTGGACATGGGTGACAGGGAGGGTGGACATGGGTGACAGGGGGGGGGTGAACATGAGTGATGGGGGGGTAGAGGGTGTACCTGGGTGACGGTGGGGGGTCTTTAGACAGGGTTGAGAAGGTGAACAGAGGGGTGGAAAGGGTACAGTACCTTAAGCAAGCCGGCCCGCGCAGCTTGCAGTCCCACAGCAGGCACGGGAGTCCGGCAGGTGCAGCTCGTTCCGCCCTAGGGCACCATTTTCGGCTCGAAAAAGGGAGCGGGGGATGGAGGGTGACGCATGAGACGGAGGGTGGAGGAGGGGGACACGGGGGACACACGGAACAGAGGCGGAAGGAGGGAAACACGGGTGACGCAGGAGACGCAGGGGGACGCAGGCGACGCAGGGGGACGCAGGAGACGTAGGGGAACGCAGGAGATGCAGGGGGACGCTGTGTGCGCAGTGCACACGCAGACTTCCCTTCCCCCCTGCGCGGTCAGGCCGGGCGGGACATTTAAAAAAACAAAATAATAATAAAAAATTTAAAAAATCACGGCAAAATCCCGCGGCACCACGGGCAGTGCTGAACGGCACAAACGTGTGCCGCGGCACCGCGGTTGGGAATCACTGGTCTATATTATTAATGTACTGGGAGACCCATCATTTTAACCTGAAAAGTGTTAATTCCTACCTGCCAATCTAGCTAACAACCTACCTACCCGGTTTCCTACTTCCCTGGCTATCTAACTACCTGGCTACCTACATAGGAAGCTGGCTACCTGCCTACCTACCTGGCTATCTAGCAACCTGAATATCTACCTACCTAACTATCCATCTACCTAACTACCTGGCTACCTACCTAGCTATCTATCTACCTAGCAACCTAACTACATGCCTACCTAGCTAGCTAACAACCTACCTAGCTAATTGCCTACCTGGCTACCTAGCTAGCTACCCACCTATGTTGCTAATAACCAACCTTGCTACCTACCTAGCTATCTACCTAGCAACCTAACTACCTACCTGTATGGCTATCTACTTAGCTAGCTAACAATCTACCTAGACACTTAACAAGCTATCTAGCTAACAACCAACCTAGCTATGAACATACCTAGCTACTGACATAGTTGCAACCTACCCATGTAACTAGCTAGCTAACGACCTACCTACTTTCAGACGTATTTATCTAATGAGGGGGTCTATGGTGGGGGAAAGGCCTACTTAATGGGGTACCTACTATTCCTTATTATGAGAGGGCATTGCACTGGAAAAATGCAGAGTCAAACATATTTTTCCTGCAGATGCTAAAGAGACGGTTTTTACCTGGAAGAAGTTGACATGTCAATCTGATCCAGATGCACAAGAAAAGGAAAGAGGACATCGCTGATCATAAATTATGTTACCTGTGAGTCCCTAGATGTAACTATAATCCCCTATATGGTATACAGATCCTGTGTACAGCTGGTATCTACCTTTATATGATCCTGGATACAATTACTTATATGGTATACAGGTTTGCAACAAAGTCCAAGACCACAGCACCAAAAATTATAAACTGATACGTGCAAAAGAACTGTAGTTTATTGGTTCCCCAAAAGTTTTTCTTAAGGAACCAATAAATAATAGCTCTTTTTTTCCAATTTTGGTGCTGTGGTCTTGGACTTTCTTGCATGTTTGGTATCCGGATTGGCTATCTGGATGACTACGGGGACAATGGATTTATCTAGTGGTGTCTTATCTGTTTATGTATGTGTGCATGCAAGCAAGAGTGTATTTGTGTGTTTGTATATGTGTGTGTGTGTGTATATGTATGTATATATATATATATATATATATATATATATATATATATATACGCATGTTTACGGCGTGAGTTTGTGCTTTAGGGTGCACACCCTAATGCAATAGGCTGCGCATGCCTATGCTTCTGTGTATACAGTGTATGGAAGACATCATAGCAACTAGTCTACACCCAATAGCCTGAAATCTACTGAAAATAAGGGATGAAACTCGCAGAGAGGAAAACTGATTCAAAATGCCATAAGCAAGTATAATGTCCAGAAATAGTGCAAAGTTAAATGAACTGTTGGAATCTTTACTAGTGGCTGTTTCTGATTATAGTTATTAGATTGGGGTTATGATTAAAAGTACCCCCTATACCAACTGAGAATGATTTTTTAAGTATTAGAGAATATTTTTTTGACCTATTTACACAATACGCTAATATAAATATATTTCTATCCCGATACTCTCAAGATAATTTGCACATAGCTATAGGATATATACCAAGACTGTGCGGCATCTTATCTATATCTGATTTCCTGTAGGCGTCCACCATGAATGACATAGAAAAACCAGGGATAAAAGGTAAGTAAAAAGGATGCTAAGATATGCAATGATTTAATAATAGTTTCCGAGATCATTACCATTCGGTGTTTCAGTTTTTTCCACCTGAATTATACAATACTCATTAGAGACAACTCCCTGTAATTTGCCTTATCTATCAACTACAGGCTGAAAATCTCATTCTCCCTTCGCTTTTATGGGAGCCAAATTATGATGACAATTGCAGCTTTTTTTTACTTTTTTTATTTTATTTTATAAGGTCTAAAATGCATTTCCTATGAAATCTTTGTATGCGCTATTTTCTGTCACATTTCTGTTTAATTAGGCTTTCCCTTCCTAATTCACAGGCCGGCCTATAATTACATCTTTCCTTTCCCAACACGACAGGAAGGAAGCTGCCTTCTCAAATAGACGTCAATTGAGCTGTTAACCTCCCCGAATAAATGCCTTTTATAGGCAGAACAAGAGGTTGATTACTAAGCTACAAAAATAATGCATATCCTGTCCTCACAATTGTTATTTGTAAGGTCAAATGTAACCGAAGGATACACAATGTGATGTCAGACCCGCGTAACTGGCCTCATGAAAGACGGAGGTGAAGTGTGAGGATGCTACAGATCGTTCTGACAATGAGTCAAACCATTTAACCCTTTCAGTATTACTTTCTATATGTTTCGTGGAACACTATTTTCTTCTATTTTCTAGGTCTATACTTAGAGCTGCATTTTAAGATATACAAAAATCCTCTTTGCTTTACAAAACATAAGGAAATATAAGTTTTCCTTTATGGCCATAAAATAGCGCTAATAGGAAGCTTACCGTATATACTCGAGTATTAGCTGTTCTGAATATAAGCCGAGGCCCCTAATTTCACCCCAAAAACCTGGGAAAAGTTATTGACTCGACTATAAGCCTAGGGTCATGTCATCATCCCCCCCCTGTCATCATCCAGACCCCCGTCATCATCACCCCCGTCATCATCACCCCCGTCATCATCACCCTGTCATTATAACCCTGTCATAATCACCCTGTCATCATCACCCTCATCATCATCACCCTGTCATTATAACCCTGTCATAATCACCCTGTCATCATCACTCTCATCATCATCACCCCATCATCATCCCCCTCGTCATCATCCCCCCCCTTCATCATCACTGGATGTTAATCCCTTTCAGTGGTCTTCAACCTGCGGACCTCCAGATGTTTCAAAAATATAACTCCCAGCATGCTGGGAGTTGTAGTTTTGAAACATCTGGAGGTCCGCAGGTTGAAGACCACTGCGGCCTTCGTCATCATCCAGACCCCCCTTTTGTTTTCTACTCACCTCCCCAGTTTCTTGGTGGAAAGGAAGGGTGAGCTGGTCCCGGCCATCCATCTTTGGCCATCTATGCTACAGGGACCATCCGGTGGGGAGGGCTAGCTATTCCGGGCTGTCCATCTTCACCGGGAGGCCCTCTTCTCCGCTTCGGGCCGGCCACGGACTAGTGACATTGCCTTGACGGCGACGCGCAGTGGTGTCCCTACGCATGAACGTCCCTGCGCGGTGGCGTCAATGCAAGCGTCACTAGTTCGGGGCCGGCCCGGAGCGGAGAAGAGGGCCTCCCGGTGAAGATGGACAGCTCGGAACGACTAACCCTGCCCACCGGACAGTCTCTACAGCAAAGATGGCCGAAGATGGATGGCCCGGACCATCCCCTCACAGCTAAGCCCTCACAACTAAGCCACCCATCACAGTTCACTCGAGTATAAGCCAAGGGGGGCGTTTTCATCACAAAAAATCATGCTGAAAAACTCGGCTTATACTCAAGTATGTACGGCATGTTACATATTACATTCTGATTAAAAGGAAATGTAAAGAAGTTATTTCCTAAATGTAAAGAGCTTATTTTATGGCACCTCTTACCCTTCAATGGTCTATTCACACGTACAGTATTCTGTACAGATTTGATGCACAGGATATTCTGCTGTAGATTTCAATGCGCATCAAATCTGCGCAGAATACTGTACGTGTGAATAGACCCTAAATGAGAAATCTGTAGACAATTAGGAGGTGGCAGTGTTGGGCCAATCAGCTTCCAGCGGGAGGAAATTTTAATTGGTCAGGTGCTTAGTCCTATGCCCTTGATTGTTGATTCTTCCCTTCACTTGCCTGTTCTTGTTCCCTAAACTTATAGTGACCTAACCTGACCTTGCCATTACCTACTGACTTTGTACTTTGTTATCCTCTGCGTTTGACCACACTTGTCCTCACTCTGCTTCTAATCCTGATTTGGTACTACACTCCTCTCTAGGTTTTCACTCTTTGGCTTGTCTTTGGTTATTCCTTTGACTGCTGTTTTGTATTGTTCTTCCTGTGTGTTGCTGACCTGGCCTGTCCTGACTTTCCATGAAGCTCTGTGCTCTTAGTCCAGTGTAGAGACTGTTATCCAGTTGATCAATTTAAAACAAACAAGGGGCTCCAACTCTTATACAATTTTCTCTATGGGTGCAAACCAAAGTCCCTTAATATATATGAATGACAACATTACGAGAAAAAAAAAAGACACTATGAAAAGATGCACACAATATTAGGAAAAACATTACTGAAGTTTATTGGACAAATAAGTATAAAAGACACTACTTAAAAACATAAAAAAATGCTCACATAAGAGCACGCTTTAAACAGAGGGGGCGAGACACCCAACCTTTAAGGACAGCAATTCAACTGAACAATTTATAGATGAAAAAAATAGACAGATAAACTTGTGGCATAACAGACCCTCTAAAAGGGTGTCAATACAATCAGCAAAAAGTCTTACAGTGGCAACAATAAACAGACCAACAATGCTGTTTAGGACAAAAAACTCACACTGGTTGGTTATAATAAACCCTAACAGTGCATACATTTAATTATAAAATCACATATTCTATGAGTCCAAGCCACCTATCAAGAGGTAGAAGAGGTACAGCTAGTAAATCATAGTATGCTGGTATGTACTCCACTGGGACCCCACACAATCCGTTGTTCTTGCTAACTTCCTCAGGGGTTGTAGCGTGGATAAACATGAGGTATCTTATATGCCTCAAGAATTATAGCTCTATCGGGTGGTTACGCCTGACAGGTACATTCAAATCAACTTAGACATGCCAGATGAGGGCTGCCGTTTAGTGCGGATTGCCCAAGTAAGTAGGGACAGTGATTTGGGGCAAGCTCAAATCTGCACTAATTCCTACCCTGGATGTGACAGCCAGGGATAAATAGGTAGAACCAGAGAGCAAGAGATTTCCTTCCAGGAGAACACAACTTTGCATTCTTGTTCCCAAAATTCCCAGTAAAGCATGGATGCACTATAAATCTATGTTTGCCTTTTGGCGTTCTCCTTAAGAAGAAGCATTACATCACTGAGAGAGGTACGTGGTTTCTACTCCCTGAATGGCCCCAATCTCTCTCTATTGGAGGATAGGCTTCATAGATTTATGATGATGCCCGTCTAGTGCTGCTGAATGGAGCTCACAGCCAGTCGGGGAGTGGAGCTTTCTTCTCCAGGCTATATCTAGAGATCGGTCAAGATCTGAACACTCAGACCCCGAGCAAATACAACAGTTGTCTTATATGTCAAAAGCTTGTTCAAATTACAGGGATACTTTGAGTTGATATAGATAAAACATCTATTGGACCATATTCCCTTCTAGAAGCATTGTTTGTACACTACACTACAAGGGAATAGGCTAAAATATATAATTAATATTTCTGGGCCCTGCAGGTCTTAATATTGTTCTGTATTGTGCATAAGACCATAAATTAGCTAATATTAGGAAATCAGTCTTCAATAATTGCATGAGGGATTAATATAATTGTAAATGGAAAAAAATACAATGGACATGAAGATGATGTCCAGAAAAGAATACCCTAAGCCTGCAGAGAATACCTTGTATATGGCAGTGTAGGAGGTGACTGTCACGATGCCGGCTGGCAGGAGGTGGATCCTCTGTGCCAGAGAGGGATTGGCGTGGACCGTGCTAGTGGACCGGTTCTAAGTCACTACTGGTTTTCACCAGAGCCCGCCGCAAAGCGGGATGGTCTTGCTGCGGCGGTAGTGACCAGGTCGTATCCACTAGCAACGGCTCAACCTCTCTGACTGCTGAAGATAGGCGCGGTACAAGGGAGTAGACAGAAGCAAGGTCGGACGTAGCAGAAGGTCGGGGCAGGCAGCAAGGATCGTAGTCAGGGGCAACGGCAGGAGGTCTGGAACACAGGCTAGGAACATACAAGGAAACGCTTTCACTGGCACAATGGCAACAAGATCCGGCGAGGGAGTGCAGGGGAAGTGAGGTATAAATAGGGAGTGCACAGGTGAACACACTAATTAGAACCACTGCGCCAATCAGCGGCGCAGTGGCCCTTTAAATCGCAGAGACCCGGCGCGCGCGCGCCCTAGGGAGCGGGGCCGCGCGCGCCGGGACAGGACCGACGGAGAGCGAGTCAGGTACGGGAGCCGGGGTGCGCATCGCGAGTGGGCGCCACCCGCATCGCGAATCGCATCCCGGCTGGAGGCGGTATCGCAGCGCACCGGGTCAGTGGATCTGACCGGAGCGCTGCAGTAGCGAGAGTGTAGCGAGCGCTCCGGGGAGGAGCGGGGACCCGGAGCGCTCGGCGTAACAGTGACAAGGCACATTCACCATCCTGCTCTATTAGACAACTGGACAGGACAATGTAAGGGTAGCCCTAGTTCTCCTCTCTTTACTAATGCCACAAGTTTCTCCAGCCATGTAGTATGTAGGACAAATGGTGACAGGCCAGGCTCCCCTTTATTGAACCAATAGATCTTTTAGCAATGGGTCGCAGGGTAAATATTGGGCCAAGAGCATGATATCCCCACAATATGTTCCCACTATGTGCCACAGATTTTTTTTTCTTTCAATTTCCTTTGCAGGGTCTCGTCTATTATTCTATCTCATATCTATCTATCTTTTTCATATCTATCTATTTACTTATCTATCTATCTCATATCTATCTACTTATCTATTTATCTCCTTTCTATCTATCTATCTTATATCTGTATATCTCATATCTATCTATCTCAGTGATTCCCAACTGGGGTTCCTCGGGACCCCTGGGTCCCGTCAGGCCCTGCCCCGGGTACCACAATGCTTTTTTTTTTTTTAAATATCCCACCATGGCCTGCGCACCTGTGAATCGCAGTGGCGCAGGGGGGAAGGGAAGCCTGCGTGCGCATTGTGTGTACGTGCTCACTGCGCATACAGTGTCCCCCCTTCCCCTGTGGTGCCGTGAGTGAGTAACAGGCGTGTGGGTCAGGAAGGGGATATATGTAATGGGGATGGTGCACCGGACCATTCTCACGGCCCCAGAACCATCTTCCTGGCCCCCAGACCATCTTCCCGGACCCCAGCCATCTTCCTGGACCCTGGACCATCCTCCTGGCCCCAGGACCATCCTCCCGGCCCCAGGACCATCTTCCCGGCCCCCTGCAGAAGGACATTGAAAAAAAGCTCAGCTTAATTAAGGTAATGCACCCTCTTCCCTCTGTCACCCCTGTCCACCCCCCTTTGTCACCCTTCTGTTACCCCCTTTCACTCTTGTCCAATTTCCTGTCATCCATGTCCACCTTGTCTGCCACTGCCACCCATGTTCAGCACCCCTCTGTCCCTTTGTCACCCCTGTCTACCCCTCTGTTACCTCCTTGTCATTCCTGTCCACCCCTCTTTCACCCCCCTAACCCCCTGTCATCCATGTACACTCTTCTACAACCATCTGTCACCCATGTACACCCCTCAACACCCCCAACATCCCTGTTACCCATGTACATACCTCTGTCATCCCCTGTGCCCCCCTGTCACCCGTGTACACTCTTCTACACCCATCTGTCACCCATGAACACCCCTCAACACCCCTCTGTCACCCATGTACACTCCTCTACACCCCCAATACCCCTGTTACCCATGTACACCCCTCTCTGTCACCCCTACACCCCCTTTGACCCATGTACACTCTTCTACACCCACATACACACCTCTGTCACCCATATACACTCTTCTACAACCATCTGTCACCCATGTACACTCTTCTACAACCGTCTGTCACCCATGTACACTCTTCTACAACCATCTGTCACCCATGTACACTCTTCTACAACCATCTGTCACCCATGTACACTCTTCTACAACCATCTGTCAACCATGTACACTCTTCTACAACCGTCTGTCACCCATGAACACCCCTCTGTCACCCATGTACACTCTTCTACACCCACATACACCCCTCTGTCACCCATGTACACTTTTCTACAATCATCTGTCACCCATGTACACTCTTCTACAACCATCTGTCACCCATGTACACCTCTCTGTCACCCATGTACACTCCTCTACACCCCCAACATCCCTGTTACCCATGTGCACCCCTCTGTCACCCCTACACCCCCTGTCACCTATGTACACTCTTCTACAACCATCTGTTACCCATGTACACCCCTCAACACTCCTCGGTCACCCATGTACACTCTTCTACAACCATCTGTCACCTATGTACACTCCTCTACACCCCTCTGTCACCCATGTACACTCTTCTACAACCATCTGTCACACCCTACACCCCTCTTGTAAAAGGGGAATCTGGATGCAGGAAAAGTGCAGAGCCTATTAGGTTTGTTTTGCAGGTTCAACGGTGAAGAATTATGGCTGGAAGAAATTGTTGTGACGACCCGGAAAAGAGAAAGGAGCGACGCTGATTTCAGAAGACGTCACTTGTGAGTTGCCTTATAAAGCAGCACTTTAATCTACATAGTCAACAGATAAATTGATGTTGTGCAGTGCAGCTGTTTAATCCACTACCCCCCCCCCCCTTTTTTTTTTAAATCATTTTTTGCTCATCAAATTCGGTAGGGGTACCCAGCAGAATTTTTTTTCTCCCCGAGGGGTTCCCTGAACCGAAAAAGGTTGGGAACCACTGATCTATCTCATATCTATCTATTTATCTTGTATATACAGTATCTATCTCATTTGTATCTATTTCCTTTCTATGCACACCCATGTCTGTACCTTAGTACATTATTACAGAAATATTATTTAACAGTCTTAAGAATGTTTCTCCCAAAAAAACAGACCCCCCCCCCCCCCTCAACATGCGCTGTTTCTTGCCAGTAACGTGTCGGGGCTAGGCGTATTTTGCAGCACAGCTGGAATCTGATCTTGTGGCCTTTGGAAGATAAGCTGAAAGTACATTCTGGACTTTGTCCCCTATGTCATTCCACTGAAGTAATTCAATTAAGGAAACTGCCTCATTGGGAAAAGGAAAGAATGAGCGCTATGAACCGATCTGCCATATGTTACTGTGTTCAGATGCAGCGTATTAAACAACAGACTTACAACAATTATTTTGCACTGTATTTAGTAAAAACAGTTTACATGGAAATGAGCAAGATAACAATTCATTATATTTTAGGACGCAGCATAAAAACAGATGTTCAATCATCTTCAGTCTTTAGTTTATTTAGTCACAGCAGTATAGTATCATAATATTTTGCATATTTACTATAGCATTTGAACAGAGCTCCTACGCTTCAGGGTCAGACTTACCTACAGGAATCTGACATGACTTATGAATCCCTGTTCACCAAAAGGTATTGATAAATATAGTGGTAAATTATGTGGTAAATAGGCATTGTCATTTGAACAAACTATGCATAGATCAATAAGACAAAGGAATATTAGAAAGTCTGTAATATATGTTATTAGACAAAAGGGCTTCTCTCTCCTTTTTTCTCTCCCTCGCCTGCTGCTCAGATCATCTTCTCTGAAAATTTTTTGTCCTTTGTCTGTAAGACAATCAACAAGTCTATGGAGGGGGAGCTCCACCCACAAGCTCTGGGAGAACTGCAAATTAGAGATAAAGCCTGTAGAGCGGAAAACCAAAATACCATATACAAGCTATGTAATGGCCAGAAATGGTGCTGCTCCTCATGTACACACAGGGCAGCTTATCCTGAGAGATCACATGAAATGACAAATACACTTCGAGTGCAATTGACTAAAAAAAAAAAAAATGAAGATAAATACTCTTTTTCAGGAGATCACTGGCTGGATATTTTCCCTAGGTCACCAGGGAATAGCTGCAAATTTTATGCTAGGCCTTGAGGGATTTGACACTATTTCTTCCATTAGGCCATTACTCATTCTTCTTTCTATTTTCACTAGTGGACCCAGAAAATGTGATGAGTTTGGATTTTTTTGTCTACACCACTAAAACCATTGGTATTGCATTTTCCACTTTTCAGTTCAGCCAAATTTGAGAAAAGCCGAATCGAAAAATCAAGCACGGAAAAAATGTATTCAACTTATCCAAAGGTCTGTCTTGCTGATTTTTCATGGCAATAATGAAATATGGCAGACATCAGACATGATGCATCAGCCATAAATATCAAAGCAACTAACTTAACATATCCCGCGATTAGTGCTGCTAGGTTTGTAAAAACAGCTAAAAAAACATTTTGCTGTACTCTGTTGGAAGATGTTTATGCTAAATGTGTCTATTTGTGGCTGCCAAGTGGTTGTGATGTGAATTGCTGCTTGTCGATGTGTTTTTTTGCTCGTATGTCACTAAACTGTTTTGAATTTGTATTAAAAGTAAGTGTGAACAAAGTGAGGTAGAAGCAGCTGTTGTATTTATTCCATGTCTCATCCTCTGCCTAAGGCATTTTTAAGCTCAAGGAAGTATGGTATAAACACACTTGATGATGTAGCTATAGGGGCTGGTCAGAGGTGATGATATCACTCAGAGGATGACAGTGGAGGATGATGTGTTTTCTTGGGAGGTAGGAGGTAGGAGCTGGGTTGCTGGAGACGACACCACACACGCAGGGCTCTGTGTACTGAGGACAAGCAGGGCTCTGTACACTGAGGACAAGCAGGGCTCTGTATACTGAGGACAAGCAGGGCTCTTTACACAGAGGACAAGCAGGGCTTTGTATACTGAGGACAAGCAGGGCTCTGTGCACTCAGGACTAGCAGGGCTCTGTGCACTGAGGACTAGCAGGGCTCTGTGCACTGAGGACAAGCAGGGCTCTGTACACTGAGGACAAGCAGGGCCCTGTACACTGTGGACAAGCAGGGCTCTGTGCACTGAGGACAAGCAGGGCTCTGTACACTGAGGACAAACAGGGCTCTGTGCATTGAGGACAAGCAGTGCTCTGTACACCGAGGACAAGCAGGGCTGTTTACACTGAGGACAAGCAGGGCTCTGTATACTGAGGACAAGGAGGGCTCTGTGCACTGAGGACAAGCAGGGCTCTGTGCACTAAGGACAAGCAGGGCTCTGTATACTGAGGACAAGCAGACCTCTGTGCACTGAGGACAAGCAGGGCTCTTTACACTGAGGACAAGCAGGGCTCTCTATACTGAGGACAAGCAGGGCTCTGTGCACTGAGGACAAGCAGGGCTCTATGCAGTGAGGACAGCAGGGCTCTGTACACTGAGGACAAGCAGACCTCTGTGCACTGAGGACAAGCAGGGCTCTGTACACTGAGGACAAGCAGGGCCCTGTACATTGAGGACAAGCAGGGCTCTGTACACTGAGGATAAGCAGGGCTCTGTGCAGTGAGAACAAGCAAGGCTCTGTACACTGAGAACAAGCAGGGCTCAGTACACTGACGACAAGCAGGGCTCTGTGCACTGAGGACAAACAGGGCTATGTACACTGAGGACCAGCAGGGCTCTGTACATTGAGGACAAGCAGGGCTCTGTACATTGAGGACAAGCAGGGCTCTTTACACTGAGGACAAGCAAGGCTCTGTACACTGAGGACAAGCATTGCTCTGTACACTGAGGACAAGCAGGGCTCTGTACACTGAGGACAAGCAATGCTCTGTACACTGAGGACAAGCAATGCTCTGTACACTGTGGACAAGCAGGGCTCTGTACACTGAGGACAAGCTGGGCTCTGTACACTAAGGACAAGCAAGGCTCTACACTGAGGACAAGTAGGGCTCTGTACACTGAGGACAAGCATGGCTCTGTACACTGAGGACAAACAGGGATCTTTAAACTGAGGACAAGCAGGGCTCTGTACACTGAGGACAAGCAGGGCTCTGTACACTGAGGACAAGCAGGGCCCTGTGCACTGAGGACAAGCAGGGCACTGTACACTGAGAACAAGCAGGGCTCTGTACACTCAGGGCAATCAGGGCTTTGTACACTGAGGACAAGCAGGGCTCTGTACACTGGGGACAAGTAGGGCTCTGTACACTGAGGACAAGCAGGGCCCTGTACACTGAGGACAAGCAGGGCTTTGCACACTGAGGACAAGAAGGGCTCTGCACACTGGGGACAAGCAGGGCTCTGTACACTGGGGACAAGCAGGGCCCTGTACACTGAGGACAAGCAGGGCTTTGTACAATGAGGACAAGCAGGGCTCTGTACACTGGGGACAATCAGGGCTCTGTACACTGAGGACAAGCAGGGCCCTGTACACTGAGGACAAGCAGGGCTTTGTACACTGAGGACAAGCAGGGCTCTGTACACTGAGGACAAGCAGGGCTAGCAGGGCTCTGTACACTGAGGACAAGCAGCGCCCTGTGCACTGAGGACAAGCAGGGCTTTGTACACTGAGGACAAGCAGGGCTCTGTACACTGCGGACAAGCAGGGCTAGCAGGGCTCTGTATACTGAGGACAAGCAGGGCCCTGTGCAGTCAGGCTCTGTGATACACTCCTGGCTCAAATATCAGGATGATTGACAAGCCAGGAGCCTGCACAGAGCCCTGCTTGTCCTACTCTACCTTCCTGTATTTGGACTCCTCATGGAGATACACAGGCAATAGTTGCAGAGACAGCATTTTTTCACCCAAAATATAAAACATTTTTGACTAATGTATATTAAAAATATTAGTATTAACTAGATTATATCAAACATTTTTGTTAATGACAGGTACACTTTAAGAACCATCTTTATAATTTCCTTGTATATAGATATAAAAAAAGTGAACGTTTTTGAATTCATTCAATGATCTAAGAAACAGTAGCAGGATATATCTAAATTTGAGTGTCCTGACTGTATTCTCGTATGGTTACGTCTATAATGAATGATTCATGACCCGTATCATCAGCGGCTCATCACCATGTCCTTGGCTGCTATTTTTGCGGACATGGAGGAAATGTGTGGAATGTATAGAAGGAAAAGGAATTGACCTGGAAAAGTTTTTTTTTTTTTTTTTTTTTTTATTGGTTTGTTTAACAATGATGTTTAAAAAGCAAGAAAGTATTTTCTGTGCTAAAGGGACTTTACAACGTGTTCATTTGCAGAATCAGTTTAACCTAATTTTTGGCGAGGACAAAAACCTTGTGTTATTTTTTATTGGGACATTATCAAACTTTAGTTTTGGCATGTACAATTTGGGGTACATAAATAAAGCAAAAAAAAAAAAACTCACACCCTTTTGCATTTTTTTTATTATGTTGCTCTTTTTGGAAATACAGGAATACAAAATATGTATGTTTTTGTGTAATTTTATTGTAGGCTTGTAAACTTGTATGTAAAGGCTGGAAGAAACTGAGAGTGTGGCCATTCTGCTATATGGAGAGCAAGAGAAAGGCATGTAGTAATAAGCAATAGTGTAATGTACATAGAAGAGAGGGGACCCTATAACAAACATCGCTATCCAATTATGGTGTCAGATGTTGGCGTCAGGACAGAAAGGTCTGTTGTTTATTTCCCCTTTATTTTGATGGCACAGTGGTTAATATCCGCCTCTATTAATTTGCTGACAATGCAGTTACCTAGAGAGAGGAGATCTGCACACATTTTTACCAATAGAAAAAGGAATGGGACCAACCAAAATGGGATCCTCTCTGTCCAAGGGGCCCATATTCTTGCATGGTCTGCCACATTAGTACATATGTGCATAGGCCATAGTCCCAAACACTGCTAACCTACTTCATTCCAGTCATATGTAGTGCATATATCACTGTACACTGAGGACAAGCAATGCTCTGTACACTGTGGACAAGCAGGGCTCTGTACACTGAGGACAAGCTGGGCTCTGTAGTGCATATATCACTCCAAAATAAATATGGGCCTCAGACCAAACCTAGGCCTCTTAATAAATACAGACGAGATCTCACAATAAGTACAGACACCAAAAATAACTATTTTCCCCAGGGAAAAAAAAAAAAAAAATCAAGATCTACACACATATGGTCATGTGACCTTATCTGTGCAGTTCCTTCAACAGCAACTCCACACATTTCAGATAGATTGTTGCACATTGCAGTTTTATCACACTGTTTGCACAAACATGACAAAACTGTGAGCATATCACAAATATTTTTCTTCAAATTAAAATTCTGTCTCCCATGTGATGTTCATCACAACTGAGAGTGTACAGGCACCTAGTAACCCCTCCTTAGTGTGCTCCTGTACAGAGCTGCCATCATGTTTGTGTATCTCACAGTGTAAACAGTTGTTGTTTTCCTATGAAGAATGTTTCCTGTAGATGTAACAAGAACATAAATTCCACAATTCCCATATCTTGAGTGTTGCCGCACAGCACGGGCTAAGATAACCCAACCAATAAAATGTCCTTCATAGTTTATTTTCATGTGGGAACAGAACAAAGTGCAATGAATATGTCAAACAAACTCTGAATATGTTAACCTTTCCATCTGTATAGTATTTCCCAGCAACCTACACTCACGTATTAATTATGAAGGTCTAGACTGTATGAGAGAGCCGGCCAGCATTACCCTCTGCACTGACAATTTAGCTGAGAAGTGGCAGATGACCTTTTATCATTTCATGGAGAAAACTTCTACTGTATGTAGTAAAATATGTTATTGTATTACCAGAACATAATAGTAGAGTTTATTTTTTTTTTCCCTGCCAATTATTTTTAGAAATCTATCTAATATCTATCTATCTGTGGTGGCTAACTGGAGTGATGTTGTGTATGTAGTACTTGTGGGGTGCTATGACTGGAATAAAGTTTGTGATGCCAGGGTAGTGCTCACCTCCATTCTCTATGGGTAGTAGCTTCCTGGGCCAAGCCCTGAGCAATAATGACCACAGATGCAGGGTTACGGAAACTACTTGCAAAATAAACAGGAACAGTACAACAGTTAGTCCAAAGTTTAATGGAGTTTGCTTCAGGGATCACAGTTGCCTCTAGGTACTATGGAACTTGTAGTTCTCGATCACTGACAAGCTTCTTGCTTGCTGAGTTATGTTTTAGAGTGATCTAGATTTGACTGTGTAGCTTGTATAAGACTTAGGAACATACAAACACTGACTCTGTTCTTCACTTAGGAATCAGGGCCTAACGTCAGACTGGACCTAATGGGACTGGAGTTGCCTGAGGCTTTCTATTTCCTGCTATCCTTTCGAAACTTGACTTGCCTGAACTTTACTTGGACAGTGCAAGGTCTAGCCGGCGGGATCCTGTAAAGATTGCTGTCATTCAGGAACAGATTAATGCAGCAACTGGATCTCTTAGGCCTGTCCCCATGTGGTGAGGTACAGGTCCACAACAGAGGTCTGAAGGTGACCTCCACTCTCCTCTCCATACAACTCACTAGCTCCTCCTAGTCTATCAGACTTAGGGGAGGCAGGGCAGCAGCCATGATTGGCTGAAGCAGATATGTGAGCTCCTCAGCATCCTCCTGCACAAACAGGTTAACCTTTTAGGGCACATAGAGCATCAAAGTGCATTGAAAATACATTACACATAGTAGTGGGGCCTAGCAGCGTGCACCTGTACGCCAGGTCCATATAGTAGTTTGGGGTCAGTAGTGCTGGCTAACTTATCCTTGTTTGCATATATCTATCTAGCTATCATTTATTTATATGAAGAAATTACAGCAAAATCACAAGGTCCGGATAGTTTATTTCCCCAAAGTCATAAATGTGACATTTCTTTCCATCATCTACCTAGGACCCAATCACCCATTATCTATAGTAGGTCTATGGCATTCACCTCTGTGTCAGCTTTGGCATACAGCTGACACTGCAATGCAACAGTCGTTTGAAGAAAATTCTGATATCAATCACTTATTCCTTTAGTGGTTTAACAGAGACAGGCAACCAAAGTAATACCGGGAATGGGAGGACTACAGTACCCAGAAAGATTATGAGAATTAGGGTGATTTCGTTTAGAAAAAAGATGGCCCAGGGGCGACCTAAAAACTATGCATAAGTACATCAGAGGGAAGTTCTGAGATCTCTCCCATGATCTATTTACACCCAGGACTTTATCTGTAACAAGGGGACATCCTCTACGTTTAGAGGAAAGAAGGTTTCTACACCAGCACAGATGTGGGTTCTTTACTGTAAGAGCAGTGAGACTGTGGAATTCTCTGCCTGAGGAGGTGGTCATAGTGAACTCAATAAAAGATCAAAAGGGGCCTGGATACATTTCTGGAGAGTAATAACATTACAGGTTGTGGATAATAGATTTATAGGGACAGAACATTGATCCAGGGATCCAGGAAGTAATTTGCCCCCTGGAATGGGGCAATTGGCATCAGCCTCATGAGAGTTTATTGCCCAGTAAAGAGACAGGTTGAACACAATGGACTCTGGTGTTTTTTTTATCTCAAAATAGTATGAATGTAAACAAGTACATGGATAAAAAAATAAAATAAAACAGATTAGCAGCAGAAGTAAAACATAATAATGTTAAAGGAAAACTATCAGCCTGACCACCCACCCCTGATGACGTGACAGCTGTATGTAATCTGCCTTCACAAGCAAGCTACCAACAGAGCACATCGCTCACGTGACCGGCATTACGAGCTGACCGATGGAGGCAAGGGCTAGCGCAATTTCCTGAATTGAACAGCGCATATCTCTGGAAGAAGGGGGCAGAATTTAGTAAGTGACCCCTCTGTGGACTTCTGGTCACCCACTCTATAATCTAATGTTTTGGGTTTAGAGTGGGTGATCAGGCTGACAATTTTAAAGGCAAGATAAAGCTATAACATAAAAAATGATATAAACTTGCTATCACTGTAGTTGCACTGACCTACATAATAAAGTTGTCAAGTCATTTGTACAACAAAGTGAATGCCAGAATTCTGCATTTTTTCCAGTCCATCGTAGCACGCCCCCTCCAGGAGCTAAACTGTATAACTGTTCATTATACAATAAATAAGTATTATTTCAGGAAAAAGATAATTCCTATAACTGTAAATATTTCTGCACTTTCTTAAGAAAGTTTCAGTGTCTTCGTTTTTCAGTAATTTTCCGCTTTTTGCATCATGATACAATGATTCCAGTCAGTTCATGCGTCAATGACATTCTGAGGTCTCTGTGTCTTCAAACCCAGGAAGGATTACGGCTTTGACTCAGCGACATTATTCAACATTAAAGAGGATAAAGTATTTGCCCCTCTCTATTTTTACTATGACATGTAGCCATATTTACCGGCATCCTTCAGACACGCATACGGTTTCAGCAGTGTTTCACAACGAGCATTGTCTTTATGAGCCATCTCGGACGTTTGGCCTTGTCGTCACTTTTCCCAGAGTGTTTTGCAAACTTGGATGTTTATTGTGTGGTAAGAGCATTAAAACCGCGGCTTGTAAAAATAAAAGAGCGAACGGAAAATATCACTTGTGGCTGTGAGAGGTGCCAGAGACCGTCTCAAGTGACATTTTTTTCTTTTTTAGTCATTACCTCGTCGTTTGTAATATGGGAGATGGATACAATGACAGAGGAAGTGTGAAGACTATGAGGTCATCTAGGTATGATAATATCGCTAAATATCAAGAACTAGGTCAGGGGTATATGAGGAGCTGAGAGTGCTAACTGTCCTATTTGTAATGTGTAGTCATCATTTCATCACACATTCTGCAATCCTCCAATATGCTGTCTGTCAGTAAAAGAAAGTTTTCAGTGTTCACATCCAGGCTAAAAATAAAACATCATTACCTAGTCCTAATATTACAGCTGCTTGGTTTGGTACCAAAGTGACTTAAAGGGGTACTCCGGTGGAAAACTATTATTTATTTATTTTTTTTAATCAACTGGTGCCAGAAAGTTAAACAGATTTGTAAATTAAGAAACTGGATGTCCAGCGCCAGGATTCGTGCAAAACAGATTCTTTAATGCTTAAAATGCCATAACAGGGGTCAATGTGACGCGTTTCAGGTGCGTTAGCACCCTTAATCATACGATCATGTACGATTAAGGGTGCTAACGCACCTGAAACGCGTCACATTGACCCCTGTTATGGCATTTTAAGCATTAAAGAATCTGTTTTGCACGAATCCTGGCGCTGGACATCCAGTTTCTTGTTTTGCCACAGTGGTGCTGCCTTGCACAGTCCGTGCGCCTGGGGCCCTGGAGGGTGAGCTGAGAATTCCATTACTTCTTCAGATTTGTAAATTAGTTCTATTAAAAAATCTTAATCCTTCCAGTACTTATTAGCTGCTGAATACTACAGAGGAAATTATTTTCTTTTTGGAACACAGTGCTTTCTGCTGACATCTCTGTCCATTTTAGGAACTGTCCAGAGCAGCATTTGTTTTCTATTGGGGATTTTCTCCTACTCTGGACAGTTCTTAAAATGTGCTTGAGATGTCAGCAGATAGCTCTGTGTTCCAAAAAGAAAATAATATCCTCTGTAGTATTCAGCAGCTAATAAGTACTGGTAGGATTGAGATTTTTTTTTAATAGAAGTAATTTACGAATCTGTTTAACTTTCTGGCACCAGTTGATTTAAAAAAAAAAAAAAAAAAAAAAAGTTTTCCACCAGAGTACCCCTTTAACTAGTCCTGATAATGATAATATAGCTGAAGGGCTTGTTAGAAAACTACCTTACCTAGTTTTGAAAATATAGCAACATGGCTTGTTACAAGAGTGTGTTACCTAGTCCTGATAACACAGCCAATTTATTTTTACTATAATTAAGCGAGACAAAGTAAGAGGTAGGTGGAGTGTCCTTAAAAATGATTTCAGGGACTTAGGCCGCAAGCTTAAGGCAAGGACCTCCAAGGTAGTATTTTCTGAAATACTACCAGTACCACGAGCCACACCAGAGAGGCAGCGGGAGATCAGGGAGGTAAACAAGTGGCTCAGAAGCTGGTGTAGGAAGGAAGGGTTTGGGTTCATGGAGAACTGGGCTGACTTCGCTGTCGGTTACCGGCTCTACCGTAGGGACGGGCTGCACCTCAATGGGGAGGGTGCAGCTTTGCTTGGGGAGAAGATGGCTAGAAGGGTGGAGGAGTGTTTAAACTAGGGGCTTGGGGGGAGGGAACCTACAGCAAAGAGGGGGAATATAGTGTAGATAGAGAGGTGGGAATTATAAATGTACCTGGGGGTGGACCGGAGGGAGGGGTTAGAATAGTTAATAGGAATAGGCTTCATAGGAAAATAAAACTTACACCCTTGAATCCCATTAACCCCAATAACATAAAGGATGGAAATGTAAAGTGTATGTTCACAAATGCCAGAAGCCTAGCAAATAAAATGGGGGAGCTTGAGGCCTTGATACTGGAGGAACATATTGATATAGTTGGGGTCACTGAGACATGGCTGGACTCCTCGCATGACTGGGCTGTCAATCTGCAGGGGTTTACATTGTTTCGCAAGGATAGAATGAACAGAAAAGGTGGTGGAGTCTGTCTGTATGTAAGAAGTGGTATGAAAGTCAGTGTGAACGATGCCATAGTGTGTGATGATTTTGAGGAGGTGGAATCACTGTGGGTAGAATTACAAAAGGAGGGAAATACTGAAAAAATAATATTTGGGGTAATCTACAGACCCCCTAATATCACTGAAGAGATAGATGTTCGGCTTCATAAACAAATAGAGAGGGCCACCCGGGCAGGTACAGTGGTAATAATGGGAGATTTTAACTATCCAGATATAGATTGGGGTCCGGGGTTGGCTAAAACTACAAAGGGGCGACAATTCCTAAATTTATTGCAGGATAATTTTATGGGCCAGTTTGTGGAGGACCCAACAAGAAGTGATGCCTTGTTGGATCTGATCATTTCCAACAACGCAGAGCTGATTGGTAATGTAACTGTGCGGGAAAACCTTGGTAATAGCGACCACAATATAGTTACTTTTGACTTAAAATGTAGAAAACAAAGACAGGCGGGGAAGGCAAAAACATATAACTTTAAAAAGGCAAACTTCCCTGGGCTGAGGGCTGCACTACAGGACATAGACTGGGGGGAAGTGTTCTCAAATACTGATACAGAAGGTAAATGGGACATCTTTAAATCAACTCTAAATAAC